>NW_027094054.1:5040000-5670000 GCF_000319635.2 Colletotrichum fructicola Nara gc5 | reverse complement strand
GTTGTCTGCGAAATTGATCAGCACGCTGCTTGGTTATTCGGCGAGTGTCTAACTCACAGCTGCCGCGGAAGGACATGAAAGCGCGAGAGCCGTCCTTGGTAAACTTGAGGAAGACGGGAGAAGTATGCGATTGAAACGTCAACCGAGGAGCGATGTAGTTGTTATGGCAGCGAGTGTCATTCATGGTAGTGTTCTGTTCCATCGAGAACTGGTCCCCGACATGAAGAGAATCGTTGAGAGGGATGCTGGTGTCCCAAACGGCAAAGCAGCGGGGATATCCATAGTTTCCAGCTTCGGTCTCATTCGCAACTGTGCCAAGCAGGTTCAACTCTTCACCAGGATTGTTCGTGTGGATGTCAAAGCCGTTGCGGGTGATATCGTCAATAGAATTGTCCATCGCCCAAATCTTGCCCGTTGCGGGATCTTCGGCGACAGCAACGGCGTTTCGAATACCCCAGCCCAATAGCTTCCCATCGGTGTTGAAGTCGTAGGGATCGTCGCCTACCTTGCTCAGGTCGAAGGCCTTGACTTGGGCATGACCAGATGAAGTATCCAGAGCATCGACATCGAAGTTCTCATCGACACCACGGGAGACAACGAGCCAGTTCTTGGACGCCTGTGACATGACGAGGGTGCGTGTCGTCTGGTCATTATTCGCCATGTTGTCGACAACAACTGCAGGCTCTGTATTGACAGTGCCGGCCTGTTGATCGTAAGCCCATGCGAGTACCTGAGAGACCGAGGAAGCGTAGATAGTTTTGCCATCTTCAGAGAGAGCCATGCCATGGGTCAACTAGATGAAATGTCAGTGATTGGAATTTGATTCAAGTTGATGTTGGCCGTACGCGGGTATTATTGATCATGAGCTTGCTTTCGGCAAGCGTGAGACAAGTCCCGCCATTGTCCTTGAAGGTGACATGGTAAACGCCCACGGCGGCGTCGAGAACAAGCAGCGCGCCCTCGCCATCGATATGAATAGTCCGTGGCTTCTTATAACCATTCGCTACCAGCTGTGCTTGCCAGCCTGCGGCGACCTGAGGAGGCGTGTAGCTTGGTACGATCACGTCGGCGCACGTTTGCGCGGCGGCGGTCATAGCAGCAACAGCCGCAGCCACCAGGGCAATGTGTTGTAGACCCTTCATGACGAGCACTTGAAGCAGTCTGCGATTTGCTGCCCCGCCTTAGCTCAATAGATCCAGAGGCACTTGGGATTTGTAGACGGCGAAAGCCAAAGGACAGAGCTGCAGACGTGGGCGCAAGCTGGGCAACTGGAATCTCACGCGACGGGTAGCGAGGTCTCAACCGACAGGCTTTCAAGGTAAGCCAGCGCCAACTCCACTTAAAAAGACACTGGCAGAGGCTCGTCGATGTCCCCCTCTCCGCCAGGCAAGAGGTCGAGATGCCTGCGGGGAGACGATCCTGTGTGCCTCCTTGGAGCTTAGAGCTCTTTTAGCGCAATGAGGAACGGCGGCTGAGAGGCGGGCAACAGGCCATGACCCACGGGTTGGGGGATTGGCGAATGGTGCGCGGTGGTGGCCGATGACGGGCGAGCTTGTGCCTCTGAGATGCATCTCTGCCCATGTTAAACCCCTCGAGTCGTCCCATGGCATCGGAATTGCTTTTGTCGCTCGCTTCTTGGGATGGTGGCAGTGGCAGTCGAGCAGCGGCAGTTGGTGATGCCATCATGAAAATATGCCAAGAACGTGGGCTTGGAGCCGAAAGCCGTGCAGTTGAAACATCCCGATGCTGTGCCAGGTGGCCAGCAAAAAGACACTCCTGGAGCGGAACATGGCCGTCACTCCGCCCAGAGGATCGTGAGGGGCTGGGACCGATTCGGCGCGGGTGCAGGATGGCGGAAGGGCGGCTGGGCTGATTGGTGCATGCAATGGCGTTGCGGTTGCATTAAGCTGTCAGACTTGGGCGAGAAGACGCACATTTGCGGTCGAGATGGCAGCGGCGGGTACGATGTGGGGGAATAAGCATGCAAGACAGCATTAGCTGCATCTTGTTCGGTGGAAACGCGAGGGTCCCACGTCCCGATGGCGGCCGAACGAGGCAGGTCGCCGGTCGACTTTGAGGCTTTGGCCCTGGTGCCGACGACTGCGAGGAGGGGCATTGAGGATGACGACGAGGCTCCCGAGATTTGGTTTCGAGCTGAGGGGCCGATGCGAAGATGTTCCTGCGAATAGCGGGCGAGGACCTCATGGAAGAAACCTCAGAGACATCGTTAACAAGCGAGGGCGTCATCGCATGTCTCTCTGTCCTTTTGCGGCTGGGTGCAGCTGAATGTTTCGTGGCGCCAAATTAGGCTCACCGCCGCTGCTAGCCCGGGATGTCATTTGATGGTTCCTGAACGGTGTCTCGGCGGGTGTCTGGTAGCGTCCAAGGATGCGGGATCTTGTTCATGGAGGTTGATGGAGGTGGTGGTGGTGATGGCGACGGGAGGTGTCCGAGTTTGCTGGAGGTGACGAGGGGAAAAGTGTGTGTCCAGTGCATCAACGCATTGCAGGAAGGAGCAGCGGTGGGTGGCCCCTACCCGAAAAGTGTGGGAAGGAACACAGGGGCCATTCCTTCCGCTGTGTTGTGGCCGGCGCATTTCCATGTCCGTTTCTGTCGCTCAAACATCGCCAGATCCAATGCGCAAAATCTTCACTTTTACGGCACAGCATCCACATGGCCTGGATTAGCGAGCTGCTCGCCCAGATCGACAGTTCGATGGTCACAAAGCCAGGCCTGGCCGTTTGGCAACCAAGTCCCAAGGGAGCAGAGCCAAGAGCCAAGGGCCTTTTGTTTCTGGATTCCTTCTTCGCCCTCGAATTGACCAACCACCGAGTCGTCTCCTTTCACGCCGCGAGCCATCGCAATCGCAATCGCAATCATCCCACCTCTTCGAACTTCAGCCAAGTCAGTCAGCGTGTCGTGCAGCTGCCTCTGACACAGTTACGGGCATGCGATCCGGCTAGACTTTCCTGCGCGGTTACACAACCTGGTTCGTCCAGAGCGCAACCCCAGGGCATCCTCGACGTTCGCAATGATGGGATGAATCAATCATCAAGCGTCAATCGAGCAGATGGGCGTTTCCCCCCGCTGCCTGTCATCTCGAAATATCCCGAAACGTCCCTCAAGATCCCTTCCAGAAGCCACTTCGACGGTGCGGTACGAGCGTCAGTCCCATGTCATTGGTGACATTGCGCTAGGCGATCGCATCCCGAGGACGGCGGCGATGGCTTTGGAACGACCAGAAACAGCCCTCTGAAGACACTGAACCCAGGCAGACACCTTGTCGCCCTCGCTGATTTCGCGCAAGACATTGACTGCGCAGACTGCTTAGGGTGGAGGGCAGGGCTTGCTGGCCACCCCCGCATTCGAGTCTACCGCAATCCGTGGCCCCGACCCTATCGCCATGTTCCCTGTCGCCGTCGTATCGCCCCTCCATGCCGAATCCAAAGAGCCAATCCTTGGCGTTCCATTGCCTGTCGCCAGTCCCGGCTTGGGGGGCTTCAGTCGCTGTCTGCCCAGGAAAATGTGCGACTGGTGTTCGTCTGCGGCTTGCCCGAGCTAAAAATCAGCGCACAGGCTTTGGCGCGGCCTGGTTTGAGCTGCCAGATGGATGTCAAGAGTCAAGACACGAACACTCATTACAGCGAGACGAGATGAAAAGACTAAAGTGCATCGTTCAACATGCGGTGGACGGGACAAGACCGGCAATCAGTCACGACCACGGCAATGCGGCAATGGAAACGCAACGGTTCAACGGCGAGGTCTGCGGCGGCATCGCGCGAAGGGCTCTGATCATTCGTCTACATCGAACCGTCGACATGCCGTGAGACATGTGCCCAGAAACGCCAATACCGCATCGACAGGGGCATTCTAAGTTCGACCACCAGCACCCAAGAAATACCAAGAGCAATACTGGAGCTTGCCGAGACAACAACGTGCTCGTCGACTCGTCCAAGCCGTCCAAGCTCCCACCACAAGACCCCCGAGACCCTCTTGGTGCCTCTGAGCCCATTACTCAACCTATCACCAGCCTCCTTGGCAGTCTCCGCCCATTATCAACCGGTTGCCACGCTGCCGTGCCATGCCCGCGATTGTCTCTTGCCAAGCATGCGCCCTCACGCCCAGAATCCTCCTCATTGGTGCCGATGCCAGCGCCGCGCCTCGCCAAAGACCTTGGGAGCGGGACAGGCGGAGCACAAGAAGCAAGCCCATTCCACCCGATTCACTCCATTTCAGCGCCCATATGCCCACGGTAGCCCACCGCCGGCCATCACTATCGTCTGCTTCTTCTCTGCCAGTTTTTTTTCTCGCTGCTGCTACGGACACTGCTGCTGCCGCTCCCGCCAGCCACCCCAAGCACCCAAGCATCCAAAGCCCGAAGCCAAGAGAGCCTTTGCCTGCTTTGCCTAGCCTTGCTTGCTTAGAGCACGCAGTAATAGCTGCACGAGAGGGACAGGCCACCGCCAGATGCCTCTCCATTTTCCTTTCGTATGACGCGTTGCGAGTCCCCCAGCCGGCAACCATCCGCTCCTGCTGGGTCCCATCTCTCCGCTCCCTTGCTGCCGCTTATTATTTCAGGCCCAGCAAGGTACGGCTGCATTCTGTCCTAGGGGTTGTTCATCAGTCGATCTGCTCTGTTTTTTTTTTCTCCTCGGTCGTCGCTCCGTCTGTTAAGACGTCCCGTGTCGAGCTTCTTCACCATCCCCGATTCCTATTATTTTGCGACGGACGATAGACGGAATAGTGGCACGGCATACCACACGAAGGCCGAATGCCTCCTCCCCGAACACGACGTCTAAGCTCCTCCGGCCTTTGACCCACGCATAGTCCAGACCATGTTCTCAAATACACGACTCCTCCTGTCAGCACTCGCTGTGACAACATTACTTGCGACATCATCCGCCGTCGCCATCGAAGCTCGACAAGGCCCCGGCCCCGTCAACGAATGGATCACCGTCGATGAGGAAGGTCAACCGAAAACCATCACACCATCAGTCGTCACCAGCAATGGCGCTCGCACCACCCTCAGCCCGCCGCCGTACTCGCTTACCGGCAGCGTGTTCACCGTCACCGCGACCAACGGCGCTCTCACAACAAGCACCGGCGTGCCTCCGCCGCCGCAAGCCAGCAACACGTTAGGATTTGGAGGAGTATTTTCCGTA
Organism: Colletotrichum fructicola Nara gc5; assembly: GCF_000319635.2. Classification (NCBI taxonomy): domain Eukaryota; kingdom Fungi; phylum Ascomycota; class Sordariomycetes; order Glomerellales; family Glomerellaceae; genus Colletotrichum; species Colletotrichum fructicola. The sequence goes on along the minus strand of NW_027094054.1, from coordinate 5,664,838 downwards.
TGCAACAACAACCCGGGCACCGACGCTCCCTTCTGCCAGCCGCGACGTGGTAGTACTCTGCACGTGGAGACAACGTACTACAGTAAGCTTAAATCAAGTCTGAGTCGCGGCCCCTCCCCCAACTAACCTTTTCTCCCTCTAGTCACCTGGGACACTACCTTCTTCGAGGACCCAAACACGCCAATTGGAATCGTCGGGTATGATGTCAGTAACACCGGAAATATGGATGCGGCACCCGCATTCTCCGTAACAAATATCCGCGGCGGCGACGGATGGGCGTATTGGACCCCACGCGTCGGCGATCTCGAAGAGAAAGACTCGAATAACATGACCCTCATCCTCATGTACAACGACCCCATCACAGACGAGCAGCAGAACGTCACCGGTCCCGTCTTCACCATCCGCCCAGCACTCGACATCGACGGCAGCTCCAGCTCAAGTCCGAACCTAGTCGCCATCATACTCCCCGTCATCCTCATCACCCTAGCAATCGTCGGCGTAATGCTCTGGCTATGCTTCCGCCGACGCCGCCGTCACGCGGCCGCCGCTGCCGCAGCAGCAGCAAAATACCACGAAACCGTCGCTGGTCCGCCAAAAAGCCGCGGACTGAAGAACGACGCGAATATCCAACTCGAACCAACGAGTCCACCGCCCCACTCGCCCGGGCGGAATGTTTTCCAGGAGGAGGTGCGTAGGCAGGAACGGGAACGAACTTAAAACTACTTCTTTTGGGAACTGCAATGACTGATGGTAATGACTTCAAAAGGCCCTGTCCGATGAGAAACGTCGCCATCGGACGTCATGAGACTCGCGCGGTGACGTCTTTCCAGCGATGTTCTTTTTACAACAATACCCTTATGGGGGGAGATAATGACCAAATATCACGAATCAAAATATGGACGCTATGCGTCCCCCTTCAACGTTCAACTTCAACGTTCAACTTCAACGCTCCCATGGCCGTGAGTCTCGGATGATGTATGCATGTCAAGAGAAGCCAACCCACACCAGCGACTCGAGTTGAGCATTTCGAACCCCAGCTCAACGATCAAAGTAAAAAGTGATTGAGGACCCTCAACTGCATTTGCCCAGCGAAACATATGCAGCAATGTCGTAGGTTTTGAGGTCCAAATTTACAAGACGCAAGAAACGAGCCGAACTTCGTGGATTACACACTGATATTGACCTTCCATCAACGTGCAATGACCGATAGCCGCTCTGCGTAGCGCTCCTCTGGCCCCTTGCCTCTGAAGTTGTCAATCCTGTCCCGGCAGTATAATCACATTTGACCGCACATTACTCCGATGCGAAGATCTAAACGTTCAAATAATTCGCTACCCGGTCCTTCGTGTTGATCATACATTCGAATGCCTGATGAAAACATTCTGTGTCGTATCAGAGCTGAGGCCTGAAACTCGAACTTCGGGCCTGTAGCATCAGCATTGCTGCCATCCGGAGCCTCAGACTTTCATAACGACCTACGTAGTGACAATTCCACTCAGCGGTCTACGGGCGCGCCAGCAATTAAACAATACCGCCGACACTAGAGCTAAGCTCCAGTTGAGTAAACTGCATGCACTCAGCTGATGTTGTAATACCTCGCTTGTCGACCTAGCCGCCAATTTACTCCATGATCCCATCCAAGTAAGCCATGTAGAATTCGAATAGCCCACATTCTGACCCCGCTTTGTCGACATCCTCATCTTCAACTCGGAGGTCAACCCCCAGGCGTTTGATCTCTCTCAAATTGTCTTTTGTCAGGGGTTGCGGTTCGTTCAGCTCTTCTAAAACTTGAGCCATTCTTTCTTTCCAATATGTCCTCAGGAATTCAGAAAAGCTGCAGCTCATTTCCACAAGCTTGGCTTCGAATTCGGGTAGCAGTTCATGCAGGATCTCAATCGCCCGCGAGTCTTCTTCCAAGAACTCTTGAATATCTTCGTCGTCGATGTCTCGCCGTACGCCGTAGCGGACACAGCAAGTGTGATGAATTGAGAGGGCCTCGAATGTGGCCATTCGCACCGCCATTGACTTGAAGTCCTCTGGCACATCCAAATTGCCATCTAAAACTGGCGCCATCAGATTTGAAAGGCGATCCAGTGATTTTTTCCAGTTATTGTTGTCGAACCAAAAGTTTTTGACCATCTGTTTGCATGTCATGGAATACGGGTGGCAGCCATTACCCGTACATTCGCATATGCATTCGTCTTCGAACGGGAAGTCATGAGACAGCCGTATGTGTGCTATGATATCGAACATTATCGGATAATTATCTTTGATGCTCGTGGGACTGTCGAGAGTCGCGAAGATTCTGTGCGTAGCCGTAAATCCAGCTACGGAGCCTGGATCCTGACGAGTTGAATCCGCACTCATTTTGACGAGGTTCATAAACGTCATTAGTGAGTGAGTGTGCAACGATGGCGTTATTCCATTATTATCCGGTTGATCGAATTCTCTGAAACCATGGGAATGAGCCATGTTCAGAAAATGGGTCGTATCCGGGTCGATCCATAAAGTGCTGATCAGGTGGTACAGTGACCACCGATTCAGGCTGTCGTCAGGATCCACAACTTGTGTCTGAAGCCGCTGCGGCACTGGAATACCCCGTCTCTCCAATGCTTTGACCACTTCTTCAGTTTGTATGTCGAGTCTCGTCTTTTCTGAGATCCCGAAATCCTTGATCTCTGTCGGGGAAAGCCTACCCATTGCCAGGTACGCCAATTCCTCCCGCCGCCTTTTTAAATGGCTAAAGACTGCTTCTTGAGCCCGCAATGATGCCGTCTGAACCATGCAAAGCAGGTCATGGTCGAGTTTCATCAAGCAGCCTGCCTCTAAGAGCACCACCACGTTATCAGCACACACGCATGTGCGAGGGCATCTTGCTGACAAAGACACTGAACACATCTCTGTACTCCAGTTTAGGGCGTGACAAAGCACCGATAACCTCTGGCAGTTATCATCTTGTAGAATCTGCGATCCCCAGTGGAAGAAAACAAGCTGCATCCCCTGGGTCCAGCAAGTAAGCAACTCCAAAGCTGCGCAGCCGAACGTGTCAGTTTCCCAAAGTGTGGCCCTCGCAGTATCCTTTTTCAAGATTTCGACCAATTTTACTTCGTTCTTTTGTATGATTGCTGTGTGTAGTTCATTTCCATACCCTATTAAAAACGTTCAGTTGCCTTCCACGAGTATTGATGCAGACGGACACATACATTCTGTCATTCCGGGAAGTGCACGAGCTACCTCACGGAAGAACTTCATGTTGATGGAGTTGGCACCGTATCGGTGGGAAGCTGCGTAATCGGATATCACGGAAGTATCATCCGGCATGAGGAATTGGTAGTCCAACGCCACTGATGCGAAGCCGGTACCTTTGTAGGAGTGGGTATTAGAACCTTTGGAATACTCGTCCAATTTTAACCGGAAAGCGGACCATTTGAATAAGCTATGAAAAGGAAGCCTACCAAACCTGATTAGTATACACATGTTAGTCGGCTACCTATCCTTACTCACTCGTTCATTTTCTCGTCTGGCTGATCTCTGGGCACGCCGATAGCCACAAGATACTCCAGGAAAGGCCTCAACTTCCACAACCCACTTGCAGATTGCATGCCTGATCCATTAGTGGCAGCATAGAGTAAACTCCCATCGTCAATGTCGACATCAAGTGGTGATGCCTTACCGCTTTTGAACATCCATCGGAGGGTTTGCAGGCCTTTCTGTAAAACAAGGGAGAAGCTTTCGTCATCCAGTCTAGTCGAATATTTAATCACATTGATAATACGAAACGCCGGCGTGTGATTGCAGATGAAATTTATCCTGAGCGACGGACATATACTGAATCCTCCCGCTCCAGACGTCGATGACATTGAAAACGTAATCGCTGTAGACATGAGGGTTCGAAATGCTTTCGTTGATATGCAGAACGACCAACTTTTCTGCGACCCTACTCCCGCAAGTGGACAATCAGGTGCGTGTACTTTCTCCGCAAGACTTTCTGCAGTAACGAAAGCTGAACTGAATCCCCGTTTGATTTGTTTCCTCATCCGTCGTGGTTTACATCGACAACTAAACATGCTGTCCATAGTCGACCTGCTTTCGCGGGCAGTTTGCAATGAGCCTGACGATTGTTGGTCGATACCAGCTTCTCTACACGCGAGGCGCAAGGCATCTGGTTTAGTCAAAACCCGCCTCAAGACGATTTGGAAGTCAGAAGAAACAAGCGCAGAAACGATCTCTTCAATTCGGTTCTCCATGCGAGTGAAATGGAGAGACGACGCTTCCATGTGCTGCTGTGCCTGTGGGACGAATGTATCAAGCGATAGACTCAATTGTGAAAAGCCATCGGAAAGCTTTCCCTCGATCGCGAGGTCACAGTCAGTCGAAGCTTGCTGTAAGTTATCGAGCTTGGCATTCAGTTCGCTTCTCGTTGTCGTTACCTCGTCTCCAATGCTTCGAGTAACATTGACAGTCTCGATAGATATCGCACTGAACGCTGTTAGTTCATCATTCCTCGTGACAGTTCCACATACGACGTACAGCTGAGTTGCCTGGATAGCAGACTGCAACGCTTTATTTGCCTCTAACAGCTGACTTTCCAGGCGATCGAGATGACCTCGTCGGAACGGATACGTCACCCGATTTGTGCGGTCTTTGATCCATTCTGAGATGGATTTGGAAGAGTCGTCATTCCCTCTTACTTCATCGACGAACGTGCGTAAGGCCGCGAGCTCTGCGTTTGCAGCCATCATGGCTTGCTCGATAGCTGTGTCATGTCCCCTCGACGCTGCTGCAATGTTGTTTCGCATCGCTTGTATCTGATCCACTGCTCCTTGCAAGGACTGGCATAGCCGAGAAGCTGAGGCGATTTCATCCTTGTGTCCCTTGATTCCGTCGAGGTATTTGGTGATCCCCGAACAGACCTGAAGACCCAAGGACACCACGCCGACGACTGTCCCTAATAATTCGGCCATCGCACATGGGGATGAGTCGCGCGAGCTGCTGAGGAATTGAAATGACTGGGGTCCCAACCCAGCGATGGTCACGCCCTTCGGTCGAATTCGAGAAAAACTTGGAGAATCTTAGTGGAAGCGTCAAAAAGAAAAACAGATGGGAGATGGGAAAGAAGAGCAAAACGACAGAATCTGCCTCACCATTCCAACCACAAGATCAGGCTGGCGAATGAGAGCCTATGCCAATGTAGGTAGGCGGGGTAGCTATCATGCAGATGCACTGCCCGCAAGGCATAGTGGTTCGCCCGGGTGCGTCGCACAAGTCGGTCGTGTCCTTCTCTGATTGAACATTTAACTGCCAATGAGGCGACTCTCCATGGGCATCCCAGTCACGAAGTCGACGGAATCAGCCTTTGCGGTGCTCTAAGCCATGGTATCACGGTGGATGAGCAGTCCTCTGAAACCAAACATTACATATTACTTGATGGTGCTTTTAGTGCAATCTCTTCAGCCTAATATTATGCCATGCAACATGCCTCCTGTAGTTCTGGCCCATGTGCCCATCTCACGCCCTGTTAAGCCGTTTCCGCTTCCCCCGGCCCATCGTTGAAGAACAGTCCCCTGCGCCTGTTCAATGTTGACCATACCTTGCCTTCTTCCAATCTCCAAAAACACTGATTTCGCTAGTCCCTGATCATGATCCGTCACGGCCTCGCATGCAGCCACGTATAAAGGCCACAAGAGCGCGTTTGCGGGTCCCCCAGAGGCGATGACCGCCATGCAGCTCTCTAGAGACAAATGAGTGTTCTTCTGAACTTCGGGATGGCTGATCGGGTAACCATAGACAGTCCGGTGTAGATAAACCAGGGCGCTATGGCGGTAGGCTTGAGCGTTATGAACCATCGCCTCAAGATGTTGGTGCTGGGCGTTCCCATCTTCCTCCAGAGACATCAAAATGTTGCTCGGGTCGACGGATGGTTGCCAGCTTTGAAGGGCCTTCTCTGTCGATTTTGTTATTGACTCGTATTCGACCCTGAGAACGGCTGCTTTGGTCCCTTGATTGGCTGCGACGGCTGCTTCAAGATCCTCCTTCAGCGACATTGCGATGCTGAGACGGTACAATACTGGCCATAGGTCGCCCACTAGCCCCATGAAAGGATCCGCGTGGGTGGTGTCGTTGGGCTTCGAGGAGGTCATGACTGCTAACGGGTATGTGTAGTCTGACACCGACACTGCTGAAACGGGACTCATCCCAAGTGATAAGGAAGAGATCACATCATAGTAGTGAAAGGCCTTTGTGTGTTGTCAGTTAAGCACCTCTCATGGGGGCCGCCATGTCTCCGCACCTTCTCCAGAAAACAGACTGCAGTACTTCGTTCGGACTCGGGGATGGAGCTGATGACCAGAAACGCTGCTTTCAAGTGTCCGACGAACATGTCAGGGGCATTAGATGACGTGAGCTAGGAAGTCAGCTACAATCCTCCCAAGTTCAAGCACAAGTGCCGCACTCACTGCCTCATAATATGCCAACAGCATAACGGTTGCCAGAACCTCCTCATGCTGGCATTTCCATTGCACCAACTCAAAAGCACCCTTCGCCGCCAAAGCTCTGTACTCGGACGAGTGTCTAGACTCATAGACGCCAGTATGCTCCAAGTGACCACAGGCAAAAGCACAGATCGCATAGAAGACAGGTGAGTTGTCGTAGGCAAGAGGTAGGATGAGGTCCTGAAAAGAGTTGTGCGGTTGTTCAACAAAGACGATAAGCGGCGACAGGGTGCTGCAGAAGTGATGCAAAAGCTTTCGACTTTGTGAGTCTGTTGTCAGGTCGGAGAATATTGAGAAGGGTAGCTCAAGTGACAGTGACATGGGGTCTACTGAGCCAGATCGGGCTGATACTGAATCGTCGAAGATGCTGTTGGTGAGGATTGAGCAAACCTCTGACTCGCTGCTGTTTCCAAAAGTGTCGAACAACTCCATTGACTCGTCTAAGTCCATGTTGCAGGAGTTTACGTCCAGCTGCGGAGAGACCGTGAGGTCAATGGTCTCTTCAGGTGGACGGCTGGGAATTGGTTTTGTGACTGCGAAAGTGTGGATGAACCCCTCCTCCGGCTTGAGTTCTCTTCCCGCGAACATATTTCGAGCCTTCTTGAACGACGGTGACGTTCTTTTGGTAGTCTTCGACCGCTTCGGCTCAACGACTTCATACGTGCAACTCAGGCCCTTGAGAGAGCAACGTGTGCACTCGGGCTTGCGCTCGCAACATTTCTTCCGCGCTTCTCTGCTGTACATTGATTAGACCATTGTTTAATCGGATAGGTCAACAGCAGCATACCATGATATACAACCTGGTGACCATGTTAGTTACTGATTCTTGAACCCGATGTCTGGCTTCTTGTAAGATGTTTACCTGTTTTTGTTCTTTGTCTGCGGACATTGGGTGGTAGAGATTTGGAGACCAACATGGCCACAGAAGATCTTCAGGAAAAGCTGAGCCACATCAAGCCCTAGCTTGGAAGCCAAGGTATGACATGAAACCAAATAGAGAGTCCAAATAAAGGTGCCCTGACTAGTCCATGGGCGGCGTACTAACGGTTCGTTTTGAACACTCTCTCACTCATTCGAGCTATAGAAGACGTCGTAGTCGGGAACAAGGATGGCATTCAAACTAGATTGATCCCATGATCTTCACTTTCGGGACTCGATATTGCGAGGCCATGTGGGCGCCATGTGGCAAGCCCAGCTGAACTAGACATCAGATGGAGGTGAGAGAGAGCTTACCCCTCCTCAGCCACAAATTGGGATTTACACGCATCCTTGGGCTCTAACCTCCCAAAAGCAGGCAAAGATCGTCGTCGTTTCGTCAGTATCGGGTCTGCAGAAGCTCATGTTGGTGGTACAGCGTGCGGTGGAATACTCCTTCTATGCTCCTTCATGGGAAGTCACGTCCGAGAGAGGCGCTAAAACGGTCTGTAATACCGTGCCTGAACAAAGCTCATGCATAAGCTTTGCCCCGTAAGAAGATTAAGCTGGGAAACAAAAACCGGATTCTCCTCTCTGGCCTTTCCTATCTTGTGCTCAAACACGCCCGAAAGGTGTTTAGCTCAGGCCGTTGAGCGGTCGGCACTGCAGTACCCCACAAGTTCCATGGGTATTTTGACAAGCATGAACATGGCGTCAACATCGGAGACGCCAATTGACGTGACAGCTCTGAGATTACCATCGGAACTGGGGCAATGCGGGGAACCACACGATCTCACCCCCAACTCTCACCTGTAACACGGGTGTATCCGTCCCTGTAGGCAACAATCATGTAGCGGCCAATCACGCAGCATCCTCCGTAAAGACGTTGAGATACGGGGTGGACGGCCACGTCTACCCCAGCTTCGAACCCCGCAAGCCGGTGTTTGCCATTATTCCATACGCCCGGTCGAGAAGGAAGACTAGCAGGGAACGGACGCCTGGCCAGTAGGAGGCTCAAAACCCGGCGCGAAGGTTCAGTAAGATTGTTGAAACATGGGTCTCATTGGGCAGACTGGACTCCAACAGAGGCCGTGTCTGCGACCAAGACAACCTGTCACCGGGCATAAGGAGCCCTGCTAAGGTGTGGCTCAACATGGAGGCACGCTTTGAGCTCCCCCGGGGCCCGAAGGGATCTTTGGTGGCTGAACAAGAAAGACAAGAGGTAATAGATCTTCAAAATGCCGTTGCATTCTGATCTTTGTTCCACTGTGGCACTGGGATTTCAGTGGCTACTCGGAGGTCCCGATGAAATCTTTGAACAGAAGCAAGCTGAATCAACTTAAACTGGCCTGATTCTACCCTATGATCATCATGAGACTGTGGCATCACCTGGCCTGAAGATCCGCGCAGTATTCATCAGCCCGGTACAGACAGTGTTCCCTTTCATTTGCCACGGAGACAACAGGCGCAAAATGATATGCTTAATGATCGGTTATATTGCATGTCGGCACATTTCTGAGATTGGACCAGAATAAGACTCGTCTATGGTCTGCCACCATGATAAGGGTACATGTACCTGCCCAATTGCGAGTATTCGGAACAGGTGTAAGCGAGACACATCTAAGCCGGGGGCTGTCGTAGTCATGTATCTGTAGTCTCCCTACCAATCCAGAGTCCGCAAAGAAAATCTACACTGTAGCGTTGGCCAAAGAGGAGACAAAATGATGGAGGACCGTTGGTTCCGGTCGAAAAGTCTTCGGTAATCTCGTGTCTTATGCACTGCAACCCACCACCGTTTTCTCGCACTTCTCGTCACATCAAGAAGCGAAGTGGCTGGGATTCGATCCTTGCACGGAGAAATTAGCCTCGCTAAAGGCATCCTACGCCACAAATCTCGGCCGAGAGACACTGAGTTCGGCATGGATCCCGGCGTGCTATCTCTCCCGATTCCCCACGGCGGACGGTTTCAGACGCATCTCGGGATTTTGCCGATGTATGCTCTCACGGATAAGTCACTAAGTCTCCGATCCAGACCCAAACAGCCAGCTGGGCGCCATCTCTCTGTCGGTTCGGAACCCTGCGCAGGCCGCGCTGACGCAAGCAAGGACGTCTCCGAAATGAAATTTCTTCCCGACTATCCCAGGCCCGTAGTGTGCGTACTTGGCAGAGTTTGTCATGATCTGCTTGGATGCCGCTGGCACGATGGGTTCTTCTATCATGCACCAACATGTATCCGTAATGAATTGGGCGCCAAACGCTTCCAGCACATCGAGGTGGCCTAGTTTCAGTGCTTTTTGATAGATGTCGCGACTCGTTGTGATGATGACGGCAACGCTAGGCGACTTCGTCTTGTTCCTGCAGAGATCGGCGAGCTGTGCAAACTCCTCTGCGGAGAAATGGGGGTTTCCCAAAGATACCATGTCCAAAGATGGATCGGAGGCGGTATTGAGTTGCTTCCAGGCCTTTCGGAGGCCGTTGACGTCAACGACTACCCGACCCAGGGACTCAGTTTGTCCGTCGAAGGAAGCTGCTTCCGGGGTAATCGCTCTCATGTGGAACATCGGCGCTGAGGAAGTTGTCGCAAATCCAGCGCCGAAGGCTTTCAGGTCGGACATTGTGGGGTTCGTCTGTTCCATGCCGACGATGAAGGGTATCTTTCCGCCAACGATGTCGCCGATGTGGTAGCCAAGAAGCGGGAATAGTGACTGGTCATGCCCAGGAAGTTGAGGCACTTCGATGACGATCTTTGGCTTCCTTCCCTCCGGAGTATGACAACCTGCATATGGTGCCCTGCCGGTCAAAGCGATGAAGACGTCGAGGTAATCCGGGTATTTTTGCGTGTGTGCTCCGAGGACGCTGTTCACAAACACAACAGCGTTTGACTCGGACCAACCAACTTGCTCTCCGGCTTTGGGTTTGCTGTCCAGAAGGTACGGCGCACAGGTGAAGCTGAGCTTGGCCCCGAGCTTGAGATAAGCCTCGCCGATCTTATCTCCTATTATAACTGCTTCTGAATCGGTGCCAAGCTCCTTCCATCGAAGTCGGTCGACGTTAAGTGAGTTGCAAGTTGAAGGCACCACGAACTGTCCGCCGAGTGATAAAAGATGCTCCGGTACATGGAGACTGCTCTTTCCGTTGTAGGCACATGCGTCAATGTGAACTTGTGATACGTCAATCAGACATTTCGCTCCTTGGAGAGCGGCAAAGGCTACGATGATTTCCATCGCGATACGGCTTGCCTCTCCTTGCCGACCGGAAAGCATGTTCTCATCGGACGTGCTTAGGCTGATTCCTCTAGTGCTCCGGGGCTCAAGGGGAAGAGACACTTGGTTTGGCATGATTAATAACTGCTTGTCGTTGATGTCTACCTCTGATGCCCCACGCAACTTCTCGAAATCCTCGTTACCTTGCAAGAAGATAACGGGTATGCGGCGGTCGAACATGGCCTCGGCGACCATAACACCTAAAGTCAGAATCATCTCAGGCTCCTGAAATATCAAAGCTGATGGTGCATTGCCGGTGAGGATGAGCTCAAGAAGCGCTCCACTGCCGGAACAGGAGCCCCGACCGCAGGGGATGGCCAGGGCCTTGCCCTTCACTGACGTGCCAAGCAGTGGATGATGAGCGTCGACGACAACGCCGGTTTTTGGGTCCACACCCATCATGAAGCTCAGAGGCACATCCGAAAAGACAAGAGGGCCATGGAAACAGCCCGGGATGACGCTGAGTCCTCTCATACTGGAACCATTCATGACGACTGTTAAACGGGTGACTGTTGGCTGTCGAAAGATGGATGTTGAGGTGAGCAGTATATCAACGCCCAACACCCTGCTATACCGCCTCGGGATTACCTTCCTTTTCACCTCGTCAGTCAATGAAACGGGAAGGACACGACGAGATCAACGATGCTCCGTCGGAGACTCCGCACCTTATCGTGGGACCGGGGCGGATCCCCGCACGGGCTTCGGGTAGGGTTTCCGGCCGGCATCGGTTCCGATAGCTTGTAATGGAGCTGAGCGGCTATTTGGTAATTCATTTTGACTCATAGGTCTTGTGCAAACCTATGTTGCGTCACCGGCCCTTTCGTCACACAGCTGAACAGAGTCGATCTATTGCTATCAAACCTAGGTCATAAGCCCCTAATCATAGCTGAAGAAGTAGCTCTTGTTGACAATAGCGTGAGGAACGTAGACATGGGGGCAATCGTAATCCCCAACTGAATCGCAAGGATCACTATCCTCATTGCAAGACATTGGAAGAGGCGAGCCCCCTTGCTCTTTTCCGTCTTCATCTTGACGCATGACCCACTCATCCTTGAGGACAGACTTGCTAAACCCATGCCTAAAGGCCAAGATTTCCATCTCCTTTGCCTCAAAATGCCTGCTCATCAAAAGCTCATCGTCTGTCACAATTCGCTTCCCATTTTTTCCATTCTCGGCTCGCATGCGCTTCATTCTCGTCCTATTGAGGATTTCTCTGGGCTCCGTTGGGTAGCACATAGACGCCCCTGCCGCATCGCGACTGCACAGTGGCACTAGAAAGCGCATATCAACGGATGTCGCCATTTGTTTGAACTGTTCCTTTCTCATATACTCCTCTTCCCCAAGAAGCTTGCTCAATGCCGGCTTCCAGAGAAACGACATCTCCAGACCCTCGAAATCATACTCCTCGCCGGGAAGATCGGTGTCGTTGGCAATTCTCCTCAGAGAGAAGATGTGCGGAAGCGGCGAGCTATCTGCCCATTGATGACTTGGAGAATAAGGCGGTCGGTCCTCTCGCGTCGCTCGCATATGAGAAGCTGCCCAGCCACCACGGAAGCCATCAAGTATGTCGCCAATTTTGTAACGGCGTCGATTGAACATGATCCGTTTGTCAAGATTGCCCAAGCTTGTGAAGTGCTTCTCATTGAATACAGCGCGTTCCCCGTCGTCGGATAGTCGATCAAAATCGAGCATGAGTCTCTTCTCGTCAACTCTGATGAATCCGCCCTTGGGCGTCATGACAAAGAAGTCCAAGAAGACGTGCGTGACGCGGCTGTATCGGAGGTGATTTGAAGAAAAGACGCGCTCGGTGATTTCCTTGAACGTCCGAGATACGCGGCGAAAGTTGAACCAGACGCGGGGCAGGTAGTCGCAATCCGTGATGCTACCGATGATCATCTCCCAAAGCTCCGGCGGGAGATACGCTGCGCCGCTTCTCTGCATATCGTCCGACACCGTGTTCATGGAGCAGCTGAGAAGCTTGCCCGGCGATCGATTTGGGCCCCTCAATTTGAAAAGACGTGGGAAGGATGAGAAGTTTGTTGACTTGTTTGTTGGGGGGGAGGAAAAGGAATGTGAGCTGAGCTAATGGATTTGAGCCTGTCTTACTTGAATGACGTAGGCAACGTGGCCCACCACGAAGCGACTTTCGTTGCCCTTTGAAGCCCAACGTGCATGATTGCGATAAAGACACAAGCTGGCGGCTATGAGAATTTTGCTTCAACTTCACAAGGCTTTGCTCATGTGCGTTGTTTGCCAGATAGGGTCGTCGTCGACTTGCAAAATGGAAAACCCCTGGCGCTCCCAGAATCCGATGGCGCCTTCGAGGAACGGATGGGTATGGAGATACAACTTCGCCATCCCTGCATCTCTCGCTCTTTGCTCCAAGGCAGCGCAAAGTTTCGAGGCCAGTCCGGCGCGGCGCCAGGTTGGGTTGACGTAGAGTCTGACAAACTCTACAACGCCCTCGCGGCCGAGACCGAGCTCGGGAAACCGGTCGTCATAAGGCGCATAGCCAATGGCGGCAATGATTTGACCGTTGCCGTAAGCCGTCAAAAAAGCTCCGTTAGGGTTGTCCAGGTAAGTCTTGGAGAAGTTTTCAAGCTCTCGCTGAGCATGTTCATTTTGAGACTCTGCGTCTATCCACGGGAACATGACGGACCTAGCCTGTTTGATGAATTCGACGATGGCCGGGATGTCCTCGGACTTGGCAGACTGAATGGTGATCTCCATGACAAATGTTTGGGTAGCTGGAGGACCAGGTTTGATGCGATTTAGGGCGAGGCTTCTTTTGAATGTTCACAAATTGGAATGGAGTGTACGTGTAGAAAGAAGATTAAATTCAACACGATGCCTTGGCGCAAGAAAAATTGCTCTAATCTGCTCTAATCTAGAGGTTCGAAGCTCTTATCAGATCGTGACCCTCCTCAGCCCCGCAAGAGTGGGGGATACACTATGTGACCTTGATGGAACGGACCGCCGGCCAGGCCTGCGGCGCGCTATTTTTACGCTACCGAACACATCCTAGACTGTAGGCAAAGGCCTCTGACATGATTCGGATAACTCATGACTCCCCATATAGAATTTTCTTGATAGCCTGTTGATCAACATTTGCACCACACAACAGAATAATGCTCGTCTTTCCTGCCAAATCTTTCGCAACTTTGTTGAACCCCGCAAGGGCCAGAGCAGCTGAGCCTTCCACGATCATGTTCTCCTCGAAAGCAATTGTCCTCATCGCCTCAGCAATCTCGTCTTCGCTGCACTCAATGACTTGATTAACAACAGCCATGGTCAGGGGTAGTGTAATTGAGTCTTCATCCATCCCACCGGCAACGGCTTCGGCCAACGTGGGGAAGTGCTCCGTCTCAACAACATGACCAGCCGCCATAGAATCTGCGAGTGCCTTCGAGTTGATGGCTGACACGCCAAAGATCTTCGTCTTTGGGCTGAATGCCTTGATCACGGAGCCGATACCGCTGATCAGGCCGCCCCCACCCATCGATATGAAGATGTTGTCCACATTGCTGCACTGCTCGAGAATCTCAAGACCGATAGTTCCCTGTCCGGCGACAATATCCGGGTCATTGTACGGCGAGATGTACTCGTAAGTTCCCGAAGCGGCGAGTTTTTGGGCATACTGTTCGGCCAGCCCGGTCTCCGCTCCATGCAAGATGACCTCCACACCATACGACTTAATCTTCTCCAGCTTTGCAGGGACCACTGTTTCCGGCAGCACAACAATGACATCTCTAGAGAGTGCATGTGCAGCGCATGCGGCTCCGATGCCGTGATTCCCCGACGATGCCGTAATCAGTCGGCCACCGGCTGCCTGCGCCGAGAGCTTGGACGTGGCCCCTCTCAACTTGAATGATCCGGTGAGTTGGAAATTCTCTCCCTTGAACAAGACTTTGACGCCATATTTTTGACCTGCTTTTCTGGCCGGGATCAGAGGCGTTTCGTAGATGTGGTCGCGGATGCGGCTTCGAGCTTGAACAGCCGCTGCTGCGGTTTCGACGTAAGAGAGGGTCATGCCAGCCGTAGCGGGGTCGAGTCAGAGAGATAGGTACCAACAAAGATGAGAAAAGACGTTCAAATTGTCCCGAAACGAAGACCACAATACTCTTGTGTTCTCTTATCAAGGTGCAAATTGTTTGTCCTTTCTTTCTCACCCAAAAGCCTGAGTCGAAGGAAACCTGTCTTTGTACTTGTAGATGCAGAAGAACAGCTTCAACCCCACTGAGTGAGAAAGACACAACTCTGCTCTGATTGGCCTGGACGCATAATCATCCTGTTTCGGTTTAGCGTGACGCCCTGCTCGTGTCTTTGCGCCCTCCTCTTGTCAGCGTCACCGAAGTTCCGAAGCCGCAGCTTGCCAATCCCACGTCAAAAGTTTTCCCATCCGAACGAGAGGAGAGACAGAACACAGGGCTGTCTTTTGCGTGAGCCAGTGAGTCACTGCGAATCCATGGAGCCCTCGAAGAGACGACGCACAGGCTGCACGGAATGTCGCCGGAAGAAGTCCAAGGTGGGTAAATGCGTCATTTTAGCAGTGCAGTCCCCAGCAGCTGCTGCCCGTCTATCGGACTTTACAGGCTGATAAGGACTTCAGTGCGATGAGAAGAAGCCAGTGTGCACACGATGCACGAAATATCCACGGCTCTGTTCTTATGAACTGAGCATAAAAACGACAGAGTTCAAAATATCTAAGCCGTCAATACGGAAGGTAGGTTGTTCATGTCTTGGCTTCAGTCCGTACTTGCGACTAATAGGCCTAGAAATCAACGTCCCCCAGCAGCACGGGTTCCAGTGCATCCCAGTTGACTGCACCCCGGCCATCAAGCACCCCTCCAAGCCCCAGAAGCCCGGCATCATCTCTCTCAGAGTATCGATTAACACCATTCCCATCGATTCAGTCCACTCAACACCGTTTTTACCTCCATCATTTCATCACACATACCGCAACTATCTACTTCCCACTCCAACCCGATGCCTTACTCCATTTTGCAATACCAGTGGCAGAAAGCAGCCCTGCCATGCTCGCAGCCATCTTGGCCGCCAGCTGTAATCACTTCTTCAGATTGAGAGGCTTTCAAGATGCGCGGAACGCAGCCACAGAAGCAACTGTCCAGAGCCTGTCACGGCTTCGTGAAGCTATCCCGACGAGCAGATTGAGGGGCGAGAGCCCGGCCTTATTGGCTACATCGCTAATGCTAGCGACAACCTGTCTTTGTGTCGGAGATACAACTACTTACAGACAACATCTCAACGGAGCTCTCCATATTGTTCAGAGGGATGGCGAACAGCACCAGTCAGATCCTTTGTGGTCGCTGGGCCTCAAGTGGCTCACTCACTTGATCCTGATGAACAGAATCTCTGGGCTGCCGTTGCCCACACAACAGAAGACCGGAGCACTTGACTGGGCTCCGTTACTCATAAGTCTTCCAGGGCCGGGGCAGATTGATTCTGTCACAGGTCTATCTTTGGACCTTGTTACAATACTGGATGAAATCTGCGACTTATCCGACACCCCATCTTCACCATCGAAACAGTCAAGGTCACCAGATCAAATCTCTGGAAAAGACCACGACACAGACTCGGTATTCGCTGTTGACTTTCCTAGGGAGCGGTCACTAGAAGTACTACTCCTGTATCTCAAAAGCCAGACGCCATCCCCTGACTCCCGGACGGAACTCGATTACAGCCACTACATGTTCATCAACGCAGCCCTTATCTCTCTGTACCGTCGTGTTGATGGCCTGCCAAAAGAAGATGACAAGGTCCAACATGCAGTCGAGTCCATCATCGACTCACTACGACACATCGATCAGTATGCTGAAGTCAACATCCCCCTACTGTGGCCACTTCTTAGCGTAGGATGTGAAGCCATGACGGATGATCAACGATCTATGATCGCAGGTAGAATGATGGCCATGACATCACATGGACTGGGCAACTGCAGAATTGTTCAAGGATTCATGAAACAATACTGGGAAAGGGGAGGAAACCTGAGATGGGACAGGTTCGCAGAGCAGATTGGGGCTGATTTGGTCTTATTCTAAGACAGCTGCCGATTAAAGCTCAACGGAGACGATGGAGCTGACGGCCAGATGACAGTCAATACCAGGAATGAAGGAATGAAAGATGGTCTAAAATTTATAGCTGCACGAATAAAGAAATACCAATACGCCTGTCCAAATACCCATTGAACCGCACCATCAACCATATACAGAAGCTGAAAGCCCACTATGATGTTTCGTCATGCTCTATGTGACATCAGGTCCGCCGAGTACGCTGCCAGAAGTTCAACGAAAGCATTGTAGAAAACGGTCACGTCCTCAGAACCGTAAAGCGAGGATTGCAACTTCACAATCACCAACGGATCACGCGTTGCATCGTCCCAAATCTCAAGCACCACATCATACGGCGTTCGTTCGCGCGAGACAAGCTCGGAAGCCTGCAAGCCGCCCTGCTCGGTGATAACTGCATCGCCAATGTGCACGCTCTCAATCCCGCCCCCAGCGTAGTCGAACACGGCCTGGAAAAGCGGCGCATGCGGCCAATCTTTGGGTGTCATTTCGAGACTCGGGACCACTGGCAGCCGCTCCAGCAACACGCTGTACGGTAGGCGCGCGTGTTGCATTGCCCCGCGCATCGCCTTCTTGATGACGCCGAGCTGTTCGAAAGGACTTAATGGTGACATGCCTTCCTTTTCTCTTGTCTTTATGCGGACAGGCAAATAGTTGGCAAAGAAGCCCATCGCGGCCATTTCCTCCATCGTCGCGCGGTTCGTGTCTGCGATGCCGATGGTTATCGTTCTTGCGTCATCGTCATTGTAGTCGTTCTTGGTAGCTACAGCCTCACTGCTGCTTATCTTGGTCGTTAATCTGGCCAGGAGTGCAGCGTAAACTGCCATGAAAAGCTGCATACGGGAGACTTTTTGCTGTCGCACCGCCTGCTTGACTTGTGCGGACACGGCCGAACTGAGGCGGAAGACGCCTGTATGTTGAGACCAAGATGACGGAGGCCCGTTGCTCCGTTCGAGAAATCGACAGTGTGGGAGACCAAGAACAGGCATGACGGGTACTGCATTATTATTGTTGTACTGGGAGATCCAGTAGGCAATGTCAGCATCTAACCGTCCCTGCTCATACTCGGCGCGCTGCCTCATGGTAATCTTGGAGAACTGCGGGACGGTGGCCGGGAGCACTGCGCCGTCGTAGAGGGCAGAAACTTCGGAGAGGAGAATAGACGTAGTTGCGCCGTCGCCGGCGAGCCGATGATAGGCGATCACCAAGAGATGGCGGCGGGCTGACGACCAGTGAAAATCGACAATTTTGAACGGCCTGCCGGACTCGAGGTCATACGGCTCCTCGTGCAGCTGCTTCATTGCCTCCCTGGCTGCTGCTTGATTGGCGACCGATGTGCATTTCAAACCCCATGTCGGCTTCTCCAGTACAACTTGGAAAGCATCATCGCCCGTATCGGGCTCGGGGTTGGCGAGAAAAGCAGTGCGAAGGATTTCGTGCCTGCGAATAACTTCGTCCACGGCAGTGCCCAACCGTTGCAAATCTATGTAGCCTTCGAAAAAGTAGGCGATAGTATTGTGGAAGATGGTACGATCATGCGAGAGCAGCTGTTGCAGCTTCCACACATACTTCTGCCCTAGCGACAGGGGATGCCGATTCAACGTCGCCGAGCTCGCTTTGTTTTCGCCGCCTCCGTGCCAGATCACACTGCTCGCGTCAGATTCGACTGACTGCTTCCGAGATGGCAATGAAAAGTTTGCACTGCTCGAGGTCGGGCTGCTATGGCTACTTGTCCCTTCTGCCACCTCTGGTTGGCATTCTTCAGGATCGGGAACTATCAGCGGTAAAGCATCGCGAGGGAGTCGTTTGACGGCTTCCTCAGCAAGGTCTTCGAGAGAAGCACCACTGAGCACCCGCAAGATTGGTATGTCGACCAACAGCTCTTGTGAGAACCTGTAATCAATGGAATATTAGCCAAGTACATGGTTGCACACTTCACGGGCAAAAACGATGCAGAACTATGTGTTGTGTCTGCCGGGATGGGGCGAATTTCTCTCACATACCATCCAGATACTGCGACAGCACCAAGTGAGTCTATGCCCTGGTCAAGGAGTGCGGCACTAAGATTCACAATTTGGTCCGCAGGAATAAGGAGTATGTCGCGTGTCTTTTGAGCGAGTCCATCTTGATACAGCAGACATATTAGCACCCTGTCATCTCACCGAGTGTGGATCGGGGGAGGGGTGGAAGGTTCTGGGGGCTTAGCTTACGAATGATGGCCTCTTTGGCCTCGTCCACAGTTGTTGCTTCGCGCAACCGTTCCTTGATTGAGACCCTGCTGGCTAACGACCCTTCGCCCACATGACTCAGACTATTTTCGGATGTCCGAAGATGACCAAATCGAGGGTTATCCCACAATTTGAAGGAGTTCTTGTTCTTTGCCTCAAATACCGGGAAGCCTGTTATGACTTCAATATCGGACATATCGGTGACCGACATACGGTTGGTGTTGCTTTCTTCCTGCCCAAGTGCGCAGCGTCCTGATACGATGGCTTCGGCAAACAGTGTGTGAAAGTCTTTCTCTCCGAGCTTGCCCATGTCGTGGACTTTCAGAAGTTGTTCGTCGAAATGCGTTCGGGCAAGATATCCAATGCCCATCACGGCACCCACATGGATTGTCGAGGCCTAGACGTATTAGCAATGTTCTGCACTTCATCTTTTTCCCGGAGGAGAGCCAGGGGGATGTAAAAGTTATTGAAGGCCACTTACCACTAGCCCCTTGGCTCGTCGGTACTGTGCGAGGGCTTGCAAATAAGCGTTGGCCGCGTTGTAATTGCTCTGGCCGGGGTTCCCCCCTACTGTGGCTCCGGACGAGAACATGATGAAAAAGTCCAAAGGCGTCTCTTTTCTTGCGTCGCAGAATCGTTCATGGAGAAGACGTGCGCCGACAACTTTGGAATCCAGCACCAAATTCATGTCCGCCAAGCTCATATTCTGGAGCATCGTGTCGCGGAGGACTAGAGGGCCATACGCGATCCCTCCTATTGGTGGCAAAGTCTCGCGTATTCTGAACAGACCCGCATCCAAGTCTTTCTCGTTGGACAAATCCCTAGACAATCAATGTCAGTGAAGGCCTGGGAGTATTTGGGCTGGAAACAGGATGTGGGAGGTCGACTGCGTGGACTTACATTGGTAAGACTGTCACATGCCCCCCAAGCTCCTCCATATCTTTGATCCATCTAGGGTCTGGGACTTCTGGATGGCGACTAGATAGTACGATGTAGCGACCGCCATGTGTGACGATCCATCGAGCCAATGAACGGCCCATCGTTTTGGCAAGACCTGCAAGAAGATAGGTCTTGTCTGGGGCGAGTAAGTTCCCGGCGTCAATCGGACGAAGCCGGGCTTTAATTGTGCCGTCAGTACTCCAGTCAAGAATAGTGAAGAGGTTTACGGGGGCTTTTCCGTGTTGCAGATCAGCCACCTTGACAATTGCTGTTCCTTCCGTGACATGATCATCAGTAGGTTCTGAGGATGCAAGAAGTGCCTGCTCAATAGCCATGGCAAAGTCACAACAGTGAGATTCGTCATGCAGTGTGCCGGACCCACGGCCTGTAAAGAAATGAGAAAGGTCGTACTTTGCGCAGTGTGGTGTTTGAATCTTGGCCAGACGGCGGCCGAGGTTTGCGGATGTGTGCTCTGTTGCAGATGAGAAATCGCAGTAGATAGACACTTTCGCAGTCATCATTTTCTTGAGCGTTCTTTCTGATACCCATGGCTCTAGATATGTCCATGAGAAACCTGAGCTGAGCTCTGCCTCGGTTATTTGTTGACTGGTGGCAAAGCGGACCTCGATACTCCTCTCCTTGGCTTGTTTTGCAATGGCATCCACGCAGAACCGCGGTGCATCAAAAACGAGAACAGTGGTGTCGGGGACCGCGCTGCTCATGATACCATGACTTATGACAGAGGCCACAACATGGTGCAGAATACATTTGTCTTCAGACGGCAGGGCAAAGATGCGACTGCGCGGAATACGGACAATCGATGCGTTGCTGTCTGCCAGCACCACTACGGGCGTCTTGGTTTCCGTGACTAATCCCTGGCACAGGTGGAAAAAGCCCAGTCTGCCAACCCGAATCGCCCCGGTGAGAGCAAAGTGGACGCGGACGTGAACTGGATCATCATGCATACCAGAAACCAAACCTGGCAGCGCAGATGATGAACGAGGGCTGACTAACGTGTCCATGGACTCAAGGTACGAAGACGCGCCATCATCACATAGACGGAGGCGTACGGGCGTGTCACTTGGCCGGGCATCCGAGAGAATAACACGGCGCGCAGAGTTCAAGCGATTGTTCCGTGCTGCGTCGTGCTTAATGCGAGGGATCCAAGTACGCCCATCGACGATGTACATCTCAGGCTCGTGGGACCATAGCAAACCACTGCTGTCTTCAGGTGGTCTTGTCGTCTCTTCGAGCTGGGTAACGTGCTCGGCGATAAGTGCGGGATAGTCTGAATGTTCAGCGTCGTCCACATCGATGTTCAGGACATTGATCTGTGGGTTCTCAAGCTGTATCGTCCGAAGGAGGCCAATGGTCATAGCCTGGCGAGGATTGTGCGTGAAAGCCGCCTCTGTGATCCAGACAATGACTTTGGCGTAATCACCGGAGAGAAGCGACTTGGCAGCTTCGAGTTTGACGTCGTTGAGCTTATCAAACATTTCGTCGTCAAGCTCCGAGACCACGATGAACGTGGACCCTGTCTCAAGCCGTGCCTCCTGCTCGGGGATAGTTTTCAAGCAGTCAAGCCGTAAGATCCGACGGTGAGTCAATGTGTCTTGAAGCTTGCCGAGCAAAGCTGACGAGCGATCAGAGAGGCCGCCAATGAAAACAAGCTGCGGCATATCCGCTCCGTGGTTTTGACCATTGGGCACCTTGAGAAGGGGGCTGTCTAGCCGCTGCACTTTGGGGTTGATGGCGTGCGCACTAAACAGCGAGTTTTGGAAAACCCAGCTTTCGCGATCGGATGTGCGGCTGTCAATACCCGAGAACCCAGATCGCTTCAGAATGCTGTCCCATTCCTCATATGATGCAAAAGGGTCGAGGACGCGGCCTTCTTCGTAGCCAGCCCACCAGTCTGGAAAGAGACCGAAGATGTAGCTGGTGCGTAGATACTCTTTAAACGTGGCTTCCGCGATGACTACATGGCCTCCCGGCTTGAGCAAAGACCTTACGTTCGTCATAGTATCTACGAGACGAGGTGTTGCGTGGAGAACAGACGACGCGATTACGAGATCATATGAGTGGGGTGTAAAGCCTTGCTCCGCCTGCATAGCTCGAGATGTTAGCAAATGCGCCTGGGTACACGGATGACACAATCAAAATTGTGAGTGGCAGAGATGATGTTAAGAAAGAAACTGGCGAAACTGACCGGATTCCGAGTGATGTCCAGCTTCCGAAAGTCCATGCGGTCTTTGTGCTGCGAGAAGACCTCACGAGCCTTGTCAAAGAAGGTTCCTGAGATGTCAGTAAAGGTGTAGCTGTTGAATCCCAGCTGGGGGATATTGAGAACGTAACGTGTAGCTGAGCCGGTGCCGGCGCCTGTATGTTGTTTGAGCGTCAGCATGTGGACCTCTTGGATATCGATTTCACGAATCTTTAAGTAGGCGAATCTCACCAATTTCCAGGATGTTCATATTTGGAAAACGATGGCAAATCTGGCCAACAAGATCTTGGCCGTAATTCCAACAAGGTCCATTACTGAGAGGACTGGCATAGAACTCGCTAAGAAGTCCATCCGCGTTCATCCAATGAAAAGGGTTCGTATTGTCGCGGATTGTGGAGATGGCGTTCTCGCTGACCCTCTTGACGAGACGGACGTAGGGGTGACACCAATTTCTGAGTGATGGTGTTAGGTTCCACTTACGTGATGCATTCTGAGGACTGGGGAAAACGGAACTTACTCCTCACAGAGCTTTTGCACATCAGCCGATGTGTCCATCTCCCAGTTCGGCTCATAAAAGGTAGTCTTCCATTCTCGAGCTTTCTCCAACACCTGCTCGTTCCAGTGAATGTACTTCTGGAGTCCGGGGCTTGCATTCTGACGGTCCTCTTGTGTGAGTGTATTTAGAAAATCCTTCACATAGTGGTATACAATGCGCTCGATGATAGGTATCATTCGCTTGTCCTCAGCAGTAGCCCAAAACTCGGGACGGTCTAGGATGCGATCAGGTGAATAAGGGCCCCACACCGTTTTGGTGAACATGAGATGGTCACTAGATAGATCCGGTTTGTAAAGTGGTTGAAGAACGATGTTGTCCACTTGAAAAAGGATAGCAGAATTGTCATCAAAGACCTCAACGTCTCCAGAAAGAATCGAATCTTTGAAAGACGAGCATGTAGCGTTGAAACGCATACTAACTTCATCATGAGAGCCCAATGCGGATGCACAAGCTCCGGGGACCAAAGCAATCCTGTCAATGTGTACAGGGACAACTGTGGACCTCAAAGCCTTGTCACCAGGGTACGAAAAGGCGCCCATGATGGCCTGAAAAGCCGCATCCAGCGTGGCTGGGTGAAGGAGGATGCCCTGCTCGGAACTGTTTCCAAGTCGGTACTGCGAGAGCCGTCCCGCTGCCCTGCCATCTGCTCGGCGCAACTCATGGACACCACGGTACTTCTTGGTGTAGTCGAGACCCAGAAGTTCGAGTTCTCTGTAGAAGCTGCTGATGTCGATGTGGTTGGGGTGCAGTGGTTCATTTAAGCCTCGCCGCGGCAAACACATTGAGGGAGAGCCAAATGTGGCAACAACGCGTCCATTCGCCGAATTGGAGGGTTTTGTTTCTCTATCAAGGGCAGAGTCAATATGAACTTCCGCCTCCAGCTGCTCGGCGCTCTGGTGTGTCACTTTAAGCGTTACAAGTAGCTCGGCCATGCTGTTCTTGTCGTCGAACGAAATGGCCTTATCGATACTCAGATCCAGGACCTCGAGCACAGTGACTTTAACGTCTTGCGCAACACGCTTTCTTGTCACGTGCAGAGCTGCTTCCATGGCCATCGCGACGTATCCGGCAGCGGGGAGGATAGGTTGGCCCTGAAGGTCGTGACCCTCAAGCCACTTGTCGTCTTGGGGCTTGATGAAGGACTGCCATTGGAACGTCGAGTCTGTACTCGTCGGAAGAAGAGAACCAAGTAGGAGATGGGGAGCTGGTCCGGCAAGAAAAGCTTTCGTAGCGCGTGTTTCGGTCCAATGTGATCGCGTGTGGTCCCATGAGTACCTTGGAATAACCTTGGTTAGGCTTCTGCGAGGCCATGATGAAGGCGAGACCGTTCTCATGAAGCTATCAGCGTTGGGTATGTTGAAGCTGGAAAACGGCTCCCAGAGATAGGCCAATGCTTCCGCAAATGCATCCGTATCATCTTGACTTCGTTTCATGCATCCTGTGTACGGCAGATCCGTGCCGGAGATGGCTTGAATGGTTGCAGTAGTAGGACGCTTCAGAGCCGGATGGGCACCCACTTCTACGCCATAAGCGACGTGGTATTCGCTCACTGCACGCTCGACAGCCTGTGAAAAACGGACCGGGGACACGAGGTTTGCTGCCCAGTATTCTGCTGTGATGTCCGTACAGTTCAAGAGTCTACCCTCGTACACGGACGAGTACCATGCAACAGGCGAAGACGGGTCTGGCGTCTTAGACGCGGGATTGGCGGCACAGCCACATTCGACGAGAGATTTGGTGTATGCGTCGCTAAACTGAGCCATATGATGAGAGTGATAGGCTTTATCGACGCGTAGGAATCTCGTGAATTTTCCTTCGTCCTTGAGAATGGCCTCGACATGTTGCAAAGCTGATAATAAACGCACAGACAGTCAGTTTGGCCCTGGTCCATAAGATCCATGTGCGCGCATACGAGGAGCAGGAAAAGGAGAGGCACACTAACCATCGGCATCACCAGATATCGTCACGCTGGTTGGCGCGTTATACGCCGCAACGCAGATCCGTCCTTCAAAGTCTTCAAGGCTGCACAGCTCTTCTGCATCCTCGTGCGTAATCTCGGCTGCGAGCATCGCACCTCTGGCGCCATCAGGAGGCTCAGCGTCGGACGTGGTAACGGCTAGCCCGCGCAAGTAAGCGATGCGGATGGCTTGAAAAGGCGTGATGTATCTCGCAGCAGCCGCACAAACAATTTCTCCTGAGCTGTGACCGACAATAGTCGTGAACTTGATACCTGCAGCCTCAAGCAGCCTGAGAAGCACGAGTTGAACGGCGGCGCAGAGCGGCTGTGAGAATCTCGCCTCCGTCGGCTGAGACTCGACATCATCGCAACAAAGCCGCTGTCGAAGCGTCCAAGTTGGACGGTACGCTGTTGGAAGTGTCTGCAAAGAGGCATCCAATTCATCTATGATCTCGCGCGTCCAAGGGATGGAGGCTAGAAGCGATTTGCACATGCCTGGCCACTGTACACCCTGTCCGGTAAAGATGCCCAATATCTGGGGTGGGCCCTTGTTGCCACGGTTAGAACTGGATTCTACGCCTAGGTTCTCTTTGATGGCTGCTTGAAGTGCGAGACACGCCCCCTCGCGCGTGTGGCTGGGGATTGCGTGTCGAACGGGCAGTACAGCCTGCTTGCGCATCAATGTCCAGGCTAGATCTGCCATGTCAATGCCTGGATCTGACTCAAGAAACCGGAGCATGGCGCTCATGTTGTCTCTCAGAGAACGCTGCGACTTGGCCGATAAGACAATAGGCATACCGTACGTAGTACTTGAGGGCTGGCTCTCTACGTCGCGGGGAACCATCTTGTGAGGCGAAGGCTGGTGTAGGCCACATTCCACATACTCTTCAATGATGCAATGTGCATTCGTTCCACCAAAACCTGCGGGTTGACTTCGTCAGTCTTTGAGTTGCTGCATATGCCTAACGATGTCTGCAACTCACCAAACGAGTTCACACTAGCTCGTCGCGGGTGACCCGGTGTAACTTGTGGCCAAGGCTGGATTTCCGTGGGGATACGGACGTGATGGTAGAAGGGTTGGACCGCAGGGCTGAGCTTTTCAAAATGTTGATTGGGCACAATCACACCATTCTGGACCGCAAGAGAAGCTTTCAACATGCCAGACAGCCCAGCAGTCCCCTCTGTATGGCCGATCACCGTTTTCACACTGCCGACTAGCAGCCCTTGAGCCTGCGTAGCGTCGGGAAACTTGTGATCAAAGAACGCGTTCGAAATAGCCTCAGCTTCTTGCGGGTCACCTGCTGGCGTCCCCGTCCCTAGTTCATGACATCCGTAAGTTCAATGATCCAAAACCATCTTAGTTGCGTCTGACGTCCATAGGAACTCACCGTGGGCTTCAAAAAATTGAGGTCGGTCACCAATGTGACTCAAATCGAGTCCTGCCCTGGCATAAGTGTCTCGAATCAATACTTCCTGTGCTACGTGGCTCGGCATTGTAATTCCAGTAGTCTTGCCGTCTTGATTTACGCCCGTCTCGCGGATGATGCTCTCGATGTGGTCCCCATCATTCAGAGCTTGTCGCAGGGTCTTGAGAACCACAGCTGCAATGCCTTCCTGTTCGTGATGTAAAATCCGTTAAATTTCCATATTCAATCGTAGAATGTGCGGAATTGGAACACTAACTCCTCTCGCATAGCCATCAGCGGCAGCATCCCACATTCGCGATCTTCCTGTTGGAGAGAGCATACTAAGTTTACTCTCTGAGACATAATTCACTGTTATCCATTTCCAAGTCAATGTCATGTCGTTAACATTCAGAGATTTTGTCAAGATTGTTACGTACAGGGAGATATAATCATATTCGCACCGGCAGCTACCGCGACTCTGCTCTGGCCACTTCTGAGTTGCTGCACGGCATGATGAACTGCGACAAGAGACGAGCTGCAAGCAGTATCAATGGTCATCTGGGGATAAGAATTGATGATCAGCAGCTCCATCGGTTACCGGATGAACGCAAAAGCTTACACTAGGACCATGCCAGTCAAAAACATAAGACAAGCGGTTCGAAGCAATACTCGCGGCAACGCCTGTGGCGAAATAGGTTGGCATGTGATGCACATCTTGTGTTTTGATTGTCTCAAAATCGTGCGTCATAAGTCCAACGTAGACAGCTGTATCTGATCCTTGAAGTTCATGTGCAAGCCCGGCGGAGGAGAGTGCATCATATGTCGTCTCCAAGAGGAGGCGCTGCTGAGGGTCCATACTTTCAACCTCTCCAGCCTGGATGTTGAAGAACGGCGCATCAAAGGCGCCGAGAGATTCATTCAAGAAGTACCCATATCTTGTATTCGTACTGCCATGATGCATGCCGTCAGGGTGAAAGAACTTTTCGGCACTGAAGCGCTCCTTGGGTATTTCACTCCGGAGGTCACCCGGCTGCTGCAACAATTTCCAGAATTTTGAAGGGCTGTCTACACCACCGGGAAAGCGGCATGCGCTCCCAACTATAGCGACGGGCTCGTGGTTGTACATCTTGGCACCGGATGATGAAAATTGTCGGGAAGCTGTGTTGGTTATTCAATAAATCATCAACTGTTGAATCGTTGATGGCGAACCGTGAAGATCGTAAAATAAATCCAATTGAGATGAGATGAGCTTTGCAAGGTAAGCATGAATCAGAGTAGATCGTGGTTTCTACGATTACAATGTTTTGACGAAGAGAGAATTACTCATGTAGACCTTACACACCAGATCATGTCAATTTTGAGAGATACTTATCTAAGTGCGTTGAGGCACTTACACGATTGCGGCTTAACCCCAGTTATTTCATGCAAAGCTATACGGTATCAGTACAGTCAAGCATATCGCTAAATTGAAGTCATTGTATGGCATGCGCCCAGGGGTTCTGTTTTCACTAATAGGTATGGTCGGCGGATAATACTTCTTCTGAGCATCGAAGATACTAGGTCTAAAGATAATTTCATCTCGCTGGAAGCTTAGGTGTTCTCCTCCCGGCGCTGCTGTGGGTAAGAATTTTATCCCGCGCGGATCCCGCGCGGATTTGATTTGGCTTTATTAGGCTGATGCTAGATCCTGACCAACCTCTAAAATTCATTGAGTTCGAGGCGGAAGAGATTCAATATGCTAGTGAAACCCCTAGCAGGCAGCCAGAGAGTGTCTGCGAGTCAAGCACAGCGCCTGCAACTTGAAGCTTAGTTGTCCAGCAAGAGATTCCAAAAAAGAGGTTCGGCATGATTTTCCGACGACAGAGTCGGCATGAAGGTTCAATGGTGCTTTTTATGCCCTCTTTGAGGTAGACAGCTTTTCTTTCAGGTTACTCACTGTTGTGCTATCTGCAGACAGCTGATGTGGCAGTACCTCGCACTAGCTAAGTTTCGGCAAAACATCAATTGATCACCATCTGACAGGAGAAGGTATGCTGAAGTGATCCGGATTCAGCACAATGTCCTATCTTTCTTTCGCCTTCCTTCTGCATTAATCCTTTGCCGACAAAGAGTGCCGCAAAGCTGTGATATTAACACAACCTAGAAGACTGTGCAGAAAAGGCTTGTAATTGCTTCTTGAACGATAAGGCAATACTAATTCGACGACTTGCCAACATCTCACATTTGCGCGTTTGGAACTTCATCAGACTCCGTTTGTCTGACCGACAGAGATACTTGAGTGCAAATTGCCCGGCTACAACTGTTCCCCAAATGGCGTCTTACAGCTTGCCACGGCCGTCTGCGAATCACACTCCTACCTTACGGTTTCACAACAAGCCATATGATGCCTCAAAGCTCGAGAAATCGGACTTGTTCATCTATCATGTTTTGCGCGTCTGCGACTTAATCAACGAGAGGAAGTCCGTAAGTTTTGCGCTCCTTTGTTGTTTCATCGACCGACTGGACCATCGCCTATTTCTAATTACCATGTGTTAGAATTTTGATGGACTAAACATGCTTGTGGAGCTCTCCTTCGGGGATCAGCCGCAGCATTCCATTGTTATCGATTCTCGGTCCAAACGAACCAATATCCTTGAAAGGCTGCCCGAAAATACTCAAGCAGACCTCGCGACCAAGATTTCGCCTGAATTTGTTCTTGATGTTATGGAGGGTCGTATCAACGCTCAGCAAGCATTCAGGCTCTACGCCCAGCCTCCTTGCCCGGGTGCCTTCGCCAGCCGTTTCTCCGCACTGGGCCCTCCAGCATCCGTAGTGAGCAGAGATGATTTAGATCTTGAGAGTCTGCCGAAACCTACCGAAAACATACAGCAAGTTAAGGATGACCTAAAGAAATGGGGCTATGCATTCGTCGCGAACGCCCTTACAGCGGACGAGGTCAAAGTGATAAGGACTGCGCTTGAAGAACAAGCAGCGGGCGAAAGGCAGGCCGGCATCGCTCACATGGCGAGTCTTCATAAGTCTTCTGAAGATGAGCCAGACCAACGCGTGTGGTAAGCATCTCGTTTCTCCCTGAGGTCGAACTCTCAAATAGGCGCACTTCATCCCACTAACGTACTGAGAAAAGGAATCTGGTCAACAAAGGAGACGAGTTCCTAGACCTTCTAAACCATCCCTTGATCGACGCAATCATGCCTTGGTTTCTGGGCAGGGAGTTCGGTCTCTTCGCCATGACCGCGAACATCGTAACGCCAAGGTCAACGTCCGGGATTTACATGCACACAGATCAAATGGACATGACGCCCAATACGGCCAATCACCCTTACCTTTTGAATATCTTTTGGTATTTGACCGACGTCACTGATGAGAAAGGCGCCACGCGCATATACCCTGGGTCACACGTCAAGAACGTGGCGCCTCAGCAAATCCGCGACGTTGTACGTGATGCCCTTTCATTCACCGTTGCTTGCGCTAGATGTTGCAATCCTATCTCGCTTGCTTTGTACGCCCAATTTCATTTTAAATGATGATTCTACAGGATATGTTACTGATTACCTGGCAACGCACAGGGCGGCTCAATACCGGCGGCTGCACCAGCTGGATCCTGTCTCCTACTTGACAGTAGAACCTGGCACTCCACAGGTATCAACAGGACAGATAGCTCACGACCTATCATCTGCTTGACCTGTTGTAGATTCTACATTCAGAGAATGGAGAAGCACGATCTTTTTCTCTCCGAGGAAACCAAAGAGAGGCTGTCTGATCGGCAGCGGGCACTACTCGGTCTCCCGCCCAAGCAAACGTCGAATGGCACAGACAAAAGAGGCTGGGGCAGCATCTATAAGTTAGGAGGAATTGATGCCGGTAGACTGCGAGTAGCCGTCTAGCAGATCCTTTCCATACTGGGCCTTTTCAGGCGGTTCTCGGAGCACTTTCTGTCAACGCCTAAATTGGCTTGATGCTTTTGTACATCGACCTAAGATTTTCATTTCTTATCTACTGCCTATTGATACTGCTTGTATGCTATGTTTATGCTCTGGAACAAGTCGCCCATACTCACCGCATCCATGGTACTTCATGTGTGGGTTTGAACATAAGCCCGAAAGGTGTGCACAACACTGCCGGCTTCTACTGATTACCCTCTTTGTTTCTCCGCGGCTTTCACTTTAGCCCGGCAAACCCATACATCTTTCAGTCACATAACTGCGTCAACTGTCACCTCCACGGAAATATATTGCTCAAAGCTTAGATGACTCGGTATACTTGACTTGGGCTGATAATCGTTGCAGCTCCTTGTTGAGAAAAGCCAAAAGCCACTCCGCACTCTCATCTTCCACAACGCCAGCCTCCCAGTTCACAGTGATGCCCATGTAACCCCCGGCTTGAGATATTGCACAAATGGTGTAAGGCGCTCCGTTAGTTGCCGATCCCGCCGACAACACAAACTTGTCAACACTAGCCCGTGACCCAGCAGCTCGTCCGTCGATTTGAGAAGTCTCACTATCTACGACCCCAAGGTTCGTCAAGGTAAAGGCATGCCGCCTGGGTGTCCCCCTCAGATCTAGCAGTCCTTTGCGATGGTCCTTTCTGAATTTGATAAGACCGTTTGTAAGGTTCGACGTTGAAGCGCTTCGCTGGTGCAGAAACTGTTTGCACATAGCTGCAGATGCCCATAACTTCGAGTCGCCAATAGAATGCGATCTTTCATCACCAGCCCGAGAGGTGGTGCCAGTACTCTGACATGGAATGTATCCTGGTGGTGGTTTGGCGTCTGCAGAAAAGCGCGGCTGTGCGATGCTCGTAAAACATCCCATGTCGTCTTCGCCATGCTTTGAAAATTTCCTCAGCGAGAAGGGTACGGATGCCGTGAAACGCGTGCTAGGCTTGTACAAAACGGATAGCCCACTTGAAACCAGGACCGTCAATAAGGCTGTGATGCTTGTTCGATTTCGTCTGCATTGGTGCAAGAGATTGCGTGTATCCTGTTGCGGCAGGTAGAAGTACCGCGTGTTACTGAAGGGCGGCCGCTCGTTTCCAATGGGCGGTCCAACCCATTCTAAGGGGTCGACAGAACAATACACGAGTGCCTTGAACAGTAGACGAAGGATGTACAATCGAGACATAGGGAATGCCATGCTTTCCTCCAAGTAGGGCACCAAGGGAAGTTTGGGTACGACAACCACCTCATTTCCCTTGAGAAGACGTTCACCATAGGGGTATATCTCTGCCAAAGACAGTAGCTGGTTGAAATATCGATAGACGGTCTTGTGGAAGGAAATCATCGAGATTCCGTCTCCAACAACATGATGACAAATAAGTGCCAGGATGAAGGAAGTCGCGAGGCTGTGGTCAATGGTGTCCATCGGGAGAACCAGCAGACATCGCCATAGAGGAACATCGTGTCGTCGCACCAACTTCTTTTGGTGTTCTGCTTGTATCAAGGCGGCAGTATCTGAAGCTGACCTTGATCTCTTTACTTCTACAACTCGTCGTAAATCAATGCGTTCGATCCTGCTGAAGCTTGGCTGCGGACTATCCTCGTCCTTCAGGGCAACTCCCAAAATAGGATGATACTTCAGCGTCCTTCCCAAGGCCGAGTAGACCAAGCCAAGGACGTCTCTACTTCGAAAGCCGGGTGTCGTGCTAGGAAAAGAATACTCTGCGGAAACCACCGCGACATTGTAGTAACCGACTTCGTGCTGATGAACGAGGTATTTCTCGAGGGGACCTGGTCAACAGTTACAATTCGATTAGTCCATTGCTTGTGGTTCCATGCGGGTCTGATTGTGTAGTTACCCAAGGGCCGCAGTGGAATTTGGTCCATCTTCCTGCGCTCTTCCAGAGATTCCGCAGTTTGCGTAGAAGCCGCTGCAAAGTGTGCCTTGTCAAGACTGTGAACAACAAATTCTTTGCATAATTAGACCAGCGTGGCGCTACACCCAACCAGATTGGCAAATCATAGCCCACCCTGGCTAACAGACGCAATCATTTGGTAGTAAGCATACCTGCAGGTCTAACGTCAAGTCCGTCGTGACACTCGCTGGAAAGCATAGGTAAATGCTGGCCGTGAGATGTGTTCGGCTTCCCCCCAATTTAGGCAGTACTTACGAACTTGGCGTTTTGAATTTCCGAGGCTGACGAATTTCCGGTTGTTGATTGCATCGACAAAAGCCTATTACATAGTCCCGGCTAAGAAGCATTCACCCGTTTTGCAATCCGCTTCTGTCGAAGAAGAGTCCGGTTCGAATTCATCTACTAGTTGAAAAGACACGACTTGGAAGCTTTCAACTTTAAACGGCGTCAACCCCAAATGTTGCGTGTTTGCGTTTGTCGGACATATCGTCCTCACCATCAAACACCCCGCACCATGGCGCTATTCCCGGTTCAGTAACAACATGGACCACTTCCTGGACCTGAACATCATGACGAACTGTCAATAGTCGAGATCGACCCACAGTTCCATCCCTGCACATTCAGATGCGACCCGAGGAAGCGGCGCGTGTGTGTGCATGGACATAGGGTTTCCCATAGAGTTCAGCGGTCCACGTTTATAGTTGGAACGAACACACCAAGAGTGGATTGCGTACACCATGTTCCTGGTCTACAGGGCAGCTGAGAACTTACACTCTTTGCAAAAAGTACTTCCTGAAGCGCTTCACGTGGCTCCATGAACGGGTGACATGGGGCGCTGGCGTGATTAGTAGTAAGGGTGCTGCAACGAAAGTTGCCGTAGCAGAGGTTTCGATAGCAAAGATGGATGGCGGATCAGCAGGGCTAGCAGCGCCGGGTTCAGGTTATGCGCATTGAAAGAACGAACATCCCGAACTCCAACCTATTCAACCCGCCGAAATGGCACTTGGTGTGTGAAAAGTCTGAAAAAGGGCAATTTACCCGCCGGCCAAGTTGAGACGGTCCCCTTGTTCAAGAAACTTCTGTTCTTAAGCTTCTCCCCTCAGTTTAACTCGCTCACTTGCATTTCGCTTGCATTTCGCTTGCGGCTTCTGTTTCGTTTTCGCTTCTCGAACCAGAGCCGGTGAAAGGGCCGAACGAAACAACTTATTCAATTTGGCACGATCGGGGAATATGTTGTTCGTCTTACTGGAAAATCGTGCATCTAAAGGTTTATGTACTGAGTAGAGCACTTATTCAATAAGGCAATTGGCACATGTGCCACTCCACGGGCATTTGCCCATCCTCTTGCCATGCCGAGACTGATTTGCCTCCCGAGGTCAGCAACACATCCAAGCTACCGGAGATTCTCATCCTCACAAGACTTTGTCAAATAGATCGAAAATGGCGCTACGCACCAATGGATTTGTGCCACCATCCACTCAAAAGGGTCTCGTTATGGACGAAAAGGAACAGCTCTTTGTGTGGAACGAGGCCCCTTGCCCTGTTTTGCCTCGCGACCAAGCTCTCGTGCGCATCGAAGCTGTTGCTCTTAACCCGAGCAACACAAAAATGAAGACAGACTTTGCTAACCCATTTGCGATCATGGGTGCTGATTTTGCTGGCACAGTTGTTGCAGTGGGGCCAGATGTAGTTGGCGTTGGAGTTGGTGATCGGGTGTGTGGAGCACAAAACGAGATGTTCAAGTATACGCCAGAACAAGGGGCTTTCGCTCAGTATACCGTGACGCGGGGAAAAATGTGGATGAGGGTTCCAGAGTCTTGGACGATAGAATCAGCAGCGTCGATACCTGTGGGAATATGTACCGCTGGTTTAGCTATAAAGTCGTTAGGCTTACCATTGCCAAACGAGCCTGTTGCAAAAGCCACACATGTGCTCGTTTACGGCAGTAGTACTGCGACGGCGACAATTGCTATGCAACTGCTAAGACTGTAAGTCTCCTCACTTGTTGGGCGGTTTACCCTTTCGAGCATTTCGGCGCTGCCCATCTGACCACGTACTCCGTACACAGCGCGGGCTTGATCTCAATAGGGCTTTGTTCTCCAAAACATTTCGATTTGTCGAGGAAGAATGGTGCTCAGGACGTGTTCGATCGCTTCGACAAGGACGTTGCGCAAAAAATTGTAAATGGACTCTACCGCTCTTCCCTACGACACCCAAACAGACTCCTGAGGCTAATCGCTCTCCGTAACTAAGAAAGCTCACACGAGAAACAACTTGAAATATGCATTGGACTGTATTTCTACCGTTGAGTCTACAACCGTGTGCTATAACGCAATGGGGCGCGCGGGAGGAAATTACGTTGCACTCGAGCCATTCCCTGAGCATGCCGCAACCCGTGCGGTAGTGACCAAAGACTTCGTTGTCGGTCCCTGTATCTTTGGCGAAGGCTGTACGTATCCAGCGCCATATGGGCGCGAGCCGGATGAGAAGATGCGTGCATTGGGCGTTGAGTTGTGGGAAATTGCGGAGAGACTGGTGCATGAGGGCAAACTGAACCACCATCCCGTCCGCATATTGGAAGGTGGATTCGAGGGTATCCGGAAGGGCCTGGAGTTGCTCACGCACAAGGGTGTATCAGGAGAGAAGATTGTAGTCCGAATGGAAAGCTGACGTCGCATCTAAACCTCAGGGCGACAAACAGTGTCGTACAAACTGCACATCTTCCAGAGTTGAATTACTACGTAGAAAACAACACAGCGCTGCTTTCAATCATAAACCGTACGACCACTTGCATATGCTGCTGTCTCCCGAAAATAAGAACCTTGTTCTCGGGAAATCCACACTAACTATAATTGTCCCTCTCCGTCCAGCTGTCCGATCCCTTCGTTGCCCCTTATTTCTTTGCGACTTACTAAGCTCCACTGCCACAAAGCTTGAATAATTACTCTCTTATTTCAACCATCACCTCGAAAGCTGCGATTCAGACTAGCTCCATCTCGGTCACAATCATATGAGTTATCATGACTTACCATCAACACCATGTTTGGCACGTTTGGCCTGCCTGGGGCCATGTCACCAGTACCATTTCCCTCATCAACGAGATGCTTGAAGTGAATCAGTCTTTAGTTGTGACCTTCGTATCTCACGCTTTTCTAGGTAAGATCTCATTCAGGTTAAGTTCCAATATCTGCTGCATAACACAGCGTTGTGCCATGAAGCACGAGTGACGCAACGGTGCGATGTTGACTTCATCAGATCTCAGCCAATATTCAGATGCGCCACGAGAGCGATTCCATGCTGTTCTAGTTGGGGACCCGAAGTGAGTATTGCAGTATTTCTTTGAACCAGTCAAGATCATTGATCAAAATCATATTAGTCTGCTCAAGAATAAGGGTGTGACGGTCGAAGACATCACAAATCAGTTGTCCAAGGGATGGGTAGAGACGCTACAGCAGATCAGCAAACCGGGACGCGAGTGGCCAAGGCCAACAGCGCTGATGCTGGATCACATCGGGTCATTAGACACTCTGCCGCAGGCGCGACGAATCTCAGGCACAGAATGTAAAATTCTGTTATACTGGGCAGGTAGTGCTGCCCGTCTCTTCTCTTACCTCGCACCCTCCTCGGAAGGGGGATTCAGCGACTGGGAATCGATTGTCCACAAGTATTTCTCCAACGAGACCCTGCGCCAGGGAAGGAGCCTTGATGAAATAGTTGAGCAAGTGAGTATACGAACTCTTATTGCCCAATCACCATGTCATTCTGATGGGTTGGCTATCATTTGTAGGTCTGCGTTGCCAAAAATGGACATGATGCTTTCAATGGAACCGTGATAAGCATTCCTGGTTGTAAGGAGATTTATGACTATGAACGAGAATTCGGCGAATTTGGCATGATTAGGACAGGTGAGCTGCTCATTCCGTGGGGGAACTGATCCCGTGGGCATCAATCATACTAATTCTGGTTGAAGTCGTCTCTTCATTGCTCCGGGAGACCGTCACGCTTGTCCAAGCCACTGATGGCATCATCTGTGCTTCGGCGATGGCACTAGAAGGAGAAACCCTTACTGCTTGCAATAAGTATACTGCTGTATATCCTGTTGGAGTTCAAATAGGGCCGAAGAACTGGTCTCGGGACGGATTGATTGAGGATGAGAGAATACGATCTTATCTTGATCGCCATGCCAAGGACGAGGTACTCGTCATCTCATTTGGGTAAGAAGCCCCATCACTATTACACCCCCGGGAGCCGCCACACGCTCTTAAGTGTCCTCCATTCCATCAGTCTCACATTTTTACCCTAGGTCTCTGGTCTTCCCAACCAACCGCGCAAATTTTCAGGCTCTTGTATCCACTTTGAATGAGATGAAGTATCCATTCATCTTGATCATTGGGGGCATGCATGCGAAGAAATTCATTGATGCTTCAGACGTAGAAAATATTCAGAGCAGTAGAGTCGGCCTTGTGTGCGACACATGGGTTGATCAACAAGCAGTTCTCCAGCATCCGTCGGTAGGATTTTTACTTGCCCACGGTGGGTGGAATTCGATGATGGAAAG
Organism: Colletotrichum fructicola Nara gc5; assembly: GCF_000319635.2. Classification (NCBI taxonomy): domain Eukaryota; kingdom Fungi; phylum Ascomycota; class Sordariomycetes; order Glomerellales; family Glomerellaceae; genus Colletotrichum; species Colletotrichum fructicola. Next base: position 5,628,368 of record NW_027094054.1, on the reverse strand, counting down.
CTTTGTCCAGGGCATCCCACTAGTGGGCTGGCCGCTAGCTCCTGGAGACAATGCTATCAACGTGGCATTGGCGTCAACGAGGGATAAACCTATTGCATTTGAGATCATGCAGGTAAGCCTTTCGATATGCACCAGCTTTGGCAATACACGCTTGTGACGGTTCAGCGACTAAGTTTATAATTGTTATTTAGATCAGGACCGGCAGCGCCAAAGCCAAAGCAAGACGAGGAGGCCCTGATATCATTGGTAGCGAAGAGGCTGTAAGACAAGAGTTTGAGGAAATCTTGCGCAAGACAAAAGAAGCCGAAGGCAAACGAATCCGTGAAAATACCCAGATTCTTGCTTCTGAGCTAAGAACAGAAAAGAGGGAAGCTGCTCGGCAAGTGATTACCACCTTGGCATTTATTTGAAGTGAAGGAACCATACAGGATTCGCTGGCATCGTAGCCAGTGGGATGCAAGATCGGCGAGTGTGAGCTCTTGAGAGAAGGGAATTGAATGATGTCCTTGCAGTATCTTTTAAATGTATGCTACTGTTGAATCACTAAATACGCCACGGACGGTGCGGGTCATTGTCATAGAGAACTAGGTTGCAACATTGGTTGTAATGCAACTAGGTACGGTGAAAGGTTTCGAAGTTGTACATGTTCTATTGATTTTCTTACGGGTAAATATAGCAACAGAGTAAGGTAAGTACAAAACAACGTAAAACTCAGATGCACCTCACTTTGACTATCATGTGGTCAGTTACCGCAAAGTCCCTGATTTTCTCAAGGTCATCTTTGTCTCGGGGAAGCTCGTGCCCTCCATCGAAGCTTTCCAATCGCGCCCTGTCTTCCACAAAATGTGTTGCAAACATTTTCTTAGACGATGGAGCGCCGAATACGTCCTGCCGTCCATATAGGTGCAAAGTAGGTAATCTGATTGTCAAGGTTTGACCTCCGCGTTGGTCGTCGTTGCCCAGGTCCCGCATACACGTCTTCATGGCCTCGGAATATCCCGAACAAACCAAGATGCCGAACTCCAGATCCGGAAGCCATGGTATGAGGCCGGCCTGTTGCTCCCACAGCAGTAGTGTCGATGCAATGGCACCTTGAGAAAAGCCCAATACCCCAACAATCGCTCCTGAAGGGTTATCAGCTTTCCAGGCCCGGACGGTGTTTTCGATGCAGTGATTAAAGATTGCAATCTCGTGTCTTGTTGCTTCGATTCCCTTCCTGAACCATGTGAAATAAGGCGGCATTTTGGCGAAAAATGGCAGCACTCCCGGGCCGGGCTCCGAGGGGTGAGGCGCTCTTGCGAACACGAATGTGAACTTGTCCTTCAGAGCAGCCCGAATTCTGGAAGTTTGGAATTTGTGTATAGCATCAGACGAACCGCTGCCATGTAGAAGAAGTATCGCACGAGTTTGACGAGAGCGATTCATTTTGTTCATAGTGATATTGCACTCTTCTGCGGAATAGATTGCAGATCTCGATTTACACTGCGTGTGGTTTGGCATATTCTTTATCACAACTTACAACCATCGATCGAACTGGGAGATGGGCGCTCGGAATCGGCTAGAGTGATTTACTCGAGGATGGCATCGGCGAAATTTACCCGTATTGAGCAAATATGGCCCGCACACGTACTTAGATGGGCAAAACTCTGTTGCTGAATAACATGCCATCACAAGATTCTCACTAAAGTAGAGGTAAAGTCTGCTTAAACCTACATATTGTTCTAGCGTCTTGTGGGATAGTCGGAGTTTAACTTGGATTTCCGCGCTAAAGATTTCCCTCAGACTACGAGGACAAGCGGTCGAGAAGTCCCTAGTGCGCATCGGGAGCTGAGCGATTTTCCGCCGCGTGGAGGCGGAAGTCTGAGTATTCCAACGGCCACCCAGAAACCTTACCGCAGTAGCGGTAACCGTCACGGCACCTCGCCGATGCTATCGGGGTTTGTTGGCGCTCGAGGGGTTGACGGACAAACGTCTTTCTTTCGTTAATCGAATAAAGATTTCAGTGTATGTTATGCGGTAAGAATTTCATACCGAGTATTCGTACGGCTGTGCCCTCTTAATTGCATGCGCTGATACATGCACCCATACTATGACGCCCTCACAAAGTGGCTTTGGAGTAGCCAACTGCAACAAGTTTGAGTCCTCAATCATCATTTACAATTGCAAAACACGGTATTGATCGAAGGTCTGGTTGCGCAAATTCAACAATGGGCGAACACGTCAATGTCAGTCGAGGTCCCGGCGACGACCCCGTGGTCGTTTGTGGCATGGCAATGAGACTACCCGGAGGCGTCAGCAACGCGGATGACTTTTGGGACATGTTGATGCAGAAGCGCTGCGCATCCGTACCGGTGCCAAAAGACCGGTTCGACATTGGTGGGTATTATAGCGAGAAGCCACGCCCGGGGACTATGCAAACCAAGAAGGCATACTTCCTGGATCACGTTCAACTCGACCGGTTCGATGCCTCGCATTTTTCCTATGGTCGAAGTGAGCTAGAACAGATGGATCCTTTGCACAGATTGCTGCTGGAGGTTAGTTGGGAGTGTCTTGAAAATGCTGGCGAGACAGACTGGCAAGGCGAAACGATTGGCTGCTATGTGGGCTCGTTCTTTGAGGACTGGAGTGTCGAGATGCAACGGGACCCTCAATACTACAGCAACTACCCAACTGGAAAATGGGACATCATGCTTTCAAATAGAATCTCGCATGCATTTGATTTCCGGGGCCCAAGGTACGTCAAGCTAGAAACCCGGGATGTTCCTATTTACTACAGTCAGAGAAGCAATCTAATCAGTGTCTATACACAGCATGACTGTGAAGACTGGGTGTTCATCGTCACTGGTATCTCTGAACCTGGCTGTTCAATCTTTAGAGTTAGGAGAATGCACTTCTGCGCTTGTGGCTGGCTGCAGTCTATTTTTATCGGCGCCCCTTTCTGCCGCGGGCGCATCTGGAGCTTTAGGAAACATCGCCTCCCCAGATGGCGTCTGCAAGACCTTCGACGCCGACAGCGATGGAATTGGACGGGGTGAAGCCATCAATGCCGTTTACATCAAGCGACTGTCGCAGGCCCTTCGAGATGGAAATCCCGTCCGGGCCGTGATCCGTTCAATTGCTACTCAGCATGACGGCAGAGAGCCCGGCCTGATAATCCCTAATGGGTATGCACAAGAGGCGCTTATTCGGCATACGTATGACAAGGCCGGAATCACGAAGTACTCTGAGACGTCCTTCTTCGAATGCCACGGCACGGGCACGCGGATTGGGGATCTTACTGAAGTTGGAGCCATAGAAAGGATCTTCAGAGAAGAAGGCGTCATTATCGGTGCTGTAAGTAACATTATTACACCAACCGGTTTTAGCAATTCAAGAATTGACCAAGCTTTGTTTTCTCTGCGACCATAGGTGAAGCCCAACGTCGGACATTCAGAGGGTGCCGCTGCCCTAACGAGTGTCATCAAGGTGATACTTATGCTTGAGAAGGGCGTCATTGCGCCCAACACCAACTTCAACACACCCAATCCCAATCGTAAGTGCTTATCGAGATTCCTGTCCACACACATTTTGATCATACACTCATATCCACGTGTAGTGCCATGGGCCGGTGGGAAAATCAGGGTTGCTTCAGAGCCTGAGCCGTTTCCTCTGAATCGTTTGCGGAGAGCTAGCGTGAACTCGTTCGGAATGGGGGGTGCCAACTGCCATGTATGAAATGACCTTCTTTTCCTATTCTGCCGCAATTCCTGATGTCAAAACTCGACCGGTAATCTCAGCCATAGCTAACACTCATAGGCTATCTTAGAACATCCCCACCTGTGGTTCGAAGCTGATTGCCAGCCACGGATGGAAACGTCTTCAAGAGACACAGATGAAAGTAACGTCCTGTTGCTTTCAGCGTCGAATCCAAAGTCGCTAGAGCTGCTCCACCAGGCTTACGAGCAGTATACCATTGCAAGCTCAGGGCGTTGTAAACTGTCGGATTTGGCATACACTCTCGGCTGTCGACGAACGAAGCTGAAATACAGAGGTTTTTTTATCGCTCGAAACGATACAGTCGGGCAGCGCACGACGACCCAGCCAGAGCTGCGACTTTCCGTTGCTAGTAGCGATGAGCCAAAGACGCTTGTTTTCGTGTTTAATGGCCAGGGCGCCCAATGGCCCACGATGGGCAAGAATCTGATCCTGAAGAACATTGTTTTTCGCCAGTGTATTCGTGACTTGGACGGCGCGCTCAGGAAGTTGAAATCTGGTTGGACGATTGAAGGTATGGCGCCCTCGCCTATTCATTGACGTCTATGGCTCTTACACGAGGTCCTACAAAGGCTCTGGTAATGCTGATATCTTGTAGGGGAACTTCTGAAATCGGAAACAGACAGTCGTATCATGAAATCGGAGTATGCTTTACCGTGCAGCACCGCTATTCAAATCGGACTCCTCGCTGTCCTGCGAAGTTGGGGCGTGATTCCGAACGTAGTGACCGGCCATTCCAGTGGCGAGATCGCTGCTGCCTTTGCGGCTGGTGCCATAACAGCAGATGAAGCGATCATCGTCGCATATTTCCGAGGCTACGTATTGAACAGAACCGGGACACAGCACTCAGGAGCTATGGCTGTGATTGGGGCCGGCTCCAAGGACATTTCTGAGCGGCTACTACCCGGAGTAGTTATCGCTTGTGAGAACAGCCATGTCAACACGACCATCTCCGGAGACGCGTGTGCGGTTGAGGCTATGGTGACAAAATTCAAAGCAGGTGGCATATTTGCTAAGCTTCTTGATGTGGACCTTGCGTTTCATTCCGGTTAGTACCAATCTTAGATGTACTTGGATTTAATGATGTAGTGCTAATACGGGGTGTGAAACCTCTAGCGCATATGAAGGACTTTGGCTTAGCCTATGAAGAAGCGATTCGCCCGTTTCTCAGCGCTGCCACACCTCGCATACCTATGTTCTCCAGTGTCACGGGAGATCTCATAAGGACCGTCAACTCCTTGGGCGCTACACACTGGCAACAGAGCCTCGTGCAGCCTGTGCTGTTTAATAAGGCCCTTACAAACCTCCTGGAGCAAATCGAGACACCAAACCTTGTCATCGTTGAGGTTGGTGCTCGCCCTTCTCTCAAAAGCCCAATCAGACAGGTGATGGAAAGCATGTCCACCGACAAAGCCAGCTACCTTCCAACATTGGAGGAAAATAAGGATTGCTACGAAAGCCTTCTCAGACTTGCCGGGCGGCTCTTTTGTGAGGGCGTCAAGTTGAAGTATCAGGCCATCACACCGCCAGGAAAAACGTTGTTCGATGTTCCAGCATATACTTGGGTCCATGAACAATCCTTCCAGGGACAACACCGTTTGTACAGGGCGTACAGAGACTGCAAGTACCCCATGCATGAACTACTTGGAAGCCAGGTGTTTGAAACCAGTGCTCTTGAGCCGAGATGGAGGAAGGTACTGCTTCTTGAGGACATCCCCTGGCTTGGAGACCACGTCGTCAACGACCAGGTCATCATTCCTTTTGCAGCGTACATATCGATTGCCGAACAGGCGCTTCGTCAAGTCAATGGAGGCCTTCTGGAGTCCTTCTCGGCCCAGGATTTCTCTGTTTCCGCGGCACTGCATTTGGAGCCTGGCCGTCCAGTTGAGATACATACCAGACTGCGACGTCTTGTTTCCGACGAGAATGCGCCTGTCAGCTACGACGTGCAAATCACTTCCTGGAAGGATAATATTTGGACGGAGCACTGTCACACAGTAGTTACCGCGGAGCCTCATCGAGCCCACAGAGGCTTTGCAAAACGCGAGTTTCCTCGCCAGCTCTCTCGAGCCACCTGGTACAAGATTACGCAAGATCTAGGCTTTACATATGGGCCCTCTTTCAGAAGGCTGGAACACATTACGGTCAGTCCCAGTGCGCAGCAAGCAACAGCCCGTGTGAACCCACCGGAGAACACATCAAAAGACTCAACCTGCAGCTATCTTGTGCATCCCACCGCACTCGACCAGTGTTTGCAGACTACAGGCATCTCACTCTGTCATGGTCTGCAGCGAAAAGCCAAGTATATGGCCACACCTACCTATATCCAAAGGATCTTTGTTCGTCAGTACGCTGGGCCCTTTTGGGCAACGGGAATGATGAATCAGGTTGCGCAGGACCACACTTCCGGAACGGTCCATGCATACGCAGATGATGGGGAGGAGATTGCCATCATGGAAGGTATTGAGGCCCATCAGATCCGTAGTTCCTTGCAGGGCGAGACGGAGGCTCCTCCGATTGTCAGCGCGCCTCACTGGCGTCCCCACGCAAGCTTCTTCCCTTTCCAGACCCTGAATGAGGCTCCCTTCTTCGACGCGGATGACATCAAGAGAATTCTCCACTTGTTGTTTCTCCTGCTATTGGAGATGCAGTCTAGTTACGCTCAAGTCGACAATGACATTGGCAACATTCCCGACCAGGGCGCAACCAAGGCGTGGGTTGATCAACAGATTCAAAGGGCGCAGGAGGCAGGGTACGGTGTATTGTCTGCGACTACCTGCCAAAATATTGTTCAAGACAACATAGAAAACCGCCAAGCCGCACAACAGAAGATACGGATCGAGTTACAGAGCAGTCGTCTACACGACATGGATCTGACGATGGAGAAGTTGTTCAAGAACCCCCTGCAGCACACGAAGGACACGCTCCGAGACTCCATCGTGTCTCAAGGCCTCTGGTCGCTTCGAGCTAAAAGGCTTTTAGAAGTTGCGATGCCTATTCTGACACACACGAATCCTCAGCCGAAGATTTTGCAGATCGGCTCAGCTGACGGGGCCAACAGTACAACTTTGGCATTGCTACAGCTTCTCCAACCTAAGAGAGGGACGCAGCTTTTCTCAACATACACGTATGCGTCTATTTCACCAAACTCTCTAGAAAACGCAGAAGGCGACTTTTCAGATGTCCAAGGCTTTGAGGTGCGAAGCTGGGATGCCATGGGCGGGGACAAGAATCTCGCTCAGTCGTTTGACATTATTGTCTGTGCCGACGTGCGTCTTCTCACTTTCTGCAATATTATGAAAGCATTTACTGATGTATACATACGCAGATACTCTCTACCGAACGTGACACTTCTCAAGACTTGCTGCACATCAAGCAGTTACTTCGCCCTTCCGGAGTGCTTATTCTGCCGGAGGCTCTTTTTGGTCAGTACATAGGACCCGTCACCCGAAACATGCGCCGCGTTCAACAGCGGTAGTTAACTTGTATATTTAGCCGATTCATTTCTGACGTCTTTTGATGTGAGTCGAAGAAAGCGTCGTTCTCATTTGCAAACAGACATGTAGATACTCATGGGCATAACAACACTTGCTCTGAGCCTGAACAAATCTCCAGGCCGTGCAGACACATTATTCAAGGCATTCAGGCTAACATATTCCCAGGTTCTGTTACAAAACCAAACGCCACACATCTCAAAAGATGTTCTGTTTCCCATTATACACGACCTTGGCTTCGATTTACCTAAAGGTGATCAACACAAGAACCAGGTGAACCCCATTCTGCGGCTGCGTCACCTCAACCAGCTCGAGTCGAGCTCCACACCCGTCAGCATCGTCACAAATAAGGAGGATAGCACCTTGATAGAAAGTTTCAAGTCGGTTCTACACTCGTATTCAATTCCTGTCCGGGCATACAACGCAGATACCTGTATTAGTGAGTCTGGCTCGCTACTTACCGATGGAACCCTCGTATTCTTCCTTGACCTGGATCGCCCTTGGATCTACCACCTGAAAGAGAGTGAGTTCCCCGCATTTATCCAACTCCTAAGCACCGGTACCTCAAAACGCCCTATTGTCTGGGTCACTCCATTTTCTCAGATTGACTGTAATGACCCGCGCTCTGCTATGATTTACGGACTGGCTCGTACGCTGCGATCGGAACTGAAGGCCGACATAACAATTGTCGAGGTCGACCTGGCAGACGTTTCAAACAGTGACAAATGTGCCACGTTTCTCATGCGCATCGTCCAACACCTGCCGCACCGATGCTTTGATGGCGCACTCGACCCGGACTTTGAGTTTGCGATTACTAGGGAGCATGGCATCGTGGTACCGAGACACCAGTGGACAACAGTGCAACAGGAACTATGCCGATGCTCCGAACAACAACAGACAAGCGGAGTGTCGACGTTTGCAAAGCTAGCTCCAAGGATTACGGGCAATTTGAGTTCATTGCGATGGGTTAGATGCCCCTTGCCGGTTCTGCACGCCCGCCAACTGCGAGTGGAGGTGAAAGCAGCCGCGGTAAACAAAGAGGTGCGTATCAGACAATGGCCAGCGTATGGAGTTCTTGTGTTGGTGCTGAGGATGAGTCAATAACTAATCGCTGGTACTTTAAGGATGTAATCATAGCCCAGGAGGCTTCCAATCCAAATCAGGTCCTGTTCGGACAGGAAGCTGCCGGCATCGTCACGGTTGTGGGCGATGATGCGACTTCTTTCCAGGTAGGAGACCGAGTCGTCATTCTTTCAACTGGCAAAGGCGCCGTAGCCAGCCATCTGGATGTCTTGCCGTCGAGTTGTCTGCGTTTGGGTGAGGATTTCGCGTTTGAGGCCGCGGCGGCTATGCCACTGGCATGCGTTGCGGCCGAGTTCACAGTAGGAGGATTTGGGAGAATAGCAAGCGGGGAGGTCAGTATTGCCGTCCAAGTATATGTGGGATATCCTGAGAGTTACCTTTACTAACCCATCGTCTGATTGAAGGATGTTATTGTGCTGTTTACTCTGAGCGATCTGTGTCTCGCAACCGTCGAATTGCTGCGGAAAAGAAGGGCAGAGGTAAGGACGTGAAAGCGCAAATTCTGGTTCACGCACACGTTCGCTGACTGATCATTGTTCTTGACAGATCCGCTTCATCATCACTTCCGAGTCCGACAGACTGCTATTGGAAAATGCTTTCGGCATCGCTGTAGACTTCATCGTGTCAACCCCGGAAGATGCTCTGTCGTGGCCGAAGGCAACCTGCATGATTGGATTCGGCGGCCTTTTTCCTGACTGGGCGCTGCAATATCTTTCCCCTACTGGCATCTTCCTCGACGTTCTAGATCATCCAGTCAAGGCAAAAGACTTCCAAACAGTCAAGATCTCTGCAAGTCAGGCATATCGTATCGTCGATATGCAGGCTCTCAGCCACCACAGTCCAGAATCGGTGCAAAGGTACGCGCACCATGGCTGCGATGCGTTGATGCAACTTCATGACTAACTTAGTTAGGGTATGGAAACTCTGCGAAAAATATTTTCTCGGAGACGCACAGCCAGCAGATTGGGCGCGACTTGCCAAGATCTTCAAGCCAAGCCAAGTCCACGAGGCGTTCCGTGCTGCTGCTGGACAGAAGAACCAACCAACCACCAAGGTGGTGCTCCAAACTCCAACAACCGACCCGCAGAGCGATTCTCCGTTGTCGTCCGTTGAGGTCATGCCTGCATCACCTCAGTTTCGTTCGGATGCTGCTTACTTGCTTGTCGGTGGCTTAGGCGGCATTGGCCGCGCTGTGGCAACGTGGATGGCAGAGCATGGTGCTGGGGAGTTGATTTTCCTCTCTCGCTCTGCAGGCACTGAACCCCAAGTAGAATATTTTTTGGGTGAGCTTCGAAGCCAAGGCTGTGTCATCAAGGCGGTTACGGGCAGTGTTGCGATCTTGGAGGATGTCTCGAGGGCTGTGAATGCGGCGGATCGCCCCATCGCTGGTGTGTTCCAAATGTCAATGGTCTTACGGGTACGTGAATACTGACGACAGACTTTCTCTCAAACTTACCATCATCTAACGGATTTTACAGGACAACGCAATACTACGCATGACATACGACGAATGGCGAGCATGCATCGAGCCCAAGACCCAAGGCACGGAGAATCTTCATAAGGCCTTGGCGCAATCTTCCTTAGACTTTTTTGTGCTGTTCTCTTCTATCGGCGGGCTAGTCGGGAACATTGGACAAGCCAACTACAACGCCGCCAACACCTACCTGGACGCCTTTGTCCGGTACCGTCATAATCTTGGGCTCCCAGCATCGGTCATCGATATTGGGATCATGGGTGGCATTGGGGTTATCGCTAGTACAGGCAACATGCAAGACAGAGCTCAGGCGGCGGGATACCACGTTCTTTGCGAGGAAGAACTCCTGGAAGCCATCACTATCAGCATACACCATTCTCGTGCAGGCTCATCGTCCAATCGAGACGACGCATATTCACATCTTAGCCAGATGGCCCTCGGTCTGTGGTCGGAGCAACACCTAGCAGACCCTTCGACGCATGTCCTTTGGAAAAAGAACGCCCACATGGGCGCGGCACACAGTATCCATCCGGAGAACTTGACTTCGGGAACAACAGAGCTTTCCTCTACAAAATCGGAGTTGGCAACGATAATGAAGATTGCGAAGAGCACACCTGACCGCCTGCTACACGAGGAAACAATTGGACTGATCGTCGAGCTGCTTGGGACTGCTATTGCACAATTGCTTGCACTTTCCAGCGCTGAAATCGGGCCGGAGGCTGCCCTGGACGACCTTGGGCTTGACTCATTAAACGCAAATGAGCTAACAAGCTGGATATCACAACATCTGTTGGTCGATTTGCCATTGCCTGATCTCATACAATCGACAACTATACACGACCTTGCGGACAAGATTGCTAGATTGCTGGAGGATAAGTTCGGAGAAGCCCAGATATAGTGAGTTATATAGCTCGAAACAACGTCTTGTTTATTTGCTCATTGTAGACCTGCCCTTGGGCCAACTTGCTTCTGAAGTAATGTTCTTCCTTCCTGGCCTTTTTGCCGACTTTCTACTGTGCCGTCCTCCGCAGCATCATCAAACTATCGAAGAGCTATTTCATTGAAGAAAATGTTGGGGTGGGCCGTGATACGTCCCCAGGTGCACTTGGGCATGTTGTAACCGCCATGAGTTTAAATCGAATTCATCTAACAGTGCGCCCCGGCTTTCGATTTATCTCTGAACCAAGTCAACGGCAAGTAAAGAGCAAATCCCTGATTAACGGGGCAAGAACACCTCATCTTTGTCGTCACCAAAAGTCAATTCAGAATAATCTGAAGTGGTTGAAGTTTATGAAACAGGGTTTAGGAGGCAACGGGCGGAAAAGGCCCACATTTCCGATGCCACATTTTGACTTTGTCGGGAGTTGTGTTCAAACCCAAAATGATGGGCCCGGTTTAGGTTAGCCACGAAGACAAGGAAACCAGGGAGTTGATATCTTGCAGAAAACATGGTATCTTAGGTTAGGTGTTAGAACAGAGTTCTTCCCGCCACTCTGCCGGCATGGGCAGAAAGGGCAAAGAGAGTACGAGGTTCTCGGCTTTTTTCAGAAGGGCAGTCACGTTTCGGTACATTATCAAAGTATGTATCAATTGTTGGCTGTTGTTTCAATAACAAGATTGCAGCATGAATACTTTCATCGTGCTATCTAGGGCTTATTAAGATGGAGGCACACCCTGGTTTATCGCATGGCTACTCTGTATTTGCAGTGATTCGAAAGTTCAGCTGGCTCCACTGCGTTCCCAGCCGTGGGTTTGGCTCGCTTCAGCTTTGCTCATCAAATGCGTTTTCATGAGCCCGAAGGGACCGACGAACCGGTCCGGAACGCTGGCTTTTGACTTTGCTACCAGTGTAAATATCCTTCAAAACAGAACCAAGATGTTTTCCCTGATTTCTCTTCTAATGCGATAGAAGTTTTCGACTTGCTTATGCAATATTCTGTACCCACCCTCTCCGAATGGAAACAGAAATGTGCATCCATAATCTCTCCGACCAGCGTCATTATAAATTATACGTCTGAAATTTGCCGAGTCGAGCATCGGCAGCACCTCAGTACTACGCGACGCAAGACCAAGATGACCTCTGGGTCTCCACAAAAAAGGCCCCAGGAGGAGTCGCCAGAGATCGATGCAGTGGAATGGGCAACGCAAGATGTCGAGAAACGTTTTTCAGTTGGCTTCAACCCAGGCCACATCAGGGCCAGCATTTGTTCTGTTTCGAGTAACATCGACGGCCTGAACCAAGCTCCGGCACTTCCAGAAGCAATGAAGCCTCCACGGCACATGGTGGCAGCAACAGTGACGGGGCTACTTATTGCCGTGCTACTTATGGCACTTGATGTCAACATTCTCGGTATGTATAGGTAACCAGACGGATGAATGTGGTTTTGCAACATATGTAGTGAACACAAATAACCCGTGATTGGTGGTAGCCACGAGTGTTCCTAAGATTACAACGGAGTTCAAAAGCCTTCGTGACGCGGCTTGGTACGTCGCAGCTTTCTCGCTTGCTCGGCTTGCAACTCAGCCCATTTATGGCCAGTTGTATACTCTCTTCTCTATGAAATACACATTCTGCTGTAGTCTGGCTACTGTCATCATGGGTAAGTTGATTGTGCAGCGTCTTGTAGATTTCTCGGCCGTTTGATTCCACGTTCAGTTAGTAATGTTATACCAGGTTCCACCATTTGCGCTGTCTCACCAAATTCTATGACCTTGATTATCGGCCGAGGCGTTCAAGGTCTAGGGTCCAGTGGCGTGGCGTCAGGTGCTCTAAATATCGGCGGTTACACCGTTTCGAAAGCGAAGATGCCTTTGATGATCTCGCTGATGGGCTCTATGATGATGACAGCGGCCCTCGCAGGTCCAGTACTCGGAGGTGCTTTCACGGAAAGCGTTCTGACTTGGCGATTCGGCTTTTGGCTCAACCTGCGTAGGTGTTCAATGGAATCCTGTCTAATTGTTGGTTATAGGCTGACCGTAATCTGATGGAAGCACTATCTGCTATTAGTATGGTCTTAGTTTGGATGACTTTCCCAGAGCCTCACAGACCTTCTACCAAAATTCCACTCAGAGACAAGCTCATGAGGCTGGATCCTACAGGTAGCATTCTAATATTGAGCTCCATGATCTGCCTAGTTTTGGGCCTTCAGTGGGGTGGTAATCTGTTGCCGTGGACTAACAGAAACGTTCTTGGATGTTTGATCGGGTTTGGGATATTGTTTTCTCTATTTTTATTACTGCAAATCAAGCAGAGAGACAAGTGAGTTAGACATGACTATCATCCTCCTTCATAAACCTTGTGCCCGGCCATTCATCACGTTCATTCAAGAGGGGTATACCTGCGCACGCTAATTTCAAATTGCACAAAGAGCTCTTGTGCCTCTTCGTATCGTCACGCAGCGAACTGTCGGACTAGGCTGTATCGCAACGACGTGTACGTATCTGGCTGTCACTGTCTTGGCGTACTACATGCCGTTCTACCTCCAGGCTGCCAAAGGCCTGTCTCCAAGCATAGCTGGATTATACATGCTCGCACTGGGGGGTCCAGAGACGCTGGCAACCATTGCTTCTGGAACCTTGATTACGTACACCAAGCACTACGTTCCAATGCTGGTGCTAGGTGGAGCGGTGTTCTCTCTTGGCAGCGGACTCCTGTCGACCCTCACCACCGGTAGCAATGCTGGACAAATCATAGGGTATGAAGTTTTGACCAGTATTGGCCTCGGCTTCGGCGGTCAGGTTCCGCTCACTGCCTTACAGAACGTCCTCTGCGAGGCAGATATACCAATTGCGAATGGCTTGAATGGTTTCTCGCAAAGCTTGGGCGTCGTGCTAGGAGCACCCATCGCCCAATCGGTCTTCATGAACACACTGACCAGCCATCTGGGATCGCGGCTTCAGCCCGGAAATGTTACCAAAATCACCGACCTGGGAGCGTCAAATATCAACCCTTCACATATTGACCCGCAGCTTCTACCGTTCGTTGCGCAAGCTTATCGGGACGCCTCAACTACGTCCCTGTACGTGGCTGTGGCATCTGCTGCAATGGCCAGTGCAGCCGGGCTTTTAATGGAGTGGAAGAAACTTAAGACTAAGGAAGAAGGAGATAGTTAATCTAGGCTAAGATAGGTTTGTCGAGCAGATTAGACCTAACTTAGTTATATCCTGGGGAAGCTACTGTTGAAAACTAAACAAGACTGCAGAGATGACAGCCAAACAACGATGCCAAGATCGAACTAATGGATTCTCCAAAATCTATAAATAAGCGAATAACGCAATACCATTACATCTTCCCAGGTCTGCACCGATTCAATTATGATGCCAGCTCTACAGGAGGTTGACCTTCCACTTCTGAAGGTTTTGTCTGTGAAGATAATTCTACCGGCGGCGGCGATATTGGCTGAAGTTCTCGTGATTCCGAGCCATGACCAGGAAGCTCCTGCTTAGTGTCATAGCCCAGCCCCTTGTGGTATGCGTCTCCTTCAACAGCGGTAACCTGACTTTGAGCGAGACGCCTTTCCTTCCTCTTTCGCAAGCAGACGAATATCGTGATCCCTATTAGAATAAGAACAACGACAACGATTCCGACCGCGATACCAGCAATTGCTCCTGTCGCCAATCCTCCCACAGCACCGTCTTTGCCGTCAGATGGAATTACTCCATACAGCGGGAACGGGGGGTGCTTTATCTTGATTGGACCAGAGCTGGCAAGATCCGACAGAAAGGTCTTTTGCCAGGCCGTGGCCACCTTCACCTCTGAGGTTCCGCTTGTCGTATACACGTTGACCCAGACATCGGTTGGTGTACTGATGTAGCTCACACAATCCCGATAAGGAACGTCGAGTCCGCTGACTGTCAAGCATGTCCACCCCCCAGATGGACAACACCACGTCTGAGAAATTTGGGAGCCTGGTAAGCGAATGGTCGTATTGCAGGCCGACGTCCAGTCACTGATACAAGCTGTGCCCGGATAGGCCAAGTCGGGTAGATTACCTGGTGTGAGAGACGGGTCAGCAACAACACTTCGAGATAGGTACAACCCGTATACTAGTCTACTGACTAAATTCATTGTCTCCTGCTGGTCTCCAAATTTTGTCGTAGCTTGCTGGAAAGCACTCGGCCGGTAGGCTTTGTGTTGACTCTGCCACATTCATGTCTCCATAGCAAATTGCACCCGAAGTTATATTTGCTGGCTTGGCCGTGCATCTTATGGATCGAGGAATTATCGAACAAGTGCCCAGCGGCGGTGTGAATGGTGTAGTTTGTGGCAAAAATGTGTACACCAAGTTGTTCTCAAAGCCTTCTTGCCCTTGCGTGACTGTGAGTGTTGTCACAAACGGCTCGTAGCTTGTTGACTTGGGCATGGCTTGTTCTGAAGTTTTCGGGACCAGTCTGTGTGAGTATTTAAGAGCTTAGGTATCCTCGCGTGTGCGTGCCGGCGTAGGGACAGAAGGAAGAACGCATGTGCGAGCTCTGGGGATTAGCATATAGCCAGGATCTGGTTTTATATGAGCTCCTGTCAGACGAGGAGCGACCGAGGGCTTTGTAGCTTACGGTGTCACGACACTTCCAGCTCTGACAATCGGCCCATCCACCATCCAGATTCACCGCCGAGCCTTATTTCGGGCACTAATATTATCTAGCTGCATACCTTGTACTCCAGTAAGACAAGCTTTGAGTCGAATACGGGAAGACCGTCGGCGTTTCGCCTCGTCAGACGGACAAGCACCGAGCAAAGAACATGGCAAGTAATATTGGCCATTGAAAAATCATGCTTGTGACTTTTACTGTGTTTGTCATTCATGTGTCTATACATCAACGCTCAATCTATCCATCCTCCGCGGTATCCCTCAGACATGTCGAGATGCTCCTCATGCACAGTCGTAATTCTATATTCATACCCCTTTCTCTCCTACTCCCCTCAAGCCTTCTTGACGAGCTTCTCCTTGATCTCCGCCACAACAGCGGCAGTAACCTCCTTCGTCGTCGCCTTGCCGCCAAGGTCAGCGGTGACAATGCCCTTGCCGGTGACGCTCTCGACAACCTCCATCAGCTTGTCCGCGGCGTCCTTCTCGCCGAGCCAGGCGAGCATCTCGGCGGCGGTCCAGAAGGTGGCGACGGGGTTGGCGACGCCCTTGCCGGTGATGTCGAAGGCGGAGCCGTGGATGGGCTCGAACATGGAGGGGTTCTTGCGCGTGGGGTCCAGGTTGGAGGTGGGCGCGATGCCGATGGAGCCGGCGAGGGCGGCGGCCAGGTCGGAGAGGATGTCGGCGTGCTTTGTGGTTTGTTAGCCTTGATGGTTGAAAAATAGGGGTAGAGGTAGCTAAGACTTACCAAGTTGGTGGCGACGATGGTGTCCAAGCTCTTGGGGTTGAGAACCATCCTCGTGGTCATGGCATCAACCAGCATCTTGTCGAGGGTGACGTCGGGGAACTCCTTGGCGACGTCGTAGACGACCTCGTCCCAGAGAACCATACCGTTGCGCTGGGCATTGCTCTTGGTGACAAAGGTCAGGAGCTTGCGGGGACGGCTCTGGGCAGTCTCAAAGGCGAAGCGGACGATGCGCTCGACGCCGTGACGGGTGAAGATGGCCGTCTCGGTGGCAGTCTCCCAGGGGAGACCGCGGTGGGAGCGGCCGCCCTGGCCGGCGTACTCACCCTCGCTGTTCTCGCGGATGATGACCCAGTCCAGGTCGCCCTCGGCGCAGTTGCGGAGGGGGGACTGAGTGCCGCGGAGGACGCGCGTGGGGCGGACGTTGGCGTACTGCTGGAAGGGCTGGCAGATGGCCAGGCGCAGACCCCAGAGGGAGATGTGATCGGGGACATCTGCCGATCGGTTAGTCCGGGGGATGATCGCGGAGGCGGACATGGGGCTACTTACCGGGGGCACCGACGGCGCCGAAGAGGATGGCGTCGTGCTTCTTGAGCTGGTCGAGGCCGCCGTCGGGGATGTACTTGCCGGTCTTCTTGTAGGTCTCGGAGCTCCAATCGTAGTCGGTGAAGTCGAGGTCGAAGGTGCCCAGGGTCTCGGACAGGGCCTTGAGGACCTCCACGCCGGCGTCGATGACCTCCGGGCCGATGCCATCAGCCCCCATGGAGGCGATGCTGTAGGATTTCTTGGCGGGGAGCGCGCTGGGCGACATTGTGGCGGTTTTGTGAGGGGGCTAGGAGAGAAGACCGGATGCTCTGTGTGTTTGGTGTTGAGGGATGTGAGGGGATTTGTCTTGCAGCTCAACTTGAGTTCTCAGACGACGGGGGGGGAGGGTCAAGGCAGATGAGGCTGTATTGGAGAATGCAATGGGAGTTGGAGACACGTCGTGATGGTGACTTCTTTTGTAATCGGTCGAGCTTCGCCGACAACGGCTAGATCTTCAGCGTGAACGCGAAACATCTTCGGGATTGATGCCGCCAACATCGGGAGATTGTGGAGTTGGCAGATGTGTGTGGTGGAGGCGGCGATCTGGGGTCCAGGGAGCGGTGTTGCGAATGTCCGCGGTCTTTTCTTACCCCGCGGACCAAGACCACCCCGCACTCACTCGTGTGATCCTTCGACACGGCATTGAGTTATTTCTCTTCACGACTCAACTCACTCAACACCGGCGGCCGCTGCAAGGAGTTTCATGCAGCTATTCTGGATCTCGATTAGTTTCAGCGGCGGTCGACTTTTGCAACCTTTCTCCAAAAGATAATAACAGCCGCATTCCGCTCTCCCGCGTGGAACATCTGTCGGGGCTCTTGCGCGGAACCTCTCTTATCTCATCTTCCCCCTCCATCCTGCCTCTTGAGGTAGGTTAAGGTCAGCAAAGCCATGATCGACGCATCCGCCGTTGATGCCGTGCTGCAGCACATCCTGCCGGCCGTGAAGGCTCACCAGGCGGGCTCCTCAACCCCGTTCATTCTTGGCTTGTCGGGGCTCCAAGGAAGTGGCAAGTCGACATGGGCAGCGGCTCTGACGCAGACCCTCAACGCCAAGCACGGCGTCAACACGCGGACGCTCTCACTGGACGACCTCTACCACGACCACGACCAGCTCGTCGCCCTGCGCGAGTCCAACCCGGGGAACGGGCTCCTCCGCACCCGCGGCCAGCCGGGTACGCACGACGAGGCGCTCGCGCGGCGCTTCTTCGACGACGTCTGCCAGAGTGCTGGCGGAAGCTCTGAGGGCATCAAGTGGCCTGCGTTCGACAAGAGCCTCTTCAGCGGCGAGGGCGGCCGCGTGCCTGTCGCGGAGTGGGACACCGTGCCGCGGAGCCCGCCTCTGGAGGTCCTCATCTTTGAGGGCTGGTGTCTTGGCTTCCAGCCGCTCTCAGCTGAGCAAGTCGAGGAGAAGTGGAACAAGGCCAAGGCAGCCTCCTCAAACAGCACTTCCTCCGACGGGGAAGCGCAGCTGTCGACGACGACGTTGGCGGGCCACAGCCTGGAGCACCTGCTGCTCATCAACAAGAACCTGGAAAGGTACTGCGAGGCCTTCATGGGCCCCTGGCGCTTCGACGCGTTCCTCCACCTTAGCACAGACCAGCTGGTGAATGTGTACTACTGGCGGCTGGACCAGGAGAGGGCGTTGCGGGAGAAGAAAGGTGCGGGAATGACGGACGCGCAGGTCATCCGTTTCGTGCAGGGCTACATGCCCGCTTATGAGTTGTACCTAGACAGACTAACGCAGGAGTCGTTCTTCACGGAAGGGAAGAAGGCTCATGTCCGTGTTATTCTAGACTCTAATAGAACAGTTCTGCGCGTTGAGAAAGCGTAGACTATGAACTTATGAAGCCACTATTTTGCCCCCTCACTTTATATCCGTACCCTAAATTCCTAGTGAAATCCAGACCACCATGTTACATAGCTCTGGTGACCCAGCAGCTTTCAAAGATCAGTTGACAGCTGCTAGGCCAACTCACAGACCTCAACTGACCCGACAGTATGTTTTACCCCAGATTCTTCACCCATTACCCACCGTTTGATACGTCCAGGCCACGTTCTCACGACCCAGGATCAACAAAACCCCACGTTCGAGTCTGAACTAGTAGCCATTTTAGCTATCCGGGGTAAGTCAGGCCCACGCCTCTGGATCCGGGCAAGCCTCCACACACCCATCCAACCGGGTTCACAACGCGATGGACCCGTCAACCAACCTCAGCCAGACCAATCTCAACGAACATGTGTCCCTAGCGTAGCACTACCCCTCATGGAGAATGCAAAAACAGACCTGTAAACCAGGCCCGTCCCCCGCATTCCCCGCAAAGTTACCCCAAATGCCCCGGTGCTGTCTTTGTCCGCTGGAGCTAATCTGGGTCCGGGGGAACCAGGGTAATGGTCTCATTGTTGGGACGCGAAGAGACCCCAGAAAACACTTGGTCAGAGTGCGATAGCGAGCCAAAGAGCGCTTGACCCTCCCAGAAACATGGCATGATCGAATACAACCCCGTGGAGTTACCCCGGACTGAGGACGGTGAGATCCCTGGTAAAAGTTTGGCCGATCGAGACATACTTAAGAGCGAGCTGCAACTGGCTTCCTGTTCAGTCTGATCTTCTCTTTCCTGAACTCACGGACCAAAGCAGTCTCTTGTTTTCCCCCCTTGCTGCTCCTTGATTCGCCAGCCAACCAACCAGGCCCCTTTCTTTGATCGTCTAAACTTTCGCCCGAACTCCAACATCTCAACTTGGATCACCATCATGGCGTCTGAGAAGCACCACGGGGACCTCGAGTCCAAGCCTCATGACAACTTCGTCGAGGTGTCGGGCGAGGACGAGAAGGGCGGTGTACTCCAGGCCGGGGGTGATTACTCTGGTGCGGTCAAGAAGACCAGCGCCGAGGAGATTGCCCTTGTGAGAAAGCTTGATTGGAGAATCATGCCAACTCTCTGTAAGAGAAACTGTTACATCAGAGTGGAAGACTAAAACTAACGTGATTGAATCCAGGGGCCATGTACTTTCTCAACTACGTATGTGAGACGCGAAATAGTAATATCCGTTCAACCAACTGACGTTGCATGTAGCTCGACCGAAACGCCATCGCCCAGGCCCGTCTCGACGGTCTCGAAGAAGACTTAGGTCTCGAGGGCTCACAATACAACACATGTATCTCAATCCTCTTCGTCGGGTATGCTCTTCTACCTCATTCTCGCAAAACAAGAGCTAACTTCGTCTTCCCAGCTACCTCTTAATGCAGATTCCCTCCAACATGCTCATGTCCTCCCAACACATCCGTCCCTCCATCTACATGGGCTGCTGCATGATGGCCTGGGCCGTCGTCTCCGCCTGCACCGCCCTCGCAAAGAACTACGCCGGCCTCGTCGCCGTGCGCTTCTTCCTCGGCGTCACCGAGGCCCCCTTCTACCCGGGCGCCATCTACATGCTCTCCATCTTCTACACCCGCAAGGAGATCGCCACGCGCCTGTCGGTGCTGTACACGGGCAACATCTTCGCGACCTCCTTCTCGGGCCTCATCGCCGCGGCTGTCTTCAACACCGTCGACGGCAACCACGGCCTCAGCGGCTGGCAGTGGCTGTTCATCATCGAGGGCTGCCTCACCTTCGGCGTCGCGCTCATCGGCATGTTCACGCTGGCGGACAGCCCGCTCACGACGCGCTGGCTGAAGCCCGAGGAGCGCCAGCTCGCGCACGAGAGGATGTTAAGGGACACTGTTGGTCTGGAGGAGAGCAAGGGCGCGATGGCCGGGTTGAAGCAAGCTGTTCGTGACCCGAGGCTGTGGCTGCTTGCTTTTATTCAGAACATGCATCTGTCGGCTTGCGGGTTCAACAACTTCTTCCCCACGGTCATTGGGTCTTTGGGCTTCAACTCGACTATCACATTGGTGCTGACGTGCCCGCCCTACCTCGTCTCGGGCTTCTTCGGCTACATGGTCGGTCTGTCCTCCGGCAAGTACAACGAGAGAACGTGGCATATCACCGGATGCATGGGCCTAGCCATCGTCGGCTTCGTTATCTCCTGCGCGACGCTCAACACAGCCGCGCGCTACGTCTCCTGCTTCCTCTTTGCTTCTGGTAAGTTCCCCATTCCCCTTTCAATAAGACACTCTCCTAACACAGCTCCAGGCGCCTACGCCGTCAACGCCCCCATCCTAGGCTGGGTCTCCGCAACCCTCGGCTCCACCCCCGAGAAGAAGTCCGTGAGCATCGGCATCGTCAATGTCATCGCCAACGCATCCTACGTGTACACGGCCTACCTCTACCCCAAGAGCGACGGGCCGCGCTACCTGACGGCCATGGCTAGCAACGCCGCGTTCGCGTTCGCGTGTATTGCAGGGACCTGGGCGCTGCGGTTCTGGCTGATGCAGACGAACAAGAAGCTGGGCGCGAGCACGACCAAGTACGCCTACTGATTGGATCAAAAGAAACGTGGAGCGGAGAGAATTAAGCTACTGGGGCGAACGTGGAGCTTAAAGAGTGGTTCCATGGGACGGTTGGCATACCGGCATGAGGGATGCTGATGTACATGCTGATGGGTCTGGAAGGCTTAGATTTGACGAATCATTTAATGAAGCTGGCGATTTGATACATGAACGTGAGCCATGATTCGGTTTCTCGTGAACTTGGAAATCATTCCTTCTTAATTGTCAACTTTTACCCTGCGTTTCACTCTTCAAAGACATTTACTTGTTTATCATTATTGCCGTGAAGCGTCTTATTCAGATCTAGCCCTGCAGTTTCTGCATTGTGACCATAACTCCTGGTACGTTCTGGCGCACATATACGACCCAAATAGCTACTCAAAGCTTTCCCCCTTCTGACGGAACGCCGAATATCCATCCTGCCTAATCTTCACCTCATCGCAAATACGACCACGTAGGATCCACCGAAGGATCAAACTGCGCCGCCGCCAGAAACGGATAATCAATCGCCCCAAACGAATTCGCAAAGAGCTGGTCATACCACACCATAGACTCCTGTCCCTCACCCGGCGCCCCCGTCTCGGCATTATTCACAGCCGGGAACGACGTCGCCGCCAGCGCCAGCGAGAACGGCTGGCTGTCAAAGTTGGGCGAGTCCTGCGGCGCGGTAGCCTGGAACGACTGCGCGCCCGGACTTGCGGACCACGCCGCGAGAGGCGGGCCGGAGGCCGGGGATGCTTGCGTGGGCCACCTGCCGCTCGCGTCCTCCAGCCCATCGCTCTGCGTCTGCGTCCAGGTCATGGTATCCGCGGCAGCGGGGATGGTGTCGTCGGGGCGGCCGGAGGATGCTGCCACCGACGGGGAGAAGCGCGTTCGCAGGTTCGAGGTGCCCGGTTGACCGCTGACGGACTGGGAGCGCGGGTGGCGTGAGCGGCTTGGGCTGCTCCCCGGACGAGTCGCGTGCGTGGGTTCGCTGGATCTAGGCTGGTGGTTTGGGGGGTGGTGTTGTTGGCCGCTGGTTTGTCTGCGCAGCGGGTTATGGGGCGCGGAGAGTTCGCGTACGGCGGCTGTGAGCTCGTCGATGGCGGAGAGGCAGTATTCTGGCCAGGAGGTGTCGCGGGAGGCGATGTGGCGCAGGATGTCTTTTCCTGATTCGACGTGTCTGCAACGCTTGTCTTAGTATACGCAAGTTTCCTTTCATCGCAGGTGTGTTCACTCACTTCAACGCGCTTGACAGCGGCAGTTGCCTCTCAAACGCCGCATATATGAGAATGAACGCGCTGATCCAGACAGCCCACGTGAACGAAGGCTGCAGCATCGGCTCAGAGAGACACGCGCTCGTCGGATCATCCGACATCTTGTGCTGCGTCAGATACCGCTTCAGAGCGATAAAAATTGACTTTGCCGCAAAGATGCAATTCTGCAGTCCCGCAGAGTACGCCGGGCTCGATGGGTCCGACGTCATCATCGGCCTGTTGAGCGAGATCATGGACTCGTATTTCAGGAGCAGCAGGAACACACGGTGGCTTGACGATATTGGGGGCTGCGGCGTGTTCTCGTCAGCGGACTCGCCCGGGTGCGGCTCGTCCTCGACCGCATCATGGATCTCGTTGGACCATTTTGCGAGCTCCGCCTGGACGTAGCTGGCGCGGTCTGCGGTGTCGTCACGGGTGTGTATGGACTTGTTCCGCAGCTCGAGAATGAGACCTCGGATCCTGGCGTGTTTGACGAGGTAGGTTAGGAGTTGCAGGCGGTTGTCTTCACCATCGAGTGGTGTCCCATGTCTTTCCTCCCCCGGGTAGCATACGTCAACGTCGTCGTCTCGGATGTCCAGGGGCAGCCCTAATGCCTGGCAGAGGAATCTTTCGTTGCAGTAGATGCACCAAAACACCCTTCGACGCATGTGGGCTTCCTCCTTGGTGAAGAAGGGGTATCGTGAGGGACAGCGGTGGAGACCGAGGTGGAAGGCCATGCGGACAATCAGCCCGCCTAATCGAGATGCTGAGTTGAGACGTAGCATCGATACGAGAAAGAGCTGTATGGCAAGCGCTGCTTGGGTGGCCTGTATTGAGGCCGGTTGGTAGAGTGCAAACTGCGATGCAGACATTGCCTCTTCGACTGTTCGAAAGACAAGGGAGCTTGGTACCGGCCGAGCAAAGGGAGCTCTTTGCCTGCTATCAGCTAGCGAGATGGACAATATCGACTTGACAATCGACCTCTCGAGGTGACCGAGAGCAGCGATACCATTCGCGCTCACCTCTTCAAAGAGGCCCAGCACATCAGGCGCGCTGAGAAAAGGCAGCGTCGGGTGCCATGCTTCAAAATAGCTTTTCGACCACTCGACGAGCTGCTCAAACGAAGGGTTAGCATCATTGCCCTCGCCCTCTGGCGCCAGCTCGTGCGGCCGCCACAGGCTCAGGTCGTCGCCATCTCGAGCAGAACTCTCGCGCTGCAGCTGGTCGTCCTCGCCGGGAACGAGGTCGTTGATGTTGTTGGCCTGGGAGGACGAGGAGGTGCGGAGGGCGGACTTGCGGGCGAGGCGGACGTAGACGCCCCGGATGAAGTGAATGCCGCTGCCGCTGCCGACGAAGCGGGCGGTGTCATGCTTGCCCGTGTCGCGCATCAACCCATACTCGCGGGTGGGACGGTCAGTCGAGCCCGAGTGCTTGCGCTTGCGTGAGTGGTTGAAGTGCGCCGGGCTTAGGGTTCCAGACTCGGAGGTGGCATTGGGCGACTCGACAGCGTCCATTCGGGGAGATGGAAGGTCAGTCGACGCCGACGGGCGATCCTGAGGGGAGGGGGTACGGGCAGGTTAGGGTGAGAAAGGGGGTAGAGGTAGTAGAGAAGCAAGGAGTAGGGACCAGAAACAAGCCGTCTTCAGTGGACGGCGCGAGGGACGGTGGGGACCCGGAGCATGATGCGATGCGTGGAGGGCGGTAATCAGTAAGAGAGATGGTGAAGGCGAGTGTCCCGAGGGGTTCGAAAGAAATGATGTTGTCTGATCTGTCCGGTATGCAAGAGGGAAGTGAGAAAAAATTGGGATGCCAAGCCCGGGGTTAGTTAGATCGATGCACAACGAGATATTCTTCTTCCTGTGGCTGGTGGTGGTGAGTGAGAAAGGAGACGAGAGCGAGACGCGCTGCATCGGGGCGCGACGTCGGACGAAAGTGGAGACGGCGACACGGCAGTCTCCGGAAAGTGGGGCATCCGCGGACTTTTCTTTGTCCGCACGGACGATGGACTTTTGTTCTTGAACTCGATCTTTTTACGCCGTAGATCCTCGATCGACCAGGGAGAGAGAGATACTGTACATACGACCAGGCACCTGACACTCACTCAGTATACCCATTGCACAGAGTTATGTCGCGGAACAGCAGCGAGAGAGAAGCCGGCAACAGCAGCACTTTCCAGAGCCCCATTGCCTGCGAGAGTTGTCGCCAGAGGAAGCGAAGAGTGAGTATGTTCCTCATCACACTTACACCTGACAACCAGGGCTCAACTGGGGAGTCCTATCTGTTGGTTTGCCAATTGACTAACACTGTCTCTAGTGTGACCGAAAGCTGTGAGTAGCGAGGGCCCCTGTCTGTCTGGCCAAGACCCTGACGCATCCCCGCAGGCCCTTTTGCCTCCAATGCAGCCACGAGCCCGGCAGATGTCAGTATCCCGAACAGAGCAAGAGGTGCGTAAAGACTTTTCTATGGTGCTGCATTAACTTCCTCATCGTCGCAATACTCATCCAACGTTACAGAGGAATTCCCAATGGGTACCTAAACAAGCTCGAGACTCGCCTGGCCGAGACTGAGGCTGCTTTGTTCAGGGTGCTCTCCGGCACAATGGACAGTCAAACATACGATGCTGCATCGTCACCGGCATTGCTGTCGCAGGCAGCGTGGACTCCCAGACAGAACAAGGTCGATCGCGTCAAAGAATGGGAGAGTCTCCCGTTGCAGACCCCGACCGACATCCAGGTCTGGTTCCGGTCTAAGGCCACTGAGAGCAACGATGCAGCTACCGACTTGCCCGCAGCGAGTCCTCAGTCGCTGATGTCGTCTGTATCGGACCAGCTGGCTCTTCCCCAGCCGTCGGTTGAGCGGACGCCAATGTCCAATCCACAACCTGTCGTCGACATACCCATTGAGCCTCAATTCCTCGCGCCCATGACACCAGTCAACACAGCTCAGACCGGCAACAGAAACGCGCCTGACAGCCACAGCAAAGCCAAGGAGTTGTCAAAGTCTCACCAGAATCTTTACTTCTGAGAGGCTCTGCGGGAATTTTCAATCGAGTCCAACACCAAGACGGGACAAGTCTGCGCCGAGACGTTAGCTCCCGAAGATGCAACACCCAGCAGCATCCGTGGGTGAAGAGGTGCATCTTGCGGCGGAAAAACGACATCAAAGGACCTTGCTCGCCTACCTGCGGCTTTGCCTTTTCCTCATGTTGCTACCCCGCCACGGCGCCGAGCTACCCCGCAGTATTCCCCCCATTCCGCGGCGGCCCGGCTTCCTTGCCTTTCCGCTCGGCTTGCGCCGGAATTGGAATTGCGGAATGCCGTACCTGAGCGCCGCAGCAACACTCCAAAACAAGAGATGACCTCACATGTACCCAGGAAGCTTGAAAGCTTCAATCGCTCAGAGTCGCAGCTCAAAGGCCAATTCCTTTACATCGCCAATCCGACCCAGCAGAGGAATTGAAGAATCAATTACACAAACACAGTCGTCACAATGTCGAGCTCCTGGGTCACCGTCTCGCCAAAGAGCCACTTCTCCCTGGCCAACATCCCCTTCGGCATCATCTCCACAAAGTCAGACGCGACGCACCGCCCCGCCGTCGCAATCGGCGACTACGCCCTCGACCTCAAGGCCTTCGCAAAGGCCGGCGGCTTCCACGCCCTGCCCTCAATCCAAGAGCGCCTCTCCGTCTTCTCCTCGCCCACCCTCAACGACTTCGCCGCGCTCGGAAGGCCCGTCCACAAGGAAGTCCGCACATATCTCCAGTCCATCCTGGCCGAGAACACGCCGCACGCGGGGCTCCTCAAGGACAATGCCGATTTGCGCAAGAGCGCGCTCATCCCCGCCGCCGAGGTGACGAACCACCTGCCCCTCGCCATCGGCGACTACACCGACTTCTACGCCGGCAAGAACCACGCCTACAACGTCGGCGTGCTCTTCCGCGGGCCCGCCAACGCGCTGCAGCCCAATTACGTGCACCTCCCCGTCGCGTACCACGGCCGCGCCTCCAGCGTCGTCGTGTCCGGCACGCCGATCCGCCGGCCGTGGGGCCAGATCCTCAAGAACCCGGCCGCCGACCCGAAGGTGCCCGTGCTGGCGCCCTGCGAG
The DNA here is from genome assembly GCF_000319635.2 of Colletotrichum fructicola Nara gc5. NCBI lineage: Eukaryota > Fungi > Ascomycota > Sordariomycetes > Glomerellales > Glomerellaceae > Colletotrichum > Colletotrichum fructicola. The sequence continues at coordinate 5,601,879 of NW_027094054.1, read as the reverse complement.
CGGCTGGACCTCGAGCTCGAGATGGGCATGTTCCTGTGTCGCGAGAATAGGCTCGGCGAGCCGGTGCCCGTGGACGAGGCGGAGCAGCACATTTTTGGCTACGTGCTGATGAACGATTGGAGCGCGCGAGATATCCAGGCGTGGGAGTACGTGCCGCTCGGCCCGTTCACGAGCAAGAACATGGGGACGAGTATTAGCCCGTGGGTGGTGCTTGCGGACGCGCTTGAGGCGACGAAGACGGCGGGGATTGAGAACAAGACGGAGCTGCAGCCGTATCTGCGCGAGACGAAGAAGGATAACCTTCTGGGCATTGAGTTGGAGGTTGACCTGATCAGTGAGTATCCCCCCACATCACGAATCTCTCGTGATGTCCATGCTAACGTGCGATTTTCGCAGCCGCCAACGGAAACAAGACAACAATCAGCCGCACCAACTCCAAGAACCTGCTGTGGTCGTGGCCGCAGATGATTGCGCACCACACCATCACCGGCTGCAACCTGCGCCCGGGCGACCTGCTCGGCTCCGGCACGATCTCGGGCACCGAGTCCGGCACGGAGGGCAGCATCCTGGAGCAGACCAAGGGCGGCAAGGAGGCCGTGAAGCTGAACGGCGGCGAGGAGCGCAAGTTCCTGCAGGACGGCGACACGCTGGTCATCCGCGGCTGGAGCGGGCAGGACGGTGCGCTGGTCGGGTTTGGCGAGGTTTCTGGCAAGATTGAGGCTGCGTTGCCTCTTTTCTAGCGACCGTTGGTATGAAAAGTAATTATATAGAATTGATTGAGATGAAATATCATGAAATTGCGAGTTCAAAGACGCTTGAATAGGGGTGAATCATACTGGGATCTCAGGCTTGGGTGGGAATGTTTAATTTCCGGTATTGCTATGTACTTCCTCTCACGACATGTGAAGCGTGTGATATCTATTTGATCCTCAACTCATCAGGGGTATCAGGCTGATTAAAATAATGTGCCTTCACCACTGCCGGATGCTCCTTCAACCCCTCCACCACCCTCCCAATCGTCGGATACACGCTCAAATCCACCCCAAACCTCTCCGCATTCCACACTGCAGGGAGCAAACACACATCCGCCATCGTCATCTCGTCCCCCACAGAACACTTGCCCGCCCACTGCTTCGCAACAGCCTCATACGCCGCCAGCCCGTCCGCCATCAGCTCGCGATTCCACTGCTCCGCATTGCCCCCTAGCGCCCTCACACGGCGCATGATGCGCATGTTGGTCACCGGCTGGATGTCGCAGCAGACGATGTTCACCAAACTCCGCACCGCGGCGCGGCGCTTGGCATCTTGCGGCAGCAGCGGCGTCGCGTCCGGGTGCGTCTCCTCGAGATACTCGAGCGCCGCGACGGACTGTGTGACTTTGAAGTCCGCGTCGGCGCGGTTGACGAGCAGCGGCACGGTGCCGGAGGGGTTCAGCGCGCGGTGGGCGGCGGAGAGGTGCTCGTCCTTGAGGAGGTTGGTCGGGACGGTTTTGTAGGGGATGGCTTTGGCGTTGAGGGCGATGCGCAGGCGCGCGGAGCAGGAGGAGCGGAAGTAGGAGTAGAGCGTGTAGTCGTGCTGGTCAGCCATCTTGGAGGTCAAGGGGTGGGTGTGGGCAGTTGTTGATGATGTGATTCTGATGACGGATGATGCTACCCGGGTGCGGCCCTGGAGGTGCCTGGCCTCGTCTTATGTGAGCTGCTCCTGGCTAAGACATGCTCAAACGACGGATGGCATGTTGCCTGGTGACGCCCTTCGAAGTACACAGCGGAAAGCCCGCAACTAGCCTTTCCATGCCGAAGGGGGAGCCTTTGCGGCGGGAATGCATGTGCGCGGGAGGATGATGCGGGGAAGACGGATGTCAGCGGCTTGAGTCCTGCGGAGAATAGGAGACATACCGCAGTGTCAGAGCTGCTTCAATTGGCACTTGTGATTGGTCAGTAGCTGTTGGCGGAAGCATGACACTGACGGCGGAATTGTCGGAATAAGCAAACCCAGGAGCAATCATCATGGAGTGAATCTTGTGGCTCGACACCTTGCGAGAATTCCGGATAAAAGCGTTCGATCGTATTTCTTCAAAGTATATCTTGTTTTGTTTAGAACGTTGGCCAAACTCTTAAAGCAAGAGCTGTCATCATGGCCGCCTTTGCAGGAGGGCGCGCATACCTTAGTGTGTGAGGCTTTCGGATCGGTATGAGTCGCGATGCTTAATGATTTCTGCTGTGAAATGAACCAATCAGCTAGAATAGCAGCCGATAGATCTCTTCCATAATGCGAGACAAGACTGTTTCTTATCGATTCCCCATGTGGCCTCTTAAGCATCCAGGGTGTCCTTGTTCTGGCAAGTTTTCAATCCTATGTCCCATTTCAATAACACAAAAAGCAAGAAAGAAGAAAAACACGAAGCCCCACGCAGGCTGGTCAGACGAGCAGGACTTTCGTCTATTCGGGACGGGAAATAGCTTGTTTCCGTTAGGGCGCCTGGACTTCGATTTACGTGAATTACACGTTGAAAATGTATCAACTTAGAGGTCATTGTGAATTCATGTGTAAACAACGCTCTTCGACGGGTTGAACATTGATACAGGCAGGGCACAATGCAGACCAAGGCGAAGAGCATCGGAATTAGGCTGAAAGCAAACTGGATTTCCTAATCTATTACGTGTCAAGCCCCAATAGCTTTTGACGCGTACTTCTTCCTTAGGGCGTATGGGACGTAGCCTCGGCCGACGTGTTTCCAGGGGATGTGGCTGCTGGTGCTGGAGATGCCGCAGGCTCGCCCTGAGTCGGAGCCGGTGCCAGAGATGCCGCAGCCTCAGCTTGAGTCGGAGCCGGTGCTGGAGATACCGCAGCCTCAGCTTGAGCCGAGGCCGGTGCTGGAGATGCCGCAGCTGCGGCTTGTGTCGGGACCGGCGCCGGGTCAGAAGCAGGGGGAGGGACCCACGGATTCTCCGGCTTGCGGCCGTACACCATGTGGCTGTGTTGTTTGGTCAGCTTCAATCGCAACCATGTTTCACGTCCCAAGACTGCACTTACTAATTGAAGTACGGCAGCGACTTCGAGCTCCTCAGAGCTATACGCATCTCCGCAACGAGGACCATAATCTCCTCGTAGGTCCATCCCAGGATCTCGCCAATCGGCTGGAGCGCCCATCCATCAAGTGACTGGTCCATGAAGAGGCCAGCGTAGTGCCCAACCTGCTTCAAAAATGGGTCCTTGGCCCAGCCTCCAATGGGCACCTTCCACTTCTTATGCACAATGTCAGCAAAGCCAGCTTCCTTCATACACTTTACCATCATGATCTCCTCGTTCGGGCCTTTGTACTGAGCCTGGCGGAAGCTGCGGCCTATGATGTCACCCGCATCCCAAAAGAGACCTGCCCACTTCTTGAAAATATGGTTCGGGTCATTCTCGATTTCGGGGTTCTCAGAGCCAGCCAAGATGTCAAACTCCATGCTCTCGAACCAGCCGCCAGGCTTCAAGTGGGTGAATGCTTGGTCATAGAAACGCTGCCAGTTGTCGATGCCGCCGTACAAATTGCGAGCGTGGATCGCATCGAAGTGGTCCCTCTTGAAGGTCCAATCAAGCTGGGCGTCGTCAATCTGGAAGATGCAGTTCGGCGGAACCCAGCTGGGCTGCACGGCTGAAATGTCCGTCCCAATGACCTCAATGGCCGGGAATTCGTCCGCAAGATCACTGCGCGCGTTAGATAGGTCCTTGATGATGTGCGGAATTGGAGTCATTGACTTACAGGGCCCAAAGACCCGATCCAGTGCCTACGTCGAGAACTTTCTATGAAATTAAGTCAATTTTCGGTTCGATCCGCACTTTCGATTTCACTGACCAGGTCGCCTTTCTCCACCGGAACTGGAGCATAGAAGAGTCTGTCATCCATGAGCATCAAGGTGAAGTGATGCCTATCCAACCATTAGCCGCGCAAAGCAATCCAGGCCGTGACGAATTTAGCATACACTACGTCAAAGGTCTCCAGCTGCTTATCATCATTCGGCGCCCTAGCATAAATGGTCAGCACAACGCACAACCTCTCAGAAATCTTGCGGCTGCAGAAGCAGTCTCGCAAGATGTAGAAGTCCTACTCACCAGTAGTCAATGGTGTTGGATGTCTGATAGGTTCTGCCCTTGATAGTGCGAAACTCGCGTACACTGGAGCTCAGAGAGGCCGTAGACTCTCGAAGGCTATGTGGATACCAATTAGTTCCAAACTCGCTTCCGATTTCGAGCTTCGAGTTTACTCGCCTGTTCCTCCCGTCATCGTCGAGTGAGCCCGCTTCGGACTCAAGGTCAGCAATGACCTGAGGATCCTATGATTCGGCACCTCGCGTCAGCGAATCTGAGACTGCCAATCTGCAGCAAGCACGGTGGTGGCGGCGAACTTACGGCCTGGATCTCCGGGACTTCTTCGGGCTGCTGCGACATCTTGTACGATAATCGACACAATTGAATAGCTTCAAAGCTTGAGTCGCACGAGTGAACAGTCGCTCTTCCAAAAGACAACTGGGAAGTGAGAGGTTCAGAGAAAGCAAAAGTTGCCACGAACGCCGTTGAAGAAAGAGGGGTAGGGAAAGCGACAAGCAGGCACACCTGTTGGTGTTGGTGGAGCTTGACGGCGGAGCGACATGGGCTGTTGGCCCGGTGTTCAACAGTTGCAGGGCCTTTCTGTAGCGTGATCATACCCATGTTGTTGTGCAAGAGGGCCAATCAACATTTCGCGGACACAGCATGCCTGCAAATCCGACTGCAGCCAAGGGCGAAGCGTTTGCCTGATGCAGTCCCCGAGGCATCGCAAAAATGCGAGATAAGAGGGGCACTCCACGGGTGCAACCACGTGTATGTCGGCAAAGCCGTGATGGCCGGCAGTCCGAGAATCCCGCAGCGTGAAACGTTTAGCCAAACACCAGAATCACTGCCAAACAGCAATCGGTATGATGCAGCAGTCTCCTAAGTATTGCATTCATGATTGTAAAAGCTGAGAAGCATTTGAGCGAAAGAGGCGGGGAGCAAGCCCGGTCGCCATACTCCTAGCAGAGCCTCCTGACGGGATTGAGAGGCCAAAGACATGAAGTGCACTATTTACAGCAGCTTGCTGAAAATATGAATTTACATGAACATCTCTAATACCTTATACGGAATTCAATTGATCATGTTTCCCCCTGAGCAAAACTTTTGTTGAGTTCCCACACCGCCATCCTCGTCAACATCGTTGCTTGAATCAATCAGCTCAGCCTTGCTCGTGTCACTATGAAAGACGAAGATTCAGCTCAAACCCTCTTGGAGACTTGATGCTCATAGGTTACGTGACCTCATGCTGCGATGGGAATCGTTTGTAGACAACCTGGGTAAACAAAGATGCCTCGATTCAACACTATGGTCTCTGCCAAGTGCGAGAACGATAGTGTCATGCTATTCTCACCACTATCCAGTTACTAATGAAGGCAGCAAAGAACAATTTTGGAGGTATCCAGGCACTAACATCTCGATCGTTCCTGGACGTTTACCACTTAATCTGATTTTACTAACGGATGTTCTGGCCCGGTCCATAGAGAAGCTACGGCCGGACGCCACGACGCCATCCCACACACCACGGACTAGTAGACTACACGTTGGTGAAGGCGGTGCACATAGAGCACGCGTGGAGGTCGGACTTGCCGTAGCTGTTTTGAATTGCCTTTTCAAGCTTATCTTGAATATGTGCGTAGAATGGACGGCTAATCAACCTTACTCTTCGGTATATGCCATTACATTTACGGCTTAAACCCATATCCCGAACTTCATTTCCTACTACGACTGCAGCAATGCTCAAGGAGCAGAAGTGTTTTGAGGATAATAATTTCAGGCTGCAGAAATGGAACTCAATGGCGCATTCCTTTCCTACTCTTCTTTGGGATCTCGAAAGGACTGGCCGACAAAATCGGTCTACAAATCATTCTGGCTTGCATTGGGAGTTTCATTGATCTCGGATCGTTCCGATCAGTCCCTGGACATGTTCGGGAATGCTTCTGAATCAAGCTGTCTCACTCAATCCTCGTGAATCTAGATGCGAACCTCTCGAAATGAATCGACCCGATGCCGTCGGTGAAAGAGGGACGGCCGGTCGTCAGGCCGGAAGGTGGACGCGATCGTCAAATCTGATAGCGATTAGAAAGACGGGAGCACCCGGGCAACGCAACCGCAGACAGAGATGATGACTCACGCAGGTAACAAGCCTGCCGGAAGCTCCCGTATGAACCTAGAATCAGAGGTGCAAATTCCGTGCCTGGTAGGGCGTCTACCCCTTTGAAAAGGAAAATACTGGCCAGGCCCCTATCGTTCGCCGAATTGAGAATGCGAGACTGGAAGACGGAGAGCAATAGCATTGTGTATATAAGAAAGATGTCTTTACTCCTCTAAAAGAATGACAACAAGAATCCAAGACACCCATAGCATTGTTGCCGGTTCGTGAAGCAACATTCCTCAACTCTCCCCATGTAGTCAGTCGGCCCGCGATCTGGATCACTTCCGGCCCGAGCATGATTCAAGATGACGGGCAAAATTCTACAAGAAGAGTGACGCAAAAGCTTTAGTCTGACGTCGCTTGAATTCCACAATACACTAGTTTTTATCACCGTGTGGTCGGTGATCGCGATACCCGAGCAGGCTTCCCGTAATAGTTCGGACCGCAAACAGACAATCCTTCCCCGACGCAATTCAACGTCCACTTAGCCCGATGCAACAAGTCTTCATCATCTTAACCCTCCGATCAACGAGTCCCTTTCCTCGCAGAGCTCTAGACCACCTCTCCGTAATCAGCTGCTCACGCGAATCAGTCCTAGCGCCTGTCACTTCACCCCCCGCAAAATAAGCACCGCCTTTGACTACCGGCCGGATGCAGCCAGACCGTAGCTCCCGGATTCGGGGCTGTCGACTGCGGATCAAGCCCGCCTCTTGCGTAGCGCCCGTAAGGGCGAGCGATTAACCTTACGTCCCACGTAGGCTGATGGCCGTTCTAGCCCTGTGGCTCACGTCGTACCCTCGCGGATTGGCAGGAGCCTGGATGAGCTAGATGTGATTGAGTGAGACACCGCAGAGGGCAAGCGATGTCTCGGAAAGGCTTATTGCTCGAGGTCCGCGGACGATTAGGGGTCGTCGGGACGAAAAGCTGGCCGGCTTGGGGTTGATCTGCGCCTGCATACGATGATAAATACGGTCCTTCTGTCCCTTCTTTGCAGAGAGGGAGAATCACCCACTCGATCAACTCCAGTCAACAGCCGGTTAGACAGATCTTCAACGCTCAGCTTCAGATCTTCCCAAAACCGTTTCTCAAGATACCAACAACACCACCGACATCTCTTGCGTCTACTTCTCAGACAAGATGCATTTGTTCAACGTCATTACGTCTTTTGCTGTGCTCTCCACAGCTTCAGCGGCCGTCATTCCTCGGATACTGACGGACTTCAAACCCGATGGATGGAGCTCTATGCCCCAAATCACTCCAACCGTCGACACCATCAGTGCAGACTTGACCAATCTGGACAAGGCCATCACAAATCTCACCGACGTTCTTCAGAGCTCCTCCGGTGGCATCATCAAAGCAATCTCCGACGTCTCCTCTGTCATCTCCCACACCATCTCGATTCAGTCCGCCAACCGTCAGGCCATGTTGGACGTACAGGAGCTTGACACTGTATTCTCCGCCTCAGATTCTTCGACCATTATCAACAAGCTCAAGGACGATGTATACCCCCACGCCAAAACGGCTCTTGATTATCTTGCACAGGCCAAATCGGAAGGCCTTCTGAACACTCTAGCCTCGAAATTCGCCGTCCTGCCATACCTCAATGTTCTCAGCAGCGAATACGACGGCTTCAGCACTGGTCTTCTCAAGTACATCGACTCGGGCTCCCAGGCTGACGCCAAGACCGTCCTGGACAACATCAAGAATCTCTTGGCCAGCACCATCTCGACCTACTCCGGTTGATTCCAGCTACTTGCGGATGACAGACCGGTGATGGGAGGGACTTTCTTGAGCAAAAGCTGCGTGTATCTTAGGGAGCTGATAATGGATCAGGCTTAGCCGAAGAAAATGGCACTTTTCTTTTGTGATTACGGTTTATGACTCTTTGCATTAGGCATTAGCGTTGATGTTAGCATACCTACCTAATAAGCATTTCCATTCGTTCCTTGCAATAACGTTCCCGAGAACATGTCTTCCTAACGCTGCTTGTGCATGTCAACCGGTGATCCCGACCGAATTGCGAGGTCTAGACTTTTGCCGAGACAGCTTTCAGCTGGGCTTGGAAGGCTCGGAGTGGCCTTCGTGGGATTTTTGCGCAACCGGTACGTGGCTGCCCTCAAGTTGCCATTTCCGGCGGTAGCCACCACAGAATGAAGATTAGCTCCTACGCCCATCTCAACAGAAACAACATGAACGGCGGTCCAGATTGAATGGGTATTCGTTGCTGAAAGCATTGCATTTTATCAGCAAATCAGTCGATTGAGGACTTGCTGGAGATTTGACCATGGCAGCCAAGCAAGGTCATGCTACAGGAGGATGACTTACTTCATACCAGACAAACAAAATATTTACATACGGAATAGGCTCAGCTACACCACATAGGGTAAATGAGTTTGGTTAGATATTATAAAGCAGGTATAATGGCGGAATAGAGAAGCTTTGGTGGCACCGGGTGTCGTACAACTATAAGTTTATACAACAGGTGCAGTGCAACAGGTCTGTCATTTAATTCAAATTGAGAACTGTGGTATGATTGATCAAGTATGGTTGAGGCTACAAGTGTCTGATTTCATTTATAATTACTCAGAAAGTTCGCAAAGTTATTAGGAAACTATTAAGTATTGATTTGGATAGAAGCTAGCCTATTTGCCCTATTTCAGCGGGTAGAACATGTTCATTAGCAGCCAAACACGTCATTCTGTAGCCAGTTCTTGAGGCACTAGATCATATCTAGTTGATATGGCTTCATTTGAAGCCTCTGCAAGGTGATCGACACCACTGGTGGTTTATGTGATTGACTTGTTGAAGTCGGAGACACTATATCAAAGCGTTTGGGTAGACGAAAAATCAGCGAGAAAAGAAATCCCCATCGGTAATAAGAAACGACTGGCCAAACGAAAGCAAACAGCAGCGGAAACGGGAAATGGCGTCATTACAGCTGAGCATACATGTTCGGGTGGCCGGCGTTCAACCATTTTTTCAACTACTTCTCTATGCTATGACATGTATGGAGAAACACCTCATTCGATATATATTATTTGTGTCTGAATGACGGAGTGATTTGAAAGAGCTTTGAGTGAAGCTATGTTGTCAAGGTTCGTCACCCAACTGCCGGTCCACACGACTCAGCTCAACCTTCAAGTCTCTTCATATTTGAGACTATGTCAATCCCCGCGAACATAACCCTGTTGGGAATGATGATACCTCTCATTCTTCTCTATGAGTGGAGGCTAAATTTGAAGTCATAGAGATAGTTATGTCATATCCATGAACATTCAGACTTGACTGACTAGTAATATGGCCAAAAGGACTCACCTGCAGCGGATGGGGCACGAAAACTCAGGTAACCCTAAGCGCGCAAGCAAGGCATTATACCGCCCTATCCCATTTGCCCACATCCCGAATTGCCCTGCTGGGCTGAATCACTTCCACCGGATGTCGAGATTATGTCCACAAAAGGAAGAAGCTTGATTCAAGCCAACTTGTAATTACTGAATAACGAGGCCACCAACGGAATGACGATGGTGATGTATCACTCAGCAGCACGACGGTGTTGACTAAGCCTGTGCGAGGCGCAGACTCGCCGACTCTCGGCACACACACATTGGATACACGTGAGGGACGCCAAGTACCGGCCACAGCAAATCAACAGCGGCAGCAGGAGATGACATGACGGGACATCATGCCACCAGGCCGTGGCCACAAGCCAACATCGCCTCGGGACAGTGATACTGTATGCGAGCAAAAGCGACAACAGCTTTTCTAGTTTGCCGTTGTGGTGAGACTAGGGCGGGTGGAACGTCGCAAGACCCGAAAGCGAAAACTCCAGAGACGAGTAAGTTGACCGCACATCTTTCGGTCCGCGAGATTGCCAAGAAATTCCATATCACCATACGTTATCGACTTTCATCAGGCTGGAGGCGGGTTGGATAGATAGGTTAGTCTCAGTTGGTCCTTCCAAGTTCCTTAAGCTTAACAAAGGTGAACCGGTGGCCCATCTGCGGTGATTAATATCGATTGTGCAAGGGGGGATTTTTTAATTGTCGCCCGGTAGGATTTTGATCATCGGCAGGCTCAGCAATACGGATTAGAGTTGAAGCGGTGGCTGGGCGTACAAGGCACCTGAGCAATGCATAATCCAATCCTTGACTTTATCTCTCTGGTGGAATTTGATGGTTCGGAATCTATCCGTAGGCAGGTCGCCCCGAATCATTGAGAGAGAGAAAAAATCAATTGCCGGAGCGAGTGTCCGGCCGCCGCGCTCTGAGCTGTCGCGACATGTCTTGGCGCGCGGGGCGATAGTGTGATTTAGTTTTTGCGCTGCTGCAAAGAGAGGTTGCAGCAAACATCTGGCGGTGGACAGGACGGTAGGCTCTGTTTGGGTGTGTCCCGTCCGTTACACTTGGCTACTTCTGACCCGTTTCCCGCTTGACTGCTTCATTACAAAGAAGATGATCTTGCCTATGTCGCTCGTTGTGTCAAGTCTAATGTGTCCTCTTTGTGAACCTGCTGCTCTACGGGATACATCGCTGCAGTTTTGTGACGGAGCCACAAATGAACTCTGTCGTCATTCTGACAGGGGCCGTGGCTCCGAACAGACGGGAGAACATTTTTTGGTCAGTGGCTGCCTGTGGTGCGTGGGAGGCTGGAATGGAGGCGGGATGGAGGGGGGCACGGGCTCGCGGGAATTAGACGAAAGAAAACGGTCCTTCACACTGTTCAGAAGCAGCGCCCGTTCAAAGGAGGACCGGATCCCCGATGGATGGATGGATAGACCCAGCGCCGTTGGATCGGCAGGCGGCCCTGTGATGAGAAACGCCGCGACTTCGTGCCTGTGAGCTGCTGACAGGACCGGCCTCATTTGAACGTCCTCCGGGCCCGTGGAAGGGGATCCGGGGGTCCGAGTCAGGGGGGAGGGCCAGGGGATTTTGGAGGTGACAAGACGGAATGACAAGACGGTGGACGAGAATGGGGATCTCGGCGGAAGGGACACAGCCTGCCCCAAGCAACAGTGAGAGAAAAAACGTCTCCGAAAAGCCAAGGGACCAAGACGCCAAGACGTTGGACGTGAAAAACGTGGAGAGAGGCGTTGGGAGACCGAAGAGCGAGCAGTATCTTGGCCCTTGGGGCTTTTGGGGAGGGGGAACTGGAGAGGGGGAACGGAGTGCCCGAGGACGAGTGACTCCAAGCGCCTTGTAAAGCGGAGGCCTCTGGCGGAGAATGAGGAAGATCTTGTACGCTTCTTGGACATAACCACCCCGCTTTTCTTTTTCATCGGTGGCTCTCCCATTGCTCTTGGCAGACAGTCAAGCTTGGCGGTAGAGTCATCGGAAGTCACTGCCTCAGCGTGTGGACTGGGACGAGTGACTTGTGTGAGCTGTATGCTTAGCTCGAGTTGAGGTGAGCGAGTTCTATGAGTGGTGAGTGAGTGGTTGTGTTGCACACTGCGACCCGCGTCCTGCATCTGCGTCCTGCGGCTTCAGTGTCCTGCGTCTGCACCTCGTCTCGTTCCATGTCAACAGACAACCAGCCTACTGCTGGAAATGCGACTACTGCGGCAGGCTGCTCTTTCTGGGCTGGCCGACTGGGTCCCTCACCTCCAAATCCGCATCGCCCGAGTCCTCCTGCTCACCCATTTCTCGCCTCTTCAGTTCAAGTCAGACGGTTCCCGTCACCGGGCTGGACTGCAGTCCCGGGACGGGCTCTCAGCGAATGGGCATGGCTGGCTGGGGCGGCACAACGTCCGTTTTGTGGGTTGATAGGGTCCACCGATGCACACACGGAACGAGAATGAAGAGGAGAAAAACAGCAGCTTGCACCCGCGGAACGGGCGAGGGCACTCCGATAGACGGCCGGGTAAAAAAGACCGATCTTACGGCTTGTTCGTCAGACGAGGCACGAGGGATGATTGTGGTTGATGGGACATAACATGGAGTCGATGAGGTGAAGGATGAATGAGCGCCTCAATATGTCGGTGACAATAGCGGAGGCGTCGGCGAATATCATCAGCCGGTTGATCGCTCTAGGATCACAATGCCTACTCGCACATACGCTCCTGTGGAACGGCACAATATATTGCCAAAATTTCGATCGGATGTGATAATAGCCTGCGGCAAGAAACAAGGCCGCCACCAGACCCTCAATCGCATTAATGCCAACTCCGCTTGGCAGGCATGTCTTAAACGTTGGGTGAAGCCGCTCATGATGGGCACCACCCCCAACCTCTCTGGCGCCACACGCACACACACACACACTTTCAGGTGTATCTGGGTCTTTCTCTCTCTTCCCCCCACCGCCTTGGCAAGTGTTGCTCTGAGATTATCCCCGAGTGCATGTGTGTGTGCATCGTGACATTGCCAAGCGGTGAACTGTAGCTGGCCCAGCACTGCAATGTTTGTGTGTTGATGATCACCACACTGTCTCGGTTTTATTGCGAGTCGCACGAGCCTCAATTTACGGGCGGCACATCGGTCTCGCGGGTTCATCAAGCGAGCATCTTCCTTTGACGAGGCACCGTCTTGGACATTTTTGAGAACATGCAGAATAAAAACCCCGGGAACACCGTATCGGAAACGATGGAATAGTTGCGTTCCATTCTGAGAAAACCCCGAGGAGAAAATCGAAGCATTTTTCGAGGTCCACCGCCCGGCATGCACAGAACCGTCCACGAACAGCTTGGAGCCGGCGGCAGTGCAGTGTAGCGTAGCGGTACGCGGGAACTCTGACAGATCGGCCTGGAGCGCAACAACCCATGAGCATTCTCCATTTCTTCCAGCAGTTGGTCTCCATCGAATCCATGATCCATCGTTATCCCAACCCCATGCAACCTCTCTGTCTGTGTTCTCTGGTCCTCTGCGGCGTGGTGATCGATGGCCGGAGGAAGTGGACGATGTCCCTCTTGGGGCACACCGGCTGCGGTTTGACGCCGGTGATTGGGCAGGGCGTGGGCTTGGGGGCAGGACGATGGAACCAGGAAGACAAGCACTATCGTGCTGGCCCTGCCCACCCCACGCATCTTATTGAAGAGGGACCTGGTGGTGAGTGGTTTTGATGAAAGAGCAAGGGCGACGAGAGACCTGAAGCGACGTCTGGGGCGGTGATGGGGTTCTGTTGGGAGTTGCCTGGAGATTCAAGCCGGCTCTTGGGTCTTGGTCGCTTCAATTTTTCAATGTTCACGAGTCAATTGTAACAGCGAGATTCTCATCCAACACTGAAGCATTTCCTTTCTTCACTGACAGAGGAACATTGAGAGAGAAATACGTACCGAAGAGTCGAGTGTCCACAGACTTCAAGGTGTGCATCCGCTAATACTGTTTGTGTCTAGCATCATTTTCCTTCCACCTTCCATGATTCCACCGCCATGTACCCCGTCGCACAACCAGCAGCGAGAGATACCTCATTCCGCTCCTCCCACAGCTTCCATCGAATCATGACGTCCTAAATCAGCCTTCCGCTTGGCATTGCGGGGCAGGTCTGGCCACTGTAGCCCAATGACAACGGCGTCTGGCTGAGAGGGAGACTCTGTTTCTCTGTTTTGCTCGTGCCGCTGGACGCTAGAGAAAGCAGCAGAACAGGTTCAGGTTCACTTCACTCTACAGTCTACACTAGCTGGGTCTGCTGGTGTGTCTGGAGTCTGAGTCTGAGTCTGGTCTGGTCTGGTCTGCTTCTCGACACTGCATTGCATGCCGCCTCCTCCTCCTCCTCTTCTGACCTTTGGATCCTTCTTCTTGCTTGGTCTCTTGGCTCTCGTTGAAGCTTGGCAGCGGTGCTCTTGGCGCAATCTTTGGGAAAAGGTTGGAGGGCCCAGCTCCATGGGCCGTTGTCATTGGACATTGTGACCCGTTTCTGGGTCCAAGATACCCAGCTTTCCTTCTCTTCCCCCTCCACCCCGGTCACCACCGACGCCAGGCCCTTTGCCAATGCCAGGTTGCCCCCCCTCGCTCTTTGCTTTTGCCCCATCCATCGTCCCTGCTGGTCCTGCTTCTGTTGTGTTTCTCTGTCTTTGCCTCTGTCTGCCGCTGCTCCTCCGGCTGCTGCTGGTTTGCTGGCGGCGGGCGGGTGATCCTGTACGTACACAAACAAGCCCAGCCGGCCCAGGTACTCATTCGTTCAGCCAACAATATCAGCGTAACAGACGCCTCCAGCCATCATAATCGTTTCTTGCATGCTCTGTCTGTCTGCTCTTGTTTGCTGCTGCTGCTGCTGCTGCTACTGCGGCATGGAATCGGGATAAGCTTGTCTGTGTCTCTCTCTGTTCCCATTCATTCAATCTTCCATCTGTCCCTCCATCCACCCAGGTCCCGTTCCCATTCCCATCCATCCATCCATCATTATCCCATCCCATCCCATCCCATCCCCATCCCGCCCATGACCACCACCACCGCCAGGCCCTTGTCCATGTCCATCATACCAACCGTATCTTCCGATACCTCGCCCCAAGGAACGCTCTCCGCTCTCCGCCCTCTCCCACCACCCGACCTCGACCACGCCCAAACCGAACCGTGCTAGACTCAAATCTGTGCTCGTCCCAAAAAATTAAACGGTTCTACCCAACCCAACCGACGGAAGGGAAACTCAACCTTGAAAGCAGTCCACCACCAGACGAAACCGAACCCGCCAGGCGACCGATGCCAACTTTCTTTCAAGCTCCTCCCAGCCCAGCTTGTCCAGCTTATTCCCAGCAATCAACCACCACCACCATATTCGTAGCATCGAACGAACGAAGCGTTGCATTGGGGAAAACCTCTGCTCAGTGCGCTCAGCCCTTAGCCTCCGCTATTCCGTTCCGCCCTTCGTGACGTCGATTGGCGAAAAGGAAACGATTCAACACCACCACCGCCAGTCCACTACCGGCTGCACACACGACCACTGCGCACCCGAAACATCATCCCATACCGCACCGTCCGCCGCATCGCGACTAGACGCAGAAAACGTCTATCCCTCTCGAGTCGAACATCGCGAACGACGACGTCGACGCTCGAACAGCTGTACCGCAGCTCTACTTGCGCGAACTCTCCCCGTAAACCGCCGCCGAACCTGCCGAACGAACCTCGAGTCCCGCGCTTCCCCCTCTCTCCCCCCTCTGGTTCGAACAAAACAACACCCAACACGGCCGACAACATAGCGTCTCGCCAGGGATCGGGCCAGACGACGAGGACTCTTCCTCCCGAACCCAAGGGGTTTAAACACCTCACCTCCTCGTCGATGGCTTTTTTGACCAAAAACATCTGGCCCAAAGATGGGAGGAACCGATCGCATATCCCGGCCATGCCGGTGTGGATTGCAGGCGTCAGGATAGCACAGCTCGTAAGGAATCACCGCCACCACCACCCGCTCCGCTCCGCTCCCGGCCTCGATGTGCAGCACGCGACATTTGCACAGCAAAAGATGTCGAAATGCACGCATCTTGGGAGCTGGAGCTTGTTTTGAGGAACATCATGTTGATGGTTTTATGTGGAATTGCAGGTCCTTTCGATTGCGACATTAGTGGTGACCGTGTACGGCCTGACCACCATGCAGAAAGCGACAAACTATCGCAGGATAACGGTATGGCTCTTGCACATGAACAAAACTATCTTGCGCCTGGACAAATGCTCCTGCGCGCACAGCCTGAACTTTTTGGCTAACGTATTGCGTCTTGTATCTTGCAGTCCTTCAGCGGCACTGAAGGTTTCCGTATGTCACACCACCCACATCTGCTCATCAATCCGTGTACTGACATTCTGAGGACAGCGCTTTCGTGGTTTGCTTTTGCTTGGACCTTCTCCTATCTGGCATGGCTAGGCGTCGCAGTAATGTTCATCCCCATGATGTACAATTGCTGGGTGCATCTGTGAGTTGTCTTCGCCCATGGTCGCTGCGCCCATCTCTAACGAATCACAGTGGTCTGGAGCTGCTCACCGTCGTGTTTTGGATGATCACCATGGCTCTACTGGCCAGCCACGCCGACGACCTCGACTCTCTCGATGCTTTCATCGTCACTTTCGGGCCCAAGTATGAAGTGTACTACAAGATGAATGTTGAACCTTTCGCCGAAGGCTTCGTAGCCGCCACATATGCCGGGACTGCCCTATCGACCGTCAACTTTGTTCTTTTCATCCTCACCATCGCAATCTTTGGTGAGTTCATGCCCCACGCTCATTCAAAGACCCGTCGCGAGATTCGGTCTCATTCCCTTGGCACTGAGAACTCCCAACTGACCTCTCCAGGCCGCGCCCTCCATGCTTACCGCAAAGCCAACCTTGAAAAGGCCCCCAGCACCACCGACTCTCAGAAGACGATCCAAGCCGAAGGCGACAAGATGGTCGCCTCACCCCAGATGACATCCGCGATCCCAGCTTACATCCATTGGCAACACAACAACAACCAGTACCACCCGCAACACCAGCAGACATACGCCTACTACGCCCAGCCATACGCGCAATCGCCGCACTCGCAAACGAACCCCTCGCCGCCGAATTCCGTCCCGCCGCACGGGTTCCAGCCGGCGTACTTCCCCAACCCGCAATGGCTGCCCCAGCCACCACCACCTCAACACCAACCACAACCGCAACCGCAGCAACCGCCCCCGGAAGGCGGCGTCTGGCCGCAGCAGAACTACACCATGTACCAGCAACAAGTGCCCATCGCCCCTCAGCACACGGGCCAGACAGGCACCGACCTCGGCACGCCGCAGTTCCCGATGGTGAGCCCCGTGGCCGCCACCAAGTCCGACTACCAAGGCGTCTACCCGACGCCGCCGCCGGGAAGCACGACGACGGCGGGAGGGGTACAACACGGCTACATGGCGCCTCCACAGCCGCCGCCGCCGCCGCCACCGGCGCCGGTACCCGGGTCGGCGCAGTCGCCGGTCGAGTTGAACGACGGGCTGGGCGAGCCGGGTATGCCTGCGGAGCTGCCGAACGATCCGCCCAGGTCACCGAGATGACAACGATCATGAGGAATTTTATTTCACAACTTTGAAGAGCAGCTGGGGTTTTGTTTGATTTTCATTTTATTCGGCCTGTATCAGGTCACCCGGGACAAACGGAACTTTTAACGAATTTCGGAAAAAACGACTTCTACGGCGCACAACTTATTTTCGTCTTCATTATTTCATTGGGCGCGGCAAGACACATGCATAGAGAACGGCGTTCTGGGAAACTACTAGGGGGAAACCGGCGCAAACAAGGGCCCAGCAGATTAAGCGTAGCTCTGGATTCTCGCCAACCTTTTTGATCGAATTTATTTTTCTCATTTTCAACGGCCGGGGAACAGGGTTCATCAAACCTCACCTTTTTACGACGAACCGAGGGCGGAGCCGGCGGAAAAAAGAAGCGGGACAGGGGGCCTCGTTGAGATTTTTCTTTGGAACCAACCGCGGCGAAAAAGAACGGTTTGCCTTCGTTGTATTTCTAGTTTAGATGGACGTCCCCTTTGAGGGGTGACTGGGGTTCATGATGCTTAATCCATGATAAACCCTCCCGATTTACGACCGATCGGGGGGACCATCTTTTGACTCATACTGCTTGTACGATTTCGGTGACGTTCGTGCGATTGAATACACCTTGCTAAGTAACCGTGAGACGTGAAGGAGGGAAGATTCACTCAATTACAACTATCATTACGAATGTCAACTCAGCGACTATATTTGCGGTAGTTCCTCAGTAAACATAGCGGAAGTACGGGTTCTCCTTATCTGTCAAATCCTGGAACGCAAGCTTCGCCCTCTCCTCTTCATCAACCGGCAACGCATCGCGCTTCTTGTTCTCGCTCCAGAGAACATAGTACAGCGCCCCCGAGGCCAGGATGCAGATTACGTAGCAGATGATCAGACCCAGCCAGAGCTCGGGGTAGTGCGCCGCCTTGCTCTGCGACTTGACCAGCTGCGGCCCGACGATGTTGCCCACGCAGTACGCCACGAAGATGGTCGCCGCCATGAAGCTCTTCTTCGTGTGCCCGGCCACATTCGACATGCCAAGCGTGATGATGAGGCTCACCACGCCGCCGAAGAAGCCCGTCAGCGAGTACCCCACCACAGGCGCCGCGGCGTGGCGCGTCCACGCGGACTTCCAAATGAGCGCGCAGCCTGCGATGACGGGGAGGCAGCACACCACGAGCATGAGGATGCGGATATTTGGGATGCGTGTGCCGAGGTAGCCCGTCGCGAGGATGACGAGGAAGCACAGCCCGCCGAGGGGGAACTGGAACAGGATCGACTCGAGGGAGGTCCAGCCGAAGGTGGACACGATGAGCGGGCCGAAGCCGGAGACGGCGCCGTTCATGGTGTAGGCGGAGGCCATCATCAGCGCGACGAGGTAGACCTTCACGTCGGCGAGGGCCTCGCGGAGCTGGGCGGGTTTGAATTTGGTGCAGCGAACGCCGGTCTGGCCGTAGCGCAGGCGCTCGACGGCGGCGAAGCGCTCGTCTGCGGTGAGGAACCACGCGGAGACGGGGGAGTTGGGCAGGGCGAAGCAGAAGACGCCGAACAGGAAGGTCAGGCAGCCGGCGAGGAGGTAGATGTACTGCCAGGGGCGGAGGTGGCCGGCGCGGATCTGGGCGAAGGCGTAGTTGAGGGCGCCGCCGACGATGGTGAAGAGGCCGGTGGAGGAGAACCACCAGCTCTGGCGGAGGGATTGCTCCTGCTGGGTGTAGTAGCCGGAGACGATGCACATGAAGCCGGTGGGGATGATGGACTCGACGAAGCCTAGGAAGAAGCGCTGGGCGTAGAGGCCATGGTGCGAGGTCACGGCGGCGGTGAGCATGCAGATGCCGGACCAGAAGATGACGACGGCGCCGAGGATGCGACCGATGTCGAAACGCTGGAGGGCGTAGGTCATGGGGTAGAGGCCGGCGAGCATGCCGAAGTAGAAGAGGGAGGTGGCCCATGAGAGGCGGGAGGTGTCGACGCCGCCGGCGGGAGTTGGGACGGAGAGGTGGAGGTCGGAGGTCATGCCGAAGAGGACTGCTGAGCCGAGGATGGCTTTGTCGTAGTACACGAGTCCATCTGTTGAGATGTTAGATGAGCTGGTTTGAGATGAGACGGGTGATGGGAATGAGTACGAACATCCGAAGATCATGGCGGGTATGAGGAACCAGTCAATCTTGCGAACCGCGCGGGCGGCGACGATGGGGTCAAAGTCTTGAATATGTGTGCCGACCATCGCGAGGGCATCGTCGTCGCCGGCACGGGGCGGGTGGCCGTCGGCCGGCGCGGGAGCCTCGACATCGGCGCCCGCTCCGGCGTCTAGGGGCCCGGCGGCGGCTGCTGTCCGGGCGGTGGTGGCGACATGCTTTTCGGGGGCCATCGCGGGATGAGACGAAACCTTGCAGCGAGGACCTTGTATCCGAAGGGGAGGGAAGATACGTAGCCGACCTCGTTACTTTTGGAGGAATCGAGACGGATTCGATGTGGTGGATGAGTGAGCTGAACTCTGGCTAGTCCCTTTCTCACTTTGTCATTGGCGAGGGATCCCTTTGCGCGGATTGTGGTATGGCAAAAGTCGCCTCAGGACAGGCTGGGGTGGCGGTGGTTGTGGTGGTGGCAGCTTGGGATGAAAAATTTCATGAGCGAACCATCTTGGCGATGTGGTTGACGGACTCTTCCGCCGGTCTTAATTAACTCGCGGCTCTTTTTCTTGACATTCAACCCCACGTCACATCTGCTTCCGCTTCGACGATCGTTGGTTCCCAGCGGAGAGGTAGCGAAGAAAACCTGACGACCGGGGGTTGCCAAAGCCATTTCCAACCGCCATCCTGGACCATTTTTCTCGCACTTGATCCGCTAAACGGGTCTGGGAATGAGCGGATTTGGGCAAATTTCTGCAGCGTGCAGATGTCTCGCTTGGGCTAAAGAGGGACTGGAGAGAGACGACGATTGGACGCGGGAGAGAACACGGTCTGGGCCGCGGGTACAGTCGGAGATGGGGGGCCGAACTCGGCGGGTGGGATTCGCGGGTTATTAGGATTGCGGCGAGTTGGGTGATTTGCCGGGGGCTAGGGGGCTGAAAGTGAGTGGTTTTGTGTCTAGAATGTGTGATGGGATGAGGCTGTTTTGTGTAGGGTTTTGAACTATATTAAACGCGGATATGAAATGTCAGAGTCTCACAGTGGGATGGAGGCAGTTGGGATGGATTGGGGAATCGGGGAGAGCCGCCCGGGATGGGTGAGTGAGGGATGCTGAGTGAGATTGGGCTTGTTATCGTCGATTGAGTGGCAACGGCGGGTAATCTAAAAAGATCCTGAGACTTCAATTGCTCTCTATGACGGCACAGTTCTTGTTTTATGTTCAGTCGAGATCATCAAATGAGAGAATAATCGTTCTCATGAGTAGTTTGGTGGTACTGAGTGAGAATCTGGAGTGAGACTGAACGCTCTCGGGAATCGCTGAGAGCTATCCACCGCGGAAACATCTCCCCACAAGGGAAGCTTTGATCATAAACATGATGTGTTCAGCGTCTTTTCCGACATGGGCAGACAACTCAGCAACGAGCTTTGCTCACTGCGCAGCAATGCATTTGTTTGGCAAACACGGAAAGTGACACGAGCGGCTTACTCCATTCTGACTCTCAATGAACCTCGGCGGAGTCTTGACTTTTTATCTGAGGTTTTCCGGACCGTTTCCCCAACAAATGACTAAACCAAGTCCGGATCTGCAGTGACTCCTTCGCGCTGCCGCCCCAAGACCAATCGCACCCTCCCACCCATTACGCCGCCGTGTCCCCAAACTCTCTTTCAGAGCGCGTCTTGCGGTCTATGCTGTGCGAACGTGAAGCCCATGCCTTTGCTTGGCTCGTCTTGGCTTGTCGGGAAGGTCGGCCACCCATCAGTCTGAACGCCTGGGGGAATTGCTGGCTCGCTCACTCGCTAGAGGCCGAGACCGTGGCAGCTGCACCAGGTGCAGACTGTCTGACGGAAGCCGACCGTGTTGAAGCCATCGTGAGACGCGTTTTTCGTCAACCTCACAATGATGTTCACATCCACATTTGCCATCTTCTTGGCCGGCTGGACAAATCTTATGAAGCAACGAGAAAATTGGTTTACTTATTAATCGCAGAATTCCTCCCTCTCGGTATCTTTCCTGGGTCCGACCCAGGCCCTCTTGCCCCCCGTCTTTGTTGTTCCCAACCAGGTCCGCCATAAGTACAAAATCTTGCCCATGCCGATATTAACACTAGGTTACAGTACACGAGAGGTCGTTTCCGCTCCTTGCTGACGCGGCATTCCGTCTCGGTTTGCGTCCTCCGGCAAAATAGGGAGGCGCTGTGATTATACACTAGGCTCATTGAATCTTTGCCGCTTCTCTCTCGGCCTTGTTCTCTTTCCACCACTTCTTTTCTCTCTTGATCGCATACTCAATCCAAAATCTCGCAGTCACACCCCAGACGATGATCCAGCCAAATAAGACGCCCAACGATGTGCCAAACGCACGCTCAAACTCCAAGTCCCAGATAATCGCGGCCACATAGCCCAGGTAGCACGAGCACCCGCCGATCCAGAACAGCGTCAGCTCGAGGATCATCTTGCGGAACATCATCGACTTCTTGTACCGCTCGACGTAGCGCTTGCGGAACTCGCGGTTCTGCGCGCCGTCGACGGCGAAGAAGTCCTCGGCGGCGTAGTACACAATGGGCTTGAGCCGCTCGCCCGCCGGGTCCGAGTTGATGCGGATCGGCATTTTGATCGGGATCAGCGTCATCAGCGCGATCGCGTCGAGGATCATGAACATGAAGCCCGGTGAGTAGAGGTACAGCCACTCGACGACGAAGGGGTCGTAGACGGTGGTCGAGCAGACGAAGGGCACCAGCGCGGCGATGAGGCCGAGCGCGTACACCCACGTCGTGGCGTCCAGCTCCCACCAGTGCTTCGACAGCAGCGGCGCGCACTTTTCGTACTTTGCGATGAGGCGGTAGACGCGCACGATGAGGATGTACACCTCGCCGAAACCGAAGGCGATAATGGCAAAACCCAGGATGCGAGACTCGACTGTCTCAACGGCGGGGAGGCCGCACTCGACGCCGGCCTCGTATGCAGGCGCACAGGCGTCGCGGCGACGATTGCGCTGCGCACGGAGCCAACTGTAGTAAATGCAGACTGGGAGAGCTAGATCGAAGAAGAGAATGATGAAGGGGCCGATGGAGATGGAGATGTGCTCCTTCCAGTCCACGTACTTGGTCAGCGGCTCAAGCTCGTCATCGTCGTCGTCATCATCAAGGCCTCTGTCGCCGCCAGGCGTGGTGCCGGCCAGGACTCCTGGGGTCGCCGGGTCAGTCGTTGTCTTGGGCGGCCCTTCGCGTCCCAGCACCTGTGCCGTGCTCTCGCTGACGGCCGTGATGGTAGAATCACGGAATGCCTCACGGTTCTCATCTCCAGGGGCTCGATCCCGGGCAATGGCAGCTTCGGAGGCCGTGTTGGGGGCGTCAGCGACGCCTGGTACTGCTGCCTCGTTGGATCCTCGTCTGCTTCCCTGCTGCGAACCCGTCCCCGCCGGTACGGCTGCCCTGCTCTGCTCGCCGGAAGGTTGCCTGCTGGGTGCCTTTTGAGACGGCGCCTTTACACTCGGTGCCTTGTCTTCTGACGGAGCCTTCGATTGTGAGGTGCCGGGTCTCGTCGGGGCGTCCTCGTACGCCTGCTCCCCCTCGTTGTCGCTGGTGATGTCCGATATCAGCGCCGTCGAAGCGGCCGGATCATTGTCTCCTGGCATTGTGGCGTCTTTGTCGTTGGTCCTGTCTTAAACAGTAACCTGGGTATCGATGAAAAGGGAACTGAAATGGGGGGGGGGTATCTTGTCAAGAAATGAAATGACAGAATAATAGCTCTTGTACGCGCGCGCTAGACGAACTGCAACGACGACGACAGAAAAATGATTAAAGCTAGCTCAGCTCGGCTCTTGGGGTATGACAGCAGAAAACCAGAGCTCACACCTTACCGTTCGCTCCCAACACAAAGGCCCTGGGATGAGAGACGTCGACTACTTCATATGGAAAGGTGTTCACTGGAAACATGGGAGCAGTGGGCGCAGATCCAAAGCGCACGTCCGCCCGCGCCGTCGCAACACGAATCATGAGGGGAGCATGAAATGCATCGCGACATCAGACGGATGCCTGACCGGCCGGTCCCTGGTTTCGAAAACGTGCCCAGGTTGTATCTGAGCCCATTATTCCATAGGATGTTCCTTTTCGGGCCCCGAGCAGCATCAGCAGCGGTGTCCTCGGATGCCCCCCCTCAACGCCCCTCCTGGGCGACGGCACTGCTTGCTCGTCGCGTGATTGGCACAGGTCAACATGTGGTGTTGGCTCTTGGTGGATGGTTTCTGCCCCTTGCCAGCAAACTTTGGCCGGCATAAACCCAGAGCTTCGTCTCAATAAGCATCAGCAATGCTACAGACTTTACTTGTCTGTGTTTCTTGTGCAATGTGTGGGAGGGGGGCGAGGGCGAGATGGCTAGGAAAGGGGAGGAAGGAAAAAGGGGGCTACTAGTTTTGACAAGATGGCGCCGTCTACCATCCCCTGCGACGACGGACGCGGCCAAGACCTTTCAACTTCTGTGAGACGACATGTTAAACGTATGGTTTTCCCGGGATCCAGCCACAGCCGGAACGTGAACTTTCGGGGGCATTTGCCTCTCCACGATCGGCACCGGACTCCGTTGCGGAACGTCGATTAGCTCCCGACACAGGGGCCGTCCCTGATATTCTGCTTTGGCCTAGCCCCGGCGCAAACAGCAAGCAACAAGATACAGCCGCGCAGCAATTGGCCAGAAGCACTGAGAGGGAAAACGAGACCGGCGAACCCGGGGCTTCCATGTTCTTGACTCGAGCCCAGAAACGTCTTTGCTCGGTTGTATTGGTGTCTAGCGTCAAACGCTAGTGCGGAGTCAAGTCCGGACATCAGAGCACAAACTGCGAAC
This sequence comes from Colletotrichum fructicola Nara gc5, assembly GCF_000319635.2. Classification (NCBI taxonomy): domain Eukaryota; kingdom Fungi; phylum Ascomycota; class Sordariomycetes; order Glomerellales; family Glomerellaceae; genus Colletotrichum; species Colletotrichum fructicola. The sequence goes on along the minus strand of NW_027094054.1, from coordinate 5,577,764 downwards.
CCAGCAGCAAACAGAACAGAGCGCAGAAGAGACCAAGCAACTCGCAGTTCAACTGAACGATTTGCTGAATTGGGGGCCTCGCCTGACGGGAGCTCTGGCATAGACGTACGTACCTACAAGGCGTGAGCTGAGCCCAACGGGTGGTGCGCCAACTAGACGAGCTCCATTCATCCCAGAGCTTGCCCATCTTTCCTGGCTGCAACCTGCGGGCCAAGCTGTAATGCAACAGTTGCTCCCATTCCTCCGTCGTGTTCCTGCCATTGTTCCATGACCCCAATTCTGCATTTCCCATGCTGCGAGACTCTCCCATGCCTGCTTCCTCCTCCATGCAGGCATGCCACGACTTCCGCCAAGGTTCTGCCCTGCGCCAATTACATAACGTGCCGTCAACACCCAAGTTGCTGCAGCTTGCAGTGGTCTGACCTTCAGGAGCAGACAGTCGTGTGTGTTGCTTACCTGTGTTGGACAGCCTTCCATCCTTGAACCCAGCCCAAGACCCTCAACCCGCTCTCGCGCCCGTCTGGGTGTGCTTTCCCACGTTCCGGTCCAGGATTGGGCCAGCACGACGGGTTCCAACGCAGGCAAAGCTACGCTACGGCCTCTGCTCAAACAGTGGCCGAATCAAAGAATTGCAGCAACGACGATGGACATTCGGGCAGAATTTCGGACAGAAACGCTGGCCTTCTCCCGAGTGTCCGTCCAGCCCGCTGGGCCGTTACATCCCACCGCAAACCGTGAATCCGTGATCAAGATCTCTAGACTGGGTGATGAAGACAGCCATGAACGTCCGCCCCGTCACAACACGCATGTCCTTCTTCCCCAAACCAAGATCAACCGGGGACTGATGTCGTGGTGACACAGGACACGCAGTATGACTCTCCTGTCATCCAAAGCCCCCTTCCCCCCCCCTTCTTTTAGTCGCGAGGGAATCGTCTCGCATACCACATTACCGGTCCAGGCCACCTGGCACCATCATCACCCTGGGATGCGCCAGTCATGGACCATGACGGCTGCCCCGCGGGTCCCTAGGCCTCCGCCTTTGCAGGTCTCGGAGTTTATAGCTTGATCGCTGTCTGTCTTGTGGGCGCCCGCGTGTAACAGGTTTTACGGGGACTTTCGAGGATCTTGAAGTATGGATAACCCAGACTAAGAAACACGCCCGTCGCTCGATTGTCGCTTGACCGTCGCTTGACGGGCGCCACGCGCAGCCCCCCCCCCCCCCCCCCCCCCCCCCTTCCGCTAGCCGCCGCGCTTAGGATCTGTCAGATTCCGCTCCTATCAAACCCTGCAGGCTTGCAACCTCACCTTGAAGGATGGTGGTGGCTGATTCGCAGCGTCGCCATCCATCTGACACTTGATCTCGCATCCTCATTCCAACGACCATTTCCCCGTTCCTACGTATGTAACGATGCAATGCACACGTGTCCGGCGGCCGGCCCGCTCGTGACGCTGGCAAGACAAGCTGCAGCCATCAGACGCTCCGCCGTCGCGTTACCGCCATGACACTAGCTGATGGCTAATTTGCTCCCGACATCTGCCTCCGATGCGTCAACAATGATTCCAAACCCGTTCCATGCCTAAGCGAAATGCACTTTCGTAGCTTTGGCCGCGTTCTAGATGGACGGGAGAAGACTTAGACAGGCTTCAGGTGTACAGACGTGTGTCACATCGAAGATGGGCGCACGCGACTCATGGAGACAGTCAACGTGCAATGCAGTCAGAGCACCGCTGCGCCGGGTCGGGTCTCGGTCGTTACATCCTCAGGGCTGAGTTGCAGCACAAGCGCAGTTTCTCCTTTTTCGTTGAAACCTGAAAACTTATTCTTCGGGAACGATCCCCTTCGTGGAAGTTAATCGTCGCAATGAAATCTTGTTCTCGAATCGCTTTCGGCACGACTGTCAATATTGGGGAAAGTGGACTTGCGGCACGGCTTCATCTCACGGATCCATGGACCGTCTGTGAGATGGTTCATCGCTTCAGACACACGCTTGCCATCGCACCCGCACAGGGCAAGCGATCTCTCTCCAAACACGTGTTTGGACCTTTAGCGTGCAATAACTTGGGCACGTTGGGCAGCAAAATTTCAGTCCTCCTTTCACCGACTCAGAAAAGGGGGATGATGTCGGCTGCTCCGAGGACGGGCGGTTTCACGACGGGAGGCTTGCGGGCTTGACTTCACTCGAGTGGGGACTGAGTCGGGCGAGCCGGCTTGGACCGACGCCGTTTCGAGTCGGAGGCGGATGCTACCTTATGCTAAATGCATACATAGTTTGGCATATGCTGGCTGTTTGCTAATTAGCGTCGGCATCTTTTCGTCTACTCTTCCTTTCGGAAATTTCTAAAACATTTCGTGACATTGAGGTCAAGTAGGATGCAATCCTTGACTGTTAAGTATACGTCAAATTAGGCACCGCAGCCAGATCAGATTCCATTCTGCAGCATGCTTGCCGCGTCGATCCCGCCCGTCGTGCCGTTGACGATGATCCACAAGGCTTGTAACCCGAAGGTCAGGACCCATGCTCGTTCCAAGTGTAATAATTCTAGTATCCTTGGCGTACGAAAGTCGCCTAGCTTGAAATTGCCAACCAACACATTTAGAGGCCTGTCGGATCCGGGCTGCATATCTCAATGTCATGCAAGAACTTTCTGACGAATATCAATTGCGATTGTAGCACGTAGGGTTTCTTCCTATGTGCTTGTTTGGAAACCTTCGATAGCATTCGCAAGTAGTTAATTTAACACATGTAGGGACACAGTCCGTAACACAGCCGCATATGCCAGGCGCTTCGCAGGCGGTTGCAACAGGCAGCTATCGATACTACAATCAGTAGCCAATGAATTTGACCGGGATGTTTACAGCTGAACAACAACATGCAAGCCACAACAGGAATCACCCAATCAATCACACAATGACTTCCTGCCAAGGCATACTATTGAATGTGCCAAATGGCTCAAATACTCGAGCTTCTGTCTCTCTTTAATAACTTCAATCAGTTTTCTTGCGCCATATTTCTATTGACCCATCTGGAAACAAGTTCACAAGCAATCATGAGCTCTTGGCCATCTGCGGACTCATCACTCGGTCAGACACTTGACGACGTATCAAATCTCCAACCCTTTCAATATGCCCCGCTTCCAACATCTACAAGCATTCGACTCATTGAGATCCTGCCCTCGACTCCAGGCACCATTCGGTGCAGAATGACAACCGTAGATCCCGGCGAGCAACCTTCGTACGTCTGTCTATCTTACACCTGGGGCAGCCCGACAACCATCATCGAGGAGCCAGCGCCCGAACCAGAGGGGTACAGAAATCCAGAAGACTTCATCAAGCTGCCGTTTGTATTCGAGTCCAAAGGACCGAGCGGTATCACGATACACAACACTGACTATGCCATGAAATATTACGTCGAGAGACACCCATGGATTCCCCGAATGAGACTCGACACAGCTCCAAAGGAACGGCAGCCGATAGAGCTCGACGGCAGGCTGATCTATGTGCAAGAGAACTTGCATTGCTTTCTCGAGGAGTATGTTTCTTGGAAGCATGGGTTGCAGAACAGGCCGAAACTTGAGAACGAAGAAGAGGCGAATTGGAATCAACACGAGCTTTTCATGAATCCCCTCTGGATCGATGCACTCTGTATCAATCAAGACGACCTAGACGAGAGAGCGTCTCAGGTGCAGTTAATGAGGTCCATCTTTCGAGGCGCAAAGAGGGTCCTGGCTTGGTTGGGGCCTCCAGACGGATTGACCGAAGACGTCATCGCAGGCCTTGGAATACTTTATATGTCCGACCTTGGTACTCGCGAAAGGGGGACGACACTTTCGGACATACCCGGGATGGATCTTGTTCACTGGTTCGCCATCTTTGCGTTCTTCCAACGCTCTTGGTTTCGGCGTGCGTGGGTTACGCAAGAGGCAGCTTCATGGCGCCAGAACGTCATTACCGTCATTCACGGTGGGCATTTGCTACCCTGGGAGTGGATCTGTGCGATCAGCGAAATGTTGAAGAAGTCCGGACTTCAACAGGAACTGCTCAAATTCGGATACAATTTCCTCGACGGCGAGCCTTTGTCTGACAACGTGCGTCAACTCCGAAAGCTATCTGCGTTTGGCGACGGAGTTAGCGAGGACGCCAACACTGACGACTTTGTAAACATTCACGGAAGGGCGAGTGAGGGCATGGACGGCCTGTCTTTCACAAACGCAATCTGGAACCTTGTGTTTCGTCTTCGGAAGGATGGAGAGAGAATTTACATGGAGGTTCCTCCTCTTCTGCGCGTCCTGGACTTGTTTCGAGGCACAGATGCAACCGATCCGCGCGACAAAGTCTTCGCTTTTCTCAACATCGCGTCAGACGCAGATCAACTGTCATTGGTGCCGGACTATAAGGCCAGCGTACAGAGCGTCTTCAGGAAAACCGCCGAGGCGATCCTCAGAACGACAAAGTCGCTGTCTATTTTCTCGCAGGTGCAAGAGCCCTGCGACACACAGATTCCTCATTTGCCAGGGTGGGTGCCGGACTTCAGCGCCAGACTTTCCTGTGCGCCCCTCGACACAGGAGATGACGACGTGCCGTTCTGCGCTTCAGGGTCTGATAGCGAAGCATGGTATAATATTCATGATGACGATACGATTGAGGTCGAGACTATCGAAGTGGATTTCATCATGACGAGCGAGATGGCTGGCGATAATGCCGAAGACCTACTCCTGTGCGTGTTGAAATCAATGCTCAGAGTTCCGCACCAATACCCAATTGGGAAATTTGAGATACAGCAGGTTGATGTGCCTGCTGATGACGAAAGTTTGTCGGAACGAGCTGAAGCAATACCTCCTCGAAACACACAAGTGAGTCCGAATGATGTCTTGCCAAGCAGGAATACTCCTGAGGTCCAAAGCAAGCAGCTCGACTCGAGTGCAGTCGAACATCTGCAAGAATCCACGCTACATCAGTCAATATTGCAGAACAAGCAGCCTTCTCATTTCGAATCTGTCGGTGAGTATTCCGCAACCCTTGGTGAGGGGGACAGAGTCGACACCGAGGCTGGACAGGGTCTCGATGATATCGCGGTACGAACTGCGGACGCTAGTTCGAGAGAGGTCGACGGGCTCGACAGCGTACATTACAGCGTGGGGCGAAGCGAAACATACGAAACACGACCCGTCACTCGGATTGAAGCTATGTGGCGAACGTTAGTCGGAGACATGCTTCCTAGCTCCAGGATAGGCTTCAACCCTGATCCCAAAAGGTTGATGACCCATCCAGCACCACCTTCCCTCGGACATGGATTCTCTAGTTGGATAGAGGCCGGCGTCCTTGAGATGTGGTATCTGTGCCAAAACTTCGGCGCAGACAGCCAAGTTACGGGTGCTGCTTGGCGGCGTGTACTGACGACACTATCTGCCTATGCCGCAATCTATCGTGAGCGACACATTCCTTTAACAAGAGAAACAATTGAGTTCAGCCTTAAAGCGGACACAATCGAAGAATTGGCTGCGCAGGAGGAAGAAGAGGAGAACTGGATTGGCTTTGCTCTCAGCAACCACAAGTTCTTTCCTTCGGCGTCCAGGCTCAGAAGACTCTTGAACGGAACAAAACCGGCGGGCGACCTCCGGGGTTACGACGGTGACCCCCAAGCTGCCATCAATGGGCAGTGGAGGGAGCACGCGTTAAAAGCCTTCACCAAGGAGGAAAGAGAAGATATAGACTCATTTGAGAAAAGAATGAAAATCATGCTCAAGGGCAGAAGGTTGTTCACGACAAGATCAGGCCTTCTAGGAATTGGACCTCGATCCTTGTTTCAGGAGACGAACTGCATTTACCAAGTGCATGTTATGAAGGGCGCCAAAGTTCCGTACGTTCTCGCAAGCTACGATGACGGAACGTACCGGTTGATTGGTGAAGCTTTTGTACATGGGATTATGAATGGAGAGTTGCTTAAACATATGAGCGATCTGCCATGGTGCAAGTACGAAAGAATTCGGCTTAGATAGCTAGAAATAGAAAATGCTCTGGCAGTGCGCACACCATGAACCATCTTCACCTGTAGGTGACAAGATTGCTGCCAACAGACGGATCCTCTGTGACGCCTATCCTTTCACCATGCCGCGTGGAGAATCGCAAATACGCATCACAAAGGCTTTACTGCGGCATGTCCTTCAAGACCTTCTGCCAGGACGGTCGGATCGACACCCTCTTCCACAAGCCTTCAAATTTAGGCCTAGCGGCAACTTCGTCATACAAACCGAGAAACTTGACGTAGGGAATCCAAGTGAAGACGTAGATGTCGGCAAGACTGAAGCTCTGTTGGAGGTTAGAAATGGTTCCGAACTCACGGTGTAAGGTATGGTATGTTAATCTTACGTCGCCAACCAAGTACGAATTGGAGCCAAGCAAGTCCTCGTAATAGTCTAGTGCAGTCTTGAACATGGCTGTCGCTTTCTGCACCTCGAGAGGATTGGCAGCCTCAGCAGGACTACACGGCATGGTCAGTGTAGGTCCTTAAGTTGAAGTTGCGTGTTTTCCAATCTTACTTCTTCCACAATTTCTCATTGCACAAAGTTCGAACAGACGGGTCAAAATAGGAGTAGTCGATGCTGAGTGCTTTCTCAAACTTCCCAATCATGATAGGGTCGCCGCTAGTGATGACATCCAGCGAACTGGAGGCACCAAACTTGGCCACGATGTAGCGACAGATGGCCCGAGATTCGAACAACTGAAGGTCCCCATCTTGAATAACGGGGATGCGACCAAATGGGTGGTATTTCTTGATGTAATCGGGGTTCTGAGCCATGTTTTGAGAAATATTTCACAATATGAAGAATTCGTTAGTCGCATACCTTTTGCTCCCCCTTTTGAAGGGTGATCTGAGATAGATCGTAATCGATCCCTAGCTCATTTAGAGTAATCATCACTCGGTGAGTGCAGCCGGACGTCGGAGAACCCCAAAGTTCGAGCGCCATGATTGGATAATCTTAGTAGTATGAAGCTTGATTCTTTTTTCGAAGGCAGGGAGTTTTCTGAAAGGATTGGATGGCAGCGAGGGAATTCATCGACAATGAGGTTGAATCACCACATTTTGTACAAATTTCAGGGTGAATCTTTAACAGCACCTGGTCGTCCAGTGCGCCTATCAAAGTCTTCGGCACCGACTTGAGTTGTCGAGACGCCGAATGGCTTCCTAAGCAGCGACCTCATTCTACCGCAGTCTGCGTCGACCTAAGAGAGATTAATAATTCGGTCCCGGTCAGAACCTAGGTCCGCGGGATTCCAGAGATAAGACCGCTGTTCTTGGAAGCATGCTCCCCAGCCAAAATGATCGTGTACATTAGTCTCGGGAGGATATGTGTGATGATGTCCGCAACTGGCCGGCTAGGGGGTTGCAGCACGCCCCCACGATCTTTCACCCTGGTTCCTTGCAAGGACCGACTTCCTTATTTGTAAGCCGCGAGAATCTCCGGATAGCCATCAGATCCATTTGTTGTGCTCGTCCAACTCAATGTTCATGTTTAATTTCGATAAATATGATACGGAAATGTGACCGTGTGAACGACCGGTGAATTTCAATGGAAAACGCCAAGTGAGGCCGTCTAATTTCTATAAATAGGTGGAGGCAGGTACAATACGCGTATTAGATCAAGTGAACGTTTCTTGTTCCCAGTGATAACATTATGTACCAGGGAATAGGAATAACTTGATTGAAAGAGATTAGGTATTAAGAAACTGGATAGTAGTCTCTTTTGGGCAAGATGAGTTCATAGGATCACACATGCCCTGGAATCTTGACATTTAGGATAGCTTGGTCGGCGGCTGTACTCTTTGCCGGCTGGGACGCTCAATTGGCACCAACACATCCTAAGCCCACACGCGGAGGGGCCATTTAAGGTTTGTGCTCAATGTAATTGACTCGCTAGGCTAAACTGACATTTGTAATCGGAACCAAAAACCATTTTCACATTCTTCGATGGATTTCTTATGCCTTTCAGTGTACGCCGCGTTATTCTATATATTGAGAATGTGTAATGAGTATTGCTTTACGATGAGAGCTATCAATTCTTGGACGCACACCTCGCAATACTTACAGATTAATCAACCACTTTAGCCTTTACCTGACAATTTTCCCTTCGCAAGTTTCACAATGGGCGTCATTGCAGTTGCTGGAGGAACCGGTGCCATGGGACGCACGATCGTCGAGGGTCTTGTTCGTGATGGGACTCATCGCGTGGTCATCCTCGCGAGAAAGGTCAGAAACCGTTGATCACGTTTTCGAACGTGAATCTTCACCCGCAGGCATCCTGATTTTGACCATAGACCAATCCTGAGAAAGAAGCTAAAATCGGCGCTCGTATTGTTGCCGTCGACTACTCTGATTCTGATCAGATCAGCACTGTCCTAGAGGCGAATTCGATCGACACCGTCATCTCGACTCTTAACTCCTCCTTTGGCATCGAGTCCGAGCTTAACCTCATCAGGGCTGCGAACCAGTCAACCGCGACGAAGAGATACGTCGCAAACGTGTGGGGCATCACTTACACCCCAGAGTAAGCCTTCCCTAGCCAAGCTTGTCTAACCGCAGATTGACATAGCTGACCAGTGAATATCAGGGAGTCAAAGGTGTTCCCCGCTGCAGAGGGAAAGGTTCAAGCGATGCAAGCTCTCGGAGCTTCCTCGCTCGAGTGGACATGTTTCCTGACTGGCTTTCTCTCTGACTACTTTGTTATGCCTCGTGGCAAGTCGTACATGACACCCTTGGTCGTTCTGGTCGACATGGTTCACAACGTCGCTGCCATTCCAGGCTCTGGCGCAGTCCCTGTCGTATTGACGTACAGCTTCGATATTCCCAAGTTCGTGATCCGAGCTCTCGCTCTTGATCACTGGGAAAACGAGATGTACATCATCGGGGACAAAATGACTCTCAATGAAGTCGTGGCTCTGGCAGAGGAAGTCAAGGGAACCAAATTTAGTGTCACACAAGACTCTATGGACAATCTTAAAGCTGGGAGGGTCACCGAGCTTCCGTCCCATGAGGCGTATTATCCGTATTTTCCTAAGGAACAAATGCAGGGCCTCTTGGCTTTCTTTGGCATCATGTGGGAATCGGGGAAATGCAGTCTTGAACCTGCTTACACCCTCAATCAGAGATTTCCCGATATAGAGACGACCAGCGTTCGTACGTTGTTGGAATCTGCATGGAAGGGGATCTAAAGGTCTAGGATGAGATCGTGGTATTTCAGGTACCCTCAATTGCAAGGCCCTCCTTTCTTCCTCTCTGAAGTATGTAGTGATCCGATAATTGATCCACTGTGCTTACTCTCAAATCATCGGACCGTGCCCAAGCAAGTCTTGAGTGGCTAAAAATGACAAGGGCCTGTGCAGATCCGAGGCGTTGGTGATGGCGGCCCAACTTCAATTGGATTTTCGACCAATCAATTTTTTATCGTTGCCCGGCTGTGCAGTGCAACAACCCGTTGGTTCTGCAATTCAAACACCATAACCCTGCTCCTAATTTTGAATCTCCATCAAAAATTCATCACCCCTGTCTTCTGCCGAGGGAGCTCAGCCTGATTGCTTTTGCCATATTTACAGCTGCAGCCCGCGATCACGGCGATGGTCTTCCATCACCTCCCAATTGTAAAACTCTACTTCAACAGACCTTCGATCGTCTGTCTCTCATTTTGGCAACCAAATGCCTTCTATTACAAATCGGCCAAGACTTTCCAGGCTTAGTCGCATGAGGCTAGAGCTCCCGACTGGTTGGCGCCGTGCAGCGATTGTCAACATCTGCCTCATGTCAACCTGCTTCGTGGTACTTCTCAGCATATTGATCGCAGCAATATCAAAAACCGGAAATGTGGCACAAGTATGGAATTTCTACACAGCAGACTGCAGAAGTAGGAGTTCCAGCGGTACCAACACCATGCTACATCTTCTACTCAATATCCTCTCCACCATTATCCTTGCCTCGTCTAGCTTTTTTATGCAGGTCCTGAACTCTCCGTCTAGGAAGGAAGTGGACGAGACACACGCCACAGGTGATTGGCTCGACATTGGGATACCTTCGTGGCGGAATGCATTCCGACTTTCCCGCTTTAAGCTGTGGAGTTGGATTATTCTTTTTCTAAGCTCTGTTCCTATACATGTCTTTTTCAACAGTTCAACCTTCCAGGTCGACAGCCAAATGGGCGACTTTCACCTGACGATTGCTACCGACTCTTTTGTGAAGGGGGAGCCCTTCTTTCTACCTGGAGCGAGCCTGTACACCGACGACCTATTTTCGAACCACACCCGTCACGAATGGTCGAGTGATTTGCCTCCCTTTGGGGATCGGCGATCTTTCAAATTCGAAGCATACTCGGCCGACCACAATTCAACAGACGTAGTGAACGTCACAAAAGCGGCAAAACAGGGGTCCCAATGGCATAGATTAAGCACAACCGAGTGTAGTGCCCTCTACGTAGGGTCCAGGTCGGATTGCAACGGGCTTCGGGAATACCGTAACGTTATTCTTATCTCTAAAGGCTCTGGGTGGCAAAGATCCGATCTTTGGAACCTTTCTGAATCGGCAAACGCCCTTTGGGAACCCGTGGTGCCAAGCAACGAAATCAACACTGTGTGGCTCTCGACACCTTGCAGCATGAAAGGTATCATCGTGGAGAGCAACCCACTGTGCCAAAATACTTGCGCCGACTTAGTGGACACACCGAGTTCTTCAGGACTCTGGCGAATTCCGACGTTTGACTGGTATGAGGCATCATCAACTCCGTACTTTCCGCCTATGGCGTGGAATATTACGGATCCCCTGAGCTTGCCCAGAATCCCTAGATGGAATTCGACATTGTACGCGGCGCCAGGCAATGAATCCGCACCAGTCTTTGGATATCGAGATTCCTCGTATAACCTAGATATCGAATACTGTCTTGCAGAACCTAGGGATTTGAGCGGTGCTTGCGGCGTAGCCCTCTCAAAACCTCTCCTTCTCGCTGTCGTTGTTTCAGTTTTGATCAAGCTCGTTGCCTGCATCATCACGATACAGTTCCTGGGTTCCGAAGAGCCCCTTGTAACCCCCGGTGATGCTGTTGCATCTTTCATTTCTAAGGCTGACGTCAACATTGAACAGCCTGGCTTCTCGAATTTGAGTATATTCACAGAAGCCAAAAAGAGAAAGAAAGACAATGTTGCGTATGAGCATGCGGGACCTACCCAATGGGTTAACGCCTCTAGGACAACAGGTGCTTGCATATCTTCTAAGGCTTGGATTAGTACTTACGTCATCTTGGTCTTCGGTGTTGTCGTAGCGATCGCCTGCTGCGCCAAGCAACTTTCTAGCAGTATCCCACTGTGAGTTAGCCCTTGAATGGCAAATAAATATCGGGCTATGATATGATCTGGTGTTCATGATGGCTGATATAGTTCTAGGAGATGGATAAAGACCAATCCTGCGGAATCGAAAAGCGTCCTCTCTGCCATAGATGGTGGCGTGGCATTCATCTCATCGGTACTTGTCGCCAATATACCTCAATTGTACCTTTCATTTTGGTATCTCGCATATAATACACTGATCACACGGATGGAAATGGCCAGGGAATGGTCACGCTTCTCTACCGGTTATCGCCCGTTGCGTGTATCGTCTCCAAGGTCATCGAATAATCGTCCTTCTGTGAAGCGGTCCGAGAACAAAGACTTACGGTTTGAAGGGGTCAACAGATTGATACATACAGGCTCCAGCTACCTTACAGACAGAGTATCCCTCTCATCACAGCGAGTATAGTACTTCACTGGCTGCTTTCAAACTCCTTGTTCGTCATCGTGTCTCAAGGCAGTAAGTCATTTTTCTCTCGTTGTTAAGTTTAGTAGAGATACTAATGCACTGCAGACTACTTTGAGATGAGCCTGAATAGGTCAGATGGAGGATACAAAGGAGACCCCATCAGCCTTCCTCCGAACACAGTCGTCGGTCTTGGAACAGCATCTTTGCCAGTACTGCTTCTCGCAGTCATTGGAGGCATCATGATGATTATACCCATCATTCTTTCGAGAAAACAGCTTGCTGGATATATGCCTATTGTTGGGTCAAACTCTATGGCGATTGCCGCTGCATGTCGTGTCTCACCCATAGCCAAGATTCCCACTAGGATTGACCATGATGATGAAGGCCAAGCAACCGAGCTGGAAGAATTGAGACCAGCATCAAGCATTGCGGTTTCGGAGGAAGGACCGAGTGCTCCCAGCCAGTCCACCGACATGCCTCTCTTTCTCCTGAGATGGGGCGAGGTGGAGATGCCGAAGGGCTGGTACGAAAGGGTCGACTTGGATGGACAAGAGGTAGCAGAAATTGGGCATTTGAGTTTTGGTACAGTCCTAGACGAACCTAAGCCCCCAAAGGAAGGTCGGTTTTATGTCTAGTAGGAGGATTTTCAAACATGAAAATTTGTGAAACGAATCGCGGACCTAGTCCGGTATATGTTCGACTAGAGATTCGATAGCGACAATGTGCTCAAATGTGATGCCCATTACGGCCGCGGAAAGTAATCACGCGGCCGAAGTCCGAACGTAGCCTGTGTTGTCGACCGTGCGACTTTCACCCCGCCGGAATGGGGAAGCGACACGATTGACCCAATAACACACGCTTTCGGGGATTGCTATGTGGTAAATTTTGTACATCTAGCATAAAATCGCCGGAGGAGCCCTTGCCGATGCGAATGCACGCGACGTAGCATTCTCCCGGCAATTCTTCAGCAAGTTGAGACGGGATTGACACGGCTTTTGAGCAACCTAACCCCTCACTTCGTGACATGAGCAAATACACCATAAATAGTCCTCGACATCAAAGATTTGGACAATTGTCTCCTAGTCAAACATATTTGACCTAGACTTTCCAATAATGGGTTCCAGAATCCAGTACTCTGTGCCTCAAGAGGCATCGAGAGTCTTTTGCCAAGGGATTCTCAACAACCCCTTGGTCGGACCCTTGTCACCGGAGCTTTTGGCCTTGAGCAAGCGCATTCGATTCGAGGGTTCTGACCTGCCGAGCGTCCCTGTCAATTGGCGGTTTGCAGAAAGCATTTCGGCACTGAAGGCATACGAAGCTCTTCTACTGATGCAACTCCTGTCTAAGAAATATGGTTTGAGCAATACCGAAGTCACGATTAATACGTGAGTATCCCGATCGCTGATTGCTTGCCGATGGCCACGATCTCATGAGCGGTCTAGGGACCATGCCACGTTATTCTTCATGACGCCAATGATCGCTTCCGTGGTCCAAGACGGAAAACGCATCCCATTCGGCCCAATGTCTCCTGAGACTCAAAAGCTTTTCCCGAATGAGGACAAGCATCGTGCCATCGACGGTTTGCATAGAACATTGGCGACCAACATCTACAAGGCACGTGATGGCCGCTATTATCACATCCACGGTTTACTTGCACCCTTCACATGCGTCGGAATCGAACCTTATCTGACTAGAATAGGTAGCATGAACCCGGAGCCGACGCTGACAGCGCTTGGCTTACCGTTAGAAGGCGAGCCCGACGATACGTATGAGTCCGTCGTCCGCAGGTTCCAGGATGTCATATCCGAACTTGACTCGTCTGATCTTGATCAGCTCAGGAACGAGCAACATCGGCAAGCCGGCACTATTGCCTATACCGCAGATGAATACTCGGCGACTGAGCAGGGACAGCAATGCGCCAAAGTTGGACTTTACGAGCTTTCAAAGGATACAGAATCTGGTCAGCCGGCAAGTTGGTGGCCTGAAAAAATTCCTCTAAGTCCAGACTCGACCACGATCAGACCGCTCGCAGGCCTGAAAGTGGTCGACTTGACACGCGTCATTGCCGGCCCGGCTATTAGTCGCAGTCTTGCAGAGATGGGAGCTAGTGTGATGAGGGTGACTTCACCCGATATCACAGATCTCTCAGCTCTCCACCAGGATTTGAACTGGGGCAAATGGAACTGCCACCTAGACTTGAAGAAGCCTGGTGATAAGGACAAGTTACGAGAGCTGATACGCGACGCTGACGTTGTGGTGGATGGGTATAGGCCTGGTGTCATGCAGCGCCATAGTTTCGGTCGCCAAGCCATCTACGATCTTGTCAAGGACCGCCCCCGCGGCATCATTCATGTTCGAGAGAACTGCTACGGTTGGCACGGACCTTGGAGCCACCGAAGTGGTTGGCAACAAATTAGCGACGCAGTAAGTACGCGTTTCTCTTTGGCAATTATTGCTCCTCTAAACTGACGTAGTGTTGTGGTGTGTCTATGGGCTACGGTAGAGCCATGGGTCACAACGAAGCGGTGACTCCTGTGTTTCCAAACTCAGACTATTGGTAAGTTTCCTCCGCATACGAATTGCATATTTCACTAAACAGTAAAATAGTACCGGCGTATGTGGTAGCGCGGCTGTTCTTGATGCACTGGTCAGGCGGTCGGAACAAGGTGGCAGCTACGGCATTGACGTAAGCAATCCAGGCTGGAGGTCACTTGGCACATGCTGACCATATCTCGAACAGGTCGCACTCAACTACTATTCGCAGTGGCTTGTTCGCTCATGCGGCACGTATCCAGAGGATGTTTGGGCGGAGCTGTGGCAAAGACACGGCTCACCTGTGTTCCGTCACTATCATGCGATGAGCTACTTGCTCCCATCGGTGATGAAGCTTCTTCGAGAGCACGATGCCGCGACCCTATTCAACCCTGCGTTCTTCGAAGAACGCCATGCCAAGTTCGTAAACACCAACTTTTCTCAACTGAAGCCAATCGCTCAGTTTGCGACGGGTGGTGTCCATTTGGGGTATCAGGTTGGGACACGTGGTAATGGAGTTGATTGTCCGAGATGGCCGACAAGTCTTTCCGTGGAAGTGGTGACGGATAGCAACTAGGAACTGGTACCGCGGATATGAAGGTCCATTTACTTTGACTAGGGTACAAAGTATATTTGAATGTTATCTGAATTACCGAGCAAGAGTAAGTCGCGAAGAATGCTCGCGTCCAACGTAGAAGAGAATCAAAGCAGGTCGAGACCACCGCATCCAGCACCGTCGTAAAGGTCTCCAAGCCTAGCACCCGAGAATAGAAATTGGGGTTTGTCAAATGAGAAGATAGACAGACATCGCGGCCCATCTAGAGGTGTCCGTTGACACACAACTTGCAGTTGTTGGACTGTGGGGAAAGTCAGCAATTTGAGTAACGGTTAGACAACTAACTAACTCACAGCAGACAAGATGCTAGCAACGACGGCGGCCGTGCACTTTGAGTCTTCCTTGACATCTACTCCAGAGTCAGTGTTTGGTGGCCCCTGAAGACAGGAGCCATTGCTTACCAAGGCCACGAGCAGCAATTGCCCACATGCAGGTAACACCACCTGGAGTAAGGGATCCAAGGCAGCCTAGAACTCAAGTTAGATAGGGCACTTGAGCTGATATTTTGGGTCCTTACTGAAGAAACGGCGCCAGCCGCAGTGCATGAAAGGCACATCGCTGCGCTTGTCGAGGTCTCTGGTCTCGACATCCAGCTCGGTGTCTAGAACGGTGAATCATGTCAGTTGCGTCTCTAGTGAGATATTTGTGCAGAAGTATGCATACCCTTGAAATAGGCTTCGAGAGCAGTCTTCCAATCCTCGGGAAGATTATCCGGGATCTCAATGTTATCGGCAGCCCTAAGAGCAAGGGAGCTTTCCTGGGAAGGCATGTCGGCTGGCACAGCCAGGGCCAATGGGGCCATGATCAGGCAGGCAAGAACAGAGCTGAACTGCATCTTGGGTTATTATAAGAAGAAGTATGATTAGATGGATGCTGAAAAAGACTTGAATTGTTGGAGTGTGATTGCTTCTGATGGCCAAAGCCCGAAATCTGGGAATAAGACTTCTACTACTTATACAAATCAATTGATGCTCGGGAGTACGTAACAGGACTAGCTGTGTAGACGTCATGTTGCCTGTAGTTGACGACTTCTTCCAGTTGAAGCCTTCACATTCAACTAACCTAGATGCATCTCGACTTTGATCGTATACCACGCGGTCTGTAACCACATCGTCATTGGTCAAAATCATCAGTCGAGTCCTGGGATATCTCGCCATACCAGAGACAAGCACCGTTCTTTCGGAAAAATAAAGGCTTGAGTTCGATTAATTTACTTTGACATTTCGAAGCCCCAGTTAGTTCGTGGCTAAAACGTGTCATTGAGTCACGTCGTAGCCGTGCTGCCGAGCATCCGAGCTGGAATTGATTACTTGGGGTCCACGCACGAACTCAAATTCCGGTGAGGCTAGCAAAGATCCCATTCTTGTTGGATGATTGTCCACTCACACGCGGTGTGAAATCCACGAGGAGTTCGTTTCATTAAACCTTGTCAGAGTTGTCGGCTCGTCGGAGGCTGGCAATAGCATTTCCGCAACACCATCGCGAACTTTTGTCACTAGTGAGATATGAGAAATCGTGGACCACGAAAAGAACGTGAAAGATCCTAGGGCTCTCATAGGGTAGTTTCAGACATACAGGAAACACGAGGTCTCGATCAGCGGCAACATCTAGCGTAATCCATCTTGCGGCAATGAGGCCATCATCGACTGCAAAAGCACGTCAGTCGAAATGTATATAATCGCAACCCAAGAACGACTGTCTTAGCTATCCCATCTCATCACGCAAACACTTTCGCTCCTTCAATCACAATCTTCAACTCCTCTCACTCGCTCGGAGCTTACTACAATCACAATGGCAACCCTCAGCCGACCCGTTCTCTTCCTCCTCACCACGCTCTTCCTTTTCTACGGATTCAGCGCCGCCTTCCCCTCCTTCCCCGGCGCCCTCGAGCCGCGCTGCTGGAAAAAGGGCTGCGACCACTGCGAGCGCTGGACCGTCACCATCGACCACCCCGGCTCCTGCAACAGCGTCAACCGCGACAACCTCAAGGCCGCCATCGACAGCACCTTCGTCAACTACGCCGGCAACTGCAGAGGCGAAGAGGCCGCCTTTAACAACCAGGCTATCCCTGGCATTCAGGGCATTGGCTGCAGAGTCACTGTCCACTTCCCTCGTGGCAACAAGGGCGTTGACTGGGGTGGCTTGATCGGTTCCAACCTGGTTGGCACCGCCAGCTGGGCCATCTCTGGCACTTCGAATGATGGCAGTGTTCACTGTGGTGGCGCTTGCCAGTGGTGATTACTTAGTCAATGCCTTTGCTTTGGCGACCGACCGCAACAATAACGACATGCGGATATGGAATGAACGGGGATGAGGGCGGGTGGTGTTTCTTGTCTGGTCTAGCTTCTCGGCTGCTTCAATTCTGTAGCGATGCTCTCAATGGTCGTCGTTCTCTTAGTTCTATTTTTATTGGTTCCAACCTGATGTTTAATTCTAAGGTACGACCAATTCTCTTCGAAAATCTAGAAATTCCAATCATATTGAATCGTCGAATCGTTTGGCAATTGTAAAAGTAAGTGAGTGATCAGTTTCCGACTGGTATGATAATCCATGACATGGGTGACAGACATTGCGATTGACTTGGAAAGAGCACTGCGAATGTGTTTCTGCAACGATGTTCTGCGGGCCTACATGTAATTAGAAGTAACCCAATGATAAAACAACCCATATCTACTCGTTTGCAAGGTTGCAGGCAACCTATTCGCCACCATCAGCTGATTGGATAAGGAACCATATGCCACTCCTAAAATGGTAGCATGCAGCTCCACTGGCAACCTGGGCTGTTTTGCAATTCACCACCTCGTCTCAGTATGCAGCACACGAAAACGCTTGCTCTTTATCATGATTTTATTTACTTCGCCCTATGGGCTAGCCTCAGAAACGAAGGCCATAGTCATTACGCATTTTTATACAATGTCATCAAGTCATTCATCAGAGAGCCTCCCATCGCCATTCTTCCCTTACAACTTAGCCGCATCCTTGGGGTTCTTGATCTCAACAATCAGCTTGCCCGTGTTGATACCCTTGTACAGGTCAACCAGGGCCTGCTCGGCCGCCTTGAGACCGCCCTTGATGATGGTCTCCTTGCGCTTGAGCTTACCCTCCTCGAGCCATTGGGCGAGCTCCTTGCGGGCCTGGGGGTACTCCTTAATGAAGTCGAAGACGATGAAGCCCTGCATCTTGATGCGCATGGTGATGATGTTGGCGTAGTTCTGTCACGTGTCAGTTAAAACGTCCTATTCAGCGATGGGAGATAAAGCGACTTACCCTGGGGCCTTGAGGGGTGGCAGAGTTGTACTGGCTAATACCACCGCACATCACAAAGCGGGAGTGCTCCTTGGCGCGCGCAAGCGCCATGTCGAGGATCTCTCCGCCAACGTTGTCAAAGTAGACATTAATAAAGTCGGGCGTCGCCTCCTTGAACTTCTGCTTGAACTCGGGGTCCTTGTAGTTCAGCGCGGCGTCGAAGCCGAGCTCCTCGGTCAGCCAGCGGCACTTGTCGTCGGATCCGGCGATGCCCACGACGCGCGCGCCCTTGAGCTTGGCAATCTGGCCGGCGACGCTGCCGGTGGCGCCCGCGGCGCCGGAGACGACGACGGTCTCGCCGGGCTGCGGGTCGCCGACGCGCAGCATGCCGAAGTAGGCCGTCAGGCCGGTCATGCCGATGGCGGAGAGGTAGTCGACGGGCTGGGAGACGGCGGGGAAGGCGGAGACGGGCTCGATGCGGCTGTCGTGCAGGACGGCGTACTCGGACCAGCCGCCGAAGACGGGCAGGACGTCGCCCTCCTTGGCCTTGGAGGACTTGGAGGCGACGACGCGGCCGACGGTGGCGCCGCGCATGGTCTCGCCGATCTGGACGGGGGGAAGGTAGGATCGTTTGTCTGCATGGCGGAGGTTAGCTTTCGCAACGCTGATGGGAGCGCTTTGGGGGTATGCATACCATTGAGCCAGCCGCGCATGGCGGGGTCGAGGCTGAGGTACCAGTTCTCGATCAGGATCTCGCCATCCTTGAGGTCTTCGGCCTTGGGGACGGGCTTCTGCTCAGACTTGAAGGTCTGTCCGGGGACGATCTCGGCCTTGGGGCGCTCGGCCAGGACGATGGAGAGGTTTTGTTGAGACATGTTGGGAGGTTGTATGGGCTGTACTACAAGAGAGAAAGATTCAAAGGAACTTGACCAGAATTTTGGGGGGGTATCAAACAAATAGTAAAATTTAATCAACACAGAAGACTTTGAGTTTCATAGAATTAAATTGCTCGTGCTAGAAACGGGTGGCCGATGGGGGTTAAAGTAGTTTCTTGAGTCGTTCGGTTTCCCACGTTCCTCGGGCGGTGTTACTTACCCCTCCAAGACCATCTCACCGTGAATCGCCGCCCTTTTTTGCGCACCACATATTTTTTTTTACCTTTGGTGCTCATGCTCATGACTTCATGCCCCGCGCCGGAGCAGTATGACGAAGAGGGACATTGGGCCGCACGAGCTCCGAGCCTCGACGAACGATCGAGGAATGTTCTCCGGCGCACGGAGCACGGACTAGTAAGGATGGGGCCTGGACGCGTCTTCAATGTCTCTGAGCTTCTGGCGGGCGAACTGCTGGCCGGTTCCCCCGGAGTCGCCGCGCAACCGCGGGGCCGCACCCTTGGCGGCGAATCGTGTGTATGGGGACGGAGATTTTCCCCGTCGGGATGTGCACCTCAGGAGGGGTCTTCTTCGGAGGGCCCATACAACTGTCAATCTGTGGATGAAGAAGAGGGCTGGGTATCCAGTCCGTACGGATGAATAACCTTGAGGGATTGCTATACCACCACAACAAAGAGGGGGGGCTGGAAGGCACAGCCGGAGCCTGGATTGCTCCGTGTCGATGTTTGACATGGTGGTTGCACACTTGATTGAGTCTCTGGCAATCGTTAGGCACCGGCTTGCTGCGTCTTGGACTCCGTATCCGTTGGTGGGGCTGAATAATCGGACATGACGCCATGCCGAGGCATGAGGGGCGGGCGTCGCGCGACAGTGACACCTCAGCGAGCTGCGAGTAATCAGTCCTGTCAGACATGGCTGCCGACGTCCTTCGGGCCTGTCCTGCTTCAGCTTCAACGTTCAAGGGACCCTCATGCGGGAACGGGGACGTCGGGACGGAGCAGCTGGGATGTCAGGTGGGGTGATGGTGGATGAGGCGGCGGGCCTTGCATGCCCGTTCTCGGAATTAGCAATGCGTTGTGTTGCTGTTTCACCAAGGGTAGAGAACCACAGAGACTATCTGTAACCTAACAAGGAAGCCTCCCGATGTTGTCGGTGTATATAGGTACTGTACTCTATTCACATAAACTGGGGAGCAGAAGGCACTAGAGATGCCCGTAGAGCAGCCAATTGAGTGATTTGCAATAACGAATGCGAGTGCTGTTTGAGAGAAAGAGACGGAGCTGTTGACGTGTCCGATTGGACGCCCCCATTCCTTTGGGGCTCCGTGTCTCGAAGCCGAGGTACGTTGCTAGAATTTTTCCTTTTCTTGGTTCACCGACGGTCGACGCTCCCAATGCGGTCCGGTCGACGATGCAGTTCGGCCGATCGGCCGGCTCATGGGCTGTATCAGATTCAATCCCGGTCCCGCCAATCGTGCCTCGGTATGGGGGGATCTGTCAGCACTTTGTTAGCGTCGGTCATCCTGAGCATGGGTCGGTCGACGGGCGCCCACTTTGCCTCACCGAACATACCGAGGATCTCTCGGTCGCTCCCGGTCAACTCGGTGTACCACAATGCATTTCTTTCATGACCCTTCCACACTTCCCATGGCTTCGAACTCAAACTCAACACCCCATTGTTTAAACACACGGCCAAGTGACACAAGAACATCTCGTTCCACGTCTTGCCAAGCTGGA
Organism: Colletotrichum fructicola Nara gc5; assembly: GCF_000319635.2. Lineage (NCBI taxonomy): Eukaryota > Fungi > Ascomycota > Sordariomycetes > Glomerellales > Glomerellaceae > Colletotrichum > Colletotrichum fructicola. Next base: position 5,556,970 of record NW_027094054.1, on the reverse strand, counting down.
GACAGGTACCTTTCGTTCGCTAGATATTTCGTTCCAGTCATGTGCCTGAGCAGCTCGGCGTGGGGATTCTCTCCATGCAGATAGACCTTGCGCAGGCGAGGATAGCAGTCTGCATCTCTCGCAAAGCGAAGCAAACTCGGTGCCAGAGCTTGGCTTACCCCAGTGATACGGAGATCTTCAAGCCAAGATGGCAGTACCTCGACCAGCCTCTCGCCTTGCGGGTCGTCATTCAGGATGTTGATGACCGTGCCGGCATTCCTGCCGCGATTGATGCCCCAGGGGCATGGACCAAGAATGGCGTCTTGGCACAAGTGAAGAGTTTTGAGGTTGGTAAAGTGGCGAAGCGTTTTGATGACTGGGCTTTGGACCAGTAAGTCCACTTTCTCTTCACGCATGAGTGGCCACTCGTTTCTTGCTTGGCTGTGTCTCTCCCAATTAGAAAACGGTTTCAGCTCGAGATGCTTCAGGGTGTTTCTGTGTGGCCACAAGAGCAATACAGCTTGACACGGTGTGAACTGCTCGGTCGATGAATAATGGGTACTCTGTTGCTCGCTCATAATGCGGTCCTCGCGAACGATTCCTCGTGTAAAGATGAAGGTCTCAAGAATCTCTCCCTGAGTCAAAAGATATCTCAAGTCCGCAAAACTGAGCCGGCAATTGACGAGTCGCATGGTTGTGATTCTTCCGAGGTGCCGAGACTTGATCTCGACCCCGCCTGCACCATGTACGCAAAGCTCTTGCAGCCGTGGGCAGTGATCCATCAGAGCCACCTGGATATGCATGTCCCCCAGGACGTAGCTGCCAATATGGTGGCCGGCTTTGAGCTTTGGGCGAAAAACAAAACTCAGCTTTTTCATGGCTGGTACCGGAAATTCCAAGCCATGTTGATACAAGACCTCCTTCTCCTTGCCATAGGCTTGATCCTGCGTCTGCCGATGGGAGCAGTCCACAGTGACTTCGAGGTACTCGAGGGCAGGGTATCGAAGGATCCGAAGAAGCCACTTGGGGTTTTGGGGGGCGGGAACTCCTGAGAGATCAAGCTCAATATGTCTAATAAAACCGAGAGCGCCAAAAGAGTAGAATGGTGTGCTCCTTGAAAGGATGCTATCCGTATTTCTGGTGTGTCCCTTGACTCCCTTCTTCGTTCCTGAGGATCTATATGTTAGTAAAGTTTTGTTAACACACATTTAGATGCGACTGACCTTTTTTCCCGTCAACCATTGTCCAATCGGAAGCCAAGACATACTCGAACATATCCGTCAACTTCCCGCGCCACACTCTAGCACCGGGAGTCTTTTCACAGCCATAACGGTCATGACTCAGATGAAGGGTGTGCCATGCGTATGGGCCGACCAGGGAGCGAAGCCGGGAGCAGGTCTGAGACAGGTTGACGAGGGCCCTCTGATATGTCCAGGCATCGTCGTCGTAGGCGGCCATGTTACTGTGCCTCCGACGGATGCGGTCAGCACCAAGATCGTCGATAATTTCGATTATGAGATCGTCGCAAAGATGGGTAAACCGCAACCCCCATGTACTAGGACGGTTGGGTTCTTTCAGGATTATCCGACACTCAGGTCCCCAAGTTCCTCCATAAAGTTTCCCGGCCGCAGGGTGTGACAGTCCCCAACGCCAGACCTCAGGCTTTGGATTGGGCATCTCGAGTAAGCTACCAGGTGCCTGGCCAGGACGACGGGCGATGTTCCAAGTCGATGTTGAGCAGCCGGATTGAGAAAATATTGCTTTATAACTACTATAACTGGACGATGCTTCATATTCTGACTTCATATCATATTTACAGTTTTTCTTTTGAGTCACCATGGTACCTAGATAGCCATGCACCTTGGTGATTTTTGGAATCTTTCCAGGCTTTCACGAAGACTTGATAGACCGCAGACACCCACAACGGTTCTGGTAGAAGAGTTGATGGGATTCATTCCATTAATTCATTCTTTGAACAGCTATTAAATATCAGTAAATTCAAAAGACTGTGTTGCTGGAGAGGAGAATATGCAGATATGCAGTATTGCGTATATCAGATTCGACATCTATGCATATAAGATAGTATGCAGATAGGCCCCATGACCCACTTCATCCGAACGCACCTGCCTCCCGTCGCATTGACAACCTGGTAACCATCGTCAACAATCTTGGAACCTCATTTTCTCGCGCCCGCCCATCGACTTCCAAAAACGCCCGGGGCGAACGTGCCCAGACTCCGCGATTCGAATAGCCAGCAGGCATCTCCTCTGATCCGGCATATCAACATGGCAAACGAGTGTGGCTGTGCCCTGGATTGAGCCGCCGGCTGATTTTCTGAGGGATCATCCCCGCGACCGAGATTACCGTCGACTGTTCCTACGATCCGAAGAACCTCGCCGACTGCAATCTCAAAGAAAAAGCTTGCTCGAACTCCACGACCAGATACGGATCGGCTGTTTTGACGACGGTTGCATTCCTTTCCAGGTCCATCGTGCATTCCTGCGACCACCCAGCTCGAAGTGAGACATTGCGCCACGCCCGGCAACGACAACAAATTCAACGACTAGCCTCGGTTCGAACACGATAAAATGACCTAGAGACCAACATCTATATAGAGATACCCAGCAGTTGGTCATCGTGCGAAAGCAACCTACGAGCGAACCCTTCCCGCCGAATCGCAATCCCACTATATTCGCCGAGACACCCGGTCTCTCCGTCCAAATACCCAATCGTAGTACTTTAACATCAACCACCACCACTGAACGAGACCCGAGACCCGATTATCAAGATGCCAATGACACCACAGCAGACCGCGCACCTTAATCGGCAGGCGCGACGCCGGGCTGAACGGGCAGCAGAGGAGATGTCCTTTGGCAAAGTCAGCTCAGAAGATTATCTCATGCGACTGCGATCGAGACGACGACCAGGGAGGCCATATGAAGTGGAAGAAATACCTGCTGCAGTGGAAATCGAGGACGATGACGACGAGCACGCTGTCCCATCTTGCGAGTCCAGATACTCGTCGAATGCAAGATGGAGTTTTCCCCAGCATCGCGAAGCGCCTCCGAGGATGGGCGCTACAGCTCATGTTCCACGAACGCTGGCGGCAGTCAGGGCAAGAGATGTCTCTAGCCCCAGCCCCATAGCCAGATCCTCGACAAGATTCAGTGCCCCCTCGCGAGGATTTTAGCGAGCGCCCGAAGAGCCAACACGACTTGCTTTCCATATCCCAACATACCTCAGTCACTACGTTGGGCTCTGGGACGCCATCCAGTGCGTCACAATCTAGGTCAACCTTGAGTCTGATAAGTCCAAACAAGTCAGTCCGTAGGGCAGCATCCGTCGCTGCCCTATCTACGAAGCCGGACGCCTTCGAAAACGATGGTCCGCAGCGGCGAGGCCATAGCCGCAGCCAATCAACCCAGACGGTGAATCTTTCCGAAGGTCCTTTACCACGAGGCACTCTACAGAAGAGGAGCTCTCTGCGCGTACTCAAGGACAAGATACGACGAGTGGCGAGCGCCTTCGAACTACGTTCAGCACGAGATGATGAAGAGACGACTGAGAAGCTGGACCTGAAGCATAACAAGTCCACCAGAAGCCTCTTGCGATATTCTGGCACGCGGATCCGTCGTCGTCGCCTAGACACAGTGAACGAGGAAACCTGACCTCACGATGGAGCACATGCCGATGCGACTGATTTATTTTGCATGAGCAAGGAGTTTTTGAAAATTCATGTCTGTGCTGTTCTACTTGACATCGGAAATGCGCATCTGGGAGCTCGATGTTTACGCTGGAAACGTGAGACGATGCTTATTGCGGTTGATGAAGATGCCCGCTGAGGGCCGCGTTGCAAGATACCCTTTTGGTGCTCTATTGCATAGCTAATGACACTGCGTTTCCACACCTCCTCCGTCACCTTTGTCAAGCCTTCAAAGTAGCCTGGAATTGAGGGGAGAAGGGGTAGTCAATGTACCCTGTTGGTAGCTTCGGGGTGTAGAAATACGTCCGCTCATATTTCTCCAGGTTGATACCCTCCTTGATCCGGAAGACGAGGTCCGGATTCGATATGAAGAATCGACCAAAGACGATGGCGACGTCGTAGTCCTTGTATATCTCCTCGACGGCCTTACTCGCTGTCTCCGCGTTCAATCCTCCAGCGAGTAATACGGGACTCGCGTTATTCCACGATTCTACGAGCCACTTGACAGTCCGCTGTCCACCAGTGTCTGTATCATCGTTGCCGCTGATTCTCGCCTCGATGAGATGCAGATATGCCAGGCCCAGCGGCTTCAGCTGCTCGGTTACGTACTTGAACGTCGGGTCTGGATCGTCCATGAGCATCCCCTGGAAGTCACTGTACGGACTCAGTCTGACAGCCGTCCTATCCGCTCCGACAGCTTCGGTCACGGCTTTGGTCACCTCCAAGTGAAAGCGAGCCCGCTTCTCGATACTTCCGCCCCAAGCGTCGTTGCGCTTATTGCATGTATCCTGAAGGAACTGGTCTGGAAGGTAGCCATTTGCACCATGGATCTCCACGCCATCGAACCCAGCCTGGATAGCGTTCCGCGCGGCCTGTGCATAGTCTTGGATGATTTGCGATATATCATCCTCAGTCAATTCCACCGGCGTTGGACTGTCTTGGTTGATGGGGACGGCGCTCGATGACTCCAGATTCAAGCCGAGCTGCTGGAGAACGTCGACCCTACCGCCGCGACCAAGATGCCACAGCTGGCAGTAGATGAACGAGCCCTTTGCGTGGACGGCATCCGTGACTTCTTTCCAGGCGGCGATGTGGGCGTCATTCCAGATGCCGGGTACGTTCCAGCGGCCGGCGGTGCGGTAGGATATTAGGGTTCCCTCTGAGATGAGCAGTGTGCCGGGCACGCAGGCCCTCTGTTCGTAGTACTCTGAAGGTATGTCAGTTGTGTGCTTGTGAATTGAGGGCATTCACGCTCACCCTTCATCATGGGCGTTGGAGTCCATTCATCGTCTGCGCGGTACCGCGTCAACGGCGCCAACGCTAGCCGGCTACCCAGCTCGATACCCCCGACTTTCAACGGCTTGAACAATTTCGACATGGTTGCGCTTGTCGTCTGCTGGACTCAGATAAACTAACAACCAGATATACAATTGATATTGAAAAACCGCGAATGAGTGTATTACAAAGCCATGATTCCCATGTCGCCATCGAAGCACTCATCGGCCAGCGCTACGCCGTAGGGCGCAGCCCGCCACACCACTCGTGCCGATGGATGCCGCCGTCACTCATTCCCCCGCCTCCATTCCATCACCACCCCGTCTCTGCTTCTGAAGAGTTTATCTCCGCACTCACCAACCTTTCATCATGAAGACCAATTTTCGGGCTTCAGCAAGCCAGCCTTACATATTCCTACACCCTTACACCCGTGCAATACCCGGAACAGCCCCCAACGCCCATCGTCCAACTCCGCTGAAACTTGACGTCCACTGCCTCCACGGACGCGTATCGGCTCAAAAGATGCCGACAAAGAAACCCGGCCAGGCGATCGGCGAAGGGGGCTGGCGAATCCGCATCGGGCTTCATGCCGACATATCCTTTTAGTGGACCGCCTCGCTTCGGGCACCGCTCTCTCACTGCCATTTTCCCACCCTGTTGCAACGGGTTCTCCCCCATTGGCAGGTTTGACGCAATGGACTCTGTGTAAGCAATTGGGCGGCGGCGGTTTGCGGGAGTCGAGACCCGGCGATTCGGCACCGAAAATCTGGAGCACCGTGTTTGGGGATCCTTTTTCCGTCGGTTCTTGATGCTTGGCATTCTTCCGTTTCTCTTTTCACGGAATTTTGGGAGGTTCACGGCATGTCAAGATGAAGGACGACGCGCCCACGACGGGCGTCAAAAGCGTCCTGCCAGAGGGCAGGGGAGCCGGTTCGAGCAGCGACGAGGCCAATGCGCCTTCGCGGACGCCGCCGCCGGCCAAGGACGACAGCGATGTGGAGAGCGTCGGCGGGCAGAGGAACACCATGTCGCGGAAGCGCATGCTGCTGGCGTTCTCGGCGCTGTCGGTCTGCCTGTTCGTCTCGTTCATCGACCAGACCAGCGTCTCGACGGCGGTGCCGGCGATCGCGGGCGACCTCGACACCGGGACGGCGACGTCGTGGATCGGGACCTCGTTTCTCATTGCGTCTACTGCGTTTCAGCTCATCAACGGACGGCTGTCTGACATCTTCGGGAGGAAGAATTTGCTCATGATCTGTTTGGTCTTCATGGCTGTGGGCGACATTCTTTGCGGATTTTCGAAAACGAAGGAGCAGCTGTTTGCGTTCAGGGCGATTGCGGGTATTGGTGGGGGCGGGATCAATAGTATTGTCATGATTATCGTGAGCGATATCACGACGCTGGAGAATCGGGGGAAATACCAAGGTTAGTCTGGAAATCTCGCGATAAGAGGGATGGGATGCTGATGGCTGGCAGGTGTTCTCGGGGCCGTCTTGGCGCTCGCCAACGGAGTCGGCCCCTTTGTTGGCGGTGCCGTCGTTCAGGAGTCGACATGGCGGTGGGTATTCTGGATGGTTCCGATCATCAGTGCACCGGCAGCTCTGACGATACTCTTCTGTCTGCCTCTGAAGCATCAACCCGGTAACTACGGCGAGAAAGTGAAGAAGATCGACTACGGCGGCATCGCGCTCAACATGGCTTCGGTCTTGCTGTTACTCATCCCGCTGTCCGGCGGCGGTGTGACTTACCCATGGTCGTCGCCCTTCGTCATAGCTTCTGTCACTATCGGCGCTGTTCTGGGAGTTCTCTTCGTGCTGTTTGAATGGAAACTCGCAAAGCTGCCGATCATGCCTCTCCGCTTGTTCAAAGACTCGAAATGCAGCTTCCTGTACGGCCAAACATTCCTCATGGGCCAGGCGTACTTTGGCAACCTATTCTACTTCCCGATCTACTTCCAGTCGATACTGAAGTACACCCCTCTCGTGGCCGGCGCACTGATCCTACCGGTCATCATCTCGACCTCGATTCTTTCGATCCTCTCGGGCCAGTACATGCTCCGCATCGGCCGTTACATGCCCTGCATCCTCGTCGGCTTCTTCCTTTGGACCGTCGGCAACGGCTTGACAATCATGTTCGACCGCGACACAGGGCTGGGAGAACTCATCGGCATCCTCATCATCGTCGGCTCGGGCATCGGTTTGACTCTGCAACCGACGCTGGTGGGAATGTACGCCAACTCACGAAGCGAGGACCGAGCCGTGACCACCGGCTTGCGGAACTTCATCCGCACCATAGGCGGCGCTTTCGGCCTCGTAATTTCGGGTGTCATTCTGTCGAATACACTGAGGAGAGACCTACGCGGTCGCGACTTTGTTTCGGATGCGATTATCGCGGAACTCACGTCGTCGACGTACACGCTCGACCAAAAGGGATTCTCGGAGGACGAGAAGACGGTGATATTGAAGGCGTACATGAAAGGGTTGCATTACATCTTCATCTACTACGTGATTTGCTCAGGCCTCAGCTTGGCGCTGACGCTGGGTGTTGGGAACACGGGCTTGAAAGCGAAGAAGCCTGCGCCAGCGGCGGAGGCTTTGGAAGATCAAAACGAGCCGGCGATGGCTCAGGTGAACGAAAAGGCGGATGAGAAGAGAACCGGTGCATGACAGAGGTCTCCTTTCAGTTGCACAGAGATGTGCGGGCTGCATACAGCATTGGGTATTGCATCAACATCGGTCGAAGCATATAGCATTCAACTACAGGAGAAACTACACATGATCGTAAAGCAGAGTTCTAATCAATACCACGCCACGCGCGCCAACGTAACATCTTTAAAGGTTGTTTGACAGTTGACTTTCCTTGCGGAGCGGGCCGACAATTACTCACTTCCGCCCCGGAAGTCAGCTCAGCTGCTCCCATCTCCCGCAACCCACATCCCCGCCGCCAAATCCGCCCATCGACATCCGCCCATGTCCAATATTCCTGGGCATTACATCAACCTGCATCTTTCAAGCTCGCAGCTCGTTATCTTTTACATAAGCTAAAACAGAACATCCATCGGCGCCCACGCCGAACCCCACCATCGGCCCTCCGCCTTATCAGCATTCCCTCCATGGGGCATAATCCCCCGAGCTCCAACGGTTCGTTTGAGCCGATGCACCTCCAGCAGCTGCCCGACCCCTGCAATGATGCAACCCCCAAGACCCTCGACCGCGACGCGCATCGCGATAACGAGCTGCACACTCAGTCACACCGATAACGAGGGCTGTGGCGGGGTACGATGTGGAGGGGCAATCGTGCCGGACGCGCATCACGGCTGATAGTGCGCGGTGCGACGGCGATAGGCACAGATGAGCACGCGGGTGAGACATGCCGATGGAAGTGACGTTGCCAGGTATTTGTACGCTGCAGAACGGATGCACACAGACGTTGCGGAGTGAGGTGAATGATTGTTTACTCTTTTTCCATTGACATCACCACTTGGACCCTGTTTCAGGACATCTTCATTCATCTTACAACAAATCAGACAACCTTAAGCTGAGAACCAACATGCCTGAAGCCTACCACGCGCATCCCGACTACGGGTTCGACCGCGACTTCAAGGGGTACGGCGAGAAGGGCCTGGCCTGTCCCTGGCCCAACGACGCCAAAATCGCCGTCTCGTTCGTGATCAACTATGAAGAGGTCCGTCCGCCCTCAACTCCCCTGCTCTGACACATGCTGACAACCTCTCAGGGCGGCGAGAGATCCGTCCTCCTGGGCGACGGCGTCTCCGAGACCAACCTGCGCGAGAACCCCATGGGCGGGCCCCGCGTCAACGAGCGCAACTACAACGTCGAGTCCGAGTACGAGTACGGCTCGCGCGCGGGCTTCTGGCGCCTCTTCCGGCTCTTCAACTCGCGCAAGATGAAGTTCACGCTCTACGCCGTCGCGCAGGCCGTCGAGGAGCAGCCCGAGGTCGCGAAGCGCTGCGTCGAGGAGGGCCACGACGTCGCCTCGCACGCGTACCGCTGGGTCGACTACCACGACTTCCCGATCGAGAAGGAGAAGGAGTACATCCGCAAGGGCATCACTTCGCTGAAGAGCCTGACCGGGTACGCGCCGAAGGGGTGGTACTACGGGCGGCCGTCGCCGCACTCGCGGACGTTGATTGCGCAGGTGTATGAGGAGATGGGCGAGGAGCTGGTGTGGGCGAGTGATACGTACGCGGACGATGTGCCGTACTGGACGGACTTGCCCCTGGAGCGGGAGAAGGAGGATCCGAAGGGGTGCTTGATGGTGCCGTACAGCTATGACTGCAACGACTTCAAGTTCCACATCACCGGGTCGGGATTCCGCGACCCGAATGGTTTCTACACGCACTTGAAGAATGCCTTTGATGTGCTGTACGAGGAGGGTCAGGAGGGTCAGCCGAAGATGATGACGATTGGGTTGCATTGCCGCATCATTGGACGGCCTGGTCGATTTGCGGCGTTGCGCGACTTTGTGGATTACATTGCCCAGAAGGAAGGTGTTTGGGTTGCGACGAGGACGGAGATTGCAGAGGCTTTCAAGGCGAAGTATCCTTACAAGAAGGGACAATTGGCATAGATGGCTTCCGAGGAGTTGGATTGAATGTAAAGACAGAGAGCGCTTAAGTAACGAATCTGATACCAACGCATGACCATAGCAAGCAAGAACATGGTAACCATCGTTAATAGTGTCCCTCCAGACCTCCGAAGTCCCATTCCGAGTCCACTGTTCCTATCTGAAGTGCCTCCGGGATAAATACTGAGTCGTACTCCAGTGCCTTTCCGTTGCCTCCATCCCCGGGTACAACCTCCTCATGTCTTATCATTTCCATATACTCAGGTATTGCGTCGTCGTGCACCATCTCATTGAACATCCTCCACCCTTGCCAACCGCCCGGTGCTTCTTCATCCACTTCCATGAACGCCTCTTTGACTGCATCGGAAATAGCATGGCTCATAATCGGCTTACCTTCGTGTTGCGTCTTGGGGGACACAGCAGGACTCGTCGGTGAGACCCCAGGTTCGGCTTCGAGATCCACCTTGAGCGGCTTCAACCCCGAAACCGAGGCGGAACTTGGGTTGACAATGGTCTTGAACAGACTTCCGGAGAGAGCATCAAATATGTCGCGATACTTGACTGCCCCGGGCCACTTCTCGCCAAAGATTGTGAGCGACTGGGAACATGCACGAGTAGCTTCCAGCGCGTCGTATGAGAAGAGAGAGCGGTCTCTCCACAGGCAGTACACTAGCGTGAGTCCCGCGATGAATAATGAGTGCAGCGCCATCATCGTGTAACTCAGAGTCTTCTGCTGATTGAGGCGCTTGTATGTTGTGCAAACGCAGGCTGCCGATCGTGCGCAGGTCACGAATCTCGGGTCCGATGTGTTCAAAGCGGGTAGTAGAACGGTAAAGAGCGACAGTATGGACTTATGGTATTGTCTACACAGTGTCAGCTCAGTCATATCTCGGGGGCTTGGACTAAGCTCCGACTGACAGATTGAAGAAGTCTCTTGAGTCGTGATACGCGCTTTCTGGGTCATACATCCACGTGATAGACTTGGAGTCTTTCGGCGGATGTGGGATCGTTTTCGCCCATTCGTCTAGCTCATCCCGAATCTCCGTCATTTTCAAGTCAAGTTTGGCCCTCTCATCTGGTAATCCCGCAAAGACATCTTTGTCGACTCGGTACACGCGTCTGTGAATTCTCGACTGTATTCGACGGAGTTTGATGATGTGAATGAACGGCTTCATGTTTGACCAAGCTGGTTCAGGAGGTGCTGGCGGGCTGCCCAAGGCCGTGAGGTCCCAAAACGCATCATCGGCGCTAGGCATCTGCAAGAGTCGTAAGTAGGGAATCCCCGAGTGAAACAAAAGCTTGCCTCACCTCCACGTTGATGTCTCTGTCATCAATGGCAAATGTTCGACCCAACACCACGCTCGTCATTCTATCCAAGCAGTAGCAAGCCCAGAATGCCCGTCTTCTTATCTCAACGTCGCGCTGACTGTGTGAGGACGTGCCTGCTTGCTTCCTGTGTAGGCCCAGTTCTATGCATAGCGTCACAGCGTATCGAACCTGCGACCAACAGCCGGCACCGAAAGGGCTTCGCTGGCCATGGACGGCGAGCAAAAGCAAGAATTGGACAGTTGCCAGGTTATGCTGCTCCAAGATGAAATCCATTGGCTCGATGGCTTCTAGGAGATGACGCTGAACTGGTTAACACCTTGTCTAGCTAAGCTCATGGAAGGTAAACTCACTTCGGGATCAACGTCACAGGGCTTCTTCATCAACTGCAGAAATCTGGCCGAGATCGCATAGATGAGGTGCATGATGCTTCTTTGTTGTATCGGCAGAGCTCCCTGATGGTCTTGATTGTCGAACAGTATAGTAAACATCTTTCTGTCTAAAATAGGCCAGCGGGTGTGAAGCCGGTCGAAGAACGCGTCAAAGAGCATTTTCGCCTGACCCGAATGGGGGAACTCAGACATTGGCTCGTCGGAATGTGAAGATGGGGAACCTGTCGGCAGCGGTGGCCGAAGGACTCCAGGCTGAACCGCAGCCATGGCTTCATTGATCGCTCTTCCCCCGGCTCCATGGAATACGGAGGACTGGATCATTCTGGCGATCGTGGCCCCAGAGCTTGAGCCAAGGTAGAACGGCTCTGGCGCAGTGTCAGTTGTGCCAGAGGCACAGAGCGATAGGTACGCGACACCATCGACAAGAGATGACGGCTCTTCTTCCGAGAAGGAGTCTTGAGACTCTCGTCGCTCAAACTTGTTCTCCCGGGGTGCCTCGGTTGATGATGTCGCTGTAGTGAAGTGATCCTCGGCGAAGTCTGGCATGCGCGCCTCAAGAAACGCGATGCGCTCTTCCAAAGCACTGATGTACAACGACTTTCCTCCGGGATAATGCGGCCTGAGTGTCTTCTCATACACACATAACACATTGGCCTTGTCGCATGACTTACAGCTGGGATGGCCTCCATCGCACTATTCAAGACCTCATCAGTCCAAGTGACCCCATGAGCAAAACCGGTTCACGTACCCGTTGTTTTCTCCTCTTACAACGCTTGCAAGCGAGAGCGACTCGCGATTTACGGGGCGGCGGAGGTCCTCCAACGAGCGGGGCCGCGTGTGGGCTCACAGGGCTGTCTGGGTGAAATCCGGACCTCGCAGCCGACGAATTGCCTGTGAAAGTTTGACCGAACATTACTGCAGTCAGAAGTTAAGCTTGACAGAACAAACAAGTTTGTTTCAAACTCTGTGAATTGCAGAAAAAATCGATACAGGAAGATTTCCAGCCGATGGGCAGAGATAGGAGAGAAGAGGGCCTCCAACTGTCCATGAATATCCCGATACATGGGGACAAGATTAGCATGGGGTCATTCCTGTTGGCTCGTTGGAAATTGGAGCACGTTAACCCCACAGATTAGCTATTCTTCTCCAGGTGATTCGGACGTCCATCGCAGATAAGAACCCTTGTCCGGCAGCCCATGAGCCATGTCATCCTTATCGACCGTCATATTCCCGCCCTCCGCAAGATCTGGCTTACAAACACACCCGTCTGTTTGCGATTCTATCCCCGCAAAGTCGGTAAAAGAGACTCAGCCGTGGAAGGCACCCTGTCTCCTACAAGACATGCGGGGGATGCAGCCCGGTCTATGCTAAGGCCGGATGCCGGAAATATGGGTCCATTGGTTCCGTCCCGGTGTTCTCAGAGTGAGCCAGCACCCCCAAGATTGACGCGTTGCCAAAAAGCTCTTGAGAAAGCGCAATTTCGTTATTCAGTCGTTGCTCCCAACTCTAAGTACCGGCTACGATGGCGAATGATTGGTATCCCTCCCAGCCTTGGCATCGTTGGCCGGATGACCTGGTCTTGTCAAGGATTTACCCCTCTTCGCCTACATTCTCAACGACCTGGCTCGACATTCACCGAATTGACGGCAAGGGTGACACCTTTTACACCACTAACAGCCGTACAAAACATCAGCTCGTCATTGTGGTCGCGAATAAGGATGAAGACCAAGAGCGCCATTTCTTGGAAAGCTTGGCAAGCCAACTTGGCAGTGCGGGGAGGAATGGGCTAAGCTTCGATGCGATTAGAGTCCTTGGTGGCTTCTTGGCCTCGAAGGAAGTGTAAAGAGCGCATATATAGAGCGCGAGATGATGCCCTAATCGATTTCTAGCATGGGGTTTTTGTCGTACTATCTCGAACCCCTCTATCTCAAGCTGCAGCCCAGTCGATCTTCAATTTCAACAGCCATGCATCGGAAAAGTCTCGAAAAGAATGACGGGCTTCCCGGCGTTCTTGAAGAGGTCGAAAGCACTCTGAAAGTTGACCCAAACATTCGTGATTACTCTGGAGCCCACGAAAAGTCAGATCCTCGCGAGATTGCTCTCGTTCGGAAGCTTGATTGGTGGATCATGCCAATGTGAGTGGTTCCCTACGCTCACACAACTTCGGAATGGAGTCATTGTCTGACTAAATCGACAGATTATGGTTGATGGTAAGTATTGTCCCACCAGCGCACATTTGTCTTCGGTATTGGAAGCTAAGCCCATCTTAGTATTGGCTTAATTACCTTGTGAGTAGACGGTCGATGCCACTGAGACTCTAGCAATTATTCACACCAACTAGGATCGAAATGCCATCGCGCTCGCAAGACTCAACACTCTCGAAGAGGATCTCAATCTCACCCCGACACAATACCAAACCTGCGTGGCAATTCTTTTCGCGGGATATGTCATCGTGGGTATTCCAGCCAATATGGTCGTTGCTCGAGTGCGCCCGAGCTGGTGGATGGGCTCCTGCATGGCAGTATGGGCCGTCATCAGCGGCCTTACAGCTGTGAGCAAGGATTACACTGGGCTTCTTCTTACAAGATTCTTTCTGGGCATCACCGAAGGTCCATAATATCCCGGCGCTCTGTATGTGCTAGCGACTTTCTATACCCGCAAGGAACTAGCAACCAGGATATCGATCCTGTATACGGGCAATATCCTGGCTACTGCTTTTGCTGGCCTCATTGCACTTGGAATCTTTCAGATGCATGGAATGGTAAGCTTTCGTTGCCCCAAACAACTGAATGTCGTCTTGCTAACGATCTAAAGGCTGGGATCTCGGGATGGCGATGGCGTTTTATCATGCAGGGAGTTGTTACCCTGATCATCGCCATCATCGCATTCTTCATCCTTCCCGACGAGCCCTTGACGACCCGATGGCTAACTCCAGAGGAGAGAATACTGGCGAACGAAAGGATCTTACGAGACACCGTGGGCAATACCGGACAGACAACCACCTGGAGTGGTCTCATCGAGGCGGCGAAGGACCCAAGAGTCTGGCTGTTTACGGCTATGCAGCACTTTCATCTCGGAGCGAACGGGTTCAAGAACTTCTTTCCCACTGCAGTGGAAACGCTTGGTTTTAGCGAAACAGTCAAACTCATTCTCACATGCCCGCCGTATCTGATTGCCGGCATCATTTCCATCGCCTGGTCATGGTCATCTGGGAGATTCAATGAGAGAACCTGGTAAGTAGGAAGATTTAGCTGCTGTTTGTGAGTCAACATCGAGGGTTCTGACATCAGGATCCCAGGCACATTACCATCACAAAGGCGATTGCAGTCTTTGGCTTTGTTCTAGGTTGCGCCACGCTTAACACAGGTGCTCGGTATTGTAAGTCTTGTACTAACAGACGTTTCGCCCCTGCCATTCACTAATGGCGGGTTATCAATATTCGCAATGTGTGTTTTCTCTATTGGGTATGCCTTCCAACAGACCCCTAAAGATGACCATCCTGGCTAAAACCTGCTGCAGTACCTACGCCGTCAATAGTATCATTCTTGGCTGGGTGTCAGCAACGTGCTCTCAAACGAAAGAGAAGAAGGCTTCATCCCTGGCCATAGTCAATTGTATTGCTGTCAGCTCTTTCATCTGGACTCCTTACATGGTAAGTCATTGTTCTCAAGTGCACATTCAGCATACTAACGACAAACGCAGTGGCCCAAGTCTGACGACCCTCGGTACGTTATGGCGATGTCAACAAGCGCGGCTTTGAGCGTCGCAACAGCTGCTGGGGCATGGGCGATGCGATTCTGGCTGAAGCATGAGAACAAGAAAATCCGGCAGTCAGAGGATGAGAACGTATTGTTTTACGCCTACTAAGCGTCCCGAAACAGTTTCAGGGATTGACTCCCTATATTACTTGCAACCAAAGATTTGCGCCGTGTTAGTCGAGGGGAGTCCTGGGCACGCATGTTATTAGGCGGCAAGTGGCGTGTGGGAGGTTTGTGTTTCGATCATTTGAAAGAAAGTCCTAGTTTTCAGCAGGAGCCCTGTCCGGATTCCATCATGTAAGAAGGTAGTTCTGGGAACTTTGGTACCAGCACGAAGGATTCCATGCCTGTAACCTTGGCCTTATCTCATTGGCTCTGGTTACGGGGGCCCTAGTTCAGCTAGACTACAAATGCAAGTGACGTGGCAATTGAATATCACACGGCCTTTTACTCCGTCATGTTTGAACTCGACTTCGGGCCGTTGAATGTCACAAGTAGACACCGTTCTACGTCGTGATCAGACGAAATCCAAGCTTTGAGACACCCATCTTGAAAATCTCATCCGTCACTTGCATCTCACATGGTTGCTAACCTGAGCCCTTCCAACATGGCGGAATCAACTTTGTGCTCGTCATGCCTTGAAATCTTCAGTGGCAGCTACATCACCGTTGGGGAATATCTCAAGCATCACTCCGATCAGATCCCGCACAGCCAATTACTGTTCCCCACTGAAAGACATCACTGGAGGCTTAAACTCGACGTACCCCTAGCGTCACAGCAAAGACCGCCACTGCATCTCCATCATTCTATCCAAAAGCTTGCCGAGGCACGACATGGGTGCTCACTCTGTGCCATGATCTACGATCAGCCGAGGGATCTCAGCGACGATTACGAGGACCACAACTGGGCGATTCCAATGGTTGTTCCGCAAGAACATTTGTTCCCTTGGGGCGCTTTCAAGTTGTGCTTCCTGTATGTCCAAAGCGTCAAAGATGGCATCTATACTCATCGGGGCATTCGAGAACTCAACAACTTTGAAGTTCTGGGTAAGTCGTCACTGAGACTTTAGTTTTGACGCATGATCTGGGCTTATTGAAGACTGATTGAATGAGGCAGATATGTCAATTCCCGGAGACACTAATAGTTGGTTGCCGGAGCTTTCTCGTCAGGATTCACTGGTACGCATCAAAGACTGGCTGCACGTGGAAACACCACTCCCATCGATTGGTCTGACCTCCACCCTCCCAACGAGACTCATTCATTTTCTGCCGGCAAATGCGAGCGAAGAGTCGGAAATGGTGAGGCTGGGAACGGATAATATGAACGCCACCACTGAATATGCTGCGTTGAGTCATTGCTGGGGAGGGAAGCACCCTCTTATGCTGCGCCATGAGAACCTGAAGGAACTAGTTGGCGGAGTGCCCCTGACCACTCTTCCAAGGACCTTTCAGGATGCCATCAAGCTTGCTGCGTCGTTAGGCATCCATCATATCTGGATCGACTCTCTATGCATCATTCAAGATTCCAAAGAGGACTGGGAGGCCGAGGCAGCCCGCATGGCGTCCGTGTACCTTGGTGCCAAGGTGACAATTTCCGCGACTGCCGCAGATGACTCGTCAACGGGTACGATGCCCGACTCGATGCTGCGATATCCTACGTACATCAAGCCCACCTGGACTGGATTTGAGGACACCCCAATGCTCCAAAAGCCATTCAGAATCATCGACAACACGTCGTTCAGCCGTCGCGTTCTCCTCCGAACGATATTCACTCGCGGTTGGGTGTACCAAGAGCGAATCCTGTCGCCGAAGGTCATTCACTGTGCCGACGATCAGTTGTGGTGGTTCTCCATCTCCGACGCTAAAGGATATGTTTTCAACGAAACCTGCAAGGGCCACGAGTTCGATGTCTTGCGCATGTCCAGCCTTTTGCAGTCCGTTTCCCCATCTGAGCTGTATTCCGTGCGGCCGAACTCGGAGGCATCGCCTTCAAGACGTGTTTGGTGGAGTCTGGTTGAAGACTACATGACGCGGCAATTTACGTTCGACTCGGACAGGCTTATTGCCATTGGAGGAGTGACATCTGTCTATCAACGACTATCAGGCTTGCGGGAAGATGCTTACCTTGCCGGGTTATGGAGGCATACACTCCTTGAAGATCTTCTTTGGACCGCGCGAGAGGGCCGACGATCATCTCCTCCACAAGGCTACCGTGCACCATCGTGGTCATGGGCATCCATGGAGCCGATTCACTACCACACCCACAAATTCTCACTAGGATCGGTGAACGTGCAGTCTTCGTCCGACGGTCTCCGAACATTCGGTTTGGTAGCCAGCGTTGAAGATGCCAAAGTGGAAACCACTTCGTCGAGGTTCGGCTCGGTGGTGGACGGGCACTTGGTTCTTCACGGCCCTTTAATCAGAGCCAAGCTCTCATCACAGATGATCGACGTTCCAGGGGCCTACATGTATGCCTCAGGGATTTCGGAGTTCTTTCCTGGCGGCATATCGAAGTACCAGTTGAGCACATTGTCGCTGCCCGAAAGAGAGGACGCCAAGGACAAAGAGATAGCTGATGTGATTGCGGACGTGGACCTTGTCACCAAGCCTACCTTGGACGACACGTTCCCCATTTATTGTTCGATGGGAGACTCTGTCGTCTACCTGGCCGTCATTGAGCACCACCAGTTCACGCGGGACAGTAAGCTAAAAGCGGATAGGACCCACGCCCTCGTGCTTGAGAGGGGCTTGTACGATGGAGAGTATCGCAGGATTGGGTATGTCTACATGGCGCCAACTGTATTGTATCCCTTATCCTTGCATGGGACATTTGGCGCTTTTGATCCCCTCAACCAGGACGAGTATCTGAGGGTTGGGGAGAAACCCGGGTACTACGTTTATCGAGTCGTCTAATCGGTTTGTGGGGATTGAAGCGATAAGTTCCGTCATGACAACATGCGAGCCAGTCACGATTCGAGACAGGCTGGTCTAAAGCCGGGGGCGATTCAGTAAAATGTCAGTTCTCTTGTTACTCTGATTAACACCCTTGCCATCCTCGCTTCAGAAGGTGACAGCACCTTCCAATGTCAGCTGAGGGAACTGTCGTGTGTTGCAGGGGTCTGTAAATTACAGTAGAGGGTCGCCCACGCCAACCAACTAAAAACCCGCTCAACCCTTGCATTCAAGCTTTTGGTAGGTTGCCACTGAGGATCTTGTTCTGTTAAGGTTGGGTGTGCCTTAACAGCCCCAGTACCGAAGGCTCAAGCGGGACATGGGTCGTTTGGCGATGTTTACCTTAAGCGTACATTTCCGCCGTGGTTGCAGTGTGAAAACCTATCATTCCGCACTTATATTTAGCATGCAGTTGAAGCCAAGATTGACGATGTTTGGCCATGAAAAAGTACCAGTGCACCAGTGCAAAAAATCTCTGTAAAGATTGAAAGTTGAAAAGAAACATAAAATCTTCGCATTTGCTTTTCGGTCTTGCCGCCTTTGATGAACTGTAAGTTGTGTTCCTCCTCGCTCTGAACCCACGTGGATCTGTAGTCCGAGTCAGAATCGTCAGTTGTTCGATTGAACAGCCCGGGGTAGGCGAGATCAGGGGGTCGCTCTGCCCCAGTGCGAGTCATTACCTGTTCGAGAGGAATGTGGGCGTGGTTTCACTCGCGTGAAACTGAATGCAACCCTACCCCGGTTGTTGTCCAAGACATCTCGACTTTAACATGCGGTTGTCCCCTCTCTCCCCATCTCGGAAGATTCTTTTCCTCTCTTTTCCCTTCCCACTTGGATTCTCCGCCAAGTCAGAGGCACGTTCTCAGACATGCAAACTTCAACGACCACGGTCGCAGGATGATTCCCTACACCAACATGGCTATGTTACCAGAAGCTAAGGTGTATTTGATCGCAAATTCGGTATTGGTGTTTGTTACGTTGTTGGTAGTTGCCCTTCGAGTTGTCTCCCGTGTTTTGGCCGGCTCAAAACTT
The DNA here is from genome assembly GCF_000319635.2 of Colletotrichum fructicola Nara gc5. Lineage (NCBI taxonomy): Eukaryota > Fungi > Ascomycota > Sordariomycetes > Glomerellales > Glomerellaceae > Colletotrichum > Colletotrichum fructicola. Next base: position 5,537,967 of record NW_027094054.1, on the reverse strand, counting down.
GGTTGGGATGATTACTTCACTCTGTTGGCCGTGCCCCAGGGCATTGTCATGTTAGTGCTACAAGGACTTTGTAAGTCTCACGACATAGCGCGCATTTCAATGAATATTCGTCTTAACTCTCTCTCAGGGACTGCCGCAGGTCTTGGCTACCAGTTGTCGGAAATTGGTGACAACTGGACTTTTGTAGACTCGGTAAGTGACTGTTCCATACCGACAGTACTAAGGGCTTCCCTTATTAGAATAGTCTACTAACAGCAGATTGCCCAGCTTTTCCTTCCCTTCGAAACCATCTTCGGCGTCGTCAGCCTGACAACGAAGCTCAGCGTTCTCTTCTTCTACCTTCGAGTTTTCACCAGTCGACCTATGCGTATTGCGACTCGATTGACCTTCGTCATTGTCATTCTTTGGGGCATTGGAAATGTCCTCCAGACTCTCCTTGTCTGCCACCTTACGAACGGAAAATGGCACGCCACGAACAAAGATATCTGCCGCGACCACGAGGCTAGCATTCTATCGACCGGACTTTTCAACTGCATCAGCAACACCATAATCATGGTCGTCCCACTGTACACGATTTGGACGCTGCGAAAGGTCAGCGTCTCGACACGATGGGGCCTCAGCGCGGTATTTTTGTTGAATCTCATGTGGGTACCCCTCGCCTTGGCTCTCGGAAATTGATGCTTGTTCCCGATGATCACCGAGCTAACGATCACCAAGCGCGATTATCGCGTCCGTAGTGAGACTCGTCATCATGATGGATGTCCACAGCCTTTCGCAGGTCATGAGGAACCTGGCCGTTACAACATTCTTGACTGTCCTCGAGACCCACTTGACGATCCTGTGCAACAGTCTCCCAATGCTTCTGCCATTGTGGGCATTCTGGAAACATAGACGATTTGAGACAGACGAGTATGTATCGAGACTCGGCGGTTCGACCCAATCGGGCAAGCACGACCACCTGGTGGAGGATCTTACGAACGGTATACCACTCGAGACCATGTACGGCAGCAACATCACTCACTTCACGACAACGGTTGGAACCGGGGGCATGAGAAGGGGTTCAGGGAATGACGGTGACTCCGATGTCTCGGAAACGGAGTCTACCCAAAGGCTTCCGAGGAATGCGCAAGCTATCACGATTGAGACAAAATGGTCTATCAAGGAGGAGACAACGAAGTAGACTTAATGACCCCTGTAGTAATTGTAACGAAAACATTCTCCTACCTCAGTCGTTTACCAATGGGTGATGTTTAATTGCATCTGCTTATCGCATGGCAACGAAAAGCAAGATGTTTCCCTGTCTCGCTCTATGACTTGGTGTGGAAAGCCACAACTCATGGTGATCACAATTCTAGCAGATGCATTGCGTTCGAGTCAGATGAACTCAAGATATGCACAACCTAAGGACAAGCAATTAGTCTGAATCCTGTCCCAAAACCGTCGGTTCCTTCCGTCCTGCTGTGGGGTGGTGGCTCGTATTGCCGCACGGCTCGTAAAACAACCCAAAAAGGGAAGTCCGAAGGTCTACATCCCATCGGCTACCACATGACGCCAGAACTCCCGGGTCGGAGTAGAGCCAATCAACGTATAAGAAAATGCATCAAGAAACATTAGCTTGACGATGATTCTGACGAAGCAAGAAACATTTTGAGCAATTTAGCCGCTCTTAGTTTAGTGTACCCGAAGTGACAAGCACTCCACGTGGCAGCTGCATTGTCTGTGCATGGGATCCAATCCTTGCGGCACAGGCTTATCGAGGGCCTTACGGTAGAGGGCTCATCCGATAGATGGTTCGTCATTCAGGAGGTCAGACAGCCCCCGACTTTTATCCCGAAAAATTTCTCAAATCTGGTGTTGCGGTCGTTGTCTACGAAAGCCGTACACAGGGTAGAAGACGCCCATCTTGGACCTGGATTTACGCAGCCAACCATGGATACCATTTCGACACTCGAAACTGCGGGGTGCATTCTTAACGCAAATTCGTTTATTGAGACGACTTTCGCGGTTGCACAGAGCTCTAAAGTACAAGCGCCGTATGACAACGGCGACACCATTCTGAGATCTCTCAAAACTTTCAGACTGGCACTGTCAGATACGCAAGGGCGTCTAGCGACCAGTTTCACACGGTCAGAGGATGCCCTCCCGCTGCGAGATCTTGTCTCTTCTCGGGACGCAGCCATTGTCCTCCTTGAAAGTATCGAGGATGTGTTTACACGATCGACCGACAAGCCGACAGGACGAACTGGACACATCGCTACAGAAGCCATTTTGAGGTTAAAGCTCGAGGAGTCCGCTCGCCTCAAAAGTAATGTAACGCGTGAAATCGCCCATGTTCTTAGGTACGTAACGAAAGTCTCGCTCCAGCATACCATCTTTTCATTCTAACGCCACAGCCTAGCTCTCGGATCTCCCAGCTCAGCCAATCCTTGACGATGCTCGAAAGCCAGAACCGTTACGCTAGACCAGAACACGAATCTCAAGTCGATCTCATGTCACGAGACCTAGAACACTTAGGAATACAAGCACAAAAGCATCTGTCGAATCCAGATGCCACCTACACGCAGGCCGACATCGAACAACTCAGAGTCCTGCTTGTCCGACTAGCTGAAGCAGAGGATGCATTGCTTGCCGATACAATTGTTTCAAGCCTCAATTACACCAGCAGACCCATCCGTCTCGATTCCATACCCCAGGCGCACCAAGATACTTTCCAATGGGCCTTCGATTCTCGGCTAGCAAATTGGTTCCTTTCTGGGAGTGGCACTTTCTGGATCTCCGGGAAGCCAGGTTCTGGCAAGTCCACGTTCATGAAGTTCATTTCCAAACATACTCGGACCAAAGAGCTGTTGGAGACCTGGGCGGGCCCAACCGGCACACTGGCTATTGCGACGCACTGCTTTTGGATCGCGGGCACGCCGATTCAGAAATCTTGGCAAGGGCTTCTTCAATCTTTGCTCCACGACCTACTTCGCGGACACCCGCACGCTGTCTCCATAGCCTGCCCGAGTCGCTGGGCAGCTGCTAAAGTTGGAAAATGGCAGGCGGCCGCAGAACCGTGGTCGGTGGACGAGCTTGCTGTCGCTTTGCGAGCGCTATCAACCGCGGAGCGGATGCCATTGAGGATGTGTCTATTCATCGACGGCCTGGACGAATATAACAGCAATCACGCGGAACTCTGTCAAGTCCTCCTTGATATGGCCAAGTCTCCCCACGTCAAGATATGTCTATCTAGCCGTCGGTGGCCAGTCTTCGAGAGGAGCTTCGGCCAAGATAGTCAGGAGAGTCTTGATATCCATGAGCTGACGCGGGACGATATTCGGAAATTCGTCAACGACCAGCTGCAGACTGACCAACGATGGACTGCCGAGGCGTCCGGTGGCGTCACCCTAGCGAAAGCCGAGCTCGTAAACCGAATCGTCGCCCAAGCTGACGGCGTATTTCTCTGGGCGTTCTTTGTGACTAGATCCTTTCGAGAGGGCCTGTCCAACGGCGAGATGATTGAATATCTCGTTCGACGCTTCAGCCAACTACCGTCAGACTTGGACCAGTTGTTTCAACACATGTTAGACAGTGTGGATCCTGCCGATCATCGCACGATGGCAGGCATCTTACAGGGCGCGGTGCACGCACTGGAACCGCTTCACATTGATCTCTACCACCAGCTGGAAAAAGAATTACAGGGCCGCCATTCCATGTTGCAGAGCTCGGAACAGCTTGGGTCCGTCCAGAGCGTTGCCCTCCGGAGAGAGCAGACGGTCCGCAACATCAATCAGAAGACAAAGGGCCTGCTCAAGCTGGTTTATGATCGATTTGAGTTCCTTCATAGGACCGTCAAGGACTTCGTCTCGACAAAAGATGTTGGCGACTATCTCCGCAGCAAGCTGCCGTCCGACTACAATGGCTTCACATCCATCGCAGGAGCGTACCTCGGGTATCTCAGAGGCACAAGACAGAAAAGCTCGCTTGTCGTAGATGTTATCAGGCAGGGACGGGGGTTGAACAGCGGCCCGCTCATTTCGCATCTGAACCAAGCCCTGTTTTACGCGTCGGAAGCGCTCAAACAAGCCGAGCAGCCTGGTTCTACCCAGTGCCAGCAGGTTGAGAAGCTCCTAGATGAGTACGAAGCCGCCATCGTGGAAATGGTCAGCTTCGGCCATGTGACTGTCAGGGGCGTCAACTCTCATCGTCTTGACGCGAGGCTGTTGTTTCGCGAGGAGCTCCTTCGCCACGAGCTGTCGCCTTATCTGGCAAAGAAGATCGCCGAACAGCCAGATTTCTTCGACGTATTCGACGAGTCGCCGCTGTTTGTAGCGCTTATGCCCATGTCCCGTGACGGGGGTGAGAGTCCTGGGCCCTCATCAGAAGTCCTCGACATTCTTCTCGGAGGCGGTGAGGATCCCAACTTGCTACCTCGACAGTTGGATGTTCCAAGCGCGCTTGATGCACCCTCGCCGTGGGTGCTTTTTGCGCGGAGTACAATGTCGGTTTTCAACATGCTATCGGGACCGTGCATGTTCCCTGCCCTGCGATGGAACGACTCCTTGAGGAATGCCACCTTCAGTCGATTGTTGTCCCACGGCGCCAATCCCAATCAACCTCTACTGGACCGTCCTGCGGCACGTACCGTCTTCTCGCATTTCCTGGATATAGCTCTATCCAAGTTCCTTGGCGAAGAGTGTTTCGAAGACTACCTCAGGACCCTGCGAGCAGGTGCTAGTCTTGGTGTGCCAGAGATCAACAGATTGGAGAGTCCAAATTTTGAGCCGGCGTTTGGAAACCTTGCGAGAAGACGTCCAGAGGAAACGGTGCTGGCGTCTTTCTGTAACGAGCTGAAGGGACTTACAGCGAAGTTGGCGGCCGATTCACGGAGAGCCACTTTTGTCGCCTCGGTATTGGAGAAAGTCATTCTGCACTGTTGCCGTAGAGAGGAAGATCTGGAGAAGTTGCGTTTGGCAATTTCTCAAGGTTGCCCTGCAAATGTTGCCGTGCCCCTACAGCAGTTGATCGATTCTGAGAGCAGTCTCTCAGGAGAACGCTCATCAAAGCGAAAGAGACTCCCAAAGCAATCCGAGGAGGCTAGTATCGAATCGTATGTCATCAAGACGAAGCACTTAAAGGGGGAGTAACGGCACTGGTTCCGTTGATGTTTTCGCCCACAGTTCCGTTTGGGATGACCTAAATGCTTCGGGTTTTGTAGAAGTTGGGTGCTCAATAACACAGGGCGTCAGTGCATACGTTTCCCAAGCTTCTCTTATGCAACTCTTAATAGCATTCTCCAAATATGTGGAATAAGCGGTGACTATTTGGATTGTCTTCAATATTATTTCTCCGCAAGCATTCATACTGACAGTGAGCAACACTCGGCAGCATAAATGATTTAAAACTACTACAAACTAAGTAAGTCAGAATAGGTCATACTGTGAAATTTCTCAACAGCTAGATGATTGTAATGTGACGTAATTCTCCATCAATTTTGAAGTCTTCCATGATACCGACTGGCCAATTTAAACATGTTAACCGATGTTCCTCCTCCGTTTGTGGCCTTAGAAGGCGTGTCATTTCGTTCTCGCCATCCTTGCAAAACCGTGACAGCCCTCGCAACTCTGCCATATTAGGATGGATTTGCGCCCAAAGTGTCAGTGACAAAATATCAAACGCCACCCAAAGGTCCTGTCCCTTGTGCTCGCGAACCACGCTGTCGTCATATAGCCATCCATTGCTGTTCTGGCAATGGGAGCCTCCGTCAACAGGGTCTTCGTCCACGGCCTCATCGGACCAATCAAGCGCGTGACCGCTCAAAGCTTCCGTCTCGGCTCGATCATACAAGAGTCTCTCTTTGTCCACAGCCTTATTGATGGCATCAAGAGCATAGAATCCGTAAACGTCTTCATCATTCGCACTCGGATTCTCGGAGGCCTCGTTGGTTTGGCTCAGCGCCAGATCGCGCCATCCGATTCTCAAGAACGGGGGGTTGAAATCCTTGCCTCCATGTATTGGCGGAGGGGGAGGCCACTGTGCAGACCACTCTTTAGACCTTCGGGGCTAGAGTCAGCTAGATTACTAATGCTGAGGGCAAGTTTGATTAAGACTGCACGTGCATGTGAGGATTCAGGGTTCCTCAGCAGCCAATATCAGATTGAAGACAATGCATTTGACTCACTTTTTGACATCTTCCTGAATCATATCAAGGATACCTTCGAGTATGTCATATTGATTCGGCTCGAATCTTAACTGCACCAGGTCTATGATCTTGTCTTCGTCATCGTCTGAATCCCTTCGTCGGCTCTTCCATTGGATCAATTGCGGGTGGTATTCTCGAACTGCTTGAAAGTAGACGTTGAAGAAATCTACCGATGAACCGCTCTTTTCCGCATCAAGGATGCTCTGGAAGACTTGTAAAAAGACAACGCCATTGTTGATCGCTGGAAATGCTAGCCTTGGGCTCGGGTACCTGGAGTAAGACCTCCATGGGTCGAAAAACTCATTGTATTCCTTGGGGTCACCATCAAGTGCTGCCCAAGTTCGTCGTGCATTATGTATTGGATGAGATGTATAAATCATTAAGTGCTCAGTGTCAGATGATTCTGGTACACGGAGTAGCTGCCCATGGCAATGTGTTCCAGCCCGGCAATCGGCTCGCAGCAACGGCAGGGGCAAAGCTTCTTTATCGTCTGATGCTGAAAATATGTTCCAACTAAGTCGATAGTACTCAAAGGAGGTCGAGCCATAATGGCACATCGATATGGATGCGGAAGAGATGAATAGGTCTTCAAGCTTGGGCAGAACATGAAAGCATGCAATAACAGAAGCAGAGAGAATTCGGAACTTGGCTTCGTCATTGGTCTGTTGCAGCACGCAAAGCCTTGATTTGGTGGGCATGCCTGTATATTTTTCCATAGGGTACGGGAGATTCGCGTTGCAGACTTCGTCGTCGTTGTCGCAAAGGACGAACAGATGAGTTTTATCCGGTTCGTCTTCAGGGCCGATAATGCATTCGTTAGCATATATGTAAAGAGTGCTAGTCCCAGCCTTCAAAGCATGGACATGAACTTCGCCAACTTTCTCAATCTCTGCTTTCGAAAAGTCGATGTTGCCGAAAGACATTATGTGCTTTGCTGTCAGGTTGAATGCCCCAGTAGAACTTTCTATCGCTGCTTGAGAGTGCCAGCACGTCTCGTACCACACCGGGTCAAAAGTATAGCTGATCCATTCGCAGGCCACTTTGTAGCAAGTATGTCGGGTTAGACATGCGGACTTCGCAATCATTTTGAAGCCACCCTCCTCGGGAAGGTAACACTCGTGGTGCCCGGAATACGCCTCTATGAAGTCTTTGCACTTGCAGAGCCAGTCAAGCTGTAGATTACTTGTGCTGGGAATGAGACGCCTACTTCTGGACACATCATATTGCGCAGGAGGCACCCAAGAAGGTATCCCTTCTGGCGCCCGGCGCCCTGATGCGTGAAGCAAGACACGAATATCCCTCTTGGTAAGCATACAATAGGCATAGTAACCAATGGCGAGGTGTCGAAAGGATATGGAGTAATTCGCCGCAATCTGATGCTCTTCTGAATCAATCAACCCCAAGATGCCGAAGATCTTGTCGCGAGGGTCCGAGGCACGTGAAGCGTCCACAAATTCGACAGCTGCCCGGAGATTGTTTCCCGACTGATCGCCTATTGACTTTCGTGTTATGAAAGCAAACCATGGAATGTGGCAGGCATGGGCTGCATAGGAGCTGACTGTGTGGTCGACGATAAATTCCGTGTCGCCGATACGGACGGTGATATTGCTGGACATGATAAGTTCTTGGATGATCCAGAGTCGTCGAAAGTATTCTCTGCTGAAAACATCCGATAACTTCCATTGCTTTGAGGGGATCAAATAATCGGAAGGCAATTGCGGCCTTTCTGGAAGGGTGTCAAACTCTCGTAAATTGTGTCTCCTGGGGTATAGTGACGATGTTGATGTCGGGGGAACAAGGTCAGGCCCAAGGTAGATAACAACTCGACTGGCTTTCTCGTAAATCCTACCCATCTTGGCAACTTGCTCTTGTCTTTCTTGCATATCAGTCTGATTAATGCAGATTGCGTCCACCCAGATAGTTCGTACGCCCTTCCATGGCCGCATATGCCTCAGCATCTCCCAACAGTTACGGGTCTGAAGAAGAATGTCCCAGTATGGTCCAATGTAAATAGGTTGGTTGAGGCGACTATCTCCGTTCTCGCCACCCCATGTGTAGGATACCGTTTCGTACTCGTGATAACGGAGGTCATCGTACACCTCCAGACTGACGTGGATGGGGTGGTTGACGTCTTCAACTGGATTAAGACACATTACGCGAAACTCGTCCTTCCTCAGGCGTTGGGGGTAGATACTGAAACGATGTGGCTCTCCTGGTGATTTGCCTTCGTCGGAAGACGAGATTGACTTGCCACCTTGAGGCGGTTGAACTGGGACGCGATGTCCATCGGTTCCAGTGGTGACATACGGCACGCATGGCGGCCACCAAAGGCGCATCTGACCCGGCGGCTCATCCGGGGGAAGGAAAGGTATTGACGATGACTTCGCTGCTTGTGCCGCAAGCAGGCCATCTATATCGGGGGAGCTGTTACATGATTCGCAGTGTGGTCGTTGTTGCTGGACGACGATATGCGGATTGGAGCAAGAGGAGGCGTGCCATCGACTCATGCTGGCATGGGGCACCGGCGGCAGACTAAGCGAATGGACAGTATTTAGAGGACCAAGATGTATGTTGTGAAGAGGCGACGATATAATGAATTTGTCAAATTTCGTTTCGAACGTAAAGAAGCCGACACGAGGTGTCTAGAATCGAGTGTTGGTGGCCGATGTGAGTAATTTTGCGTGCGGGGTTGCTGTGGCTATGTTAAATCTGTCGTCAACAATAGGAGGTAAGATTCCATTATTACCATGCACGTCGCCGGCAAAGCACAGGTTGGCAGGCAAGGCATCCAATAATTGAAAGCAGGCAATGGGGACACCGGGTACCTCAGCCGGTGGATACGTCGATTGGACCAGTAAAAGACCCTTTTCAGAAGGACTCGTCTCAAAATGCAGCCAGCCGTTGTTCAACACATGAGAATTTCACAAAGTCCAGCCAGAAACGCTCATGGATAGTTGCGCTGTCATTGTGAACTACAACTTGTTGCAACTAGTAGGAAATCGATTGTCGTTATTTTGTCTAAACCCATTTTGTACATGTCGCCAAGATAATATCTGCTCCCTTACAAGTGCTTTCTCTTCGAAAGAGGCGTAGGACCATCGGGAAGGCCGCACTTGAAAACACACCAATGTCAGTAAATGTTCCGTCGCAGCATCAACTTGTAGACACAGGGCGCAACTTACGTAGAAAACAACCAAGCTACCTCCATCAAAGATCGTCTCAACCGACACAGTCTCGTTCGAAGCCGGAGTAAGAGTAATATCGCTCCTTGTGTTCCAGTAAATCCCAGAGATGAGAGCCGGCTGTCCCATGCCGGGGATAACCGTCGCGTTGGCCCACACGCCGGGGTCTCCTCCGGTCGCCTCGGCGAAGACCTCCACGGCGACCTGCTGCGGCGGGTACGGCGACCCGTAGCCTGCCGCGCCGGCGACCTTAATCACCAGGTTGCCCTGGAACGGGGAGTCGATGTTGAAGTCGACGATCTTGTCTGTTGTCGAGTAGGTGCTCTTGGCGCCATCGAGGACGGGCTCAAGCGGCGTCGAGGAGTTGCAGCCTGCGGGGGTGGAATTAGACGCATTCTGGAAAATTTCCCGCGCTTCCATGCGGGGTGTGTTGGGTCTAACTTACGCGAGAAATCAGCGCGAACGGCCCAGGAGCCCTGGGAGATAGCAGCGAAGGCGCCGCTGGCGGCGAAGGCTGAAGCGAGGAAGATGGAAGAGAGCATTTTGGGCTAGTTTGTATCGTTGGTTCTCACGGTCAACATCAACAAGTCTCGTTCGGGGGGTCGTGAAGATTCTTATTTGTAGATCCCGGGGCTTTCGTCGCTGCAATGAAGGGATGAACACCCGCCGCTCTCCACTACGAGACCAGCATCATAGGGGTTCGGATGGGAGCGAAATAAGGTTTTGCGGTGCTACCGGAGCGTCATGCAGTTGTTAAATGACCCTCTTAATTTCTCGTATGCAATTTATATAGGGTTAGCCAAGGCCATCGCTGTTCATGCGAGTCAGACATAAAGACTTGACTCCCCTCTAGCAGGTAATTGTGACCTTCACCCGCCGCCTATTTTCGGACGGACCATCTGAAGATTGATCTTTCAATGAGACTTTCATATGGAAATGACTTTCGCTGACAGAGTTTAGAGACTACTTCCCGGCCTTAGCGCCAGATTGTGTCAAGCCCTATGGCGATCCGTTCCCTCTCATGGGATGAAATATCCCCGAGAAGCCGTGGTGACCTGCGAACAGGTCGCGTTTCTGTGATTGACGAGTCATTAAATAGACGAAAGATGCCACCATCCTCCTGGTATGTTCATATCAGCAAAAGAGTCCGGCAATTTGATGATCGAGAGATGGAAGTCTAAGGGATTTCGGGGCTTGGCATTTCCCAACTCCGTTACGCTACTGCGTCTATGAATAAGTATGCTTCGGGTCGCACTTGACACCGGGATGCGTTTAATGCCATGAACTCAGTATGTCATGAGTATTTGAACTTGAAAGCAATTGAGTCTGAAGGCAGGCTGATCGCATTGCCTTGTTGGCTGCATTCAGGTCAGAGAAGGAAAGACAGCTAACGCAAAGAAAGGGTGTGGTTGATCGGAAACTGATTTTTACAGTTCAGATGCCCTTTATTTGATAATCATCTAATAAGAGCTCAATACATTCTCAATTGAGCTGCGAAATTTGGAAGCATGATTCCTGCAACACAGCTGCTTGCTGCTTTGTCCCATAGCCATACCGACGTTCAAGACTTGGATTGCAAATAACACTGAACAAAAACAGTAGCCCCTTGCGCAAGTAAGTTATGCAGAATCCGAACGTACCCTCGATACTCCTCAAACGTATTTTGGACTGACTGTCGCGAGACATTCAGTGGACGATTTCACCTCCAATGCATCACCGCCACAAAGATGGCCCAGAAACCCCGATAAGAACCAACCAACACCCTCAACTCAGCCTGTATTATCCCACGTGATATCCCTCCCGTCGGTACTTTCAATCCGACAGCCCCCCTATCCCCCAAGTCGGGCTACCACATCGCGCATCTCAGATAAAAAGACCAACAACATCCCGCCGGCTTATCTCAGTGGAGCACCCCTCCCCCCGAACCAGGTCCCCGGCCGCGCGCCAAGCCACCCGCTCCGCATCTGCGCCCATGCAATCCTTATCGGGGCGATGGGATAGATGTCATCGGGCTGCCGTCCGCCCGTGAACTCGCGTGGCAATGCACCGCTGACGCCGTCGGTTGCAAAAGCGCCGATGGCAGGGTCCCAATGCCACCGCGCGCAGGGAGCGAATCATCGCAGCGCCAAAGGTTGTGATATCGGTGACGATGGCGGCGGCGTATCGGTATGCTTGAAGTATGGAGCTGCAGCCTCCCTTCGCGGTGACGATGGTTGATGTGCTCTTTCTCGATCATCTCAGCACAAACTTGCACGCAAGATGGCGCGAGTCCTTATACCCAGCAGGGCCGAGATAGCGGCGCCGTTCCAGTCCAGAGCCGCCTTTCGAGAATGGGCAAAGGCCCCCGAGGCGCCCGACGGCCAGGCGCGGATCGGCGACTCGCGATGGTCGAACAAAGATCTCGAGCCGACGCCGCCGCACCAGCGGACGTGGACGTGGTATAACCTGCCGCTGTATTGGTTCTCGAACATGTTTGGGACGACGGGGTGGAATGTGGCGTCTTCATTGGTAGCAGTGGGCTTGGTATGCCATCTTGAGTTCGAATCTGATGTGTCGGAGACGAGAGGAAACTAACGGACATCAGACATGGCAACAGGCCTTCATCTCGTGCGTCCTCGGCTCGCTCATCTCTGCGATCATCGTCACGGGCATGGCGCGGCCAGGCGCGATGTATCATCTGGGATAGTAAGTTGCCCATCCCACCAGATACACAGACCAAGATTCTGACGGCTTCTAGCCCCGTCCTCGCACGATCTGTGATGGGCATGTACGGCTCCTACTTCTTCGTCTTCATCCGCGCCATCGTCTGCATCATATGGTACGGCATCCAAACCTACTACGGCGCAAACCTCCTCTCCGTCTGCTTCCGGTGCATCTTCGGCAGCGGCTGGGACAACTTCGCCAACACCCTCCCCGCAGGCGCCGACGTCACTTCCAAACAGCTACTAGCCTTCTTCATCGTCTGGCTAGTCGAGTTCCCCTTCGTACGCTGCCCCCTTCCCACCCCCCTCATATCCAAACATAACTAACACCCCTCCAGACCTGGGTCCACCCCGCGCACATCCACTACATCTTCACCGTAAAAGGCTTCGTCATGCCCTTCGCCTGCTTCGGCCTCTTCGGCTGGTGCATGGCCCACGGCACCGGCATCTCCAACATCAACGCCGCCGCCCCCTCCACCACCGTGCCCCTCGGCTGGGCCGTCATGAACGGCATCAACGTCATCATGGGCTCCCTCTCGCCCATGCTCGTCAACCAGCCCGACCTCGCGCGCTACACCCGCCGCCCCTCCGACGCCGGCTGGCTGCAGGGCGCCTGTGTGCTCTTCGCGCAGAGCCTCGTCTTCTTCCTCGGGCTGGCCTCCACGACGTCCCTGCAGGGCGCCTGGGGCCAGGCCTACTGGAACCTGTGGGATTTGCTGGACGCGATTCTAGATCATTACTGGACGCCCGCGGGGAGGGCGGGCGTGTTCTTTGTGGCGTTCAGTTTTATCTTGAGCATGTTTGCGACGAACTTTGGCGCGAACTCGATCCCGTTTGGGGCGGACATGACGGGGCTGTTTCCGAGATATTTGACTATCCGGCGGGGCCAGATTGTGTGTGCGATTTTGGGAATTGTGGTTTTGCCGTGGAAGTTGATTGCGAATGCGTCGGCGTTTCTTTCGTTCTTGGGGAGTTATAACATCTTCATGGCTCCCCTCTGCGCTGTAAGTGCACACATTCATTCTTTTGAGAGAAACACCGCTGAAACGTCACAGATCATCATCTTCGACTACCTCATCGCCCGCCGCGGCAACATCCACGTCCCGTCCCTCTTCAACGGCTCCCCCACAGGCCTCTACTGGTTCAAAGCCGGCGTCAACTGGGTGGGCGTGTTCGCCTGGATCGGCGGCACCGTGATGGGCCTGCCTGGGCTGGTCGGGCAATACCAGCCGCAGAGCGTCAGCCAGGCCGCGAAGAACATGTACAAGATGGGCTGGGTGCTGACGTTCTGCTCGTCGGCCATCATCTACATCGCCCTGATTCACGTCTTCAAGCCCAAGGTGTTCCCGGCGGGGTACGAGAATGCGCCGCGGGAGTTTGAGTGGCTGGCCAAGGAGGGTCGCGATGGGTTCTTTGAGGAGGAGAGGGAGGGCGAGATCTATGCGCCGGCGTCGCCGCAGATTACGGATGGAGAGGAGGTGCAGGTTGGGGAGAAGGCGCAGAAGATGGAGGCTTGAGGGTTTTTGGTTGGAGCTGGTTTTATGTGCGACGTCTGATGACAGGTATTTAGTAATGTCTCCTGGTTTTGACCTTTGTCGACAAGAATCGACAAAGTCCAAAAGTGTATTCTCACAATTTGTCCTTGCTATCTTAAGACTATGGTTGCCATCCCCTCGCCATCGTGACCCTCATCGGCGACATCCCCGACATCCCCGCAACCGCCGCTCAAAACCACCAATACGTTGCGTAATTCAGTGGACCCCATTCGGCTTATCACCCCTCAAAGAGCCGATACAGTGAGCGGCGTCCATCATTAATTCGGGCCAAAACTACCGACGTCTGTGTAATCCGTATCACACACTCTCTCTGGCAATGGAGGGGTCCGGAGTTGTGTGTGTGTGCTGCGGGGAAGTGCACACCAACAAACCGCGGGTGGAATCCCGGCCGAGCGATAACGGCATTGCGGGGTCGTTTCTCCAACCTGTTGGAGACTTTCGAATTATTTGATAATGAACTCCAACTTCCCATCCTCTTTCTGAATGACATATTCCGGTAACATTATTAACGTTGTATTGATTCCTCTTTTTGTAATTTCGGCTTGTTGACACCGATACTTCGGTCACAGACGTGAACGGCCCGAACCGCGGATAGCTCTTCAACCGGAACACAAACCCCGCGCCGTGACTCGGACTGCCATCGTTTCAATCTGAACACATCCCGATCCCAATCGACAAACAGCTTTCATATCACATCCAAGTCAAGATGGCAGTCGAACCGTACCGTCTCACAGCCACCGAGGTCCGCGCCAAGATCCAGGCCGGCGAGCTGACCGTCGAAGCCTACGCGCGCTCCCTCCTCGCCCACATCGAGAAGCGCGACCCGATCGTGAAGGCGTGGGAGTACCTCGACCCGGAGCAAGTCATTGCACAAGCCAAGAAACTCGATGCAATCCCAAAAGACCAGCGCGGACCTCTCCACGGCGTCGCGGTCGCGGTCAAGGATGTCATCTACACTAAAGGCAAGTCATCCCCCATCTCAACTCTCGCGGAACAGGTTCTAACCTCATCACAGACATGCCCACCCAACACGGCTCAGTCCTCTACAAAGACTCCACTCCCCAAGTCGACGCCGCCTCCATCATCGTCCTTCGTGACGCCGGCGCCCTCCTCCTCGGTACCTCCCTCCCCCCCTTCCCCTCCCTGCCCATCTGCTAACCCTCCCAGGCAAAACAACCACAACCGAATTCGCCGCCACAGTCGCCGGCCCCAAAACAATAAACCCCCACACCGCGTCCTCCCCGCCCGTTCGCACCCCGGGCGGCTCCTCCTCCGGCTCCGGCGCCGCCGTCGCCGACTTCCAAGCCCCGCTCGCCCTCGGCACGCAAACCGGCGGGAGCACAATCCGCCCGGCCTCCTTCAACGGCATCTACGCCCTCAAACCCACCTGGAACGCCATCTCGCGCGAGGGCCAGAAGATCTACTCGCTCATCCTCGACACGCTCGGCCTCTTCGCGCGGAGCGTCGAGGACCTGCAGCTCCTCGCGGACGTCTTCGCCCTCGCCGACGACGAGACGCCCACCGAAACCTTCGATGTCAAGGGCGCGAAGATCGCGTTCCTGAAGACGATGGTCTGGCCGCACGTCGGGTCCGGCACGGAGGCCGCGCTGGGGAAGGCGGTGGAGCTGCTGAGGGCGCACGGGGCGGAGGTGCAGGAGATCGAGTTCGCGGCAGAGCTAGACGGGCTGCCGGAGTGGCACGCCACAGTCCTCCACAGCGAGGGGCGCGTGAACTTTCTGCCGGAGTACCGCGTCGGCAAGGAGGAGTTGCACGAGTTCCTGGTGGGCCATGTGGATAATGTGAACAAGATCTCGCGGGCGGCGCAGTTGGAGGCGTTTGACAATATTGGCGCGGCGAGGCCCAAGGTTGATAAGATGCTTGGGGCGTTTGATGCGGTGTTGGTGCCGAGTGCGGTTGACGAGGCGCCGGAGGGGTTGGGGAGTACGGGGAGTGCTGCGTTCAATGCGCCTTGGACGGTGAGTATCCGTTTTGCGTGGTTGATGAAGATGTGTTTGCTGACGATCGATAGGCTCTGCATGTTCCGGTGGTTAACCTCATTGGGTTTGGAGGACCGAATGGCATGCCCGTGGGTGTGTCGTTGGTGGCTCCACGATATCGTGATAGGCATCTTTTGTCTGTGGCAAAGGCTGTTGGCAAGATTTTCGAGGCGAAGGGTGGGTGGAAGTCGCAGTTGTAGACAACGAAGTGTGAAATGTCGTCCAAAGTTAAGAGATATTTGTGTCTCCATATAGTAGACCCACGAGAGAGGTTGCTTACTATTCGGGTGAATCATTCGTTGCGTGTCACATCTTCCCGTCAATAATACAAAGACAGTGAGTAGAATCGCAGTAGCGCAGTATCATTACACTCAGTAGGGTATAACATCTATCTATAACAAAGGACCGTCCCAAACAATGCCATTCCATATGATGCAATCCCAGGCTTTTCCCATCCTTGCCACATATCGTGCAGCGTCATGTGTCATTACCGTCATTCGAAACCCCTAGAGCTTAAGCCCACTTGCCAAGCACACTCATGATGATCATGCCAGCAACCAGCCCGAGACCAGCCAGGATGGTGACGATGGGGCTGGTGTGAAGCAGCTCTGCGTGCCCGTGCATCCAGTCCTCGGCCCACATCTCCACGACACCGACCCAGACAAGAATGCCGGCAGACAGAGCGTCGAGAGTACCAATGGCGATGATGGTGTTGCGGTCGTTACCGTTGAACTGCTGGAGGACGCCGATGCCAATGGCCATGCCAATGGGGGTGACGAGCGCGAAAGGGGTGGCGAGGATAAGCTTCTTGACGAGAGAGAATGTCGGGGCCTTGAGGGAGTTGAGGCTGTCGGGGGCTGAAGAGGTTTGTTCGACTTCGACAGCGGCGGGGCGGTCGTTCTTCTCCACGGGGGAGGCAGTGCCGAGCTGGGCGATGCGAGTGCCGAGCGCGATACCCTCAAACATCTGGTGGAAGAGAATGACGACGAAAAGGGTGATGAAGAAGGTGTCACCGGCGACGACCAGAGTAATACCAATGACTGGATAATGTTAGCTGAAGCTCAAGATGGGATACAGGAATGCCTTACGGATGGAGTGGAAGATGATACCGCACTCGAGGACGAGAACGGTGACGGTCTCGGGAGAGAAGCGAGTTGCGGAGGTCGGGTTAGCAGCAACCTTGGCCATAACGAGGCGCTTGCCGAGATACTCGACCAGGAACGAAAGGAAGATGCCGGCCATGACGATGGCGGATGTGGTACCCTCGTATCCAAGCTCTCCCAGACACTCGTTGGCGAACATAAGTTGTGCGTGAGTGTATAGGTGGATAAAGGCAGTGGAGATGATGATACCTGTGCCAAACTGCTTGAGGATGAGGAAGATGGTGTGTGTCTTGGTCGGCATCCACTTGATCATGAAGATCGGGAAGTAAACACCAAAAGCGCTGGTGACCAAGATGACGAAGAGAAGACCGACGCGGAGAGGGATGTTGTAGTCGCGGGCGACCTTGGCGCAGTTTCTCGTGCCGCTGCTGCTCTCACTCTCGCCGGCTCCGACGCAGTGCTCAACACCGGCGTGAAAGTGGCAGTTCTCGCCCTGGGGAGTTTCGCTGTCACTGCCACTGCCCGAGTCAGAGGACTCAGCACCCTCTGCTACAATCTCGACGTCGTCGCCGTTGGGAGCCATGCAATAAGTGTCGGTGCCGTGTGCGTGGCAGTCGGTGAATGCAGTCGGGATGGCGGAAGCGGCGGTGTTGGTGGGCGTCGTCATGACCTGGTACTCAGAGGTACCCCACATGCAGAAACTGAGGTTGTTAGCGATGTTGTTTTCAAGATGGAAGGTAGTCGACATACACAGTGACTCCATGGAGATGACAGTCAGAGACAGCCGTGGGCATGCCAGTTGCGGCGGCGGCCGTCGTGGTAGCGGCAGTAGCAGCCGGGGCGTTGGCGGCCTCAACGAGAACCTCGCCATCGGGGTAGAAGCAGTATCTGGATCAAATGTGAGAACGTTGAGCGACGTGATGGTGATGACGGCACCTACGTGTCGGTCGCATGCTTATGGCAGCCCGTGTAGGAGCTGGGCAGCGCGCCGGTAGGGGTTTCCGCGATGATGTACTCTGTGGTCCCAACCTTGCAAATCCTGCTGATTGTTAGATGCTGGCCATGGTATACGTGAAGCAGTCTGGCATCAACTTACTGGGTAGATGAGGTGACGGCGCAGTCTGAGATGGCCGAAGGGGCGGACGCCGCCGTGGTGGTCGCGGCGGCGGTGGTACTCGCAACCGTCTGTCGTGCGACTAGGGAGGCGGAAGCGGTGCTCAGAAGAGCCGCAAGGGCGGCAGCGGAGAACTTGGCCATGGCGATGGGCTTGAGACAGAACGCAAGCTGTGATACGGGCCGGGTCCGAGTTGACGTGCCTGGAGCTGTTCAGGTCCGGGGCTGAAGTATGCTGCAGAAGTCTCGGACAGGCGGCTGATCGGATGGTTCGCAGCCGGGTGCTTTATGGGAAGGAGGTCGCGATAGAGGTGGCCGGGGTGAAGCCGTGTTGGTTCCAAGCCGCGCTGGGAATGGGCACCTTGAGAGACGGCAGGTCGAGTGACTGCTTGACCGAAGCAGGATGTGACGGGGGATCAGGCAACGAGAAGTCACAGAGCCGCGGGATGATTCCTCGAGAGGGTAGGGCGTAGGGTGAGGAAAGAGGAAGGATTGGACGAGGGACGGCTGGCGAGGGAGATTTTGGAGGGAGTTGTGGACGAGAACGGCGAAAAAGCGACGATGAGCAGATTTGACGGTGGCCGAGGATGGCGAATGGGTCGTCGGTGTTTGGTACCTGTCGGCTGTCTGTCTGACTTGATGGCAGCCCTTGGACAAATCGGCCATTGTCCTGCCGCTGAGGATTCCCCTCCCTCTGTCTCTATCCCAAGTCAATCAAAAGGCACATGCTCCCTTTTGGCAAAAGCAGTAAAGCCTCCGAGAAATGCTTGCTAGTTTCCATTGTGCCGTACCCACGAAGCAAGGGCCACGGGTGCCGCCAAACGGACGACATGTTTTTCGTTCCCGCATGTTCTGCGTGGGCTTTCAGCTGCGAGTAACAGCGCGCCAATCAAGGCCGACGCGATTTCGGGCTGGCAGTGAATCCAGTCCACCCCCAAGCCGGGAATCCATGTCGCTGGGCCGGGAAACGAGGGGCGGCGGTGGAAACGCGATGGAAAATGTGGGAAAGATGCAAAAAGGCAAAAGAGCAAAAAACAACGTGGTCCCAATGCCAAGGCTGATGCCAAGGCTGAGACCCGTTGCCAAGTTTGCGCACCCGGATGGCCGCCATGGGTCGGCAGGAAGGCAGGTGCACGCGGGAAGTCGCGATGTCTCTGGTCTGGAGTCGCTCTTTCCCACCTTCACAAGTGGTGTGTACAGCTGATTGGCTGCAGGAACGACCCGGCGAACCAGGATGCAGCAGCCGAGAATCCACATTAGCGGGTTGGCCAATGAGAAGAGCCACATCTACGTCAAGAGTGAGGACCTTGATGGCTTCGTCCAGACCGCAACCGCCTTCAACCACTCCTCTTCCTCTTCTCCTTTCTTCTCATTCTTCCCCTCTGCTCAGGTCTCTCGTTGCGTTGTTTTCTGGCATCGACCTTGATGGCCAGCAGCTGCATGCCAAGAATACTAATAGGCAGGCGTTGTCCAGGAAAAAATCAGTCTGCTCCTCAATTCTCAGCTCACTGGTCGTCAACCAACACTGCCAAGACAAGCAGTGCACCCACCCGCCCGAATCCAACCTCGCGGTTCGCCATTTCCAACGCCTGCTTGACTTTCCGCATGAGGTTGCAATATTCCTTCGTATCCTGCGAGGAATCGGGCGTGACACATCAGACATGTTGGCCGTATGGGGACATGGAAGGAAGCATCTGCTGATGACAAGTGAGACAGATCTCCACATTTGAAGACCGACGAGCCAGCAAGGTGAGACTTCTCTGGTGTACCTCGGCCTGCCTGTTGCAGGGAATTGCACCTGGGGTCTCATCCATGATGATCCATCTTGCCTCCGTGATATTGGATTTTCTCCTGAACATGTCAGGAGTATGGTCGTGGCCACCACTTAGACACGCGCATCTGCAAGCCTCAACCGGATGGCGTTCCCCGGAGACGTACAATCTGAACCTTCAGCAGCGGTTACCAGCAGTTCGTGCGCCATTTGCAGCGTGACACGATAAACTTTCCGCCTGTCATGAGGTAAACCAAGTTGTCGGGTCGTGAAGCCTCTGTTCAAAGTCCGTCCGTCAGGCCAGTGGGGTTGCCATGCTGAACTTAGATGAGATTGTTCACTACTGGCATCACATTTACCCGCAAGCAAGCTTTCAGCAAGTAGAGCCTCATGATGATTTCAATGATTCTCATTGATTCTATGGTACAATATTATCAATCCCCATCCGGAGACGAAAAAGAAACGTAAAAACGCCAGAGGCGAGCAGAAGCAGAGGTAATGATCCCCAATTTTTTGATATCCCAGTATGCCATGCCCCAATGCCCGTCATTCCCAAGTCATGTTCACGAGTCCGCGTAAACCTCCCGTCGTCAGGCAATTCTCCGCATCTTCAACTATTTGCTGGCTTAGATAGCCATGAGAGCGGCGGCAATGGCAGCAGCACCGAAGCCGACGCGGGCAGCACCGGCAGGGACGTCGGTAGAGGTGGCAGCAGCACCGCTGGCGGACGTGGAGGCGGCGCCGGTGCCGGTGGTAGCAGCGGTGGTGGTCGTGACCGTGGCGTTGCCAGCGCTGGTTGAGGCGGCCTCAGCGGGGCCCTCGCAGTGCCCTATGTGAATGTTAGAATGCATTTCGGAGGTCAACAATGGAGTTGGGGAGGACGGACAGTGAGATCCATGTGGCGAGCAGTTAGCTGACTCCGTAGGCGAAGGAGCAAGAGAACCGGTGCCAGAGGCATGGTCATCGTCGTCGTGATCGTGGTCCTCGGTGGCAGTGGCCGTGGTGGTGGCGGTGCTCAGGGTGGTAGCAGCGCCGGCACCGGTGGTAGCGCGGGCACCCTCGCAGTGCCACTAACCGAAGGTCAGCTTCAGATCGTAAGAAATAGTTGGAAGGGAGAGATTCACATGGTCCGAATGACTTTCGCAGCCATAACTCTCGGTAGGAGAGGGAGCGAGTGTGTAACTGCTGCTCTGAGCCATGGCGAAGGCGGAGAAGCCGAGGACGGCCAGGATCTGAGAAGTCTTCATGTTGACGGTGATGCGGTGATGAACTTTGCGATGGAGATATCTTGGGAAACTTCGGGAGTTTGTGATTAACGAGTGGAAGAACGTTAGCCGTGGGTGAGAATGAAGAAAAATTAGAGCTGAAGGTGAGAGTCGGTAGGCAGGATATATACCGAGTGTCGGGCCAGTGACGCGCCGAGCCAACGATGCGGAAAAGCAGCAGGAGCAACAATCCAGGCAAACGGCAAGGGCTACAAAGCTACCTTGCGCCTTGGCAAGAGGAAACAGAATTACTCAGGATCTCATTCACCGAATCCAAACGAACCACTCCTCCCATCTTTCAGCTCGCCAAGACATCGCAACGTGCTCACCCTCCACCGTCAACTTGGCAGACGCCAAAAGTGCCCTGTCCGCCAACAATCGGAGAGAGACGAACTAGGAAACAAAAAGTGAACAAGGGCACCCTCGCCTTGCCCCGCGGCGAGGTTCCGTTTGTTTTTTGCGCGCATGCCGGGGGTCGGGTTGGGCGTTGCCCAGGCGCGAGAGGGCGGGCCGGGCCATCAAGGTCCTCAAGACAGGCTACATGTAGGCTCCCCCACCAACATTCACCACGCCGGACTGTGTTCTGACATCCATGGATATGACCACCCGGGCATTGAAGTATCTGAGAAAAAGGCCGACTGAATGCATCCCGGAGGAATAACTGTATCGAGAAAGTGATTAAATGCCACCCGGTCATCATGCTCCAACACTTGAAAGTCATGGCATCTCTCAAGGTGAGTCGCCGGTGGCGGCATCTCCATCTGACCATTTTCACCCTACGCTCTATCCTCGTATCGAGAAGGCGGCAAAAAAAATGCCTCGTCAAAGTGGCGATCACTCGCCTCGAAACTTGGATTCACCTTCTCGGATGTTTCTCTTTTCGACTCGCCTGATCCGAAATGGAGCGAGTCCCCCGACGGGCAAGAGGAAGAATAGCCTCAATAAGGTACCTTGATCTGTGTTTCCATCACAATCCTACCTTGTGGTAGGTAGGCACAAATGTGTCTGTCGTAGATGGCAAGGGCAGAAATGCGGATTACCAGCAAGTAGACGACGTGGCCGAAATTAATACACACGCAGGCGACGAATGTGATATGGAGGAAACTTGAGAAATATCGATGAGTTTCGCTATCCGCGCGGATCCTGGTTTTACGACATCAGTGAGGATAGCAACGACGACAACGACGACAACGACGACAACGACGAGGACGACGAGGACGATGATAATAGCAACGAGGATAGAAATAAAGATAGTTGTACCTCTTGAGGGTTATATAGAAGATAGCCTGAATAATAAGAAAGTATATCAAGAGGGAAAGAAAGTTCAAAAACGAGACCATAGCCATTCTATTAGCTCAGGGGTAGGTTTCCGTCCGGCCCGGGGAAAGCATTCCCATGCTTGATCGGTACACCTTAGACTAGGACGTGATGGCAATGAGATGGCGATGAGATGGCGGGTCAGGTCAGGAGACAGACTGCAATCCAGCGCGCCAGATCACTGGAAAATCTACCGCCGTACGGTAAGCACTTCATGAAAGGTAAGAATTCCATGCCTGCGTACCTAGGCATTAACGTCTTTCTTTTCTTTCGCATCTAATCATCACAAGCGCGGGAAAGTTTCCATGTCAAATGCATACATTGCACACACTGGAAATGCAGTCTATGAAAACAAAATCTATCAAGAAGAACGAAAGCTGTTGAAGCCTTACGACAACCCGGGTTTAAGGAAACAGTCGACACCTCCACATGAATCCCAGCACATTGAATCTCCCCACCTTTTTCGAATCCCCATCGCGTTCGAGTTCGCCGCCCGCCGCTCCAATCACGCCCTCTAAGGCTTGAAGATGTTGATAACATCATACAGACGGAAGCCCGGGAAGTAGTAGCGGTTATCGTGCGCATACCGCGCATCAGGGACGCCCGCTCCGGAAGTCATATCACGGAAACCAAGTCTCAAGTCTCCCGGGGCAGGGTTCGTCCCGTCAATGGTCCAGTAGAAGACAGTCTTCTCGATGGCGAGATCGAAGAAGAAGTGCACGATGATGGCGATGCCGTTGATGGTCGCGCGGTAGCGATTGCCGGTGTCGGCGCCCAGCTTGATGTTGAGCGTGCGCTTCTGCAGGTCGCGGAGGACGAGGTCCTTGTCGGCGGAGCTGAACTGCTCTGCGAGGGTCTCGATGGCGTGGACGTCGGTGACCTCCTTGCGCTCGACGAGGTTGGCGATTGAAGTGTCTGAGACAGGGGCAACGGAGTCTTTGACGAGCTCGATGGACTGTCCCGAGGGAGGGGATGGAAGCGTGGCGGCCTGGGCGAGAGCGGCCGCCTGGAGAACGACGGTAATGGTAGAGAAACGCATTTTGATAGGTATGCTTGGTTTGGACTGAAAGAATGACTTGGAAAGTAACGAGAGACGATGTCAGAGAGTGAATTGGAAAGAATGACTGAAGTAAGAACGGTTGTGGGTGGTGATCCTAAGTCATTGCTATTCAGTAACCATCTCTCGGCTTTTATACACATTTGTCCTCGGCGAAGCCAGAACACCGAGGCATCTTTTCTCCTCCCTGTGTGGTCCGCGACGAGGTCCTTCAACGCTGCCCAGTGCAAATGAGTCAATCAATTCCCTTATTCATGATATTTTGGAAAATTAATATGTCTTGCCGTCAGCCTCGTCCAACGCAGTTACCATGTAACTGATCTAGGCCAGTGATATTCATATTAGGTCAATGTGGAATAGTAATGGGCACTAGTAGTGCACGGAGAAAGAGATCCCAACGGCCACGACACCAAAGTCTCTCGGAGTAGTCCGCCAGCGTGTCCAACGCGAAACCAAAACTATTAGGAGTTCTGGCAGAGAGGTTGACTGAAGCCTAACGCCAGCCTCTTGAGCTTTGACAGCCTTGGATCTCGGATTAGCCCCTTCTCAATGCACACAGATACGTTGAGGCTCAAGCTTTGCCGCGAGTCGGATCTTGAATGGCTCATTGCCGCGAACAGCTTTATTTCAAAGTCGGCATCACCGAGAAATAAACCGGGTAGGCATTTCACAGACCGATTCCTGATCTAAGGACACTTAAGCTTCCGCCGATGTGGGGGTTGACAAGGAAGGACGATCTTTTTCTCGACGACAAGCCTTGACAAGCAGCTAGCGCTAGTCTCACAACTCGCCCCATTAAGGGTTTCGTGAAGCCGCTTATTCAAATCTGAGCGCCGGCAGCAGCCTCTTGACATGACACGTTGGGTTGCGAGTTAGACGCGAGGCCGCGATGCACGTGAGTTGCCGCCCCTACATGCAGCAGAGAACCCACAGCCCGTGTCGTCTGGAGAGATGAGACTCCTGACACGGATGTCTCCGAGCACGCTTCGTTGATCCCTAAGGGCTGTGATGCTTGCGCTATTATTCCTCGGTCCGAAGTGCAACTGGGCAGTCAATTGCATCAAGTAGCATCAGTCGGGAAATGGGTCTACGAGTCTCAGACAGATTTAGTAAGTCAACATATGTGGAGTCCCTTAAGGAGAAACATGCTCATCAGATAGATATATGGGGAGGAGTAGTCTATTCGAGGCCTCCGGTATGATATCTACACTTACAATCAGACCAGGTGTCTCGTTTTGGGATCCCAAAGCAGTATTCGCAGAGTGATGGGGTCCTGTGAGATCAATGTGAACCTAGAGCTAACCCTCTCAAATCCAGCAAACTAGGCACCGGGCGACGGAAAAAAAGTAACGGATCCTTACCTCATCCGCGAAAGGAAGATGGAAGCAACAGTTGTTAATCAAATCCTTTTATTGTGTCTTTGTTTTTTTGTTTTCTTTTTTGTTCTTTTTGTTTTTTTTTAAAAAATGAAGATATTAAGACAAGAAACAACAACACTTACTTTTAATACTGATCTTGTTTCTGGCTTCCTCGTCGTCCTCGCGTTCGTATCTGTCGCTGCCATCGTCGTCGTTGCTACTGTCATGGTCGCTTCTTCACCAACATCACTCTGCAGCTAGTTACCAAAATACTCTCATCAACGTAACGTAACACTGAGGTATTGAAAGCCTCGAATACTGAATCAAGTGGATTTGTGATCAATTGAAGTCCTTTACAGAAGAGTTAATAATCCAATAATTATGGTTCTGAGGTTGATGATGTCCGATTGGAATTTTGAAAGTCGTGTTGATGTGTGGCTGGAAAGGTGGCGCAGTCCAGATTCGAGAGCGGCGGGGGTCATTGTCCTCCACTATCCGGATCATTCAGCACCGGCACCCGCATGCGCCGCACGCTAAGAGAACTTGCGCGGGGTCTATTCAGTCACAATCGTGTCTCGCTGGAACAATCAAACTGACCGAAATAGCAACAAATCTCATGAGCATCTTCATGAAAGGCTTGACCTGGAATCTTCACTCAGACTCGACTCACCACCTACTTCCACTCTACGCACTCATATGAGCAGACACCCAAAACTGTGAGTTTAACACGGACCATTGTCCGCGTCGCGTGCTGATTGGATTCTCGTCGCAGTCAGCAAAATGTCGAAACAGCGCTCTTGTGGCCCAGAAGGCGCAGGGAGTGACGTTCCATCACAGCAGCCCGCAGAAAAACAGGCAGACGGCGCAACTGGCTCTGAGAATGTGGGCGGCGAGACCAGCGACAACTTCTCATTTCGGGCTGAACCACCGCAACAACTTGAAAATACGCCACACGTCAGAGTCACGCCCGAAGACATCAGAAATGCTCGAATGGCGAACCCAAAAGTTAGCTCGTTAACGGATGACCAATTAAAAGCTTTCTTGGTTCAAATCAAACAGCGCCAGTGGAATGCAATAAACCGGCAGCAGTTGCAAAACCAAGCAGAGAGAGACTGAAGTTAACATTCTTCGGCTAGCTTTTGATAGCGGGAACAGCAATATACATCCTCTTTGGAATAGTCTCCAATCTTGTAACTCTCCATAGATATTCCCAAACCCTCCCACTGCTCCTCATATCGTCCTCGCGATCAGGCACCACTGATATACCGCATTGAGAACACGTGCACCCGGAAACATACATACCCAATGATCAATAGAGTTTTTCTATCTGCGAGGGTACCTTTCGCTATATGCGCCAACTTTATAAGCTACTCATATTGTTGTTCTTACTTGCATTGTTACTATAATTGTTGTTATTGCTGTTGTTATCGTCATTGTCTTCGTCATTGTTACGATCATCTGATCATCACTATCCATTCAAATAGCAAAAATCAATTGTAATAGATTGCTGTGACAAGTAGCCGGCTTCCCAGCTTTTGGTGAAGCGATACGTTTCTGGTTATCAAACTCATTGGACAGACGCACAGGTGAGGCATCGTTGAAAGACCTGGCCGTGCTGAAGAGCGTTTGATGCAAAAGCGGGTTTCATGGAACATTACTCAATATCACAATGTGAGTTTCTTAGGTCTGATTGAATCAGACAACACGAGGAGCTAATCACATTTTGCGTCTATCGTTGCTCTTCGATAAGAACTTGACGAGACAATCCTAAACCAAAATCAGTCATCTTGCCACATCAGGACTAGACTCATGCGGCGTGATGACCAAGATTGTCAAGCCCACGTCACGGCATGATGAATCCCCGACGCGTCAAGGATCGTATCGCATCCTACCAAAAGTTCCTCGCTTAATGTCAGGAACATTCAAAGTGCAAACAACATAAGATGATGGACTTCTTCCGCCAATTCGTCCGTGCGAACATCGAAATCGCCAATTCAACTGTTCTTCGACATGGGAAAGCGACCGATTGAGCCTGTGGTCAACAAGGCTCGACTGCCACGCATGCCAAAATGGCCAACTATTGCCATTGCTTGCACATTGGGAGTCGCGGTTGTCCAAATGGCCAGTCTCCCCTTCCTGCCCTGGGTGCCTGCACAAAATGATTTGGACGGCATCGCATCTTACCCCATGAATAAGTCGAATAACGACACCTATTTTGATTGGGAAGCGGTTTCACCATCAAGAGATTTGGAATACGTTCCTTGCTATGGAAGGTTTCAATGCGCTAGGCTCCTTCTCCCAATGGACTGGACCGAACAAGAAGAAAACTGGCACACTCATGAAGTAGCCATCGCCATGATCAAACAGCCCGCTAATGTTTCCATTCTGGACCCCCGCTATGGTGGCGAGATCTTTCTCAACCCAGGTTCGTAATTGAATCTCACAACATTCTCCACCGGGCTAATAACTGCCAGGCGGCCCTGGAGTGCAGGGCGTGACCATGTTGACGGGCAGGCTCAACGATCACCTAGTCAATGCCATCAATAGCGAGGATCCAGATGGCAAGGTCTTTGACCTTGTTTCCTTCGATCCCCGAGGTGTCGGCTTTTCAACTCCACGCATCTCGTGCTTCGACGATCTTATAGCTCGCCAGCTCTGGCATCAACTCGGAACGGCGTATGGGGATGTATCGGTCCAGTCATTTGATCTTTTGTGGGCGCGAGCGCGATCCCTAGAGAAGCTCTGCAATGCGGGGAATGCCAGCTCAGAAAAGGCTCTTTTCATGAGCACCGTCAGCACAGCCTTTGTGGCGCGTGACCTACTGGCGATGGTGGAAAAGAGTGGTGAAGCAAGAGAACAGAGGGCCCGAGAAGCGCTGATGACTCTTCACGGTGGAGACAAAGATTTCATGGTGCCAGAGTCTCTTCAATACCAACCAGGCGAGGAGCTTTTGCAATATTGGGTACGTTCACTCACTATCCAACTTTACTCTTCGGCTTGAAAAGATTGTTTAACACTCTCACAGGGCTTTAGTTATGGAACTTTCCTAGGCGGAACCTTCGCCAGCCTGTATCCATCACGAGTGGGGAGGATGATAGTAGACGGTTGTGGCGAATGGGAAGATGAGGCTTCCGGAGAGTTCCTAGGCTTCCTGCTTGACACGGACAACGAATGGTCTGAGTTCTTCAGACTTTGCTATGCAGTAGGGCCTGATAACTGTGCGATATACAATGAAGATGGCCCCAAGGCCATGCAGAAGTCTGTCGCCGACCTGTTGGAGACCCTGCAGACCAATCCAATATCCGTCTACGAGGACGGTATGCCTTTTCCGGATATCTTTACCAGGGATATTCTGGTTCAAGGCATATTTGGGGCACTTTACCGACCGTATAGAGATAGCACATGGGTCAAGCTGGCGGAGACACTCTCGGCTCTCTTGAATGGTACTGTCCCCTCCGGAGCGGTCGATATGCTGCCGTCCCGCAAATTTCATATTCCAGTGGATGGGTGCAAGACCTCGGATTGTGTCACTGAAGGGATGAGCGAAGGCTTCTGGAGCGAAATCACTTACGGCATTTATTGCACCGACGGGCTCGACTTCCGCAACATCTCCAAGTCGGAGATGGCTGCTTGGGTTACCATCCTCCAGCAACAAAGTCCGTTATTCGGCAACATGTTCGCCACTACTTCGAAGCTGCCTTGTGTTGGGTATCCGGCCCGACCGAAGTGGCGCTTTGGGGGCCCCTTCGGCGGCAAAACCAAAACCCCAATGCTATTTATCGGCAACACCTTTGATCCCGTGGCACCGCTTGAGGGCACCCGCAAGAACGTCAAAAGTTTCGAAGGCGCAAGATTGTTGCAGCAAGATTCTGTGGGACATTGCTCCATCAACGCTCCAAGCAAATGCACCGTGTCTTACGTTCGGAAGTATCTCGTTTCTGGCGAGTTACCCGAGGAAGGTACTATCTGTTCTGTGGACGGTTCTCCATTCGACGAGAACATGTAGATATTTCCGGTCGTTGGTCGTTCACAGCACGTCCTATGTCTTGATCTTTAGGCTACTCAATCGTTCGGTGTAATTGTAAACTATGTGCAAGAATGCTAGGTAGGAGAAGAGCAATTTCAGTCACATCGTGCCTCCCGTCAAGGAACAACCTCAGAACTTCGAAGGCGTATTGATGAGAAATGCCATTCAACTGTTATCTCCCGGTCAAAAAAGATTAGAGGCACTGTGAGTACCACTGGTTCGAAGCGGTGCAGGTCGATCCCGACTCGCAGCAGGTGGCCCCAGTCCAACCAGAGCCGCCACACTGGCTCCATTTGGCAGCGCACTGAAAGAAACAGGCATTAGCAACACGCAAATCATGAGACTACCATCGGGAGGCTTACGCTTCCACCACCGCCACTGGGTGGAGGGTTGCTGGTGGGAGGCGGGCTGGTACTGCCGCCATCAGAGCCAACAGTGATTGACGCAGAGCCACTGCTGAAGTAGCCCTCCGTCGCAACAATCTGGTAGTCATGGGTACCGAGGTTCAATCCGACAGCAGCCCAGGCGTTGAAGTGTGTCCCGGTGTTGACAGTGCCGCCGGTTCGCTTGCTCTGGCGGACAGACCAGTACTGCTGAAAGGTCTTGGTGCCCTCGATGGACGGGGCGTTGGTTCGAGTGCTAACGTAGATGTCATAGGTTCCGCCGTCGCTGGTGACGGAGCCCTTCCTTGTAGCGCCGGAGGAGGGGTTGTAGGTTCCTGCAGTATAGATTAGCGATGTGACCAGTGAAGGCTCGATGGAAGAGCGTATGTCGCAGTCGGCGGGTGGCTTCTTACCAAAGTTCTCGACAATGTAGTACTTCGAGCCGTTAGCTAACAGATCCCAAGAGCTGCTACTTCAGGAATGTTACCTCAATCAAAGGATTTCTTGTCCAACCATAGACGGCGAGGTAACTGTTACCGTTGGGGCTGTAGGTTCCCGAGTAGGTAATGGTTCTAGATGTTTGACAATGTCAGGATATGTGCTCTTTGGAAAGCTTAAGACAACATACCTCGCACTGCCCGGGTTCCATCCCTTTCCACCGACGAAATTTCCACCAGTCTGCCAAACAACAGAGTACGAGCCCCCGGCTCCATTGGTGTACGTCACTTGTGAGCCACCATCAGTCCACCAAGAGTAGTAGTATCCATTGTGAGTTCCGGTTGAGCTTGGTGTAGATTGACGCTTGATCAGGTCTCCAGGGAGAGCAAAGACTCCAACGGCGGTGGTAAGAGCCACCAAGAGAGTGGAGAAAGAGACCATGTTAAAGAGTGCGCGTGGAAGTTTGCGTGGTTGAACAATGATTCCGTGTTTTCGGGGGAGGGGCTTCTCGCCTTTATATTTTCTCAATCCTATGTGAAGATGCCCTCAAACTTGGCATTTTCCACGATGTTGTGGCGTCTGACAAGGCCGCTTTCGTGTAACTCTCGGTGCTGAATGTGAAGCAGCTGCCTATGAGAGAAGGTGGAAGGAATCCTGATGCGCCACTTCATTTGGTTATACCATTCTGTTGGCTGCAGCTGGAAGTTTGGTTTAAGGATGTGTGGTTGCTTGGGTTGCATTATTTGAAGCATTGTGACCTTGAACATTCAGCCGGTACCTGGTCCTTGGCACGGAGCTGTTATGAAGGCTGGTGCTAGTGATCCATCGATGTGATCTATCTGGAGACCTGTTCTGAACACGACATAATCAATTACATCTACTTGCATTTCGTACCTTCGCTATAATTTGTCGTGATGTCGCTCACTCACGATCAGGTACCGTAGCCTCGACATCAGTCTAGAAAACCTATACATAGCTGATGAATATAGGCGATTTTGACGAATCATCACTATACAGATGGCGTTCCACATCCGTCTGTCCGTGATCAATGTGGCTGGCAACGACGGAGACGAGCCGCCAAAAGAGATTCGGAGGTTCCATCCCGCATAAGACTACCGATTTCTCCACACTTGGGCACACGTGCGACGACCAAAAGTTTGGTTCGTACGAATTTAGCCGCCGGTAGAATGCATAGAAGGTAGTATTCTCGCCATTTCCTAGTCTTTCCCTTCGGGTTCGCGATTGCCTCACATATGGCAAATACCCGGCCCGGGCCACGCGACCATATAATAACTCGCGTGGCGCTCTTGGCATTTCCTCGTCTTCTCGGGTCCTGGCCAGACCTTTCGGTCTTTTCGCAGACTTCCAAGCATGTCTTATTTGCGAGGATTCCCAAGAAAGCTTTAGCTGACGCTATCAACTGAGGGGGCAGTCGTACCTCAGAGGCGTCAGTCCCCAATTACTCAGCAATGATGAGCGCTTGTCGACCTTCAGCCGCTGACTGGTTTCTTTGTGGTACTTCGTCGAGACAAGTCTCAAGATGATAGCGCCTTATCTTCCAAGGTCAGCCGAGGCAGCCGGCCATTACGGGAACAAAGGTGGGTCAGGCTCCGACCCGCGAACCGGAGCAGGCGGTGGTGGCCTATCATAACGCAAGGCATCATCAACAATCAGAGGGCACTCATCTTAATGTCTACAAGCAGTACTTTTGTGCATAGGAATGCTATATAAGGACATTGTGAATTCATCAGCCAGGAATATAGAGCAGTCCTTCTGACTTCCGAGTGATTCAGCAACAGGCAGAGAATACTTGCCTACGCTATATGTCACAGGCGATTTCGCATATACTTCTGTGTTTTCTCCCCTACGTACAAGCAGACATTCCCAACACAAGATTACCATGAAATCTACGCTAATCGGAGCTTCATTAATCAAACAATTCGTCATCCAAAGCTTCTGCTCATTTTTAACTCATAATCACATTAGACAATTCTGCTACCTTGGACCCTCAATACCACGCCAGCTTACATGCACATGTATTTCATCGGCATTAGGTTTCCGACAATTGAAGACTCGAATTTTTCGACAAACGCCATGGAGGAGATTCGTACTTGGCATCGGCATTAGGTTTCCGATAAAGACTAGAATCTTCATGATGAACGCCATTGAGAAGACCAAGCACTGGATATCGGCATGTTGCCTGGCTTTGCAAGCTTCCGACCCCATCTACTCATATACAGGGAAGCCAACCCGTCTCGGTTCACGGGACACGGATATATCCCTTCATCGGAAAACAAAATTCCAAAGCAGGTGAAAATCCCCGAAATGGTGACTTGTGACGAAAGCCGTCTCGGGGTTCTCTGTTTCACATCTACAGATGGCAGCTGATTCCGGTAGCTGAGCTGAGTACCGGATTATTTTTGCCTTCCTGGGCGCGTTTACTGATCGAATAATGTGAAGCTGCCGGCTAACCGTGTGTCGTAGTCTCTTTTGGGTAACTGAAGTGCGAGCGCAACTGGTCGTTACGGAATCCATGCCTAAGCTGGTCAAGGTAGGCAGTAAATGCGCGACGCTAAGAGCAATGACTCGGGTCACCAGCCCGTAGAAGTCGCAAACTCAGTGGGGAAACCAGTAAATGTGCCATTTCCCCAGATGAACCCCTGCTAATTTACCCCGCGATCACTTGCTTGATCTCCGCCAACCTTACCCGGCTTACCCCCACGAATCCATTCTCACGTCTCCCGCACATCCACAGTTGCAGAAAGAACATCATGATGGCCCTGTCTCTGTCCAGTCAGAGCCTACATTTTGTCAATCCGGTGGGTCTGCCATGGACTTCAGGAGAGCCTCCTCAAGGCTGTTGGTATATGCTGGGCCAATCATAAACTCAGAATATGGTTCGGACTTGCGCATCAAGACTGCCGTCCGTCGGGTTTGTCCCCGCCCGCTAGCGTCAGCTTGACATTGCGTATTTGCCCTGTTATTGACAAGATGAACCTTGCTGCCGAAGACTTGAACCTGAAAGACATGAGAACATGCCATCCGGTCGGACTACATAAGAAGCTCGGACATCTCACCCTCTTATCAGGAATCGCTTCTCACCAACCTCACAACCCATTCAGTCCATTTCTACCACCCACTCTTACTTCCACCTCTTGTTTACACCTGCGATCATCAGTCGTTCAACATGGGTGTTGTCAACAAAGACGACGAGCCCCCCAGCCCAGGGGTCCAACACATCGAACAAGATGCTGCTGTCGCCGACGCAATCAAGGCTGTTGAGCATCGTGATCTTGAGCGTATTGAAGAGACTCAGCCTGGTGCTTTCGTTTGGCTCTGCGCCGCAGCAACTGCCATTGGCGGCATGCTCTTTGGTTATGACACGGGTGTCATCTCTGGAGTTCTGGTCGTCATCAGAACAGATCTGGGTGGGAAAGAGCTCACTCATTCCGAGAAGGAGCTTGTCACCGCGTTGACTGCCGCTGGTGCTCTTCTAGGAGCAATCTTTGCTGGTCTCACGGCAGACAAGCTCGGCCGAAAACCCTCTATCTGGTTCGCCAGTGTTCTGTTTACGCTCGGAGCTGTGATTCAGTCAGCGGCCTTCTCTGTCGCCCAGATGGCCGTAGGACGTCTTGTTATTGGTCTTGGGGTTGGCTCAGCATCTATGGTATGTCTTACTTCTGTTATCGACTGATAAAGTAAACCACCTGACAACGGTCTTCTTCAGATCGTGCCACTATACATCGCCGAGATATCACCTGCAAGGTTCCGAGGTCGTATGATTTCAGTCGACATGATCTTCCTCGGGAGCGGCTCGGTGCTTGCTTATGCCTTCGATGCCGCCTTCTACAAGACACCTCATGGATGGCGATATATGATAGCAATCGGAGGTATTCCTTCTATCGTGCTAGGAATTCTCCTCTTCTGGTGCCCCGAGTCCCCTCGTCAGTTGATGTTCCACGGAAAGCGAGAAGAGTGCGTTCGTGTCCTCCGAAGAATCTACCCCAACGGGACTGAAGACGAAATTGCCGATAAAATGACTTCCATCGAACGTGGGGTT
This sequence comes from Colletotrichum fructicola Nara gc5, assembly GCF_000319635.2. Classification (NCBI taxonomy): domain Eukaryota; kingdom Fungi; phylum Ascomycota; class Sordariomycetes; order Glomerellales; family Glomerellaceae; genus Colletotrichum; species Colletotrichum fructicola. Next base: position 5,504,457 of record NW_027094054.1, on the reverse strand, counting down.
AACCAAGCTAAAGCCCTTAATGAGGAGATTTCTCTTCGGAAGTCTCTCACAAGTATTTTCACTATCCCAGCCAATTTGAGGGCAGCTATTTGCGCTTGCGGACTGATGCTATTCCAACAGTTTTGCGGTTTTAACACGTTGGTCAGTACCCTATTGGTCACTTCGATGCACCGAGAAGCTAACAAGAAGGTAGATGTACTACTCCAGTACTCTGTTTCAGATTGTGGGCTTCTCCAACCCCATTGCGGTTGGCACCGTTGTAGCCGGAACGAACTGGATCTTCACCGTTCTATCTATCTTCCTTATCGATCGAGTTGGACGTCGCAGACTCCTGCTCTGGACAATGTGGGGAATGCCTGTTTGCCTAGCCATCGCAGCCATCGCTTTCCACTGGATTCCTCTGGACCTCAACACTTTGGAGCTCAAGACCCAGGAAGTCGGTTGGCCAGCAATTCTTGTCTTGGTCTCAATGATCATGTTCGTGGCGTTTTACGCCGCTGGCTTGGGCTGTGTTCCTTGGCAGGCCAACGAGTTCCTCCCTATGGAGGTTCGAGCGAGTGGCACAATGATGATCAAGTAAGCTTCCATGATGACCATGTATCAAACCTTGCGCTGACGGCTGTATAGCATTTTCAACTGGGGACCAAACATTATTGTCTCTTCAACATTCCTGTCTATGATGCGAGGCATGACACCATCTGGCACCTTCGGGTTTTACGCTGGCCTGTCATTCCTCGGCTGGGTGTTTGTGATTTTCTGCTTCCCTGAAGCTGCCAATATGACCTTGGAGGAGATTCGTGTTGTCTTTGAGCATGGCTTCGGTGTCATATATGCTGAGGAGTGGAGGAAGCAGAGGAAGCTGGACTTGCAGACAAGAAGGGAGGAGGCCAACGTTTAGATACTGTTAGCAACTATTTTATTTTCAAATCAACGCCCTTTCAAAGGTTCATTTAGCACAGGAAACTTTCTCTTTGAAATTTCGCTACGAAATAATGAAGATGGTGTCGCAGAAGGCGGCAAGACCCTAAGGGTCTATCTGCTTTTTACTGAAGCTTGAAATCCCTCAGATCATTGGTTTGCGACTCAGTAATGTGTCGGGTGTACTCAACCAATCCGCCCAAGAAATTGAGCATTTCTGTTCATTCGTGTCAGCGTCTACCCTTTTGGAACATTGATGTCGAGGGAGTTGCTTACCTTTGGGTTTTCCGGGGATGTTGGTACCCATGTACTCAGACTGGGTCTGTGGCAAGAGGGTGGCGTCTCCAATGTTGTTAACAAGTTGTCTCCAAGCTTGTTCAGCCTCCTGATTAGGTTCGATATAAATCTTGCCGTGCTCGCGCAGGAAAACCAACGTATCGCGAATCCAATTGCCCTGGAGCTCTGCGCAAGTAGGCCCATTGCAGAAAGACGTAGGCCCTTGCGGCCCGTAGATGAAGAAGGCGTTTGGAAATTCCGATGTCATCATCCCGAGATGAGTGGTAGTGCCCTTGGCCCATTTCTCCTTCAAAGATTGCCCCTTCGTGCCCTTAATGTCGATGGCGAGAATGCCTCCAGTCACCGAGTCGAAACCAGTTGCTAGGATGAGGACGTCAAACTTGCGGAGCTCTCCATCAGCAGTGAAGACGCCGTCCGGAACAACCTCGGCGATGGGGTTTGCCTTGGTGTCAATCAAGGTGACATTGTCGCGATTGTAGACTTCGTAGTACCGCTGTTCAAGGGTAGCCCGTTTGGTTCCAAAATAGTACGGCGGCTTTGCTGGCGCCAGCAGGTCTTGCATCTCTGGCTTGTGCACCCTCTCCAAAACCTTGCTGCGCCAGAACTCATACGCATGCTGGTTTGCTTCCTTGTTTCTGATGACATCTTGGTAGGTGCCGAGCCAAAACGAAAGTCCACCCTTGGCCCAAATCTTCTCGAAGAATGCCTGCCGTTCATCCGCCGTAGCATCGGCACAGATCGCGGGGTTGAATTCGAAGTCGAGGCCTGCGAAGGTCTTCTTACGAAGATCGTAAAGAGCCTGGTAGGTCTCCTTTTTCTGGTCTTCTTCGGAAAGAGGCGTCTGGCGCATTGGAAGGGCATAAGTAGGGCTGCGTTGGAAGACTGTCAGATGTTTAACCTCAGGAGCAATCTCCTGGATGACCTGAAGTCCACTGGAGCCGTTTCCGACGATGCCAACTCGTTTGCCCTTGAAGTCAATGCCTCCCTGAGGCCACTTGGAGGTGTGGCAGCATATGCCGGCGAACGAATCCAACCCCTTGATGTCCGGAATGTTCGGCTTCGCCGCAAATCCGGTGCAAAGGATGAAGTATCGAGATCTAGACACAGTCTGGTCCTTGGTAACAATGGTCCACTGGTTCTCGCTTTGGTCGAACTCAGCACTGACGACTCGAGTATTGAATCGCACATCCTTCTTAAGATGGAGCTTGGATTCGACGTGGTTGAAGTAGCTGCGGATCTCATCGCGACCTGGATACTTCTCGGACCAAGTCCACGGTCTCCAGATTTCCTCCTCTGAGAACTCGTACAGAGGAACTGGCGTGTCGACACGAGCTCCGGCATAGCAATTCCAGTACCAGACACCGCCTAGATCGGCCGCGTCATCAAGAACGAGCGTCTTGAACCCGGCTTTGCGCAGCTGGTCAAGGGCGTAACATCCGGCAAAGCCAGCACCCACGATGATCGCGTCGTACTCGGGAGAAGGGAGAGAACCCATTGTGAGATTTTCAGGTTGGATGGGAAAGAGAAGAAGAATTCGTAAAAATTGGTTGTTGATTGTAAATCTGATGGTTTAAGACGAGGGAAAGAAGTTGACCGCTGGAGTCCTTATAGTACCTAGGTTAGTCCTCGATTCCTTCATACGGTCAGGCATCTCTCTTATTAGTGTGATTTGGTACATCATAGGCTTCACAGCGATCCAACCGTTAACCAGCCCCTTCTCCTTGATTCCACGCCATCGTGAATATGAATACGTGTACACGGACGGACCATTTAGGTTTCGAGCATGGTTAATGGCGAAAATCAAGGATAAAAGTTTAAAGCTGGTTGTCCAACCATGAAGGAAACAAGGACATGGCCCGTTGTGACCATGCCGGTCTGCAGTATGTTGACTGCGCTGCTGTTTTCTCGGTGCGATTTCCACTAAAAAATTGTGGCTCTACCATGGCTTCAAGAAAATGGCGGATGCAATGAGCGGCAGGCACTGCGCGGCATTTGGAAATTCGTCCGGATCAGGGGCAATTGCCCCAAATCAGTCCGAGACCCAGTATCAGCCCATATGTAAGGACCAATCATCATTCTAAAGATCCACGACTGAGTGGATGCGAGCAGGGTGGCGACCTCTTTGAAGAATCTCACCATGTCCATTTCTATTCCGGTTCAGATGTCTTCAAATCTTCGGCTTTGGTTCAAATGACGTCAAAGGACATTTCAAACTATTGGATGTGGTTCGCAAGATGGCAGGATGCTGATATTAATGTTGAAGCGTTCAGCAATACCCTGTTTTACGCTGTCTCAGGGGCGCAAAGAAGAGGGCCGATGCCTGTGCCCGTGTGACTGGCGCCGGGGATAGCCCCACGACGGGCCGGTGAAAACCCACCTGTCTACGTTTCGTGGAGTTGGACATGGCTGGGCTCTTGACTTCATTCATGAACCAGCCCGGCCTTCTGACTGTAATCACCTCTATCATGGCATTGAATCTAGGTGACCGTGAAGAGCCGGGGAATTCACCCACTGGCACCGTACATGAAGTCGAACTATCGGATCTCAGCTGCAGATCTTGCAAAAGGTGTGGCCCCACCCTGCTATCGTGACTCAGGGAGCGTCCATGTGCTGATCAGGTCTGACTGGCCCGCAGAAAGAAAGCCAAATGGTGAGTTGCTGATTCGAAAACGGCACAGGCTTATGTATACTAATGGCGGTTTGCAGCGACCGTTCTTTGCCTCGTTGCCTGCTTTGCGAAAAGACTTCTCACGCATGCATCTACCCGTCTACGCGCCTGAAGCCGGGACCTAAGCTAGGTATGGTCACCGTTCTAAAGTGCCTGTCTTCTATTAAGAACTGACAAATGCGTAAAAAGGCTCACGGAATCGCAAGCGCCGAAGAACTTCCGAAGACGCCGTCCACATCAACCTGGGTACACCGGTGGTTCCCTGTCAAGGCACACCAACGGAGCAATTCATCAACCCACCTGCAGTAGTTGAGTCGCAGAGTTTCGACCCTCCTGCCAAAGCTTGGAGGCACCAAAATGGCTTCTTGCTATCCCGATCCACGGGCCAAGACGAGAACATACGCCCCGGCTCCTCCCATATTTCTGACACCAGATTCGTCCGCGCCATCAGCCTCTCTGCCCTAGTCCACCCTTCTCATGAAGCAAACGTGACACCTCTTTCGAGGGGTCCCTCACCGACAAATGGCGATTTCTTCGTTAGACTTGCGGAGACCCAGAACGTCCTCATGCAAGTCTGCGAGTCACTGGGGTTATCAGTCGAGTCACTGCAACTGCTGTGCGTCATGTAAATCGTTAACTATTCGTTCAGGTTCCGGCTTGCTGACAATGCTCTTAGCACTAATCTGTATTTCGAATATATGACAGCATTCTCTCTTTTCCATCAACCATCTTTTGGAGACAAGATTCAGGCCATCCCAAAGACTCTTCATCTGAGCGCTTTGATGTCGGCGATGTTCTCCATTTCTGCACGCTTCACTGATGACGAGACTTTACCTCTCGCTGAAGCACAGTGTAGCTTATCTCACGCATATTTCCATGGCCTGGCTAGGGAACTCATTGATCAAGCTATCGACGAGTGTGACGACGATCCACCACCACTCTGTCTTCTTCAAGCATTGATATTGTGCACCTTTTATGAACTCACGAGGGGGGTCCGTGGTCGTGCATGGCGGATGGTAGGCACATGTGTTAGGGTGGCATATGAACTCAGACTTCATCTGGTTGACAGCATGGCACCAACAACCCCGCCGTCAACCACTGCAGACTTGAATCAGTGGTCAGATATGGAAGAAAGACGGCGCAGCTGGTGGGCCATCTGGGAAATGGACGTATTTACATCAACAGTGCGCCGCTGCCCCACTGCCATTGGCCAGGATATCAACGAAACGTATCTTCCTATACCCGATGATATCTGGTTCAAGAATACATATCAGTCAAGCTGCTTACTTGACCCCAACCCGACGGAGAGATCGAGAAAGCTGGCTCTGTCGGGTAATGATAGCAGCGCTGCATGGTTTATCACTATCAACTCCATCATGCGGAATGCGCAGGTATTAGCCCAAGGCAACCTGCATAGTATACTTTCGGACCTTGCGCCGGGAGACGACTTTCACTCTCTCAAGCGATACTTTCACGGGTCCTTTCGCAGAAGACAATCCGCTGAAGACACCCGACAACTGTCTATGTTGCTGAAGGCTCTCCAGCAAACCGTTGCTGACTTGCCGCAACAGCTTGCTTACAAGGGTACTCAACTTGGTTTTGGGTCTTCGACACCTTCGTTCGCAAGCAACAAAACTCAAGCAGTTTCTGATAGAAAGTTGGATGCCGCGCAACATTCAATCTTTCTCGCAATCCAGCTGGCGCGGTTCATGATTTATCATCACTATGCTTTCAGTGAGGTATTGCTTGGTACGATATTCTCAGAATCCGGGAGTTCTTCCCCATCTTTAGGTTGGACTGCCACACCTAGAGATCCAAATGAGAGGCTTTCTCACTCGGAAGGGCTACGTAACTGCCTCGAGGCATCTGATGACATTTACGCTATTATCTGTCGCTCATCAGATACACACATCAAATGGACCAGCCCCTTCTTAGCGAGCACGGTATGGCTTGCGGCTTCTCTACAGATTCTACGCAAGGTCTTCGCTCCGTCAATCTGCGATGAATTGTCTGGGCAGAAGATTGTGTTGCTTCGTAAGACGTACCAGAGTTATACGGATGTATGGGATACCCCGCAAAGTCTATTACAAAACCTAGACTCATTAGAGCAACGATTGATGCGAAAGAAATTGGAGATGGCTGCTATGGAAGCGCAACATACGACGAATTCCACGTCCGGTGAACGGACGCATCAAGCTGCCTGGATGTCATCGCACGAAAACATCTGCAGTTCGTCTGCTGATCAGGGGACAATGGGACTCGGCATGCTGTCAATGTCATCTCAGGATGATCCCAGAATGTCTGCTTCGAGTCAAGACGGGAACATTGACCACCTGGCTTTTGCGAATGATCCGTACGGAAACTTGCAAACACCGAATTTGAACACGTCAGATGGCTTCAACGGATTCTCTGAAGCTGATCAAGAGTTGAGCTTTTTCATATCGTCACTGATTGGATAGAAATAATGTCTGGCACTTAAACCCTCTACACACTTCTTCAGTCTATGGCACTAAATGAGTGGTGATCTATTGTATCGCCGACGCTCTGAAGTCACCATTTGAGCGCGACTCCTCTTTGCAGACTTCTTTTTCTTGGTCCCATGGTCGTTTAGTCATCATCATCTTGAGGGAATCTAGAGAGCAGGCTTCAACAGACTTTCGAATGCCTCTTCTGCGTGCTTCTCTGCGTCGAACTCAAGAATCCAGTCTTCCCTCGGCAGTGCAATACTCTGCGGGTTCTCCTTGACCTTGTTCCAATCCGTCTTGTGCCAAAGATCGCGGGTTGACAGTCCGGTTTGCTGCACCGCTTTCACACGCTCATACCTTTTCCTTGTGTATTAGCTTCGGTGATCACCCTTGGCACAATGGGCGCATGACTCACCGCATCTCTTGGTACGTCTTGAGAGCTGTTGAAATCTTGTCTTTGCCAGCGCGTCTCAAGCAGATGGCGATCGTTACACCGTCCTCCATTGCTTGCGTGGCTCCTTGGACACTCGTTGGAAGAAATGGATGCACCGCATCTCCGAGTAGTGCAATTCTGCCGCCGCTACTGACCCAGTTCGGCAAGGCATCCCGGTAAACCAGCTTCCAGTCAACCAGTGACGGGGTCTTCTCTACAATCACCTTGCAAAGCGGGTCCCAACCTTCCAGCGCTTTGAACACATCCTCCAGCTTCCCAGGGAGCGACCACGACTCGTCAATATCGTACTCGTCTTTGTGTGTCAGCACCCAAGAGGCGTCTTTGCCGCCTTTGATAGTCGAGAACAGGAAGTGGGCGTCCAGTCCGATCCAACCGTTGAATGTGTCGCCATTCTCGCAGAACTCCCTTGTTCTAGGGTCTGCGAGCAGGGCGTCGGCAGAGAACCTAAGAAACTGGATCAGCGTACTTGATCACTTGCTCCAACGAGACTATGTCTTACCACGCCCGCCATACGGCGTAGCCACTGCTCACTGGCTTTTCCTTGTGTTTTAGGACAAGCTCCCTCGCTTTAGACCGAACACCGTCGGCTGCAATCACTACATCGGCATCGATCTGAACTATCAGTCAGCAAAGCAGATTCATCATTCCCATGGCAATTATTGATCCCGCTGGAGTTAGGGAGTCTTTCAACGAACCTTCCTGTCGTCCTGAAGTTGAATACCAGCGCCGCCTTGGCTTTCAAAGTAATCAACAACCGGCTCTCCCAGATGAATGGGGATCTTCAACTCGTCTCGCGCGTAATTGAAAACCACCTCATGAAGCTCGCCTCTGTGGCCATTCAGAACCGGCGCCTCGGGATCGGGAGGTGGTCTTCTCTGAGTCAAGACTACTTCTCCAGTATCCCACTTGTGGATCCTAAAGCCGTAGCTTTCAAGGTTTATGCTCAAGGGACGCAGCCTTGAAACGACATCGCCATTGGACCACCGATGAAAGATCCGACCGGCATTTGGTCCAAAGGAGATGATGTCTCCGAGTTGCTTCAGTTCCGGGAACGATTCGTAAATCACGACATCGTGACCTTGCCGGTGACACTCGATTGCTGCGGTCAAGCCACCGAAGCCAGCACCGACGATAATTACTTTGATCCCGCTGCTGTGCCTTGGTGGGGTAGACATGATGAAAGACTTCTGACTCCAAACGAGTAAGGATGCTTAGGAGAGATGGGAAGTTGATGTCGAGGAAGTCCGGACTTTCATATGGTGCTGTAAATCAAGACAGTATCGACATTCAAGTGACCTCGGGTGATGAAGGGAATTTTGTCACAAACTTTGCCAACCGGAAAAGAAGAAAAGCATCTGCCGCGAAACACGATTTATCCCCAAACATCTGCCGTGGGGTCCCTTCTCGAGACGTTGCACCCCGCGTTTAACAATTTACCCCACATGAGCCAGCCCTTTGCTCTGATAATGTCTTCCGGCCATTATTCGAACGGCTACCCGCGTCGTGGAGGCGCTTGCCTGCATCCATGGCAAGCTTGTTGGCGCTTGCCAGCCAGTCACTCTGTCGTGCCACGTCTTGGGTGCGATGCAACATCATCACCTGTCCCCATGCTAGCTGCACTGATCCCTGCCTGTCTTTGTCAGTTCTCCGCGTGGGTCTAAAGCCACCATGCTACCCTCCGCACTTTTGAAAGCTCTGAATAAGCACACGGGTCGAGGCAGCGGAAGGTAAAATGACAGAAAGGCCCGAAATACGACGCCAGGGGTCGCGATGGCGGCAGTCTGCCGTGTTGGCGTTTTCTTAAGTAGTTCGACGCCCCTTGGGAACGACGTCTCCCCACATTCGGCTTCCAAAGTTGTCCTCCTTCTCCGTCTGAACTTTCGCTCTCCACATTGCAACTCGTGCTGAAATGAGAGAACGCCGTCCTGATGGCATTCGTGCCAATTGGAGGTGTTTCGTTGCGTGCGGAATGGTAGTGCTATCTCCATTCCAGTATGGAGTTGATTTTGGAATCATCGGTGGCTTACAGGCCATGCCTGGGTTTCTTCAGGTGTGTATTTCGACCATTGTTTACTACAGCCCTCGGCGAATCACTGACATGGTTTTGAATGACAGGTCTACGGTTACGAAGACCCCAAAACAACCATCGGATGGAACATTTCCACCACCCGCCAGCAGTTGATATCATCTCTCATGACCCTCGGCGCTTTCATCAGCTCCATGCTCGCAGGAGCAATCGCCTCGAAATTGAGTCGAAAGATGTGTTTATGGCTATCCTGTGTACTCTGCGTAGTGGCCAACGTCATTATGATGACGACAACACACATTGGAGCGCTCTACATTGGTCGCCTGCTCATCGGCTTGGGCAATGGTGGCTTCATGACGTTTTCGCAGCTTTACATCCAAGAGACCAGCCCGGCAAAGTATCGTGGACTATTCATGACCGGCTTTCAGTTTTGTGTTACGATTGTGAGGATCCTTCTTTGATTCATACCAACAGAGACTGATTTACTTTCTAGGGAACTCTCCTCGGTACGATCATAGATTGGGCAACCGCCCAACGCCCCGACAAGTCGGCATATCTGATACCCTTAGGAGTGGTATATGCTGTTCCTGTTGTCATCGCTGCAAGCCTCTTCTTCATCCCCGAGTCGCCCCGATGGCTTATCATGAGAGATCGGATTGAAGAAGGGAGGAAGGCTCTGGTGTGGCTAAGACCTACCGGTGTTGATGTTGAGGACGAGGTCAACGAGATACGAGGTGCAGTGCTTGAGGATTTTGAGACGAAGAAGTCGGTGACATTCTGGGACATGTTCAAAGATCCAATCGACAGGAGAAGGACGATCATTTCCATGTGCGCAGTATGCTTACAAGGTGCTTCAGGTTCAATGTTCATCATTGGTAAGTGCCAGCTTAGTCAAAACATCTCGTAAAAAAAGACTAACACACCCAAGCGTACAAGGCATATTTCTTCACCATCGCCAGAGTCGAGCACCCTTTCGCCATGACCAACGTTTTGTCAACATGTGGTCTTCTAGCAATCATTGCAAACGCACTGGTCGTGGTGCGCTACGGTCGTCGTCGGGTCTTCCTCCTGAGTGGCCTTATTCTATCCGGCTGCTTTCAGCTGGTCATGGCAATCACGTTTGACAAGCACCCGAACACAGTCTCGACTGGGAACCTGCTGGTAGCGATATCGTGCTTATTCATGATAGCCTACAACGTAAGCTCCATTATGTTCTTTATGCCCTTCATTACTAATATAAACTGCTCCAGGGGATGATTGCGCCGTACTCCTGGATGGTCGCCGGCGAAGCTCCGTCTCAACGCCTGCGTAGCTACACTTTGGGCGTCGCGTCAGCTGCTGGGTATTTCCTCGCCTGGCTGATAACGTTCACTGCACCGTATTTTATCAACCCAAGCGCTCTCAATTGGGGCCCGAGATATGGATATATCTGGTTCCCTTCATGCATCATCTCGGCTGTTTGGACGTATTTCTACATCCCAGAGCTTAAGGGCAGAACACTGGAGGAAATTAACCAGATGGTAAGAGCCCATTCCTGCCAGCCGCATGAAAATTCGTTTTTTTCCTAATCACCACGGTCTTTTAGTTCCATGCACGCTTGTCGGCCAGAAAGTTCCGTCAGTTCCAAAGCGCCACCATATCACGGAAGACCAGCCAGTCCAAGGCGGACTTCGAAGGTATCAAAGTCGAAATGCTCGACAGGGCATGATCTGTGTAACATAAGATCGGCAGGCAAAGTGTCTGATTCATAGGGCGCTGCTGCTTTGAAGGAGTCAGGGTGGTGACTTGGCCGACCAACTTTGAAGCCCAAAGGAAATCATAGTGATTGTGAAATTCCAGAAAAGAAAAAAGAATTCTGAATTGTTGCTTTGGTCAATTTCCTCCCCGTTCCGAGCATCGATGTGTCGCAAGATCCTCCGGAGCATGCCCCATATTGGTGAGAGTTTGCTAACTCGTGGAAGCTTGAAAAAGGTTCGTTGGAATGCAAGCCGTCATCCCTCTCGCAACCTCGGCCCACATTGATTTCGCACTCAAGTGCTTTCCCCCTCCAACATCCATCCTCAATTGAGCTCGAACGTCTGACCGACGAAACATTTTACTGTCGGTTAGACAAGCGGGAGACCGAGATCTAATCATCGCGTCCCCCACACTTATCATCTTGGCGCTGTGTTACCCCTCCCGCTGCACCTGCAGCGAACCGCATCTAGAGTCGGATTGAAAGCAGGGTTTCGTCATCACGCCATGCTCAGCGGTGATGATCAATACAACAGCCGCCGATAACGCACAACACAACGCGATAATAACCGGCTGGGTCCCAACTCGCTCGAGAAATTTCCCCGGGTTCACGCTGCTCGCTCAGGTTCAATTCATTCCGGGTCCGCATCATGAAAGCCCTCACGCTCGCCAGCGTTATCCTCTCGTTAGCGGGTTCACCGGCCCGAGCTGCATCGTACACCGAAGCCCTTCTCGCGCTGCACAAGTCCCTCGTCGAGGTCGACTCAACCTCCAATGCCGAAGCGCCCGGAACGGACGTCCTGAAGACGTACCTCGAGAACAACTTCACCGTCGAATTGCAGACTGTCACTGCTGGCCGCCAGAACGTCTACGCGTACTCTGGTAGCTCCCGCGAGGCTCGCGTTCTGCTCACCTCACATTACGACACCGTGCCGCCGTACATTCCATACTCTCGCAATGGCGACGAGATCCGGGGCCGCGGAACGTCCGATGCCAAGGGCAGCATCGCTGCTCAGGTCACCGCCGTGGAAGACCTTCTCGCGAGCGGTGAGATCAGCGAAGGAGATGTCTCCCTCCTGTTCGTAGTCGGAGAGGAGGTCGGCGGCGACGGGATGAAGGCGGCCAACAACCTCAACCTAACCTGGGAGGCCGTGGTCTTTGGCGAACCGACGGAGAACCAGCTTGTACGGGCCCACAAGGGTGTCCTCGCCCTCAACGTCACGGCTTCTGGAATTGCTGGACATTCTGGATATCCCGAGCAAGGCCGTAACGCGATTGATCTTCTCGTGCGCTCTTTGGGGGCAATCATCGGCGCCGAGTTGCCGTCGTCCGAGGAATTTGGCAACACGACCTTGAACGTCGGTGTGATCGAGGGCGGGATCGCGAGCAACGTCATCCCGGAGAATGCTACTGCGAGAGCGTCAATTCGGGTTGCCGTCGATGACATTGATAGCATCAAGGACGTGATCAGCAAAGCAGCGTATGCCGCTACGCCAGAACATGTCAGCCTCTCTTTCAACATAGGCGGGAAGCCTGTCAGCTTGGACTATGATGTTGAAGGTAAGTTGCAACTATGTCAACACATGACTGGATAATCCGCTAACATTTTCAGGCTTCAACACAACTATTGCGAATTATTACACGGACGTTCCGTATCTTGAAGGCGATCATAAGAAATATTTGTATGGTCCCGGCACCATTCTTGTGGCGCATTCGAATGATGAGCGAATCACTGTCGCGGACTTGGAAGATGCTGTTGAAGGATACAAGAAGCTCATTCTTGAGTCTTTGAAATAGAGAAGTCTAGGATGCGTTGGGTTCAAGTTCGTGGCATCCATCGTAATAATAACACAATTGCATAACTGCATTACTGTGCATGCACTACTCTCTATGAGGACGGAAGCTTTGACGGTTGTCCTCCGTGTAGAACGTTGACCGTTGCCTGGACCGTTGCCCCTTCTTGGCATCCGTTTCACCGTGGCTGACGTCACCACACGTGATCCGACACGTACCACCCCACCTCCCCGCACCTAAGCTCGGTCGGTGCAGCTCAGTCAGCTCAGCTCACACACTCAGCTCACACACTCAGCACGCAGGAGCTCACCCCGGCTGCCTCACAGCTCTGCCTCACCAGCGCGAAGTACAAGTTGGGCATAGCACGCCAGCCCCTTTCGCTGCGACATCACCCGCCGGACCACCACCGACCGTCCTTACCACATTCCCTTCTTTTCCGACTGCAGCCATGTCTCCCATCCCTGACGTCGTCTTCGAGAAGATCGACAAGTACGTCGACTCGCTCGCGCCCCAGATCCAACCCCGCATCACCTCCGAGCTCGAGATTTTCCAGAACAAGACCATCGACAGCCTCGAGGACCAGGTCATTGACGCCTTCCGCTCGCTCTTCAACAAGGACAAGGATCCCAGCGGCGCCCGGAGCTTAAATGACTCGCCTCCGGACTCCTACGGCGGCCAGTCCCTGCCCTTCGCCGATGAGATCGCAAAGCTCACCCAGAGCTTCAGCAAGATCACCGATGGCGCCGGAGATGATCTGAGGGAGATTTTCGACTTGACTGAAGGCCGGGGGGGAGGAGGAGGAGGTGAGACCCAGTCCCGTGGCATCGACCACACCGATTCGTTCTCTCGCGGTGCAAAGGGCTTCCTCTCGGCTGCCATCAACGCGGTGCAGGACCACATCGGAGACGACAGGCAGGGCGGAGGAAACAAGTTCGAGCTCGATGGACTTCTTGGAGTGCTAAGCAACACGGTCAAGGATGCCGCCCGCAACCCCGAGGAGAAGGCCCGCCTCATCAGCCCCGAGATCAAGGAAAAGGTCGGCGCGAAGCTGAGGGACCAGCATGCGCCCATCGCCGAGCAGTTCACCCGCATCGCACTGGATCACATCAAGCGCTGGCTTCGCGGCAACACGAGCACGCGAGACCTCGGCGATGGCATGAAGGGTGAAGTCGAGGACCAAGTGAAGGACCTGGTCAAGGGCATCGGTGGTTTGTTCGGTAAGAAGCACTCCTCTGGCGAGAGTGCCTCCCGAGGCCTAGGTGACCGCGACGGTGATGAAGGCGGAAGCGGAAGCGGCTTCTCCAGGGTCATCAGCGACAAGCTGAGCACAGGTCTTGCGAAGGTTCACAGAGAGGTCCGTCTGGAGTTCCGCAACATCCTCGGAGGTATCGAGAAGCAGCTCTTCGAGCTCCTGCCCGACCAGTTCCAGCGGCCATTGGAGAAGATCCTTGGCGGCAACCCCTTCGACTCACAGCTCGACCGCGAGGCTGGAGGCTCGACAGACCGTGGCTTCGGAGACGACATCAAGGTGAAGCTGGTGAGCAAGATCCGCGGCCTGATCCGCAAAGTACAGGAGACGCTGCGTGAGAGCATCTTGGGCGTCGTCAACGGAGGTCATCGCAAGTTCGAGCGCGAGAGCTGGGTGTTCGTGCAGAACATGGTCGAGACCAAGGTGCAGAAGTATCTTCCTAATGTGAAGATCAACGTGCCGGATGACATCGGAAACGAGGGTGTTAGCGTCGGATCACCGAACGTGCAGCTTGGTGGCGGCAACCAGCCCGTTCCTCCTGCGCAGGGCAACTACCCTCCTCCCCCCTCGCACCACGAGTCGGGTGGCCAGCAGCAGGGATACAACCCCGGCAACTACCAGCAGCAGCAACACCAAGAATACCGGCCCGATCAGTACCAACAGCAGCAGCATCAGGAGTACCGCCCTGACCAGTATCAGCAGCACCAGGGATACCAATCCGAGCAGCACCACTCCGGTCAGCAGAACTACGGAGGTCAGAATCAGGGACATGGAGGAAACCAGAGCTACGGAGGAAACCAGGGCTACTATGGCGGCAACCAAGGATACGACCAGAACCAAGGCCACGGCCAGAACCCAGATTACGGACAGAATCCTCGGTACTAGAATGACCAGGGCATTGAAAACGGTGACGGCGACGAGGATTGATACCTGCGGGCGGAATCAAGCATGTTTAACTAGCAAGCTTAACCTCTATGAATAACGATGAACGAGCAATAATGAGCTCCATTGACGTGGGTTCCTGAGTTATTTCGTGACGCCTACTTTCTCCAATGCCTCCTCCGTCTTCTTCTCTAGCTGTATCCCAACAAGTACATCAAGTAGCTTCACAAACTTCCCCCTATCATCTTCAACGCTTTTCGCCAACTCCTGCGCCCCATCTCCCTCCTCAATCAACCCAAACTTGACCGCAACCTCCAACGCCCTCTGATCGGCATACGGAAACACCTCTTCCCAATCACCCTGCACCCGCCTCAAGAAGATCCCCGCCCCCGTCGGCCCAACCCCCTTAATCCCATCCGTCAAGATCTTCTCAACCTTCTTCTGCGCCTCCTCCACACTCTTCAATTCCTTGACCTGCGCTCGTAGCCCCTCCATCTGCTCTACACTCCCATCCTCCTCTCCCTCACCACAAATCCCCCTCACACCATCCACAAGATCCCCCAGCTGCGCAGCCGACTTCTCCTTATGCTGCGTCCGCGCCTCCCACATCACCTTCCTTCGCCCCTCAAACCCCGCCTCATCCACATCCTTGAGCGTGCGTAGCCCAAACGGCTCGTTCAGCAGCGTGTTGATCGTGCGCAGGCCCAGGCGGTGCGAGATGGGCTTGCTCAGCAGCAGCGCCGCGACGAGGTTCTGGAAGGGCGTGAGGCTGGAGTCCGGGTACGTGAGCAGCGGCAGCTCTTCATCATCATCCTTGGGCTTCTTCTTCCCGGCGTCTTCTGGGGGAGGCGTCTTTTGAGGTTGTGTGGTGGAGTCCCAGTCGACCTCGCCGTGGCCAGGGGGCAGGGAGGGGAAGGCGAGGGAGAAGGCTTCGTCGCTTAGGAGCCATTCTATGGTGTCCTTGGAGTTTGAGGATTTCTTTGGCTTTTTGGTGTCTGGTTTAGAGGCTGAGGTGTCTTTTTCGACGTCGGTTTCGGAGGCTTTGCGCTTGGTGCCAGGGTCAGGGGACGTGGCTTCAGCGTCTGAGGACTCATCCTTTGTGGTCTTTTTCGGGGTCATGGTGAGATGGAGGGCGAATACTGTACTTGGAGATGAGAAATATTAGTTGTGAGCACCAACTTGGGTGAGGCAGGAAAGCTCATATATGCTTCGTTTTCCATTGATGGAGTTGAGGTGAAAGCCGCATGATGTCATGGATCGAGGCGGTCTGTGAGCGTGGCAGAACTGACCGCGTAACGTCATGGCATACAACGGTGCGCTAGAAGAAAAAGAAACAATTAGCGTGAGTTCCTGATTTGGAAAGACTCTTTGCATGGTTCTTGAGGAAAGACCTATGGGTCAGGGCACCTTCCAATGTGTCAAGAAATCAACCGGGCATCAATTGCAACGCTAGAGTCATCACTGCCAAAGCAAGACATTTCAAAAGCAAGACGATAAGAAATTCGGACCACGAAGATCCAAGACGACGAAGACCGAGGACGATGAAAAGACAACGAGTCAAACGCAAGTATGCGAGAAAGTTCTGTTCTTCTTTTCTCGAGTAGCCATAATTTCCTAGTGCTCGTTCCCGCCGGATCAAAACTTCATCCCGTGATAAGCATCCCAAGCTGTGCTAGAAAGAACCATCCCAAACGTGCCTGCCTTCCCAACGTGTGATCCCAAATCTCCTCCGCAATACTCAGATCTCAGCCTTGGCAGCACCGTCACCAGCCTCCTGCTTGACGGGCTCCTCCAGCTGAACAGCCTCATCTTCAACGTCCTCCTCAGCCTTGGCCTTGGCTTTAGCCTTGCTGACGCGGGGCTTCTTCTTGGAAGGAGTCTCCTGCTCCTGGGCGTCGCCTTCCTCTTCGTCAGAGGGCGCCTTCTTCTTGGGGGTGCGCTTGCCGCGGGGCTTCTTTGCCGGGGTGGTGCCCGGGGTGCCAGCCTCGTCGTCGCCAGCGGCACCAGCACTGCCGCCGAACCAGCCGTGCTTGGCGATGGCGTTGGAGACGCGCTTGCGAACGCTGCTGCCCGAGGCGGAGCCGATCTCCTCTGCGATCTTGTCGGCGTCGTAGGTGGGACGGGGGAGTTGCTTGATGATGGCGACCAGGAGCTGGATCTCGCCCTCGGAGTAGTCGTGGGAAGGGGTGGCGGAGGCGCCGGCCTCATCGGTGGAGGTGTTCTTCTTGGGAGGCATCGTGGCTGGCAGATATTAGTATGTGAGAAAGGCGCGCGGGTGAGGTAGCAGGCATGAACAAAAGACGAAAAAGAAGATGTAAATTTTCTTACTTACTTGCGGTTGGAAGTGATACTTTGTTGTGTAGGCGTTGTACAGGTAAAGCGAGATGCAAAGTTTTGTGAGTAGATGGTGAGATGTTGAGGAGAAGAAGAAATTGAGATGGGGGGCGTCAGTTGGCCGGATATTTGTAGTTGATTGAGAAGGAAGGAAAAGACAGATAGATCTGGGAAGGAGGTTCTTGAAAGTAAGAGATTCGAGCCTTCTTCATTTGATTTGGACCCTTGGGGACGACAATGGAAGCCTGAGGTAGACTTTTGTGCACTGGATGCTGTTGGAAAGAAACGCCAGGCTACCTCTCGCTACTTGTTTCTTCCGATCAATTCGCTTTAAGAGGGAGTCTGGCGTTTTTGATGCCTTGCCGACTATTCTTCATGGAATTAGGTGCAAAAGAGTCAGTTAACAGCTCTCACACCCTGCTTCCTGCGTTATTGCCTATTCACATTAGACGTGACTGACACATAAGTGGACCTTCGTGGGAACGCATGAGATTTGATTTTTCACATCAAAGCCGTTGAAAGATGGGAACTTTCAAGACAACTGATCCTTCATTCAATATCCTTATCTCATCAAGTTCGTTCAACTAGGAACGAATGTGAGTAATCATTAAGACTCGCCTGACTGAACATTGAAAGGGAGTGTCTAGAGACGTGGGGAATGGTCTATGGAAGACTCACACCATACTTGGAGAAACTCAAGCGAAACGGAACGGCTGACAAAGGGCGTCGAGTAATACAAGGTAAGGTATTGAGAGATTGATACAGGCAGACCTGCCTGGGACTCTAGGCAACCACCCGTCTTAATCCTCAACGCCAATCTTGACTCTGGGGCTCAAGACAAAGCTGCCGGTGCGACTTACGGATAATGTGCGCTGTGAAAGTCACGTTATGGCATCCTAGATTGTGTTTTCACCAGGTAGAAAGCAATCTGACTATGCATGTGGAATCGCAAGGCAAGATTGATGCTCATTGCGTAATTAGGAACAAGTGTGAAACACACAACTCGAGTCGCAAGCCATCCGTTGTTATCATGCTACAGCTGAGCAAGGTTTCGTCAGCTACATTTATTATCGGAGCAGTTTTTCGAGAAGTAGAGATCCGATTTATGTTCAATATGATGGGAACCATTTCTGTGTTCTTGGCCTCTGCGGCGCCATGAACGCTCTGTTCTGGAAAAAGCTAGACCAGCTCGAAAACATTGATTTTGTACCACAAACGTTTGTTCAGACTTCGACGGCGCAACTTCAAAGCACGTCAACAACCTCGACCCATTGAATCAACACAGGACCTTTGAGTCCATACACTTTCGCCGGATTGGCATTGAAAAAGCTAGCACCCGGCACGGAAGCAGCGACACCAAACGTCATGATGCTGTCCTGCTCCGCTCTTACACGATTGTACAGTGTCGAAGCAACTTCCACCTTGACCACATTGTCGTCGCCTGCAGGGTTCAGATATTTCGTCATATCCACCACTACATCAGGCGAGCTGTTGACGTCGAAGATGACTTTGTCGCCATTCACCCATAGTATCACGGCGTCGGTGATGGCGCCTAGGTGAAGACGAGCGCCCAAGCGCTGGTCCGCAACGGATGAGAAAGGGGTTCGGAAGGTGGTCTCGTAGTCTGCCGTGCCGCTCGTGTCACCTAAGTTTACGGGGTCCATGTCCTTCCAGGGGGCGAGCCGGGTGTCGGGGAACTGGTGCGGTGTGATCGCGGTTTCCATTGAAAAGGAGTCGTTGTCGCTGCGCCAGTCGTTGACTGTGATGTTCCATGCGTCGAGGTCTGTTGCTTCTGGCAGCTGAGAGGCGGTGAAGGCTAGGGTTTGACCGGTGGCGAGGGTTACTGTTGCGGTGCCGGGTCCGAGGTGCGCTGTGATGCGGGTGTTGTTTGTCGCGGTGGTCGTATTGGCATCTTGGGTGTCAGTGTAGAGGAGGGCTTCGGGATGTTATGTGAGTGCGAGGTGGGCGAGGCAGGATGGATGTGCCGTTTTCATCGCTTGCATCTGAGGTCTGGTTGAAAAAGGCGAGGATGGTGGTCTGGTTCGCAGCGAGCGTCACCGGCAGGACGATGTTGTTATCCTCGATGGTGTACTGCAGAAGCGGCGATACCGACCCAGTCCAGGCGTCCGGAGTGTAGGGCGTCCTGCCAGCCACATCAAGGAAGCTGATGTTAGCAGTCGTGGTGTTTCCGCCGTCATTGTAAAAAAACGCAATTTGCCCATCTTCTGTGCTCCGCGAGAATGTATACCACTTCTCGACAGCGTTGTCTTGCGGAAACGAAACCCGAGGCCGGATATTGAGGGCAGCGAGAGCAGCAGGTAACTGCTCCGCGGACGCAAGCACAGTAACACCCTCCATGGCAAGAGCATTTGCCATAATCTCTGGAACAGAAGCGGCTCCATCGACACCAACACTCTGGAAGTCCGTGCTTCCAATAACAAAGATCGGCAGCCCTGCTTCCGCGAACGCCTTTGTTTGCGCCGCCATCTCCGGCGTCAACTTTGTCTGGTCGGCAAAGATGAGGGCTTTGTACGCTGGTCCATCCGGCGCGAGGACACCCCCCTCGCCGACAATGGCGTTTGAGGAAGAGAAGCTCGCAGGCCCGAGGTAGTCGTACGTGAAACCCAACCTTTCAAGGTTATCACTGTCATAGACGACCTTGGCGAACGGTGCCGCGTACTGATAGAACGCAAGATCGACCCTCGCGGTACCGATTTGGCTGATAAACTGGTTTCTTGCAACATACGCCATCGCATCCGCCATGAACCCTGCGCCGTTCTCCCCGTTGTGTCGACTCCTCCAAGCCGGCATCCTCGGCCCCCACATGTCCGTAAACGTGTACGAGAAGACGGTATACCCAGGCCACGTCGTCTGTGCGTAGACGCCCGAGTAGGCGTACCCGTGGAAGACGTTTATGCTCACCCCTCCCGCGAGACCGCGGCGGACGGTGCGGAGGAGGTCTTGGATGGTTTGAGTGTAGGATGCGCCGTTGACGGCGCCGGCTTCGGAGGAGATGACGGAGTTGCGAGCCATGTGGGCTGGGCCGCAGAGGTGGCGGTAGAGGGAAGGCGAGTCGTTGAAGCCGAGCGATTCACCTTCGGGTGCATTGACGAGGGGAATTGAGTCGAGCTGGTGGTGTGATGTGAGTTAGCTGAGTTTGGCAGTAATAAGTGTGTAGTTCCGGGTGGAGGTAGACTTACCATGTTCAGTGGCAGGTTGTAAGCTGGCTGATTGGAGTACTCCAGCCCCCGTTCGTGGGCCCATTCCGACGTTGCGCGAGTGTATTTCTCGTATCCGTGTTGGAGAGTGAGGCGATAGTCGTCGTTGCAGCGCGAGATTAGGTTGTTGTTGTCCTGCGAGAGGAAGGATTCGCCGTAGGGGAGGTTCTGGGCTGCCCAGTAGTTTTCGCGCTGGATGAGGAAGGGGAGGCAGGTTGCGATGTCGTATCCTCTTTGTGTGCGAAAGCTGTCGGCGAAGTCGTGCGTCCACCAGAGGGCTGTGTCCATTTCCATGCTGTCTTCCCAGGCTTGAATGTTCAGATGTTAGCAACAGCTTCTGGCTTTTATGGGGTTGAAGTCCACATACCATATTTCCCCACGCGAGCGAGGAGCTTTTTATCCTCATCTTCAAGGATGATATCCTCGTCAAAGAAGTCCGTCAACTTCTTCGCCCTCGCGGCGCTGAAGTGGTCTGTGACTCAGGACCCGTTCTGCAACCACGACACAGCGTCGGGCGCGGCGTCGATGGAGCGCTGGTTGGTGTAGCGTGTGTACCATGCCATTATACGCCATGTGTTCTGGGAGTCTTCGGGCGGTGTCCATAAGACTAATCTCGTGGATTTTTCGACTGAGGCGGTGATGTCTATGACGCGGCCAAGGTTGACGGCGGTGGATGAAGCGTTTGATGCGGTTGTTTGTTCGACGGCTAGAACGAAGGACAAATTCTGCTGGCTAAATTCCTCGCAGGGGTGCATGAAGAGGTGCAGAGAAGGGCTCGCAGGCTGGGTTGAGAGTGGGAGGCTGCCGTTGAATGCGTGGCCTGGCATGACTGTGACGTTGACATATGCCTATCAAAGCAGCGTAAGTCTTGCCGACTCCCCATATGCCATGAAGTCACATACTCGAAGGAGGAGAAACAACGCTCTGATCAGTGGCCAGAAGGAATATTGTGTGTTCTTCCCTATTCCATATTGTGGCCAGAAGGAAGCAGATATGATTCAGTGCATCAACCGGTGCGGGCGACAGCTACATGGCTCCCCCCAGGATCAACTCGCCCCGTGCGCGTCGCCGGGTGCGGGAAATATGACAGAAGTGAAGCGGACTAGGGCGGCACGGAGTGGAGTGCGGGGAACTCATCCTGACATTTGGCATGGGCGGAGTACGAGCGTATCAGAACGCGGAAGTTAACATCATGAGTTCAACCCATACCTGTCTCCTTTTCAAAAACTCTCAGGCGTTGGTCGACATCCCTGATGAACTGACGATAGGGTTAAGCCTCTGATTCCGAGTCCATCTACCCATGACAATTGATCGAGGCCGGCCCCGAGGAGTGAGTTGTGGCCTGGGGAAGACAAACTTTGAACGCGCAAGCAAGCGGGCTAATTGCATCCGATCTTCTAGCCTATATAGATAGATGGCCGCTGTTACCGAACAGTTCGTAGACTGCATAAGCAATCGACGATGATAAGTTCCAGAACATGTTGTTGATCAAAAGATTTTCCGCCCAAACAGCACAGGCTCGTGTGCTGTACCTGTGCTGTCTCAGTTGCGTCGTTGTTTTGGTGTTTTTCTTCAGTTACAGCTTGTTCCCACACCTTCACTTGCGCGCTCTCCACATCGCAGGCAGCCAGTCAAAGACCGCACCCGACTTCCTAGCTCCATTCGTTCCCGAGGGTTTAGGACGACCCGCTGAAGTTGACCTGTTGTTTGCCAGACCCGGCGGAGGTTCAAAGTCAAGGCCGAACGGAAAAGGCCAAGCGACATACGCCATTATCATGCCCACTTACGTGCGTCTCATGAACCCCCATCATATGGTACGCGCTTGTGCAATGGGTGCTGATCAGTTGTTAAACAGACAAAACACCTACCCTACGTCGTCGACTTCCTCCAGTCTTATATGTGCCTCTGCACCGACCACCAAGAAGTCGATATCCACCTCATCGTGTCCGATTCTAAGGAGGTGAAGGCTTTCCAAGATGCTATTGATGGGCTAAAACGTTGCGGCGAGAGGTTTAGTATATTCCCTACGCCGAGGGTGAATATCAACGGACCGAAGCCTAAGATTAATATCACAAACTTTTACGATATCGTCCCGGACGCCTTCCGTTCGATGATTAAAGGAAACATTAGCGCTGGCGATACGTCTGCCCTCCTGAATGAGCGCGGGAGATACCAGTATCAGACAATCAAGAAGATGTCAGCGGCGATAGAGCTTAAGTACGACTGGGGTCTATGGCTTGATTCGGAGGCAGTCGTCGTACAGCCGTTTAGCATGCGAGAAGTGTTTGATAGCTACATCAAGACACCGACGGTTTGGAGATCCAAGAACTCGAGGACTGATTTTATGGTCTCCTTGATCACTGGATCGGCTAATGTTCTTGGCCGGGATATCGAGTCTTTTGGCAAGGCTTTGTGGAACTTGGAGAGGTAAGGCTGTAAATTCGTTCCGCGTTGCCCGTCGCTAACCGTGTCTGTCCAGTGTCCAGTGGATGTTGGAGAAAGAAGTAGTTAACGACCTCGTTCAGTCCGTGGAGAAAGCACACAAACAAGACTTTTGGACGGTCTGGGCAACGCGAGGTAGCCCGTTCGAGATCAACCTATACAACTTACACATCCAAGCAAGGAAGTTAGAGTCCAACGATCCGCTCTTCACCAAGTACCAAGTAGTGGAAACGGAGCGGGAGATGGACAGATTCGGCATGGGTAAGTCATGATTATCCAAATCATACAAGCACAAATCCTCTGAACAATGTGTTTCAACCTGATCAGACGCTGCGAAACCGATCATGGATCAAATAGTACTCACTGGCATATTCGAGACAAGTTACCTACTTCTAAAAGCCACAGAGGCCGTCCCTGGGTTCTCGCGAATGATGCGACATTACGGCCAGCGGCTTTTGCGCTTTGACGATCTCGATGTCGCGCCGCCGGAGGTTATTGACCGGTTTCTGTTGGATACGCCGATAAACATCTTGTGCGTGGGAGGACCGCCGTTACACAACTGGTGGCAAGAGCGAAACAAGACACTTTAGATAGCGACTTACTCTAATGAAAAGCTAAGACCCGTTTACTTCGGACTTCCTGTTCTTCGTGGCTCTCTGCCAACTCGCGTATTTTCTATTATTGCTACGATTGCAATCGTACAGCCCCGCATTTATCATGTCGTAGATGTGATATTGAGACGGACATGGTCATTCTCCGTATCGAGTAGAAAAGTCTACACTATGCCCAAACCTGTGGCGAAGATCTCGATCCGCGGCAAGCTACGTCAGCGAGTGTCTGATGTTGCCAGCCACGCCAGCTCCACTCTTCTTTTGGGGGTCTCCAGCTCTAGCATATTATACTCGGATCTCGCCATCGGCGGTAGTGTGGACAGCCAGTCGAGCATGATGCCGTTATGCAGCATTGGTGGGATGGCTTCTAATTGTCGTGTTCTTCGTTGTTGTTGCCGTTTCTGGTAGTTGGTATTGTTGTCGTTGTTGTTGCTTGTCGTGGAGAACATTAGATCTGACTGACCCATGAGGGAACCTTTGTGAGCCCGTGGAGAGTACAAGAGGTTTGTTTTCACATCAAAGCCGTTTGAAGATCTGGGAATATTCAAGGCATCTAGCTGGCCCTCCATTCAATGCCATTGTCTCATCAAGTTCGTTCAACTCGCAAAAATCTCTAGCCTCTTCTAGTTCACTCTGAAGAACATCATCTGAACACATGTCTCAGTTTATCAGACACTAGAAACCTCAATTAGCAACTATCAATAAAGAGAAGCATATATTGTACTTACGCTGTAGTAAGGAAGGTCAGTTGTCCATAAGTAAACCCTGCAGCCTCCCTTATTATCTGTGAGACACTGATAGAAGTGAAGTTAGTTAGGTCTTATTACAGTGTCAACATAGGTAAACTTACCTCCCATCCTCCGTTGTTTTTAAACCCAGGCTCCGACCCTGTTCTCCAGACCAAGTGCTGGTTAGACTCGCATGGGCTAGCGGCAGTCTGTCTTGCCTCAACCAGAGGAGCTGCATCTATGGGGGCAGCACTTCCAGTGACAGCAAGTGAAGTAAATGCGATGACTGTGTAGAGGAACTGCATTGTTGAGAGATGAAATGTATGTTGTGTAGATATGTTGTGGTTCGACGCTGGTTGGAGTGATTCAACAAGCGGGTCGGTCGAGTGGGAAGGAACATCACTTTATATTTATTTCAATTCAGCTTAAGATGCTGAGAAGATTTTAAGAGGTTAGCATGAACACTTATCTCGATATGAATATGGTAAAAGTATAAATAATAGGCTTCATGTCCTAGATCTATAAATACTGGGTAAAGCGCCTGCAAAGCTTTCGCTAAAGGCAGGGATATGTAGAAAATAAACACACACTGAACTCTGCTTCATACGTGAAAGTTCTTGCCCATGAAATCTGCTAGTTCAATGCTGGTGGGCGATGGGCCCTAACGGAGTAGCCCGGTGGGATCCTTCCTCTTTTCTAACTAAGAAGAAAAGTAGCCCGGTGGGATATTCTGATATAAATTAAACACCTGAGTCAGAAGTCCGTCTGATTAAATGTTTTGGGGTTTTATCTGACAAGAAGCCTCGTCCGTCCCATCCTCTTCCTCTGCACAAAAGGTTCATCATCTGTCCGCCCGAATTCTCGCACGCGAGTTATTGTCAACTATATCACGAGAGCCTGGCTGGCCAAATGGTTCATTCTCCGCTGTTCGCCGGCCCACACTCCCGGACCATGCACGGCACGGAAGAGTTCTCAGCACCACTAACTACTATCGACGATCCCGAGAACTTGAATTTTGTCCCGCATTACTTCTGCCGTTGATCCCAGGTATGTGCAACAAATTGCTTGAAAAGTTGTGTGCGGAAAAAAACTGCTCGAGTCCCATCGTATCTACCGTAGGCGCAGCGTTCAGCAGTAGTAGCAGCAAACAGTTGGGAAGCTCCTGTCGGAGAATTCCTGGTGGAAAAGCGCCCGCTGATACAAAGCCTCTCACTTAATGCGTCCCGCTCACAAGAATTGTGTGCGATTGTCTGCTAGACTTAATTGCGGCGGCACCAGTAGCACCCGTAAGCGTTAGACAATCTCTCCTGGAAAAACGATAATGCACTACTTTGTGGATCAACAGGTCGTCTCATCAGCCTACCAGGTCATCAATCGCCAGATGAATACAGGCAAATGAGTCATTCGGAAACCCGCGTTGCGAGTGTTGTGACGAGCATGTCGTTTAGCCAGGCTTGGAGAGCAGAAGACAGTCTGATAGGATGGACGCTTGTCATGGGTGCGACTACACAGATACTATTCCTGTAATAGCATTGGAATCAGAAACAGGCCAACTTAGGAAATGTGACTTGTGCGGCGTTGAGATGCGTTTGACTCCTGACACCGTATATATGGAACCGAGTAATAATCAAGATAACGTACATAACGAGCGAGCTGGCTAGCTATGTCTTCTCCACAATCATTCTGCTGCATTTTTCTCACACCACAACAAAGACCTTACAGAACAAAGATGCTCAATTGAACTTAGCAGTCTAGGCTATTAAACTCGTACGCTGCTGACATTTTGGACGGGAGGTCTGCTAACAGCCTTTCTAAGCCAAACTCTAGGCTGCAGTCTTCCTGGATTCGCCCCAACAGTTTTGAGGGCGAGATCCAGCCATGGGTAGGTTCAGTTCTGCGTACGTTTCAGACGCCGCGCGACCCTGTCACGAATCTACACACTCATGGTTGGCAGTTTGTTGACCTTGGCGTCACCATGGTTGATATGAGAGGCGATGAGCTTAAATTGTCACTATTAATGTGGATATAAACGGCGATTAGCGGGAGCTTCCTAAAACTAATCGAAAGATTAGCGTATAGTCAGCTCGTGATGAGGAATTTCAGCTGCATAGAACATCAGATCTAAGCTAGAGGACAAAATTCGTTCAGGCTACGAAGTATCTCTGCAATACTTTTGCCATCATACTCATCCACGGCAACGATCTCTCCACCAGACGGAGGCGCACACAAGCAATACCTACCACAGCTGGAAGAATATGTCTCTGAGGGATCTGCCGTCATTTTCAACATTCTTTGATCAGCCTGATCAGCCCACCCAGTCAACTCCAAGCTTCTGTCGGCCGCGAGACGGCTGCAGGGAAGAGAGGTGGCACTTGACCATGGCTTGGGATTCGAATATAAGGGAGTAGAGCTCGGCGGCTTTACGGAAAGGATTCTGAAAAATCGTTGACCGAAAACTGTCGAGACTTTGCTTGCAAAAGCTCGAAAACAGCTGCAGATGGCTGATGGAGGTGAAGTCATCAAGTACAGCCTCGTGCTGCGTCGTGCCGGTTCCAAGGAGCTAGGGGATTCCGGCGCAATGCAGTCTTTGGAACATAGGACTGCGTACCGGAAGCAATATGGACAGACCCAACCAGGCTAGCGCTGCAAAGGGCTGTGTGCTAAGAGACTTTTTGATGATGTTGTCAGTCCACAGGAGGAACTTGGCCATCTTCTCGGCACGCTTCCGGACTTTGATGTCCTTGCCAAGGAAGAAGAGACGCCATTGATTTTCCTCGCGCTTCTCTACGAGCAGATGCACGCAATATCTTTTGGTTTGCGGAGGCAAATGCTGAGGTGCCTTTCGTAGTCTGCAATTAGATACTGCTCTCTTATCGGGAGGATCTTGTACCATCGCCGCCACAGGTTTTTGGACTTGAAGTCGTTCCCGTTCATCGTTGGGATCTTCCGAGCGGCGGTTCTGGTGACTTGGCCTGTCGTGGGCGTCGGCGGCGGCGATAACTCAATACATGTAGTCTAGCTTCGGAGACTCCCGCCTGAGTGTTCCAACGGCGCTCTTAGGTTTGAACAAGAGCCGGCGCCAAAAAGGAAAAAAAGTTCCTCAAATTTCATAGCTATGGGGATAAATATAAAACAGTCGTTCGCAGGAGATATGGCTATAGAAAATCTTTGCCATCATTTTCAATATGCAGTAGCTGAGATTGTCAACATGTTGCTCTACGCTTACGCAGCCAACGGAAACATCAGCGAGCACGGTCGATATCGTTACCGGTTCGTGCGGGTCTTGGTGAGCCTGATAAAGAGGCGGAATGTAACTGCCTTCCAGTGACAGTTAGGTGCTCTAAATATGGCGCGGCGCGAACAGCTGTTTCTAGGCGTGCTTTGCCGCATGGTTGAATGCTATCTTAAGACTTATTAAGCCCACTCGATTGAGCTTGGTTTTCACATCAAAGCCTTTTGAAGATCTGGAAACATTTCAGGCAGCTCATCTTCCATCCCATATCATCGGCTCATCAAATATGTTCGACTAGCAAACCTGAGCAATTGTAGGACTCGCCTGGCTCAATATTGAAAGCGACCTAGAAACGTTGGGAAAGGCCTATGGAAGACTCAAATCATAATTGGAGAAACCGAAGCTGAACAGAAAAAAAAACAATGTGACAAAGGGCGTCCGTCAAACAACATTAAGTAATTGGAGATTGCTGTTGACAGACTTAACTGGGACTCTAGATAACGCATGTTGAACTACACAGTAAAACTCAGCCATCCGTCTTCATCCTGGGTAGTGAGAAATCAACCAGGCTTATAAGAGGTATTTGTGTGTCTTCACAAGAGACATTTTAAGTTGCCTGGAAGTTGATGCTCGATCCTCAGGGTTTCTTTCACCAACACCATGTTGTGTGGATGGTTCCCGCGCCTGCAGACCGCCCGCCACCAATGCCTCAAAATTCCACCAACAGCCTCTGTCCATCACATACGACCATACCTTCCAGAAAACACGGGATCCCGTCCGCTCTCTCATAGTCAAGCTGGAAAGGGCCGGACTAGTACTCAGGTCGGTGACGACTGGGGAATCCCCGGTGTTGTATGTTCCTTTTGTTTTGTACCTACATGTCTTTTGAACTTCTGACTTCCCGGTAAGACCAGTCCAAGTGTGAACAGTCCTCGAAGGCTGAGCTGAGGGTTGTAATTATAATTGTTTGGAGAGTCGGCAAGAGCTGCAAAGACTTACAACACAACAGATAGGAAGTCCAGTCAGTGGACACCCGGCACGAAGTTGATTACTAGACTAATACAGCTTTTAGTTCCAATTACCCGACTTCCTTTTGCTTCAAACTTTATCAAATGGGCAGTTGTTTCTCGTGTTTTCGAGAGAAAACTCTTCCTAGTAAAGCTTCAATGTATCAACAGGCACTGACCAACACAGCAATTCCCGCCGGGCTGGCGAGGCCCGCTTTAGAGACTTTCGGTTATTTTTGGACACCCAAGTCCCCCGATGCCGGTAATCCGTTGGTGTTAAGGCTGCCCCTGGTGCGGCTTAGCGCGCTTGAGTCGGACTTTTTCAACGTCGACAGCGCCCGTGATTGGGATCTTCGGCGACCTACCGAGAGCGGTTGTTTGTATTACTCTTTCAAGCTTTCCGCGAGATTATGCTGCAGGTTCGATGCAAACATGATCCCATCACAATCCCATCACATTCCGAGGCACAGTGTTGCATTGCGAAGAATCACGAACTTTGTGGTTTTGAGAAAGAAAATGTGGTATTGATTACAGTCTTGTGTCACTGAGACAAATTCTAAAAAGATTTACATGAAACTCCTTGACCCCAACATCTTACAATCCAACAGCAGAGCGGATGGAGTCGATGAGGATGTTCTTGTAGTCACCGCCAGCCTCCCACATGGCGAAGCCAGCCATGCCGGCGCCGGTGAGGTACTTGCCCTTGGCAGTCAGGGACTCGGTGTTGTCGTAGGAAACCCAGACCTGGGCGGTCTCGTTGTACATGAAGGGGGTCATGCTGCAGTTGTCGAAGCCGGTGGCGATGCCCTGGAGCGGCTTGCCAGCCTCGTCGAGGAACTTGGCCTCGGTAATCAGGCTCCAGAAGGTGTAGGTGCCGGAGGGGGGCGAGGCGTTGCCGCACTCGTCGACGCGCGGGTCGTCGTCCCAGCTGCTGCCCTGGAAGCGGTTGGTGCTGTTCTGGACGGGGTAGGCGTTCAGCGTGTTGCTGCCGGAGAAGGCGCTGGTGGTGTTGACGGAGAAGCCGTGGCCGTAGGCACCGACGGCGAGGACAAGCTTGTTGGCGGGGATGCCGGCGTTGATCCACTTCTCGACGCCCTCCTTGGCGCCGCCCTGGTTGTTGCGGGAGTCGCAGGTGTAGGCGAGGGGAGCGTTGGGTCCGCCGGTGGCGGCCCAGGCGCCGTAGATGTCGTAGGCCATGATCATGAGGTAGTCGAGCTCCTTGGCGAAGCCGGAGAGGGTGCCGTTGACGCTGCTGACGCCCGTGGCATCGTACCAGGGGAACAGACTGGTGGCGGCGGTCAGGTAGAGCTGCTTGGACTGCTTCTGACGGAGCTCCTGGAGGAAGGACAAGAAGTTGGCGGTGTCGTCCTTGTTAATGGCGTTGCAGCCGAGGCCCTGGCGGTTGGGGTACTCCCAGTCGAAGTCGAGGCCATCGAGGTTGTACTGTAGACTGTCAGTGACTGTCGCATGCCATTGAGATATCGCATATCTTACCTTCTCGACGAGATCAAGGCAGGTCTTGACGAAAGCAGTGCGGTTCTCCGCGCTGCCAAAGGCGGTGCTGAACCAACGGCTGCCGGTCCAGCCTCCAATGGAAACCAGGGCCTTGACGTTGTTCTTCTTGGCCTCCGAAACAAAGACGGGGAGCTGGTCGGGAGCCGACTTGGTCAAGTTGAGGCTGCCGTCCTCGGAGGTCTCGGCGAAGGCGTACTTGGCGTCGGTGTACTTCTCCCACGGCATCTGGCTCACGGCGAAGCCGCGGTTGGCGTGGTATCCGGCAAAGTACGTCGAGGCGACGAGGCCGGAGGAAGTGTTGGCGGCGCACGCGGCGCTGGCGCACACGGCCAGGACGGCCGCGAGCGAGGCCTTTGTGAGTCTAGCGAACGACATTATTTATCACGAATCACACCGATAGGAAAGAAAAAAGTGAATGTAAAAGAGTGTGATGGTGGTGTGGTGAGACCGGAGCATCTGAAGGCTGTCAGCGGTCGGGACACCGAAGTCCCTTCATATATACTCGCGCCACCAACACATCTTGCGCCGCAGCCAACGAAAGAGCCGCTCCATCAACAGGCGCACTTTGTCGGACGAGGCGCCGCCGCAATTGTTGGATAAAGTTCAGCAAAGCCCCAGCTCGCCCACGCAAGCTAATTGTTTTTCTGGGGCTCGCAGGCAAACGCCGCGGCGGCACTGGGCTAAGAATGACTCGCCGGCAGGGGTCAGCCCAGACGTCGGCACCCAGAGTTTGGTCTGATGTTTAGTTGGTTTATGGGGCGGAGGGCATTAATAAGTCGCTTTTAATGAACCCCCTGAGCCTGTGAGCAATGGGAAAGCGGCGAGGGCGATCCGGGTATTTGCAGAGGATACAACATGCTGTGACGGAGTGCAGGCTGACCCCTCCCCAAAGTCCCCTTCGCCCCCTATTTTTCTCCAATTTCGCGTCCGCCCAGTTGGGGAAGAGGAGTCGTTGGTTCGTTCCCACTGTTGACGAATGACGGGTTTGTTTTCATGTCCGGGCCGCCCGGCCAAGCACACCAACGCGCGGGTGATCGGGCCAAGCGGCGGGAAGTCAGGCTCGGCGATGAAGAGCGATATTGCCGTGAGGAGGTGCTGACAGGGTCAAGGTCGAGGGCAGAAAAAAAAAACAGAGAGAAAAAAGAGAAAACGAAAAGGGGATGGCGCAAGAATGGCGCAGCTTCGCAATGCCCGTTACAGCCAATGCTATCCGTCGCCTAGGAACCGAAAGCGATTGGTGAATCCCAACGCCGTGGTACCTTGGAGAGCTGGATCCCGCGAGAGTTTGTTTTCTCTTTTCTTTCACGAGATGTTCGCAAACGTTAAACAGCTCCAATCGTAGCCAGTCGAGTGGTTCCAGCCGTTCCGGATGCAGCGTTGGACCACGCGGCGCACCTTTTTCTTTTCCCCAATGAGGCCGCCGACAGGCGGGTGCAACGTGCGACTGCATGAGACACCGAGGAGGGGTTCGCCATCCAGCGTGTTCGCCGAACCGGCGCGGACGTGCACGAGTTCCTGCATGTTCCCGGTTCATCTCATGCTGTCAAACATGTGAGGGTTGCTTACGCACAGCAAATTGATGGGCTGTCAACGAGTCAAGGGCACCTCCTGAAGCTCTGCGGGAAAGCAGGTGTTTAGCTGTCAGTGGAAGCAATGCGAACATCCGCGGAAACATCGCGAAACATGTTTGACGAAGCGCAAGGCAATCCACCAATTCATTTACTGTGAAGCTGAACAATTTGTCTTGTTGATGAGACATTGAACATGGCTCTTGTTCTAGATTCTAGTTCCCAGCCGGCTGGAAATTCGGGAGACTAGTCCTCTCCCGCAGTCTCTCTCCATGTGGACCGTCGGCGGGCAGTGCCTTTGATGCCCACGGAAACGGTTAAGGTGGGCTATGGCGTTCCGCCTCGATGGGTAGCACCCCACGGCACGCGGGTGCCACGACGGCCACCATCTCAGCCGCAGCCGGATCTGGCTCCCGTCGCTAGATCAAAGAGCGCTGAGAAATCAGAGTGAGATAAGAAGGCTGATTAATTATTTTTTTAGTACGTAGTTCTTGCTCTGCAATAATTTTCTGTAACGGGGCACTGTTCCTTTGTGAGCGCGCAACAACATCGTCGGTCTTGGCTAGCCGGTGGGAGATGAACACCCATGATTGATGCCACATGGTTGCCGCCCAGCATCAAGCCCGTCTCAGTCTTTGTGAATGTTTCTTTTGGGCATTACCTCTCTCATTTCTGGTCTTTTTCTCAGCCGATAACGTGAATGCTAGACTGATGGTTGAGTTGCTACAACACCGCCCCTTCGCAAAAGATATTTACAGCCCCCACCTCCACTCCATCGCCATTGGCGTAAACATCATGAGTGAATAGGTCTGCGTTTCTTTCTCGTCAATTATCAATTTTCACAATCGAGTCTCTTTACCTGGGAGAGTCACTCCAGATTTCGATCGAAATGCCCTGTTCGCAATAACCTTATTCTTTCTAACCTGCCTAATGCGTCTTGGCGTTTCGGAAGACATGGACGCTGATGATCAACTTGGTGGAGACCCGTAGCACCTTGGCAAGTCCCTCTTCCCGTCATTAATATTGCTTAGCATCACCCAAGGAAACCTTAGGAATTGTAGATTTTCTCCCTCTGTTGGTCCTTGGCAAATAGATGAGAGCCCCAAAATCAGGTAGTTGGACACCGGGACGAAGAGACCGTTGAGGCTTTCAATCGGATCGAGGCAAAACCTGTGAACGCATCGATGTCGCACGGGATTGGTGTCTCTCTGTATTATCCTGGTACTCGAAATTTCGAGTCGAAGGTCGCCTCTCGCAACACCATTTCAAGGTTGAGTCAGGTATCGGAAGAGGAGTTTCGCATCCCACCGGTATATCTCATTGCATGAGATGGTGAGATCGACAATGTCCATATGTACGGCCAATATGTAGAGCAATTTGTGTCAGATAATCCGATACATCCAGGTGGTTATAGTATTCACTGAAGCCGCTAGCATCGCAGCCTGCAAGCCCGGTCGACATGCATCCGGCCTATACTCAGTCACCAAACAGTTTACTCTTGAATGTCATCATTACAGAGGGGAAGCGTAGCACTTGATCCGGAAGACCTAGAAAATGGTTGGCTAAAGTGAATTTGTGAATATGCCATTCAAATTCATTACCAAAACCCCAAACAACTTCTGAGCGCCCCACACCATGGAACAAGATCTATATCTGGACAACCTCGCACTGCGGCTTTGGCCCGCCAGCCTTTTCTATAGCATCCTCGATGCAGCCCTGAGCTCCCGACCCATCCACGATGAATTCAACAATCCACTCCCTGTCATCCCTCATCTCGTACTTGAACTTCCAGTAACCTTCGTTCTTGACCATCCCACACGCACCCACCTTCTCATCCAATGTAGCCCCGTTGTCATGACCAGCCCATCCAGCGCCCCAGATCTTCACACCAGATATTACCCGCCGACCACTTCCGACCTCGATCTTGCACCCCGACTTGAATCCGTTAGAGGCCTTCGTCCTCACCGAGAGCGGATCCATACGATATTCGATACCGCCGGCAAGATAGGAACCGCCCGCCTTGAATGGGACAGGATTGGAACTAGATCGCCCGTCGCATGTGTCGAGGAGCTTTCCACGCATGATGTCGATGCAAGACTCCCTGTTAACCTGATAGTAGATGCCGGCGGGGAACTGATTAGATAGTGAGACAGCGTCCGGGCGGTTTTCTCTGTATCGGCGCGTGAACCGCGACAGCCCGATGAAAAGTTCCCGGCCATCGGGGAACTCCTGCTTCGATGCCTCGGGACAGAATTCCTTCTCGATGATTTCGGCAAGTTGGTTGCGCTCAACCTAGCGCTGTTCCTTCTCAACGCCTTCGCATTCGAGGACCGGATCGTCGAACGACTCCCACATGTCAGCGTCGCCGTCTTTCACCTCTTGTCTTGGCGCCACGCTCCGCTTCTTGCCCGGGATGCCGGCGTAAGGGTGGTTTGCAGGCTTGGCTTGGTGGTTGATTCCGGTTTGGAGAAGGGCGGTGGTGGCGCCGGAGTCGACAATCACCTGGTCTGCTGTGACTGCCATGATCTGATTTTGTTCGATGCGTTCATAGACGTCCCTTACGTTGGAGGAGATGCAGCCACCTTCCCACCCGATCATGAGGGCCATCACCCCCGAAACACTGCGAGAATTATTCATTAATTATACTCGAAAAGAAGCAGAGGAAGTGAGGCTGCTTACTGAGGTGTCGCCATGCTAGTGCCAGCCAGATATTCTGTTGCCGTATCAGATGTGTGGATGGCAGACTTGACTCCAGCACCCGGGGCCCAGATGTTCCTGTTTCCCTTGTAGTTGGACTTTGCCCAGCGGTTGTAGTTCACATCCACGGCGCCGACACTCAAAACTGATTTCCATCTGTCGCAATGTGAGCATTTATCTCGCGACTAGAAGGAGAATATTTGTAGCAAGTGACTGACCTAGCCGGAACACCTATGCTTTTCTTGTTCTCATTGCCTGCGGCCGCAGCAACAGCGATTCCAGCATCGGCTGCCTTCGCCCAGGCCTCCTCGAAGTCAATCGGGTTGGTGTAGTTGCTCATATCCCACTTCATGGATACGTTGATGACGGAGCCCTTGAAGTCCGATACCTTGGCGTTTTTCTTGTTGTTGTGGGTTTTGATTACGTCGTGGACGGCTGAAAGAAGACATGGAGTAAGTTCGCGCTCGCCTCATTCAGGTTACATACAACCTACAGCTAATGATATGAGCCATGGTTGAGGCGCAGTCGACTTTGACATTGATGATGTTGGCAGCTGGGGCGACACCGTAGTTGGGCGAAGCAGCGATGGCCGCAACGTGTGTCCCGTGTCCAATGTCATCGTCCTAGACAGAGCTAGAGTTAGCCCCTTCAATGTTTGCCATATTCACCTTTCAATGGTCATGTGGAGTATCGACGTACCATTTTAGCAGTATTGCAATACGGAGACTTATCGTTACTCTTCTTGCCATTGAAATGGCTTGCTCGCCCACCAAAGGCCTTGTGCGAAAGACGAATGCCGCTGTCAAAAACGTAAATATCAACACCCTTACCAGCGTTCGCTAACCATTCTGCCTCGTGATCCTCCTTGTAGATGTCACCCTTAAGCTGCTCGGGTATCTTTCTGCCTGCAGCGATCATAGCCAAGTTCCATTGCGTGTTCTTGCGGGTTTCACTGTCGTAATGAAGTGGGACCTCACCACACCCATCTTGTCGATTCTCCAGGTTCTTGGTGCGCGATCTAGAACGGGAGTATGCCTCGTCCACTACCCCAGCAGGCGGTCCAGATGGTGCGTACTCGTCGGCCGAGCGCTCAGGGCTCACATTGTGGTTGTGAGTGACGCGCACAACACCTGGATCGCGGCGGATCATGGACAATATGGCTGTTGCCCTCGGGGATGACGAAGTGGTAGGCGTTCAAGAGATCCCAGTTCTCGAATTCAGTTGCCACTTCGGCGACGTTGAGGCCGATGTTGGTGAAGTGATCTTCCAGGTTATGGTCGTCGCGTAGCTTGACGATGTAGTGCTCAGTTACGATGTCCTCGTCGCGTGGGACGATATACGGAGCCTGCGTTTCTGACCTTGGGGCTAGGAAGGCAGCCGCCGAACCTGCCAGAAGTGACGCAACAAACTGCCGCATATTGAGGGGGATAAGGAAGAGGTGTAAGGTATCCGGTTTTAGGTGTAAACAATGAGCAGGAGGAAGGATAAGTATGAAAATTGAATGTGATGATGGCTTTCTGATATAGCCTCGCCATCCTGAGGACATTGGATTTATATAATTGTGTTTCCTTTCAAAAGGGAATTCGCATAGCATCTCGAGCGCACCTCAACTCTGCCTTGTGAGCTCGGTCTTGGTCGAGGCGCAAGCCTCATCCGCATTTAGCTATTGTGAGGATCTCGGACTTGCGATCCCAAAATTCCTTTGACTTGATTAATGAGTCCCAGAACATGTGTACCTGAATACCTTGCGATCTTCTATGCGTCAGCTTACAGTCGGACTCTCTACATAGTAACTTGGCTGTGTTTCGCACCTCAGCTCATGATTGGTTCCATCGCACTCTCTCAATCAATTACAGCTCTCTAAGCCACCATTGGACCGCTGATCCCTGAGATAGGTCCAGCGAACAAGTCATGTTGACAGACGGACATCAGCACAATGTTGTACCTTCTATCGCCATTGTCACTGTACCGAGAAAGACGCGAATTCTGAGTTGGCAGGTTGATATCGATTAGGCAACTCACGTTGCATTTAGTCTTGCATTAATTACGCTCGTCTACCTAGTTACAACTAATCTCTCTTTCCTTTGGCTGGCTTCCACTCGAAATGATGCTGGCCTGCTTTGGGCTCGCCGGGGAAAGCATCCCCTTTCTTGTCAAACATGTGTTTTCCAAAGTAATCTAACTCCGCCTCCATGAACTGGGTGGGAAGCTCGTTCGACGTCGAGTACTTGTAATACTCGAGGCTTTGGCTCAACGCAGGGACACAAAGGTCTGCCTCAACAGCTTTCAGGATGACTTCCTTTGTAGCAGAGAAGTTGCATGATAGGTCATTTCCAACCTCGTGGTTGGAAAGTACGTCGTTTTCGATGTTGCGGTCCTCGCGACTGTACATGGCGTCAAGCACGTCGACGATGCCGTCCGCCTGGATGATGCATCCGCCGCGCCACAGCTGGAGTATGTTTCTGTAGTTGAGCTTCCAGCCCATCTTGGCGTCTTGAGCCTGGATCATGTCCATACCCTGTGCAAAGCAGGTAAGGAATCCAAAGTAAGTCGCCTTCTGCAGATGATCGAGAAAGTCCTCTCTGGAGGTGACGTCCAGGTTTCTCGACTCCACGCCTCCGTTCGCGGCATCTTTGTTGTGCTTGCGTTGTCCTGCGAACGCTGATGCAAAACGGAACAGATGGGCACTAACGATAGTTGCCGCGGGGATGTGCAGGTTGATAGCATCTCGACAGGTCCAGTTGCCGGTTCCTTCGGTGTCGTCAACATCCTGCACGACCTTGTCTCTGATATGGCCCAGAGGGTTCTCTCCATACTCGTCTCTGGTGTTTGAGATGTCGACTGCGATCTTGATCAGGAAGCAGTCATGCAAAGGGCCCGATGAATTCCACTGGTCGAACACAGCTCCGATCTCAGAATAGCTCATCCCAAGTCCCTGCACCATGATCGACCACACTTCTGCCAGCACCGACATCATGCCCTGTTCGATGCCATTATGAACCATCTTCACAAAGTGTCCGCTTCCTCCCGGTCCCACGAGGCCTGTGCAAGGCTTGCCGTCCCGCCCCTTGGCCGCGAGCTTTTCCAGAAAAGGGAGAATTCGGCGCACCACGTCGGGATCACCACCGGGACAGAAAGAAGGACCGGATCTGGCGCTCTGGTAACCGCCCGACACTCCGCATCCGATGTAATGGATGCCTTTTGGCGCGAGCTCTCGCTGTCGTCTTTCGGTAGCTTGCCACTGCTCATTCGCGCAGTCGATTATGATGTCTTCCCTCTCGAGATTGCCACCCGACAAAAGACCCTGAATAGCTTCATCGCCGACGGAGCCATGCGGAGTGCTGAAGACGAACACACCCGGCTTGCTCTGCGCCTTCACAGTCTCGCACAGATCCTCATAACCCTCCCGTGCCGTGATACGGTCATCCAGACCAAGATTCATGGCGTCTCTTCTCAACTTGTCGATGTTTTCTTTGCCTAGGGACTTGTTAGAAGCCGAGACGACGGTCGGCGTCGAATGGGGCCGTACTAGGGTCGTACAAGAAGACACGATAATCGTTCTCGGCGAAAAGAAGACTCATCGCAGCCCCCATGCTGCCTACGCCAACGACACCAATCTAGACAGAGTCAATCATTTTTGAACTTTTGGGCACCGAGTCTCCTGGTTGATGACTTACGGTGGTGAATTCGACTCCTTCAGTCGGCATGTTGGCGATATTTGGGATCGGTGAATAAACTTTTGACAAGCGGGAAAAAGGAAACCTTTGCAAAGATGGAATGTGTAGATTGACTGATATCAATTGTACCTAAAGACGAAGATGGTGGTTGCTGGATGACGTTTGTCGGGCGTAAGTGGTTCATCGAATGTCATCGTGACGTCTTGGCTGAGGTACTTGGCTGAGCATTGACTAATGGGTTGCTTTGGCCCGCCCAAAGCAACTGTTTCATCAGCTGCAAACCGATCACCTAGAAGGAGACCACAAAATCAGACAATTTCCACAAAAGACGTTGCGGCGGTTGCGAAATCATCATTCCTCACTCACCAGTTGAGTTGTGATAGGTGTGTGGTTCACGCCAAAAAGCGGACCGAACCCCATTTCGAGACGATTGTGGACAACTGTATTCGCCGAAGCTACACTAGATCTTTGGGACTCCTCTGCTGCCCATCGTCGACAGACACTGAAACATGCGTTGTCTTGGTGATGCCGTCCCGTGGTACGCTTCTTTGCGTCCCCACAATACTCTCCTCAGAGTCCATTTTCGATCGCTTGAATCCCGACCTGACAGCAGTCGTGTTTCTTCGCGACCTTGAAAACATTTCAATATTCCCCTGGGGATCGCCAGTAGCACCAGTCCGGTTCGTCCCATTGTTTCGTACGTAGCCATCGTGGTTATTGTACTGAGAGGTATACTTCGCTGAGGAGCCTGCGAGGATGGCCCTGAACAGGGGCTTGAGACAAGGGATCGAGGCGGCGATGATGGCTGTGCAGATTTCGACCGTTGTCCTACGAATGAGTCATTAGCGTGTGCGGCTTCACTTGTGGTACTGGAGACGAGAGGGCTATTTACCAGATTGTGATATCGGAACTGTCGAAGAGGAAGTCGCCGTGTTTGCCGTAATTGGGCAGGAAAGAGATCTTGATGACAGCGGCGACCGTGGCGCTGGATGGTAGGGTAAGCAATAGGCTCTTGATGATGGAACGCAATCAGTCAAGTTGGCTTACAAGATTCCCAACGACAGGACTCCAATAATTGCGGATTTGACTTTCCAGTTGAGTTGGACTGTCCACAACATTGGGATTGGCAACAAGGCGAAAAGTAGATCTGTGAATACCGAGACACCTACGCAAGGTACGACCACATGAGCACAAAGGAACTGACCGAAGGCGACAGAAGACTTACCCGAGTTGAAGAAGGCAGCAAACTTCAGGTTTGCTGGTGGGATGCATTCGCCACCCTCGATCGAGGTATCCCACGCGTAAGCCAGCGGCCGACACTGAAAGAACACAGTCACTGAGAAGATTAGAATCGACGCTCCCCAGCACTTGTATGTTCGAACACCTACAGAAGTTCCCCGTCGCAGATAGAATCGTGAAGACGATGGTTCCCATGATGACATACCGCATCCGTGTTGAAGGGCTCACCCTCAGCAAAAATAGCCCAACGCTGACTTTAGCCAGACATAGAGCAATCAGGCACAGAGGCTGTGTGACGAAGTTGTAATGTAGCCCGATGACAACATTTTCCTTGGGTTCGATGTACTGGATATGTCGTCCTCCTCCATGCTCGACTTCAGGTAGGATCACCATCATCTCGGCGAAAATGACGACCTAGAAAGAATTAGCTAATCACTTACAAAGTTTTCGAGGTTGGTTGAAGTCATAGTGGCTGGAGTTGGAGACCAAAGAAGCGCTGAAAATGGCGAGGTCTTTTTCACGGAAGCATTGCAGCAGATGACATGGGACCGTACTTACCGTGGCGGCGACGATACACCAATCATCCCAACCAACGAGTCGAACAATCCTTGCCCTTACATACATCCTCATCATGACAATAACCACCGAGATACCCACTAGGCTCCCGCAGGTTGCGAGGATCTCTGGGCCTCTGTTGATATCCGGCGGAAGCTCCGAAGCGTCGGCCATGGCTATGGAGTCTTGAAGCTTGAGTAGAAACGAGGAGGAACCAAGAGCACGCAAGATCGACGGCGGGCCTTGCGTCGACGAGGCACCCAATTCTTTATCTCGGTGTGGCCAAGCCACGCTCGCCTCCTATTACTGCCGTACCATGCTCCGCTGCAGAACGCCGGCACCCATTCTGCGCCGCCTCGGCGCAGAGAAGAGAGAGAATTTCAACCCACCTTTAGTGGCAGGTGAACCTGTTGGTGTGGCTCATCCGATGGGATAGATCATGCAGGAACATAACAGAGATGACGCGAGAGTCACCGACAGGGGGCAAAGGAACTTGCCATAGACCCCTACATTAACATGCGACCCTCCTTCGTGAGGGACTTGTCCGATTTTGCGACTGCTTCGTTATCCTTTACCATTCAGTAGTCTGTGGCTAGTCAGTTTTCCTCGTTCTACCAACAAGATTTACGAGTCCCTATATTTCATCATCCGTTTTGTCGACATCTACGTATGTCTCATTTTTTGCGTTAACATCCAACGGCTATGGCCAACCCGCGGCTCATTTTGATGCGCGATTGCGCTTGAAACCTTCAGACATATGTCGAGCTGATTTGAATAGGTCACTCGCAGGTGACTTACATTCATGCCTAACCAGCTTTTCACATCTAACAATTCTCGCCGAAAATATTTGCCGCATGTTCGTAGCGTCAAGCAATGTTGCCCACCGGGATGTGGGCAATCCTTCAAACTAGAACCAACATAGACATCAACACGAGTTAAACCTTGCCATTATGCCATTTTACGGCCAAGATCACGAAGCCCAGACATTGTTCCACTAATGGTGGAGGATTATCAAGGACTCAGGAGTGGGTCTACTTCCACCGTCCATAGGTAAAATACAGGGATCCGTCCGGGGAACAAAGATCTGGCGAACAACCGTTCCTCGCAGCAACTCGGCGGCCCGGCAGCGAACAGAGCATCAGTCGGCCAAGACGTTCGCTTCTTCGTGGCATTCCGGAACTTCCGGCATGCGCGTACCTTGTTGGACTCCCTGGAACCGATTCCGCGGGCTAGGGGACCTGCAGGCGACCGTTGCGATAGGAGCGTATGTAACCGTCATGGAGGACGGTGTTGGCGCAGGGGGACAGCGTCCTGATTCGCTCTCATGATCTTATGTGGAAACTCCGCCGGTGAAGCTCACTGTCGGAATCCTTCAGCGAAGGTGGCACAAGATGCTGGGCGTGCCCAGATGAAGCCAGATTCCTGAGATTAGGGGCCGGCAGAGAGCCGAACTTCCTTTTTGCGAAGGTCGTCCGCGTCGGTGGCATCTCAGACCCTGCCTGCATGCCGGGGGCTCAGCAACCAATGTTACCAACAACAACGCCGTGCTCTTCTGGTTGGCTAAAAGATACCCTTCTCTTCGGCGAGCGGTACGCCACCTGTGCCACCTGAATACGACTCCACTGCATGCAAGTTGGTGCAGAGCGCCGCAGACGTGCATCGCCTCTTAGCCCAGATGGGCGACAGAGCAGGCTCGCGACAGGCCATTGAAGAAATTCTGCAGAGATGAGAACCGGACTCGCCAATTTGCCGGCATAAGCTCCGCAGCAGTTGTGCTCTTTATTATGTTACGTCCATCGCTCATTGACGCGCTGACCTTTCTCTCTTCATCTCTCTTCAAGCTGACTCGCACCCAGACTTGACACGGGCCCGGCCATTAGTTCGTCAAAAGACTCGCCAAATTTGGTTGGCGATCTTTTTTGCATCGACCGTCGCCGACTATGAGGATCAGTTCCATCGTCTCTACGGCCATCCTGGCGTCGTCTGCCTGGGGTCTCCCGACGGTCCAGCCCCGGGACGATCTCGCCGCCGACGAGGCCCGGTTCTCCAATCTCACGGAGAGCATCAAGGCTGACGTGCTCAAGTCGCTGGACGAGCGCGAGGAGAAGCTTCGCAAGCGCGGCGAGACGGCCACCTGCACGGCGAGGAACCTGGTCTTCCGCCGCGAGTAGTAAGTCATGATCCCTCCGCCCCAGCCGCCCAGAGACGTTGCCGAGATGAAGTGACTGACTCGATGCACCACCAGCGGTTCGCTGTCCCAGGAGGAGAGGCTTGCGTACGTTAACGCGGTCAAATGTCTCCAGCAGTTGCCCGCGCACACGCCGGCGAATGTTTCTGCGGGTGCACGGTCGCGGGTAAGGCCATGAAGCCCACTCACACAACCCACCTCACCGGACCGATCCGAGATTGGCTGACCGTTTTCGATGTTTTGACAGTTTGATGACTTTGTTGTCATTCACATTCAGTCGACTCTGTTCATTCACTACACGGGTGCGTTTGCTCTTCATCCAGAAGCCAACAAGTCCCAATGGTTACTGACATATCTGCCCAGGCAACTTCATGCCATGGCATCGCTGGTTTGTGCATCTGTACGAGAAGGCATTGAGGGATGAGTGTGGTTACACTGGCTATCAGCCCGTAAGTATTCGTTGAGGCACGATTCCCACTAATGATTCGGATACTGACTCGCCATAACAGTATTGGGACTGGCCGAAATACGCCTCGGCCCCCGAGAAGTCTCCCGTCTTCAACGGCGACCCGTACAGTCTCGGCGGCAACGGAGACTACGTGCCCCACGACGGCCCCGTCATCACCCCGCCCGATGGAGTCGGCGGCGGCAACATCCAGCTGCCCGCTGGCGTCGGAGGTGGCTTCGTGACCACCGGTCCTTTTGCCAACATGACTGTTAATCTCGGCCCCGTCGGCGGCCTGGAGGGAACCGCTGCCGGCCCGGATGGTGGTCTCGGCTACAACCCCCGCGGACTGAAGAGAGACGTCGGACCTGCTATGAACCAGAGATACGCCAACTATACCACTGTGCTCAGTATGTTGCATTGTGAAGTTGACGCTCGATTGATTGACTAACCGGCGGTAGACCTGCTTCTGAAGCCCAACATTTCCGAGTACCGACTTCTTTCCGAGGGTGTCCCCTACACGATCGAGATCGGCCCTCACGGAGGCATGCACTACGCGATCAGCGGTGATCCGGGCGCCGACTTGTTCACTTCTCCTGGTGACCCTGCTTTCTGGGTGCACCACGGCATGATGGATCGCATGTGGACCCTCTGGTAAGCTATACATTAAGCTTAAACCTCGATGCGACATGCCTGATCTGACCTTTTTTCTCCTTCCAGGCAAGCGATCGACCCAGTTAACCGCCACAAGGACCTTAACGGAGGAGACTACGGCCACTTGACCTGGGCCAACGAGCCACCTTCCAACAAGACTCAGCTTACCGATGTTATTGACATGGGATATGCTGGCCCGAATATCCAGATCCAAGATGTGATGGATACGCTGACCGGCCCGTTCTGCTACTTCTACCTTTGAGGATGCATCTGAGGAGTTTAAGAGCCATACAGCTGAGCCTTCTAGCAAGGTTGCCATGATCCGGTGCAATTTTCAATGACCTAGCGTAATAATAATCAATCAATTTGAATCCCAATATCTCTGTAACGTGTATTAGATATGCGTGATAGACTCTCACGTAGCGTGAAACAAGACAACAACAATAACAACAATTGCGGAACGTGGCTCAACAATGAAGACCCCGGATCTGATGACGAGCTTACCTTCTGACAGCCATGTCAAAATGGAGGCCGGTTAGTTAAGCTCACACTTGTCAAGCCGGGCCTCTGACAGTAATCGAGGCTTTTGGGCCATGTCAAATCAAGAGAGAATTACTTCTTTCAACTCTAGAATATCCTCTCGGTTGCTCATCCAGGTGCAGATGCCGATCCGCCGAAATGTCGACTTGTCCGAGCACCATAGGAGGACAAGGGCCACACTTTTTTCAACCAAGGCCACGAGAAGGTCCTCACCATGCGAAATTTCCCGGTCCGTGCTGTCGATAGCTACGTCCAGATACAGTCGACCACCAACGGCTTCACCGACTGCCAGGTCCCATAAGAAGTCCCCGCCGAACTCCTCATCTCTGCGGACGTGAGCTGGAAAAGTAAGCGTCTGCAGCTTCATCTGTGCTTCGACAGGTGCACTGAAGTCGTCGCCTGGTATCTGGCATTTAACTTTCAAGTGCTGAATGGAGAAGTCCTCCATGGGAGTGCAACGCTCTAAGCTGACTTCTCCCGAAATCGATGCCCAAGACCACGAAGGGATGAAGTAGCCAGTCAGCCTTTTGGCTTCGCCAGAGTAGGACACCCACGCGAGTGAATCGCTTGGTCTGTTCATCCAGATTTCAGCCGAGTACCTGTCCTTTGCGACCCCACCGATCTGCTTCGCAACGGCCGAGATGGCCAGCAACCTGTCCTGCTGCTGTCCGGCCTCCATGACCGAATAGTATTTCAGAAGGTCTCTCCACCTAAGGTAAAACACCTCGGAATCAGCCATAATGGACCATTCTACGCCGTAGGCCAAATGCCTGCTGTTACTGACACTCTCGAGATTCAGGCTCGAATCTCCAATCCAGCCGTCATAGAGAGGTTCGGAGTTCTGCTTCCGCGTCTCTGCGCATATCCACTTGGAGTTATGTGTCCCAAAGTAAAGCACTCTAGATGAGAGAATGGACTCTTGGAAGCAGCAAGCCCGCGTCTCGGTC
This sequence comes from Colletotrichum fructicola Nara gc5, assembly GCF_000319635.2. Classification (NCBI taxonomy): domain Eukaryota; kingdom Fungi; phylum Ascomycota; class Sordariomycetes; order Glomerellales; family Glomerellaceae; genus Colletotrichum; species Colletotrichum fructicola. Next base: position 5,460,373 of record NW_027094054.1, on the reverse strand, counting down.
GGTTCTGCTTCATTGTTCCCCCTGCCAGTCCAGAACACGACAGAACCCAGATCACCGTTCCCACATAGATATGGTATCCGGAATCCTCTCTCGCCTGCGATACTCCGTGAATGTAGGAATCCTTCCTCGACCATTTTCGCCCGGGCAGCGGTAATGGTGAAGTAGGCCTTTTCGTAGATGTCGCCCATGCGCGAAATCTCCTGTGCCTTATCATCGTCTGAATCCTGGATAATGCATAGAGCATCTACCCAGAGATGAGATACCTCAAAACTCATAGTGACCGTTATCGCATCTTTGATCGTTTGCGGAAGTTTCTCGTAAGGGAGCCCTTCGCGCCATGTGTTCACGTCGGCTTGGCGCAGCTTGACTCTCTGGTCACCTCCCCAGCAGTAGCTAAGGGCTACATAAGAAGGTTGGACTGGCTGGGACGACTCGACCACCTTGATCGCTATTTTCGAGCCTACCCTAGATAACGATAGTAAGCGACGAGGCCCTGACCAGACTTTGGAACCAGCATCGAGCCTGGCCCTTGCAGTTTCTGCTTCGATGCAGCTCTGATGTGTGGATGCACATTCGTGTAACCAGTGTCGGAGTTTGGACAAAGCATCCGCTGATAGTGGATGAATGGACGGCAGCTTCGTTCTGATTTTGTTGAAAGCAATGTCTCTTGCTACCAAGGACTAAGCACACACTGCTTTTAGTACACTCCGCCGGCTTGCCTTACCCTTCTTCCGCACACACAACAACCTGACGAGAAGGATCTCCACTGTCAACATGATCATTTAGATCATTAACCCAATCAAGAACCATGTGAACCTCAGACGGGCCCTTATAGTACGCACGAAGCCAGCTCTCGTCCCAGGTGTCCAGACGGCGCAGCGTCACGAGCCACGCAAAGAGCTCGCAACCAGTCTGGGCCTGCTCAAGCGCCTCACCATAGGAAATGTTGAATGAGTAGGCCCTGCCGGTGGCATAGTAGGTGTGATCCAATATCTCCTCCCACCACCCTTGGACGACATTGCCGACATAGTGCGATGCGAATAGCAGCCTGTCCTGGCATGTCTCGCAGGAGTGTGGCTGAGGTGACTCATCCACGCTGAGTGGTGGCGGTCTGGCGGTGGATGAAGCTGCCATAGCGGGGGATAGATAGAATGGATATTGTGATGAAGCAGAGGCCAGCGAGTGAGTGCCTTATATATGGTCAAAAGTGGTTGGTTTTTCTAAGGTAAGGTACCTTGGGTTGGGCGCGCGTTGCGCCAGATGTAGGGTGTCAGACACCTGCGTGCCCGAGCCACGTATGGCACAGCGGTTGCGCCACACCTGCAGCATGGCAGATCGGTATCAGCTGTAATAATAGGTATGTGGGTGAATTGCTCTAGTCATAACAATAAAGTCTACACAGAAACACCCTATAAGTATAGAGGAGCAGCAGTGTAAGGGATTATATTACTGTTATCCCTATTATTAGGGATAAACTAACCTCAGCCGTCAGAACTGTACAGCGGTCAATTTCAATCGTAAGTTTTCGAAAATCGCTTTGGATGAAGGGCCACTGGCTCTACGTCGATCTAAACCGGACTTCACCATGAGGAGCGCGTTCAAGGCCGCAAGGCTCCTCGGAAGCGTGCTCCTTCCAGTCTGATTTGGGTCCGTCGGAGTCTCGGGGGAACTGGGACCCACATCGCTCCGGCCTTCCCGTCCCGTCCCGGCCGAGCAACGGGATCACAGCGCGTCGGAGCACCACTTACATGCCGAGGCGTCGAGTGTGAAGCTTGGTGCGAATGACTGAGGCTAGAGTATCGTAGAATCTTATTCACGGTCAACTTCGCGGGTTTGCGGCTGTCCGGGATTTTCTTTCCATGCCCCATTTTGGAGATGTCTTGCCGAACGTCTTGTTTGGGTCAGGTGCATGACGGACTTTGCACCCGCCCGACTGCACTTCGCCAGAGTTGGTCATTGAACTCCTCAGATCAGCAAGACGATTGACAACTTTTCAGGTTCCAGGCAAAGTTCGTGATCACGATGGAGGCAATGACCCGGTATTTGGAGATCACCTCAATTGCAGGTCATTCGTGCCGAAGCCTCGGTTTCGCGACACTACCGAGGCACCGAAGCGCCCGGTCGCATTCTGCGGTCGCCTTGGCGGTTTTCGGACCATCGGCATCGCAGTGTCGGCCCTCACCAAAGCACCGACTCCGGTCATTCCGTCTCGATTATTCCCGGAGTGGGCGGGATCGGCCGGGTTATGACTGTTTCCGGTTCTGCCCTCTGTGGGAGCAACGGGCCGGGAGATGCCAATGTCCGATCAGAGTCCAAGTCTCCCGAGGCTTCGGCAGTTCGTGGGCAGTCCGTCGTTCTAGAATCTAGAATTTTTTCAATGGCCCATTATCTTTGGGAGGCAGGGGTCCACCAAGGCCGCCAATGCAAGCGGCGTAAACCTTACCGCACTCAGGGCGCGTTTGTTGTTGCAACAATTAATATGCAAACGACGCTAATGTCCAAAACGGATCCTCTATGACGTTTATGGCGAAGTGCGCGGATGAAAGCGGCTGGATACGATGGATGCGAGGGACATTTTTTTGATTACTACACGTGATTCCCCCGAGTCAGCGCGACGGGATTTGCAGCTGAGCTTCTCAGGTTCATCCAAACCTCATCGCCCCCGAATAAAACAACCCTCATCGCCCATTGAGCCCGGAAATCCAGCATTGAGGATTCGCATTTCGCTCGGTCTGTGGACCTGAGCTTCAATCCCCATCATGGCTCTCAGTCGCATGAAATCGAATGGACCGGGGCACATCGCGCTGCATGGTGAGAGGTCAGAGACGGCGACATCCGGCAATGTCGGCAACGATGGACGAGTCAAGGTCCGGTTCCACGCCAATCCCCAGAAACTCGCGAGGTGGTATCAGGACTTTCAGGGTGCATTCAAAGCTGGGCCGAATGGGGATGAGAATGAAGAATTGGAGGAGGCTCTGGCGCGACGCCGCACCAGTGTAATCTTGGAAAACCTGAGGAGGGAGCCCCCGCAGAGGAGTCCACGGCTGAACATCGCCATTCATATCGTTGGATCAAGAGGAGATATCCAGCCGTTCATCCCAGTCGCGCAACTACTCATGAAACCCCCCTTTGGGCACCGCGTTCGAATATGCACTCACCCCGTCTTCAAGGATTTTGTCGAGTCGAATGGGGTCGAATTTTTCAGCATTGGTGGAGACCCGGAGGCTCTCATGGCCTACATGGTGAAGAATCCAGGTTTGCTTCCTAGCCGTGAGAGTGTCAAGGCAGGCGACATTGGGCAAAGGAGGAAAGAGATGGCAGAGATTATCGACGGGTGCTGGAGGAGTTGCATTGAGGCTGGTGACGGAATGGGGGAGCGTGTCACAGCCGCGACCGTGAAAGACGCCGACGACCTCTTTGTTGCTGACACGATCATCGCCAATCCACCATCAATGGCGCATATTCACTGTGCTGAGAAGCTAGGCATCCCATTACACATGGTTTTCACTATGCCCTGGTGCCCGACGCAAGCGTTCCACCACCCTCTTGCGTCGATGAGTTACGGCGAGGCGGACACCAGCGTTGCCAACTATCTGTCCTTCATCATGATGGAGCTTCTCACATGGCAAGGGTTTGTCACCCCAAGACTGCCTTTGACAACCAGACTGTTGACACGTTTATAGATTGGGAGACCTGATCAACAAGTTCCGCACTCAAACGCTCAGCCTCGACCCTATCTCCCCTCTATGGGGTTGTCAACTCCTGCCCAGACTCCGCGTTCCCTTTACGTTCCTCTGGTCCGAATCGCTCATCCCCAAGCCTGCCGACTGGGACGACCACATCAACATCACGGGCTTCTCATTCTTATCTCTGGCCGACAAGTACACACCTCCACCGGACCTCACGAAATTCCTCGAAGCTGGGCCGCCACCTATTTACATCGGCTTCGGCTCTATTGTCGTTGATGACCCAAAGGCGCTCACCCAACTCATCTTCGACGCCGTCAAGATCGCAGGAGTACGTGCTATCGTGTCAAAAGGATGGGGTGGTGTCGGCGGCGGCGACAACGTCCCGGACAACATCTATCTAATCGGCAACTGCCCCCATGACTGGCTCTTCAAGCGCGTCTCGGCCGTTGTGCATCACGGAGGTGCCGGAACATCTGCAGCAGGCATCGCAGCAGGTCGTCCCACAGTGGTCGTCCCCTTTTTCGGAGACCAGCCCTTCTGGGGCCAGATGATCGCGAGAGCTGGAGCAGGACCCATGCCGGTGCCCTTCAAGGAGATGACAGCCGAAACACTGGCGGCGAGCATCTCATTTGCTCTGAAGCCAGAGGTGCAGGTTGCGGTGCAGCAGATGGCGGAGCGAATTGGAGCGGAAGACGGCGCTGGCGATACGGCGAAGGACATCCAGGAGCGATTGGTGCTGGACGGAATGCGGTGCGACGTCTGCCCTGAGAGACTTGCGACTTGGAGGCATAAGAAGTCTGGTGCGCACCTGAGCAGTTTCGCAGTCGGGTGTCTTGTCGATAAGGGCATGATGAAACCGCACGACGTCAAGCTTCTCAGGCACAAGCATTGGTATGTTGACGAGGGTGCGGAACATCCCCTCATCGGTCTGGTAGCCGCAGTCTCTGGCTTCTTCACTGCCATTGGAATCGCGACATCCGACTACTCTCAACGTCTACACGCTCACCCTGAAAGGGAAGCCACTCAAGACATAGAGCCTACACCAGATCTGCAAGGGCAAGCGCAGCAGGAACGAGAGAAGTCCGTTGGCGAAGGTACCGACACCACGAGCGATCAACAGACCGATAATACCGTCACCCAAACCCAGGACGGTAACCTCAAGTGTGTCGTCCGCGAGAACACATTATCGCCCTCCCAGATGAACACAATCGCCCTCAAGATGGCGAGCAAATCTCTCCAAAACGCCGATCCCCACGCCGAGATAGCGATGCTGGAAAAGACGCCAGAAGGCAGGCGGAAGTCGTCGGTCGTCAAGTACCAGAAACGCCAACGCGGTAGAGTGAAGGAGGTCGCCCGCGCAACAGGCCGTTACGGTCTCGAGGTCGCCAAGGCCGGGCTCAAAGCTCCTGGCGCGGTATTCTACAACGTCGCAAACGGTTTCCACAACTATCCGTCGTACGGTGCGTTCAGCCACGACGTGCGGAGGCGAGACGAGATCACCGGCTTGGGTAGCGGTCTGCGAACTGCCGGAAAGGAGGCTGCGCTGGGGACGTGGGACGCGTTCCGGGGGATTGTCGTTAGACCATACAAGGGTGCCAAAGAGGGAGGCATCAAGGGCTTTGGCAAAGGTCTGTGGCAGGGTAATCGAGGGTTCACTTGTAACATTTTTGCTGGTAAGTTCAAAACTTCTCTTCTTTCATCGAGAAGACTTACTAACAAGACCCTCAGCTATATTTGGGTTGCCCGGATACACTCTCAAGGGCATAGAGAAAGAGCTGTCAAAACATCGCCTTACGAAGCTTAAGGCGGAGATACTACTAATTAGATTACGGCAAGGTATTAATGAGTTTAGAAGGTCAACACCCGAGGAAAGAGATGAGGTGGTAGAGCGTTGGAAGAAATTTCGGTCAGGACATCATGCCTAAAGCTGGTTATACCCCATTTTCCTTTGTCAATACATGTACACATACACAAACGTTGCAAAGACGCCATTACCGAAGTAATTGTAACTTTATTTTCTCGTCGAGATGTTATTTTAAGAGACGGAACGCCGAACATGATGATATTTCTCACTCAGCAAGATCGTGTTGCAAGACGCACGGCTGGAACAGAGGATGTCTGCTTCTTACTATCAATAGTTGAAAGGAAAATATTGAAAGAGTTACTGCTTGCTTTGCTCGGCAAGAACCAATTTGGCCGGGGTGCGGACCGAAAGTCCATCAAGTTGACTCAATTGAGACAGAAGTTGAGTCACTAGATCGCTGCATGGGCCACTGTATCTGGGGTTCGTTAGCTAAAAATGCGACTTGCTCAGGAACACAGCGCTGATCCCCGCCCCTGAACCTTGCACTGCACTTGCTGTCGGGCACTTCTTAAATTGCCGTCCTGTTTGACGTGTTTTGCCGACCGACATCGGCAAGTAGTTTGTTCAGGTTAATGCGTACTTATTGTCGTCCGCAAATGTATTTGTTGCAAAAGTTTCTGCAGACAATCACGCCATTTTCGAGTCCCTGCGCCGTGTCCACCGACCGCAACATGTCGTCCACGGAGTCTCAGGTCCGGCCTGCGAGCCCCGACCCCGTCCTCGGGTTCGGCGAAGACCCGGACCAGTCCCGCGTCCAAGTTTCCGTCTACTCCCGATTGAAGCCGCTGCAAAAGCGCATCGTCACCGGGATTGCAGCTGTATGCGGCTTTTTGGCACAGATGTCCACAACAAGCGTCTTGGCTGCCGTTCCTGAGATTGTTTCAACGTTTGAGGCATCAGCTACGGTCATCAATATCAGCAACGCCGTGTACCTAACGTTTATGGGCCTGTCGGCGTTCATCTGGGGCCCGTACGCAGATATTTTTGGTCGCAGACCAGTATGTCAGACAACCACAAAAGGTGCAAAACTCCGTCGCTGAGAAATTGTACTTGCAGGCCTACTTGAGCAGTGTCGCATTGTTCTTAGTGTTCACCATCGGTACGGCGTTGGCGCCTCAACTGGAGGTTTTCTTCCTCTTTCGAGCGTTGACCGCCTTCCAAGGAACGGCTTTCTTGATTCTTGGAAGCACAAGCATTTCCGACATCTACCACCCAGTAAGTACATGCATACGAATGCCTCTCTCTAAAGTTGGTTTTCTAATGCGAATGTCCCAACAGACTGAACGCGCTACATCTCTTGGATGGTTTCTTTCTGGGGTAGCATTCGGTCCCGCCTTCGGCCCAGTTCTCGGTGGCATCGTTGTAACTTATACGACGTGGCGCGTCATTTTCTGGATTCAGGCTTCGTTCGCACTGCTGGCCTTGCCATTCATCTACTTTGCACTCCCGGAAACCCATCATCAACTCAGGGTGTCGGAGCTGCAAGGCCTTGTTTTCGGGGAGAAGATCTCCAAGCTTTGGAATTGGGGCAACCCTACCAAGGTGGTCAAGGTTTACGGAAACAAGAATCTGCTTCTAGTTGTGAGTAGGGCTGACCTCCAAACTACAAACCAGGCACTAAACCACCCTAGTTCCTCGCTTCTTCCTCGCTGGTTTGGAACATGTATGCCTTGCTTACACCAATTCGATACGTCCTCAACCCGCGTTTCCACTTGACAACACCGCTTCAGTCAGGGCTTTTGTACCTTGTACCAGGTGCCGGTTATCTTGTCGGCTCGCAGATAGGCGGTCGATGGGCCGACTGGACTGTCAATAAGTGGATTCAGAAGAGAGGCTTCCGTCTCCCGGAAGACAGGCTGCGCAGCTGTCTGATCTTTCTGGCCTTCATGCTCCCTGGATCTATGGTTATGTACGGGTGGACACTGGACAAGCGCATCGGTGGAATCCCATTGCCAGTGGTCTGCATGTTCTTTCAGGGGGTCGCTCAGATGGGAGCTTTCCCAAGCCTGAACTCATACATCTTCGACGTAATCCAACAATCTCAGAGCGGCGGATCTTCGGGTGAGTGTCCTCCTTTGCGTCTCTGTGAAGGGCCCTAACTGACATTAAAAGCTGGACATTATCTTATGAGGTATCTAATTGCTGGACTGTCGACCGCGGTTTGTCTGCCGCTGATTGAGACTATTGGTGTTGGATGGTCGTCTACACTATCAGGCGGCATTCAATTTGTTTGCGCTGGACTCGTGTACCTTACTATCAGACTTGGTGAGACTTGGCGCAAAGGCCATCAGTTGCCTATCCCTCTATGAGGCCGTCATTAGGTCATTATTCCCATCATTAGACTGCGGTTCTGGTGTTATTACAGGTGGGAATCTGAAAATTTTAGACGATCTTATGTGCATTTTCTATAAATACTTACATACACGACTAAGAATATTGATCCTGAAGAGAAAGACAACACAATGCTCTGTGCCATCAAAGCTTGTCATTTACAATGCTCGCCAATCTCATGCATGTACGCGCCAAGTTTACTCGTCACCAGTCGCGAACTCTCCATTCGCAATCTTGTCACTCAGAGCCTTGTTCTCAGCAATGTACTGGGCAAGGTCGGTTCGCTTCTCGAGAAGGAGATCGGCAACCAAGCGGCCGAAGACCGTCTCACCGGCGACATTCAGGTGGGTTGAATCGCCAGAAGCAAGGTCGTACTTGTGGCCGTTCTCGTTACCGATAGCATTGACGTAGTTGGTGCTGGCGGTGTTGAGGTCAAGATAGATGGCACCGACGGCTTCAGCAGCCGCGATGGCTCTCTGTCTCTCTGTCTCGAGGTTCTGAATGACCTTGCCGCCGCTGAAGACTCGGCGAGTGAGGGAGGTGATCAAGATCTTGAAATGAAGTCAGTGCCAATTCTCCATGATCGTTCTGCAAACTTACCGGAGTTCCTCCAGCAGCTTTGACTTCGTTCGCAAGTGTCTCGAGGTTGGCTTGGAACTGGTCCGGCGAAATGCCGGCCGCCTCCTTCTGGTCATTGTGACCGAACTGAATGGTCACGATCGGGCTGAATGCATCTTTGTTTGCCTGGACTTCGCCAATCACGGTGTCCCAAATGCCTTGGGCTCTGAAAGAAACGGTCGTAGCACCACTCTTGCCGTAGTTCTTCCCATCAGCCGGCGATTGAACGTAGCGAAGGAAACCGTCTCCCCAACCACCGCCAACGGCCACGGTTGAGTCGCCGGTCAGCAAGAAGTAGGGTGGCTTAGTGTCTTGGCGGGCTTGAACCTCGGTGTTTTCGCCGAATGGAGCAGCGGAGACAGAAGTCAGAGCCGTGACCAGGGTGGCTGCGATGCCTTGGAATCTCATTTTGTCGACAGTGGAGACTTCGTCAACTTGAACGCGGGGAAATAAGCTTAAGAGATGGGATGAACGGGAGTAGAAGAAACCACGATGATCAACAAAGATTTCGAATCTCACGATGTAAACACACTGGGCAATTGGCCTCATATGTATCCATGGGAAATGAGCGTCAACCCCTTCGAACAAAGTTAAAGTCGCATCTCGGCGGAGACTACGCCGAACGAAGCGATCACGGCAACCCAAGCGCCAATGCCGTGATGTCCCCACGCCATTCCACCAATGGATTTGACACCGTAAATGAAGACATCACTGAACGGGTCAGGGCTTGATTTCTCCCGCGATAACATTCGGGCGGAAACAAGATCTTGTTGTCGCAGATCTTGCCAGATTGGTTTGAACGATCTCGGGCCACGGGAAGCCAGGAGGGGTAGAGTGCGGGGGAGCCCACGTCTGTCATTCGGCCTGTGCCGTGGGCAATTCGGCCGAAATAAGCATGAATTCTCGTGATCCCTGTTCCCGACGCCAAATGTCGCTCAGGTGCGGCCACATCGCTCGCCGCTCTAAGTTCGCGCGAGCAGCTGGACCAAGGTCTGCTACAGAAAGATATAAGCACGAACTGTGTGTGCGCATCAATTAAAACTGCTAACGGATGCAGGTCTCTAGAGGCTAAGACCAGACTCTACGAGGCATCACATGGCATCATTTTGTTATAACTGTCTGCCTCCCTCCATTTTTATTTATCCATCCACCTTTCTATTTGCTAGGCCAGATCGTCTGCGGTGTCCAACTGCTCAGTCTAACTACGACACTATAAGGCAACAAGCTATTAGCTTGGCGACCATAACGCCTATATGGTGGATTCGAATGACCATTCCTGACTAGTTTCTATTTTTGTTAATGCTGGACACCCTCGTCTGTCCCTGTTAATAGAAGCTGATTCTTGGCCAACGACACTAAGAGCGGTGTTCTTGGCTGTCACAGGATAGACAGCCTGGGTGAAAACCACGATAAAAGTGCCAACGCTACACTACATGCGATGACGGAACGCATGCAGTTGAGTCGGCAGTTTGATTTGTGCCCGCAAGCTCATGCTACACAGGCATTCTCGATCCGGCACCACATCTTGTGATCCTCCACGTAATCCGAAGCTTCTCCATAATACATAACGGAGATGGCATGTCTGTTCGAGCCTGATGGATTAATCAGAAAAGGCATTTTGCTGCTGTCTGTGTTCTCGTCAACCTCTGAAATCATTTTCAACATTTCAATCTCAATATGGCATCGTCTGAAACATACGATGTCGTCGTTGTCGGCTCCGGCTTTGCTGGGTGCATGACGACCCTCAACTTCCTGGAGGAATGCAAGCGTCTGAACAAGAGCGGTCGTGTAGCTCTCGTCGAAGCTGGAAAGGAGGGTGAACGTTCGGGTGCTTCAAAGTGGACCATGGCATACCTTCGACTGGACAAGAACTTGGATTTCGGTAGGTCGACTTGTTCAATCGCTATGAATGATTAAGTGCTGATTGATCTTGTAAGATGACCATTGGGTCAAGGAGATGAGACGTGTTAGCAATGGGGCAGCAGACGAAGACTACTGTGAAAAGCTCAGACAGGAGGCTCCCCTTTCAGCACGCTATCTTGAAGACCATGGTGTCAAGTTCGTACATCATAACGAACCAAACGTTCTCCTGGAGTTCAACACAGACCAACACTTTGTGTTTCCGGAGGGCGGTGGCAACGCCATCATTCAAAACTTGTTAAGCCACATCCAAGCATTCGACCAGGTCGATATTTTCTATCAGACTGAGGCTGTTCGCCTTCTGACGACTGATGCGGGATGCGTTCGAGGCTTGAAAGTTCGAAAGACAGACGGCTTGCTTCACGACCTTGTAGCTCCCACGGTCATGCTTGCGTGTGGCGGCTTTGAGGCTAACCAAGAGATGTTGGCCCGATATATTGGGCGTGATTCGCACAAGCTGCCGCTGATTGCCCCAGGCTTGAAGTATAACAAGGGAGCAGGCTTACGAATGTGTCTTGAGGTTGGCGCTGATACTGCCGGATCTTTCGATGGGATGCATTGCGAGCTTGTCGATACTCGGGCCGACAAGCCGGATGCTGTGATCTGGGGTCACAACTACGGCATTCTTGTCAACAACGACTGCGAGCGGTTCTACGACGAAGGTGAACGACATCTCTTTGCCACATTTGAAATGGCGGCCCTTCAAACTTGGAAAGATCAAAACATGTCTTGCTACTTTATTACCGACGAGGTAATTATGCAACGCTTCAAAGGCAGCTGGGTGTACGAAACCACAGACAAGCCACCGGAGAAGTCAGACACGATCGGAGGTTTGGCAGAGACGCTAAACCTCGACCCGAAGAAACTCAAGAAGACAGTCGATGACTTCAATGCGGCTATCAATGACAAGAGTTTCGATCTAATGAAGCTCGACGGCAAGGCGACGACTGGCCTCAAACCAAACAAGACCAACTGGGCGAATCCGATCGCAAAGGCCCCATTCTACGGCTTCCCTTGCACGCCCAATCTCACCTTCACGTAAGCCAACAAGTCCCAAGTAAAATCGAATCATAGCTCACCATCACAAAGTTACGGCGGTGTGAAGACTGATCTTCACTCGCGCGTTCTTTCTCACAATGACGTACCGATCCCAGGTCTCTATGCAAGTGGAGAGATGACTGGGTTGTTCTACAATGAATACCCACCAGCCACCAGCTGCCTTCGGAGCATGACATTCGGTCGTCTTGCTGGAACAGAGATTGCACAGAAGCTTGGAATTTGAGAATGCTTTTCTTTCCTTCGGCTTTACAGGACTACGGCGTCGCGAGGCGGGTCGGCGTCATCCGGTAAGTCTCCGGCCCGGGCCTATTTATAAGCCACGCAACAGACCTACTCTTACGACTCGTGGTTCCCAGCCATGGTGAATAATCCTGAGAAGCGACGTGACGCGGACACCCGGAAGCACCCTTGGGCCCGAGATCCAAATCGTTTCCATGACCCGAAACCGACTTCCCTCTTGTCACATGTGCTTTAGTTGTAGAAAATCGTTTAGGGGATCCCACAGGGTGCTCGAAAGCTCAATTTGGCAAGCAACTTGTACTCAATGACCAAGTTAGTCATCGACTCAGTATTAAAACAACACAATGTCCGGGTGCAATACCTAGCACTCTACACTTTGGGAAAAAATCTGGAAAGTCTGGAACTTCTGTGGGTCCAGTCTGGTCTTGGCCACTCAGAACCCGGTGGGAGAGTTTGTCAGTCATGATGGACATTTGCTATATATTTCGCCTCTTTTCGAATCTCTATCCGTCTTTGTCGATCAGCAACTATAAAAGGCTGCACACTCTCTTTACACCCTCACTTTGAATCTTGTATCTTTCCAATCGTTCCATACTCGAAGCCTTACTCGTCAAAATGGTTGTCGCATCCGCTTTTGTTACTATCCTAATGGCTGTGGCTGTGGCTGCTGCTCCTCATCATAGCGACCTTGTCGCACGCGACTGCCGCACCTTTACCGAAGACAACCGAGTCGCGGTTCTCACTTGCAATATCCCAACGAGCTATGCTACGCCCTCATGCGGAAATGGTCAGACTGTCAACGTTCAATCCTATACACAACTCGTCACCAAGCCTGGCGACAACAATACAACCTGCCGGATCACGGTATGTCCCCATCTCGTCTACTTGCAATGAGGCATATCTCACCTCCTTTCGATAGTACCAATGCTGCACCAAGTAATACGCCTTCCAAAAGCTACTGAGAACGGCAGACATGTGTCCTGCCACCCCATCAGTGCTCGAGTTCCATAAGTCTCCGCGGCGTTGTTTCTTTGGGAGATCTCGTTTTCAACGACGGCAAATACACCGGCAACTGCCACACCAATTTTCTCAGTCTCATCGCCCATCCAGTCTTCAATCTCCTTGTAGAGATACAACTTGTTCTTCCTACATACCCCTAAAGTACTCTTCCCATAGTCCATCCTTACTTTAGCTTGCTATATCTGTTAAAGAAGTGTGATAGAAAACCGCAGATGTGTATGAATTGGCTCGTTCGTCTAACTACTCAGTCACAAAAGTTGCTTATACGATCCGCAAATCATCACCCCTTACCATCCTCCGTGTCCATATGCTACTGGCCATACAAACAACATACTGTCACATGGTATTGGAGCTTGTATGTTGAATGTTATGTTGAATCATGGAATTCAGAAGTTGCCTGCGCTTTTCAAAGTTATTAGTAAATGCTTTAAAACCCGTCGTGGATGTCCGGCCGCTCAAAGCGGGACATCGGGCCTACTCTACGCAACTCTTACGAGCAATACGGAGAACAAGGCCGTGGCCAGTGTCTCATCCAAAGACTGAGACTATTGTGATGAGTTTGGCTAGTCGGGCAGTGTTAGTTAGCTATCCGGGCAGTGTTCCCTATGATTCGTGATTATAGAGAGAGCGATAGGAGTAGTAATAAGGATAACGATAATAACGATGACGACGACAATAATAATAATATATAATAATGACGATGAAAGCGAGAATAGGAAATATAGTCGCTTTAGAGATAGGCTACAGATTATATACGTGTGTGTGTGGACACTGCCCGGATGGCTAAATAGCACTGCCCGACTGGCAAAACTGATTTTGATTGCAGTACGACATCCAATTCCATAATATCTCCGTCCGTCATGGTGTAGGCTGATCAATCGACATGAGGGACACCGCTATCTCATTAGTTTACATTCAATGCCATGGAAAAGTATCTTTTCATGGTAGAGTCGCGGCTGATTGTGTAGCCGGCACATGCTCCAATGTTGGCGACTTCGGTTTTAATGATAGCCATGGGCTCATTTTACAGTCTGAAACCCGAGCTCAATTTCACAGCACAAACGAGTCTTGGCTCCATTGTGTTCTTTTCCTTCCGCTCCCCCTTGCGAGTCATGGAAACATTGCCACTCGGTGGACATGTGCCTTGCCAAAGCCGTTAAGCCCACAGCCCGTATCCACGTGCCGGTGGGATGCAACGGTAGACTATCCTCACTTTAAAAGCTCATATCCGCAAGCCAAGTTCCGGTGGGATACTGGCGCGCTTTGTCCCGCCAGAAAGTGAAACACTCCTTCATATCTGTCTCCGACAACTACAGTCACCATGGCCGAGTCGGTCACAATCTCAACACTACGAGGCTGTAGCCAAAGAGCGTTAGTGATTCGGCCTAAGTAGGAGGACACACTCGGGCTTTGAGGTCCATATCTTTGAATCTTCAAGGTTGTATGTTGAGGCAAGCTAGACCGCGTCAGCCAACTCACTATCTATACTGGAGCCATCGTTATTCCTTCGTTGCTAGTCTGTCAGAAGCATGCGCTTCAGATGTCAAATAATTTAGATGCCCGTGGGAATCGGAGAGAGTGTAAGGTTGAGTATTTCGAGAGGATTTCTGACCAGAAACCTTTCTCCATTCGCGATTCGATATGCGTTTGTGTCGAGTCCCACTGATAGTGTTCTGTTAACATATCTTCTCCCCACTGAGACAAGGAAGAATGTAAGTCCCGGCCCTTTGTGGTTCTTTTGCCATGCGCTTTCCACTTGGCGCCTCTTGTCCCACGTTAACCGTCACCAGTAAGATAATATGTTAGAGTTCAGGCCGTGTTTCTGAATTCCATCCTAGCCACGGCACGGGTTGTGGGGAAATCGGACTTCCAGTCTCCACATGGTCTGATCTGAGCAATCCGACTGCGGATACTTGTCTTCCCTTGAACCATTGCCAGTGAAAGCAACCTCTTGTCAACCTAAGCCATCATCTTTGGAACAGAACTTCGACCTGAACGTCACTTGTTTCTCTAGGAACCATATGAACTAAGGTCCATTCGCATCATCAAAGCCTAGCGGCGGTAACAGGAGATCATGATAGTCTATAAAAGCCAAGGACGAGGACGTAGACTCATGAATCATGAGCCATGGGGGGCACTTAATATATCAAAAGGGGGTTGGCCTTGGTAGACGAGCTGCCTCAATCTGATCTGGGTCGCAATGGCCATGTGCTCCTCCGATCTCAAACCATAGTCTCTCTGCATGTCAGAACTCTATTGTCCCAACGTGGATCATACTATCAACCCGGGAGCTGTGGTCCGAGTACAATGTTCGTATGAAGAATACCATGAGAAGAAACAGCTATAAAGCAGCAGTTATGATCCCGCCTTTCGAGACAAGACACCTCAAACATCACCCATCAGATCAATTTCCTACAGCTCACAAAGCCCACCTACCCATTCTCTCCGAGACTCCGACCTCAATCATCGCCGCCAAGATGCACCTCTCCAAGCAGATCCTTACTGTGGTTACCGCCCTCCTGTTCGCCAGCGCTGGTGTCCAGGCCGGTTGCACGACCGAGAGCCCCGGAACTCAGGGTTTCTACGGCGGCAAGTGCAACTCTGACAACGTCTTCTGCGGCTACGCCCCCTCTGGCGGCTACAGCATCACTTGCTGCGACACCAAGGCCTGCGAATAGAGAGGCAGTTGCCATGATATTTGGGATAGTGGATTCTCAGGTAAGCTAACATTCAAGCTCGTTGTTTCTGTACAACAACTCACAGCCATCATTAGGTAGACATATTCCTTCCAGACGCTGCAGCACAGTGTAAAGATACAGAGAGGAGTTAGACGCAGAAGGGCGGCGCCTGGGGACGCCGGATAAGAACCAACAACGAAGTTCAGGATACCAATTTCATTCTTCATACATGCTCAGTTTTGTCATTCGTAGCATTTGATCAGAATCTAAAACTACCACCATGCAAATTATACACAAGATCTGCTACCCGTGATGGTGACCTTCTTCCGCATGTCCCTCAGGCGGGAACGGTTGCTCTGCACCCTCGAGATTCGGATCCCACGCCGGATTGGCACCGGCATCACGCCAACGTACCGATCTAGGACCGTGCTTGTTCCAATCCAATATCGCGTCAAAGTCTCTGCAAGTGTGCATAGATGACCAGTTGGGCAGCGCGTCTCTGCGCAGGGGATTGCTGAGCGGGTCCACAAATAGGGCCGGGGTGACGTCCGCGTAGCACATAAGGTTCATCCGGAGCATATCGATGCAGTGGTCTGAGTTGACGAAGCAAAAGTCAATTTGGAGCTTATTTTCGTTAAGCTTTGATGATGCAATATGAAACTTACCATAGTGAGTATAGATATTCTCGTCGGGAACACCTTCGTCAAGGAACTTATAATGCTCGTAATTGTAGAACAAGCCCATTCGCAGTGAATTCTGAGAGTCGTGTTAGGCACAGGTCATTTAGCACAAGCAACGGGTGATGAACTGACCAAGCAGTGCAGCAGATGGAAGACCTCGAGCATGGCCAGGTAACCCCCGCCTTGTTCTTCGGGAACTTTGTGGAAGGGAAGCTCTGCCGAGTCTGTCATGTTCAACAGATTTACTTCCTCCTCAGAGACCCAGATCCCACCCGCGCCCAATTCGATCTTATGCCACGCGACGTCGACAGCGTTGGAATGATTCCCAGGCGGACCTCGCCACTTGTTCGTTTGCCTGAACTCTGCATTGTAGTGCTCTGGCGTCTTGTACTTGATCGCCTCAAGAGCCGGTGCTGCAGCAATCGTCAGAGAAAGTAATCTGTGATTTTTGTTTATTGATTAAACTTACATGGCGTGGAAAGTATCTGTGTGCATCCCTTTGTCGAAGTGTTCGGCCCTCCTGCCCAGATAGTATAGATAAGCGCAATGAGCGTCACCGAGTTGGTGGTGATGAGGAGGATATTCGATTGTGGCCATCGGTGACTGAACCATCTTGAGCGCCTAGAAGGTGCACCAGCCTCCTTGCCCTCTGCTTGGTGGAGGCTTTCATATCTCGAACCAAATTTCCACCACATGGCGATACTCAGGATTATGGCTGCTTTGCGGTTGATCCAAGGTAAAAGGTCAGAAATGTCCCAAGAACCTCGAAACTTCAGCATGGTAAAGGCAAACTGGGAGAAGCGACACGTTGAATTCTTCACAGCGTGCTTCTTTCTCGGACCACCAGCCTTCTATCGGAAGAAACATCCGGCAAGTAAGACGCCCGCATGATGACTTGGTGGGCCTGTGCACTATGCTTATACAAAATGCTGTAGCCTATTCCTTCGGCCATCGAGCTTCTTGATTCGGCCTAGCACTTGCATGGGTGCCGCTTCAAAAATCCCCAGCAGCCCGTCGTGGATCTCTTCCCGAAAAGCTTCGCGGCTGATATTGACCATTCAGGGCGGCAGGATTCGAATGTCCCCATCGAGAGCGTTTTATGTCTGGTCGTGAAAGTCCGAAAAGGATGCAAGCGCAGCCCCGCCACCGAGGGATTGGGTTCCTAGAACATGACCGGAGATGGTCTGTCGTAAGTGTGAGACAGATGGAAACCCAATCTCAAGCTTTGTTTAACCAATCATGCGAAGGATAACACATGGGTGTCAAGGTTAGTGTTACATCGCAGAAGCCGGAGGAACTATCCAATAGTCTGGATCGTCAAAACGTCACGAGCTAGCTTACATACCTTCCTGTCTAGGACTTACGACTCGACACATGTGGCAAGAAACGGGTTGGAACAAGATGATACCCCATCCGCCTTGTCATCTCAGAAGGATGCGATAAGACCAACTGAGGCGCTGTAACGTACTAGCCCAGTCGACGATGCGAGCGGTCTCAGGCCTTACTCCTCACATAAAGACCCGCCTGTAACCTCCTTGCCCGAAGCAAATATCCCGCTTCTTCCAAATTGCCCTCCACCAACTCGCCCAAAATGCACTTCTCCGTCCTCACCGTCGTGGCCCTCCAGGCCCTCCAGGCCCTCGGCGCCATCGCCGCCCCCGTCGCCGCCGACTACGCCGACCTCGCCAAGGACTCCATCGTGATCAAGTCGGCCGGCACCTACAAGCGCGGCGAAGCGTACGCCGACTTGGCCAAGGATTCGATCGTCATCAAGTCGGCCGGCACATACAAGAGGGGCGAGGAGAAGCGCGAGGCGGACTACGAGCAGCTGGCGAAGGACAGCATCGTCATCAAGTCCGCTGGTACATACAAGCGTGGCGAAGAGTACGCAGACTTGGCGAAGGACTCTATTGTTATCAAGTCTGCTGGAACTTACAAGCGCGGCGAGGAGGTAAGTTGTTCTCTGCGACTTTGAAGAGAAGGACTGGTCCTGACTCCAGAATTTCTAGTACGCCGACCTTGCCAAGGACTCGATTGTGATCAAGTCGGCTGGTACCTACAAGCGTGACGAGGAGAAGAGGGACGAGGAGTACGCCGAGATTGCCAAGGCCAACATCATCATAAAGTCTGCGGGTACCTACTAAGAGGTCATGTACGCATAGGCTAGCTGAAGCATGGGGCCATGAATTGGACAATGTATTTGTGAACATGATGGAATTGAATTGGTGTATTTCGTGGTCGTCTCTTGGGATGTCGTTCAGCCAAGGTGACAAAAGCCCCTTGCTTCCTGCAGCCCAGCCGACCGGGTTGCTTGGCGGCCGTTGGCACAAGTCTTGGCAACACACTCAACATCCATCAGCCAGGCTGTTGGAAACGCTAGCGCGAATATCCAGACTCTTGATTACCTATGTGATTCTTGTATATCTACTCAGGGAAGATGGAAAGCGCCTTCACCGGCCACTGATGCTTTCGCTCATACTCCACCACGAAAGACCACTCACCTGACCCGACAACCTCGACTTTCTGTCCATCCTTGCCAGGCAACACCACTTCCATCTCTGTCAATGGGGGAACAACAACTTGAACCTTCAGCTCCGAAGGAGTAGTGTCGCTGCCAGTCAACTCCCATTTGCAGGAAACTTTGCCATACGGAGTGAGATGCTCAGCCGCCGCATGCGTGAACTCGCCGCCGAGCACTGGCTCAGCCCTTGACCTCTTCCAACCAGGATCCAGTCGTTTCAAACCAGCCAGCCGCTCAACCATGAACTTGGCCACAGCACCAAACGCGTAGTGGTTGAACGACGTCATGTCGCCGGGGTTGATCGAGCCGTCGGGCAGCATGCTGTCCCAGCGCTCCCAGACCGTCGTAGCCTCCATCTTGACGGGATACAGCCATGAAGGACACGTTTCGTTCAGCAGCATCGCGTACGCCACGTCGCTGTGTCCCGTGCGCGTGAGTGCTTCGCAGATATACGGCGTGCCAGCGAAGCCTGTGCCGATTCTGAAGCTGTTGCGGCGGACAATCTCCGAAAGACGGTCCCCTGCGCGCTGCGTCTGCTTTGGAGAGAGAAGGTCGAAGGCGATTGCGAGGGAGTAAGCTGTTTGAGAGTCGGAGGTCAGGCGCCCGTTGGCGCTGACGTACTCATTGAGGAATTCTTGTCGGGCTGCGGCAGATTCTCTGCGGTAGTGCTCTGCGTCTTCGTTCTTTTCAAGAATGGTTGCGACTTGGGTGAGTAAGTCTAGTGAACGGATGAGGAATGCGTTCGCGACGAGAGGAGGATCTGTGACTGCCTTCATCGGCTCATCCGGGGGTGCGTTCGGGTCCAGCCAGTCCTAGGGATGTTAGTCTTTTCTATGTCAATGGCAGTATTGACACCTGCGACTTACTCCAAGTTGGAACAATCCAAAATCCCAAAGATGAACTGGTCCACTTTTGTTCCTTGGAATCTTCTGAATCCACGTTGTCATGGATTCATACTGGTCCCGAAGAATGCTTGTATTACCCGTCTCTTCATAAAGGGCCCATGGCGCGAGGACGACAACATCATGCCAGATGGCGTTGGCTCCAATCTTGCCCCAGTTCTGATGGCCCTTGAGGACATTCGGAGATACCATAGGTGGGATCCCCTCCAGCTCCTTTTGATCAAAGGCGACATCCGCCAGCCAGTTCTTCAGGATGCCGAAGCAGTCGTAGACGTAGGTAGCAGTGGGTGCAAAGAGCGCGAGGTCTCCCGTCCATCCCAGCCGCTCATCTCTTTGAGGGCAGTCGGTGGGCACAGACAGAAAATTGCCCCTCATGGACCAGCGAACATTGCTGAAGAGCTGGTTCAGCCGCCTATCTGAGCAGGAAAAAGTGCCTGCTTCTTGCATGTCCGTATGACAGACGACAACTCTAAGTGCTCCTCTGCAGGGATTGAGATACCCCGGCCAGCCGTCAATCTGAAGGTAGCGGAAGCCGTGGAAGCTGAAGCGCGGTTCCCAGCTTTCGCCCTCCGGATCGCCCTTGAAGGTGTAAACATCCGTTGCTTGACAATCACGCAGAGGCCTAGTGCCGAGCTCTCTGTTTTCGAGAACTTCTGCGTGACGGAAGGTGAGCTGGTGGCCGCGCTCGGCCTCGACGTTCTTGAATCGGACATATCCAACAAGGTTCTGGCCAAAATCAAGGATGATTTTGCCTGATGGTGTCGTGATAAGTTCTTTGGGTATCCAGGATTCCATGCGCCGAACTGGCTCTCCAAATCCCGCGATGAGGTCCACGTTACTGGGCAATTCAGGCAGAACCTCTACCGGTGACCAGTCGCCGCTCGTCGATGTGGTAGACCAGCCGACAACTTCTGCAGTGGCGTCGTACTTCTCTCCGTCATAGATCTCGGCAAGCTTTGTCGGTCCACGGGTGACCTTCCAAGTATCGTCTGTGATGATGTTCTCTGATCTCCCGTCCTCGTAGGTGATCTCGAGCTGGGCGAGAACGGCAGTTCTTGTGCCCCAAATGCTGCGACGGCCTCCTTCGAAGCCGATGCGGCCGTTGAACCAGCCCTCGGCTACGCGGATTCCAATGCAGTTGGAAGAAGAGGAAATGTGCTCGGCGACATCGTAAGTCTGATACTGCAGTCGGCCATCATAGCTCGTCCAGCCGGGTGCAAGGAAGTAGTCTCCGACCCTCTTCCCGTTGATCTCGGCCTCGTAGATGCCCTGGGCAGTCACATAGAGCCGTGCAGACTGCACACGGCCCTCAGACTTGAACCCTCTTCTGAACAAGTCCTCGGGCTGCGGAGCGTTCTTGCCGTCTTCCGACCATGGTGCCGAGATAAGCTTGCTGCTCCAGTCGCTTCGATTCAGCAGGCCGGTCTCGAATACGTAGGGCTCACTCCACGGCGACAGCTCCGTTTGATCCGGACTGCGAGCGCGCACCTCTACGGAGTACTTCTCGCGAGACCCGATGGCCTCACTCACCGGCCACGGGACGTCTTGGGCGTTTGTGTCATTTCCAGAAAACTCGCCGAGAACGGTGGGGCCGGAGCTTGAGAGACGCGAGATCCGGATGATCCGCTCGCCGGGGGTGAAGTTTTGGGGCGCGTCACTGTACCGCCATGAGATGCGAGGTCTTTCGACGTGTATTCCCAACGTGTTGTTCGGTCGATAATGGTCAACGCGGACATCGACAACTTTGAGGTTCGCCATCGTCGCTTAGTATCCGATGCTGCCGCCCGTACATGTACTTCTGTGAAGCACCCAGACTTGGCTGTCGAGGAGTAGAACAGGGAGTTGTCTGTTTTACACTTCATCTGACCCCTCTATTGAGAAGAGCATAACGCCACATTTCAATGTCCACCGGTGTGAAGTTTACACGACCGGACCAAAAGAGCCCGAGATGGTGTTTGAGATGAGTCTGGTGATGGAACAAGTGGAGATACACTTGTGCGTGGTGATCCAAGATGGATCCCGGCAGAGAGGGGAAGACCCAGAGGACTAGCCTTCAACCAATGAAATGGTCCATCATAGCCGGAGTAATGCCATCGTCGTTTGGCCGGAAGAGACAAGCCAATCAAGAAAAAGTTGTTTCCGGGGAATGGCCGGCGTTTAGCCTGGCTCTTAAGTCTCTTGTGGTGGATGAAGATTGCAGTGCAATGGCTGCACGGAGCGCCGGAGGGTCTGGATCATCAACATCCCAGTCATTACGTACCAGGTAGACATCTCGGCACCCATGATGTTCTCAATTGTTGTTGTTGTTAACCTTGCGATGATGCCCATTTCAACTGGACAAATCGAGGGTGATCTCTCGCGGCCGACCTCTTGCCGTCGCCTATTCTGTCGTCGACCGCCCTTTTCCGTCGGAACATCTCAAGTCCATGCTTTCTTGTCGTGGGCCTGGAATAGGCAGCGGGCAGCGACAGCTCCATGAACTTTGCATGCGCATCATCCCCCAAAATCCATTCCACGCCGCGTTCTCTCAGGCAGCGCAGCTCATCCTCGATGATCCGTTCCCGCCCGATCCGGTAGGCTTCATCGCGCGAAAGCACCGGCGATTCGCCTTCTTCCACGAGTCTGATGACCACGGCCGGCTCCGGCCCCGACCCCATGCGGTTGAGGATATCAGCATCGTCCAACCAGTGAAATAGCAAACTGCCGGATCCCGCATGCGCACCCCATGAGTTGATCTCAATCAAGTTGACGAGGAAGTTGGGGTTCTTTACCTCCGCGTAAACATCCGGTACACACGAGTCGAACCTCAGTTGGGGAGCCATCTCGGCCCACAATCGACGAACATGCATCGCGAGACATCTTAGCGCATCGTCCGTGATTCCCGGATGGTTGCAATGGTAGAATCTGCTCTGACTGATTGCGACGACCCTGTGTTTGTTGATGTAGCATCGTCATTCGCTCAGGCGATCGAGGTCGGTATGGTATGGGAAGAAGAAGAGCTGGCCATCGGGAACCTCGTCAGCGCGCTGATACTCGTAGTACAGATTCAGAAGGGCTCGGACTGTTCACTTTGATGACACGAGCTTGACGAGGGCGTCTTTGATCGTAAATACGGGTCGCAGCGTCCCTGCATCGGCATCTTTGGGACTGCAGTGGCCCATGCGAACGAAGTACCCTTGGGGGGGGGGGGGGGGGGGGGGGGGGTTCTTGCCGAAGCCGCCCATGGTTTCATTAATTCTGCAGGCAAGAGACTGGAGTCTGTCAATGCTTTCTGCTTTCGTGACGTCGTGTTGTACTTCTGAAGCAACCTCGAGTAGTGCAACGACTTCCGTCTGGGACAATCGGTGGACAGCAACTGGCGGATGCAGCATGTGCAGCCGGATTGCCGGCGACAGCCACGGCCCCATGTTGCAAGGAGCGATCTCCTTCTTTCTCTTGTGAAGAAACAAGGGCGTCAGGTAGCCTGTTTCCTCGAGCCATGGTGCCAAGGCGTGGTGGTTGTAGGAGTTCAATCGCGCGGCAGGTGATGTGTCGAGTGGACGACGCTCAATGATGACGGCGCTTTCTCTGGAGACTGCCATCTTGAACCTGGATTGGCAAGCACGATGTCTCTGAATTTTGATGTGCGGTAGAACAGTTGCCTCTTTCTTTCCCTTCCATTATCTACCTAAGTACCTGCACTTCCGTTGCCTTTATCGTTCCTTCGCTTCCGAGTCACACCGGCAATCATCTCGCGACAAAAGGACCATGCCAAGATCCTTCCCGGCCTTCCTTTTCTTCTCTCACATCTGACTTTCAGGCATGCACAGCCGTTGGCCACCTTCTTGCAAGCCGTTTCGGGCTTGCGCCTCATGGCAGTGGAGGCAGTGGCATACGGGCGCCGCAGGGAAACCTCCATGACCGAATCCTGCCAAACCTCCTAGGTACCCAAAGAGGCAAGTACGATCTTTCTCACGCATTCAACGAATGACTTTCCATATCAAAATGAAACCACGACGGGACTGGAAAGAGCCGCACACAAGGTACTGCTGGAGGATCGCGTTGTCCACTGTCCTCGACAGACTTCGTCCCACAACAACCTCCTTTCTCCAACCACGCATCATCAATCATCACTCATTCATCCATAACGACTGTCACGCGCCTATCAATAGTCACTATCGCTACGATCACCATGCCGACCCTTCGCTTTTCTTTACAACTTAACGAGTATAAGCCAGCTCCCGACACCACCGCCGAGCCTCGCCCAACTGACGTCGCCGCTGAGTGCAAGCCGACCTGGGCCCTCCACCAGTATCTGGAAACTGCATTCGTCAGCACGCCTACGCCAGAGAAATGGCAGGAAGATGAAGTTACCGACGAGAAAGCCTGCGCTGCTTGCAACAAATTCACAACATCCGGCCAGTACCGCTGCCCAACTTGCAGGACTACGTATTGTCAAGAAGATTGCCGGTATAATATTCCTACTGAACACGAACGAATTTGCGCGAGATTTGCCGAGTTCAGCAAGACGCAACGGCCCTCAGAATACCATTACCGCGCGTTGTTTCTTCCCTGCACCGACGAGCCTCAATTCGTCTGGCTCAAAGTCACATTTGACGATTCCATCGGGAAACTCCACATCGAAACAGACCGCCGAGAAGCATTAGACTATGTCAGGGAAATGAAGCTCCCCGCCGCCTCGTGGACTTTCAACAATGAATGGAGGCAACCCATTACTCCTTACGGAGTCGACTTAATCACTTTCAACGCCAACGAAAACGCCGTTAGACAAGAGAAATGGGTTAATCATAGCCTGTTAGGCTTTGCACCGCCTGGCCACGTTGGGATTGTGTCTGGTCCAGCATTTCTCATTTCGTACGACGTTGGCGATCCGTCAGGAGTAACTGAAATCGGTGTGAGCAGCATCACCGCAGGCAACGAGAAGAGCGACGATGTTGGCGGGGAAGCTGACGAAGGGGATGAGGGCGAAGAAGACGAAGAAGATGAGAACGAAGGCGAGCGGAACGAGGCCAAGAGTGGCAAGCCGAAATCCAAAGGAGGCTCAGCCAAAAAAAGAAAGGGCAAGGCCAAGACCAAGGACAAGAAGAAGAAGCGCGTACCCAAAACCAAGCGCACAGTTGACGTCGGAAACGCCGACAAAGAAATTGCCTAGAACGAAGATTCTGTGGGCAAAGCCGACGCAGGAGGCCCATTCAGGAGTTACCGAGATATCGGAGTTCGGGAGATCGATTTCGCCATCAAGTGCTACCTCGTGCACCATAGAAATCCAGTTGATGGAGTCCATTGGGTAGCTGTCCACGGAGGCTGTTCTGGAGACCAGATGCACTCCATCAAGATAAACAACCTGCGCGATGAAACGCTGGTAGCTTTGGGAGTTGAACACATGGTGGAGCAGACAACACTGACGCGTCAAAGGTTCATAGTGAGCTACAGCTTATCCCCTTGTGCGGCAATGTATTCACTTGGGCTTCGATGGCATCTGCAACCCGCCATGCCCTCTGGTGGTCCCTTGGACCTTTCCGGGGAAGACGAAGACCCGGACTATGCTGCTTCTGAGCGCATCTTTGGAGCCATTGTTCGTGTGGTTGAAGATGAATCCTCAGAAGAGCTTGGTGTCGAGAGACTGGAGCACATGGGCGCCTTCACTCTTGCACAAGTCAACGGTGGGCAAATCCTACCTGGTCATATCAAAGCAGTGAGGGCATATCATGAGGATGCATTCCTCCGTGAATATGAGGATAAGATGTCAGAGCAAGGGTTCAGAGAGTACTGGGATGGCATGAAGGCCGATGGTTTTATCAATCCAGATTTACCGTCACCTTACGACCTCGAGGAGAAAGGCGACGGGCTCTGGACGTGTTCACAAAAGGTCAGAACCGTTATGCAAATGAGGCGACTTTTGAACGAGGAGAGAAAACAGCGGCAATAGGGCGTGTTGGATGTGTATGTACAGCGATAGAAATAGCGGTCAACTCAAATGCGCGATTCCAGTTGAGAATCATTCATGGACATTGTGGTGATTCAAAACTCGATGTTAGCAAGGGAGACTTGAGAGAAACCTTTTCTCCCCGTTGTGTCGCTTGGAGGAGATCAAGAGGCTGGATGGCCAACTGCTTGAACCCTAGCCAATGTTTAC
This sequence comes from Colletotrichum fructicola Nara gc5, assembly GCF_000319635.2. Lineage (NCBI taxonomy): Eukaryota > Fungi > Ascomycota > Sordariomycetes > Glomerellales > Glomerellaceae > Colletotrichum > Colletotrichum fructicola. Next base: position 5,434,715 of record NW_027094054.1, on the reverse strand, counting down.
GTGATCAAGTAAAGGATCTGGCCCGGACTTGTCGCATGGTAACAGCTCTAGCAGTAGTGGTAGAGGGTGTGGGGCAAAGCCGATGAAGTGCGGAAACTAAGGAGGCCCAAGGCGAATCTAAATTTGGAGAGCAACGCGGGGGTGACACCTGCATGGGGTGTTGGTGAGCTAAATAACGCGGAGACAACGGAAGAGGCTGGACTGTCCCTTTGTTACGTGGACAGACCGCAGAAGCGGAGCTACGGCAAGTCTTCGTTCTTGGTATTGGTGATCCTTGATGGATAGCCTGGTGATGGTGTTCAAATTGGGAATCGGGCCGTGCTTCGGGAGTGACTCTAGGTCAGTAAATCAAGAGCTATGAGGCCGATTTGTGCATATTTGTAGAATGAATGAGATTCTAGGCTCACAAGCGGCCTTGCTTATCCGTGTTCTCGGAGACGGGTCTACTTAGAACTTTGTGAGGAACAGAAATGGAAGTGAAGGCACAACACCGGATGGTTGTGATTTAAGAGATCAAGTGGTTCTTAGTGCTTACGACAGGATAGTTTCTTGTGAAATTTGATACGCAGGTCGAAAGGGGCTTGTCTCCTGCTCGAGGAAGAAGTTTAGACAAGATATTGATCTCTTCGTATAAACAATATGACCCATGAACGTGGATTTCTGTTGTATATTTTGGCGAGCTGTATTCTTGGTATGCACACTCGCACCGCTTAAGACCGCTGCACGTCGTGGATTTAGAACCCCGGTATGAATTGCGACTTCGTACGAGCTTACGTGCAGTTACAATTGCATCCAGATGTCGTGGAACCAGATCATCGATCTCGTATAAGTCAATTCTAGCTATCGGCCTCGAGCTTTTTGATCATGAGTTCTTTCCGGACTTTCTTAGCATGATTTCTGAACTACACAGTCGATGATTTATTTCTCAAAACTTCTCATAGAACATCTTCCCACACATTGGGCCCACTGCCAAGTCGGCGTGCCCGTTGTTGGTCCTACTCACTCAAAGACAAGCTTCTGTCTTTCGCGGTGTGCGTCAAAACGCCAAACTCAACCGCAGCGATCTCGGTGCTTCGGACATGACTGCAATATATTTTACATCTTCATTCTCGGCTTTGGAATCCACGAAGAGCCTTAGATGTGGCTCGTCGGTGCCGGCACTGAAGGCGGAGCGGAAAGTGGGTGCGGTCCGACAGCACTAAAGCAACCGATTCCGCCCCCTTTCTCTCGCTTCAACCCCACCTCCCACTCTCCGCTGGGCTGAGAGAGCAAGAGATCGACAACAAACACAAAGTTGCCAAAGACAACGGCTTCTGGAATAGCCTTCCGGGGGCCAAGACCCCTTTCTAAATTGTGGGACATCTTTCCGAGGCCCAAAAACTCGGTAGGGGGCGGCAAGTTCCCGCGCTAAAATCAACTCCGATTCATGAACCGGAGCCATATCGAGAGTTCATCCCACTCTAAAAAGCCTTGTGGGGGTGATGCGAGCCAATGATGAGAGACGGTTGTTTTCCAATTACAACATCGCGACCCAAGCCTCCTCCGCCGCGCTTGTTTTTCGAGATGGTCCTTAATGATGAACGCAGGGAAGCATGACGATTGTAAATGAGGCTCAGAGGTGCGCTACCTTACGCGGCTCGGAGTACGCGTCGTGCTCACCGGTGAACGCGGAGAACCATGGATGGTGTTGACAAGACTTTTCAACGAGATGAATGATCATTATATATATCAGGCTCTTCATGGCCTCGATATCGTGGGTTTTGTTTGGAAGCATCGCAACTCACGACAACATCCGATCGCTACCAACCTTCGCTCAGAATACCCAATATGAAATTCCAATACTCATCGCTGCTGATGGCAGCTTCGGCGGCCGTCGCCCAGACCACCACCCCGGCCCCGACCGCGACCGCCGGCTCCGGCACTATGCCCTCCGTCACTCTCGACTACTGCACGGTGGTCGCCACCGCCGGTAACGAGTCCGTCGGATACTACAAGTACCAGAACATCCGCTTCGCCGCCGTCCCGACCGGCGACCTCCGCTGGGCCAAGCCACAGGACCCTCCCGTCGAGACGGAGGTCAACACCGGTGACTTGGCTTCCGCCGATGTTGCTTGCAGCTCCGAGGAGGACTGCTTGTACATGGATGTCTGGGCCCCTGCCAATTCCGAAGGCAAGAACCTGCCCGTGATGGTCTGGACGTATGGTGGAGGCTTCACCGGTGGCAGCAAGTCCGAGAACACCCCCGAAGGTCTCTTCGATCTGTCCCAGGACTTCGTCTATGTTGCCTACAACTACCGTCTCGGCATGACTGGCTTGGCCAACGGTCCCACCTTCTTGCACGAGGGCGGTACCTCCAACACTGCCATCTGGGATGTCGAGCACGCCTTCAAGTGGACCAAGAAGTATATCTCCCAGTTCGGCGGTAACCCCGATGAGATCACTGCAGTTGGTTTCTCCGCCGGCGCCTCCCAGGTCCTCTTCCAGATGACCCGCTTCGCCGGCCACGCCGAGCAGCTCTACAGCCGCGCCTACGTCATGTCCCCCGGCTTCGTCCCCGGCGCCGGCCACCAGCACGCCGACGCCTTCTGGCTGAACGTCTCCTCCGAGGCCGGCTGCGCGGGCGGCAGCATCGAGTGCATGCGCAGCGTCGACTTCGACACGCTCAACACCGCCGCCACCACCGTCCAGGACGCCTACACCTACCAGTTCCAGCCCCGCGTCGACGGCGACATCATCGCCGACACGTACGAGGCCCAGCTCTACCAGGGCCGCTTCAACTTCTCCGGCCCCGTCGTCGCCACCCACGAGCTGCACGAGGCCAACTCCCAGTCCTACTCGGGCGTCAACACCACCGAGGACGTCGCGACCTACCTGCGCATCTTCTTCCCCGCCATCGCGGACTCCGTCGTCGACGAGATCCTCGTACTGTACCCCGAGGACGACTACACCGAGCCCGGCCTGCGCTTCGCCGACATGAAGCAGCACTTCGACCTGACGGCCCACAACCTCGCCCTCACCCACGCCATGAACAACCAGACCTGGAACGGCCTCGTCGCGCTTGACCAGGCTACCCACGGCACTGACCAGAGCTACTACTGGTACAGCACCTACACCCTGTCTGACTCCTCCTCCGACAGCACCACGACCACGACCACCGCCGCCTCCAACGCGACCGCCTCGTCTGCCGCTGCCTCTGCCACCGCCTCCTCCAGCGCGGGCGGCCCTCCCAGCGGTGGTGGCATGGGCGGCAGCACCTCTGTCAACGCCACCATCGCTGTCATGATGCAGAAGTACCTCATGTCCTTCGTGCTTACCGGCAACCCCAACACCATGTGGGCCGAGGACAAGCTGGAGTGGCCCCAGTACGGCAACGACACCACTGCCGGCACCCAGATCGTCTTCAACACCACCTTCTACCTCGACGAGGATGACCTTGCCAACGACAAGGCCCTCTTCTGGAACAAGGCCACCTGGTACTAAGCGCCAGTCGATGTTCTTATCTGCTTGTATTTTTCATGTTAAATATTGAGAACGCACATGTACATGTAACATACCCCTATAGACAGTTTTAGTACGCGAAGTACATCTTTTTGTTGCAATAATTCCGCTGGTATCATTCGTGAATGTGATGATGCAATGTGACGCTCGAATTTGGCGCCTTGGGTTGAAAAGAAATGTGGTATCATGGATTAGTCTAACCGATTCGCTGCTTCCTCCTCACCCACACCTCTTTTTCCGGGGTCTCTGAGCTTCCATCATCTACTTTGACCATGGTTACAGAGCCTGCGGCATCGCGGAGTTGCACCTCCCAGACTCCTAGCTTGTACCTCGCCCGGTCTGACATTCCCGTAGTCAGATCAAAGGACCAGCTGTGCTTCGGACAGGTTACTCCAGTGCTGAGCACGATTCCAAAATCCTCAATATCAAACGGAACACCTTGAGATAGAGGGTACGACGAATGAGGGCATTTCTATCCACTCATGTTAGCACGGTCGAGTCGTAGCATTACATCCGCCAACTCACATGATCAATCGCGTGAAACTTCCCCTTGAACCGGAACACCATCACCTGGTCCTTCAAGTCGCCCTCCATCTCGGCACTCTCAAACGCATCAGGCGAGATGTCCACTTCCGTACTCTGCTGCACTGAGCCGGTCGCTTTCGGCGCGTGGAACACCTTGCATCCCGGCTTCAGGTCGGTGTTGCAGAAGCGAAGATCTGATAGGTTGCCGTCGTCGGAGCCGAGATCGGGAAATGAGGAGGCGAGGCCGACCGAGAACCAACCTGCGTCTACCCGAGACCGCCTGAAGTTGTTCATCTCGGGAGCGCGCTGCGGTGTGTGGTCTCGGCGCGTCTCTTTTGCGCGACTTGTTCCTGACGAATGCGTGGACCGGACCGCTGTGAGCTCCTGAACGCCGCCGGATTGAGCGTAAAATTGCGATCGCGGAATGATGATGATCACGTGGTCAGTCACATGATATGACCGATGTACTCAGAGACCGAGTCGCTTTCTTTCACTTTGTCAAGAATGATATTACGTTTACTCCATCATGAAGACTTTCAGACTATTTGACTATTTGATCTTCTTCAGCCCTGTACAGACATGTTCCTGTTGTTGAATGTTGAACTCCTTCAGCGCTTCTTCGAACTTCGCTCTCTTGTCCCCACCGATCGCCGCCTTCACGCTCTCCTCGCTGTCCCATCCAGTCACAACCATGAACGCCTTCTTCTTCTCGCCCTTGTATACGACTTCTCCGATAGACCATCCATTCACGCCGGCTAAGAAACCAGCTGTGACACCACCCGAGCTTGCCTGAGCACGCATCATTGACTGCCACTTCTCCTCGAACGCCGCAGTGTTAGCATCAACGGGCAGATACGACCCAGTCAAAAGAACAACATTAGACGCAGCGACTTTCGCAAAGTCCCCACCACCCAAGTTGAAGTATCCTGTCCAGGGTAGTACAGGACCTGAAGGGCTGGACATCTCAATGACTTGGCCCCACAGCTTCCTCATCTCAAGACCATCTGGAGATTGCTTCGCAGCATCCGCAGCTTCGACGGAGGTCCAGACTGGTCCGAGTTAGCCAATAAGAATCTTCGCAAAATTGGGCATCGTATCCTACCTGCAGCCAAATGGACGCTCTTGACCGGGCAGCCATCCAGTCCGCCGGGGCCCTGGACGCCTTCCCATTGGCCTACCAGGTCGGAGCTGCCGATGACCTTGGAATGCAGTTCCTTGATAGACGTAGTCACGGGAGAATCCTCGTAGTCTTGTTTGACAGGGATCCACCCGAGCTCGACGATTTGAGTCATTGTAGTTGATGGTACTCTGTGATGTCTGAGTTGCAACGACAGGATCTTTGAATGCGTGTAGCGAAGCGATAAACAAAGTGGAAGCAGACCGGGCTTATTAATGAACAGAGAATGTCTGAAGATTTTCAAAATTAGAAGCTTTGATTTCAAGAACCTTCACAACGAGCTGTTGTCAAACGGCATGAGCAGGTAACATGTTTGTTCCCGACGGAAACGGGCAACCAATGTCTGATCATGCCTTGAACTCTTGGTCGGGGCTGCCAAGTCTCCGTTCTACGGCCGCAGGCTGGAAGAAACTCATGATCCTACGATGTGGGTGCCGACTACCGGACGCCATGGAGTCGAGCTACTTGGTCTGCGGCCATGTACGGCACCCCGCCCTACTAAACTGGGAGCTCCGGCGGACGTCGGCACCCATAGGACTGGCCGTCGATTGAGCTTGACAGGTTCCATGGGGTCCTGACTCAAGTATCTTGCAGTACGGCTTGGCATGTAAAGGCATCCCCCAGATGTGTTACGTGCATAATTAGAATTGGAGCGTGCGGTTACTGACAAGCATCAGGGGCGAAGAAGATCGCATTGCCAGTTCCGCGGGTCTCGAACCTTGAGGACGGGCTATGTTTTTGATCGAGATCGCTAAATGAAGAATCCATATCACGTTGCCGACTTTACTACCCGGAAGAAAAGTAAGTTTTTGCGGAGGTGCACCTGTGTCAATTACAGAACTTGCCACTCGTTACCCTGTCGTCCACGATGCAGCCACTTCAGTTACAATAGATATCTCCAAATCAATCACGTCAGAAAGTTGGATCTCAAAGAATGCACTACTTCTGCGTACAATTTCCATTGGGATTGAAGGGTAGGTTTATGTGATGAATCCCGGGCGTGAAAGCCCACGAAGTGTTACTGGACCAGTCTCAATCCAACCACGGTAGATATGGGAAGACTTTAAAAATACTTAAACATCCCATTCTGTAAGAACTAGAAATATCTCAATCACATGTTGCAACTATCTCCTGATTGCTCTAAACTCAATCGGCTTCCGCAAGTCAGGAGTCCATCCCATACCGCCCCTTTGAGGCTTCATCACCTCCTTAACTCCACCAGGCATCCGGATGTCGTAACGCAAAAGCATACGCGCCAAAATCAACTTGATTTCATTATTGGCAAAGTAGCGGCCAGGGCAAACATGAGCTCCATAGCCCCATGCCAGGTTCTCTTTAGTCGCATGGCTGAATGTGTACTGCTCCTTGTTCTTGTAGTGGTTGGGGTCCGGAGTCTCTCCTCTGCGAAGCTTGAGGAAGCGATAAGGATCAAACTCCTGTGGGTTGGGGAAGAGAACCGGGTCGAACAAGGGCGGCGCAAAGATTGCTTCCACCGTGATGCCCTGGGGGATGAGAGTGCCATCTTTAAGGGTGATATCCCTCTCAACGACACGGTGAAAATGGGAGGGTGTCGTGGGGTTAAGTCGCTGGGCTTCTTTCATGACGCTGTCGAGGAGCTTCAGCTCGTGCAGAGCAACGGGGCTTAGCTGTCCGTCAAACTGGTCGCAAACGCTCTGTGCTTCTTCGCGAAGCTCCTCGACTAGCTCTGGGCGAATCGCCAACTGGAACAAGGTTTGAGCAATCGTTGAAGACGTATTGTGGGTCGAGGCAACACCGAGTTGAACCATCGAGCCGGCTACATCGTCGTCGGTCTGCTTCCACTCGTCTTGCTTCGCCATCATCCAGGCCAGCATATCGTCGTACGAAGCACGGCCAGCCTGAACCTCTTCACGTCGCTGTTGAATGATTGGCACCACAAGCCTCTTTGAGGCTTTCAGATGGTTCCATGACTTGGCTAGTTGGGTTCGCTCGCGCTTGAAGAAGCGCGCGATTGGGCGCATCCAACCTGGATACATCTGAAGCATGTGTACAGCAGCCAAAACATTTTCTGTGAAGTGAACTGTACTTTTTGTAAGCATTGGTACACGAGGAGATCAGAGGGGAAACCTACTGCTATCATGGATGAACTGTTCGTTCCGGCATACGTCTGGCCCGACGTAGACAGAACCGGAGACGATGGCAACGATCCGGAGTGAAGTCCGATAGATCGGGTGAGAGGTCCATTCTTCGCATGGGCCAATGACCTCATCGACTGTCTTCTCAACCTCGGAGACCAGATGATGGTTGATGCGTTCTGCGGCAAGTTAGTCATTCTGGTCGGTTGGCCATTGAGGCATCGGACATACTGAGATTTCTGGTTAAGTCTGAGCGGATGCAGTGCACCAGAAAGGGGTTGCCGGATGGCAAACCCGTGTACTGTCTGAGTACCCTCTGTATAAAAGTGGCATATTAGTATCGCGTCTGATTGAGGTCTCACAGTGCACTTTGACTCGTGATCTTACCTGATCATATGCTTTATTTTTATTGAGGACAGCTTCCGACATATTCCAGAGCTCGTCCAGCGCCGCTCCTGGGAGAACAATCCGTTCACCTGTGGTGGGGTCAGCTACTCAACGTTGAACATGCAAACAGACATAGCCTACCTTCATAGTGTGTCACACGGAAACACTTGTTCTTGCACCTCTGATAACCTTCCCAGTAGAATCTCATGGGATCCCTCAAGAACTCGTTGCGGCGCTTATAGTAGCCCCCAAGCTCTTCTCCCATCAAAGGAATCTGCTTGAGTCTTTGTTTAACACGCAGCCGAGGGTAGATGTATGAAGCAGAAAAGATGACGGCGATGAACAGAAGCAGAGCACCGCGCTCGTGCAGAGTAGAAATGAACATCTCTTTGGCTGGAGACATGTTGATAAGTTGGAGGCTAAGGTCCCGCTTGGCAATTGGTATTTTGAAATTGATCACGAAAACCACCCATGGAGCGGTGCAAGTAGCGTCACTGTAACTATATGTGAACGATGTGGAGATGAACCTCTCTGCATCGCCTCAAAGGCCTGGTCAAGATTACGCGACGCCGGTTCTGGGCAAAATAACTGGTGCCGAGCGTCCAGTCTTGGCGGCAGCCCCGACATTCTAGGAACCGCCGTGCGGCCATCAATGGTGGGGACCGGAGCCGGGACTTGTCGATCAGGTACCCCGGTTCACATGCCAAGGATCGCGAGAACGAGGAGGGGCGGGTTGAGGCCGTCGGAGACGCGTGGGTTTGTCTGAAGTGTTACCCGCTCAGCAGGCAACCCATTCGCTCAGGGTTTCATGAATCAAGAAGCTCTTTCTGCCCGCACCGGCGACTTTTGAGGATGGGTAGAAAATCGGGACGAGGACGTGCACAAGATTTGCAGGCTGAACTACCTCGATAATGATATTCTGGATATGTGCATCGAGGCGTGATGGTCCCCGATGCTATTTACGGCAATTGATATTCTGCCTTGGCATGGCCACACCCATGGTTTGACGTGAGCAGGGTAAGCTGGGCATGAGGCTGATCACTTGTCGGTGATGGCGATGCTATCCTTGGACTTTTGTCTAAGATCTGCGCCTAGAATATAGTGATGCTGCCATCGATTTTGCCTGGCCCGTTGCATTCACAGCACTTGTGCTATACAAACAATTTCATATTCTACCGATTTTGAGAGTTATCGAGAAGAATGAGCAAAGTCATCGACATGGCGTCGCTTACGCAGCAAGATCGCGATGCCCAGCGCAGGTCGCCCTACGAGAACTTGCAGTCTCCCGTGGAGTCTGTCAACAGCCTTGCCTTCGAGAAAGCAATCAGCGACCCGTCGGTCGTCGATTGGGAAGGCCCAAAAGATGTTTTGAATCCCCAAAACTGGGGACCACGAACGAAGCTCGCCCACGTCCTCCTCGTCAGCTCGTTTACGCTTTACTCGTATGTCAATCTCTCATATCATGATTAATAGGGTAACGTGTCAGAAATCTAATCCCAATATGTCCAGAAACTTAGCAGCTGTCATGTTCGCGCCCGGAGCTCAGTATCTTGTCAAAGAGTTCGAAATCACCAGCTCTATGGTTGCATCATTGACTGTCTCCATCTACGTCTTGGGGTACTGCGTAGGCCCGTTTCTTATTGCCCCTTTATCAGAGATCTATGGAAGACTTGCCGTCTACCACATCTGCAACATAACATATGAAGCCTTCACAATTGGATGCGCCCTTAGCACAAACGCTTCCATGTTCCTTGCCTTCAGGTTTCTGGCTGGCTGTGCCGGTGCAGCGCCGATGGCTGTTGGAGGAGGCACCATTGCCGACATGTACAAGGCAGATGAGCGCGGCAAGGCAATGGCGCTATTCAGTCTTGGCCCTCTACTTGGTCCAGTTGTTGGCCCTGTCGTGGGAGGCGCACTCACCCAGTACAGCGGATGGCGATGGACATTTTGGGTGATCTTCATCTTAGTAGGTCTCAGATACTTCTCCGGTGTGTGCATACATCTGACAAAAGCTGGCAGGCTGGCGTCGTATCTCTGATAGGTGTCGTCATTATGCGCGAAACCTTCGAACCCATCTTACTCGAACGAAAGGCCGCATACCTACGCAAGGCCACCGGCAACGATCGCCTACTAGCCCGAACTGCGAAGACCATCACACAAGGACAGTTGCTGTGGAGAGCTATCGCGCGCCCGACCAAGATGCTTATGTTTTCGCCCATCATTTCTCTCATTTCTCTTTACTGCGCCTTTATGTTCGGCCTCACGTACCTTCTCTATACAACCTTCCCCGCTGTGTTCCAGGTGAAGTACGGCTGGGGCCCTTCTCAGGCTGGACTAGCATACCTGGGCCTGGCGATTGGGATGATATTTGGAGTCGGGCTGGTTGGCGCAGTGAGCGACAAGCAAGTCAAGGCGGCCAAAGCTACCGGAGTGCCAGCGCGGCCCGAAATTCGCCTCCTGCTGTCGGTCTGGATGGCTCCTGTCGTTTCAATCGGGTTCTTCTGGTACGGTTGGAGTGCTGCAGGTGATACTCACTGGATTGTCCCAGTTCTCGGCACATTTGTCATCGGCTTTGGATCCTTCATCATTCTTATGCCGTCTCAGATTTATCTCGTGGATGCATTTGGTGCCGAGGCGGCTGCATCGGCCTTGGCCGCGAATACGTTCATGAGAAGTCTGTTCGGAGCATTTCTCCCTCTTGCTGGGCCGCCTCTGTACAAAGAGTTGGAACTCGGGTGGGGAAACAGTCTGCTTGCTTTCATCGGGATTGCGTTTGTTCCTGTGCCATTCCTGTTTTACAAGTATGGCGAACGTCTCAGAGCTCGGTTCCCGGTGGACTATTAGCCGCGGATCAGATATAGGGGACACGCAATTTGTGACCGCAAACATTCCATTCACTTGGCGTCTTCAATTCTGTGTTTCGATTAACAATTGAGCATTATACTATTGCGTGTACACAATCATTGTCACTATCTATACTACTACCTAGTGGGATTGCTGCCGAGAAAGCGAGTCATCTGAAAGTCGTGAATACAGGGACCAAAGGATTTGAAGTAATGGGTAAGAATACCGTTCGCTGTTCAACCACCCAGCCATTGCCACTGAAGCCTCTGAGACATGTTGCATTCAGATTTCAATTTCCTTCATCTTTGCCACGAGATTGTGACCAGACAAACTGCCCTTCTTTTCTTTCATCTTTGCCAGCAGGTTGTGACCAGATAAACTGCCCTTCTCCGCGCCGAATCGTCTGTCCCATTGAATTTCGGCGTCTTCTTTCGCCGCCTTACCAGGTTTGATCCCTGCAACAGCACCGCAACTAAGAGCAGCCACAGCGCATCCTACAGCGACTGTGGCCAGCAAAGGAGGACAGACAACAGCCGCGGGCGCGGCGAGAAGTCCACTCAGCGCTCTGCAAGTAGCCATATGCCTAGCAGCCGCAGGCGCGCCTACTGCGGCTGCTCGCGATATCGAGTAGACCTTTCGTCGCCAGTTGCCATGAACGTTATGTTGTCGGTTTGCGGTTTTGGCGTCACCGTCGGTCGCACTAATCTTATTGATGTTCGCAACATTGTATAAGCAGTCCCGCTGAAGTGGTGAAATGTTTTTTATGTTGACGTGGACGTAGGGGTTACCACTTTGGTGAAGCTCTCCTCTAATGCGAAGAGGAAACAGGTCCGATGGTATTTCGAACTCATCCGGTACAACGAACAAATGGACAGCTGGGACCAAAATGTTGATCGTAGGGTCTGGTCCAACAACCAGCCGGAACTTTTCCAGGAAGACTGACATTGCCCCAATACTGTGAAATGTGCCACAGAACTTGGGAAGTGGACATTCTTTCAACAGGCGGTTGAAGGCCGGGTACCAGTCGGTGCCAGGATGATATACGAAGAAGTACTCGTCTTCACCAGCTTCGGAGTTTTCGTCATAGCAGGAGGCGATGAAGTCGTGAACGTGCTGAGGAAAGCTGTGACTTTTTTGGTTTTGGTGATTGTTGAGCGAATCAACTCTGTTGGAGATTTGCTCCACATTCTTCTGGATTTGGCCACCCAGCTTGACGAGCTCGCCATGTGCCTGGCCCCCGGAAAGTGTTTTGACGGCCTTGAATAACGAATCAGAGCACGCATTGAAAGACAATGCCTTGGCAATGACACCGGCGGTGTTCAACACAAGCTTTGCCGGGTCTTATAGATCAGTGAATTTAGCTTGGAGTTCTTTGCTTTGCTTCGCAAAGGCATTGATGGTGTCAGCCGAAGTGGAGACAAGGGAGACAACGTTGCCCATGTTGATGAGATTAGTTGATCTGAAAGCTTGAGCGAGAGCTAGGTGCAGTGAATGATCAAATACTGTGTAGGGTATGATGAATGATCAGATCGAATGTTGTAGCTGTGGTAGCGGATGTGGTTGGGTGCTTAGGCTTCGAGAGTGGAATATTTAGCAATGAATATATATTCAACTGTCATGGGCTTGTGAGAAGTCATCCAATGGTTGAGCCGAAGCCATCGTTGTGAGCGAATTTGTTTGGCGCTCTGCCCACGGTCTAGCCCGTCGAGTCATCGACTATGGTATCAAAACTCTTCGTCAGATAGCACGTCTCTCAAAGCGTCAATGGGAACTCACTTTTGCATGTGCTGTCTTGGAGATGGCCTTGTGTTGACGGATCAGTCAGCGAGAATTGATTGCGGAGAAGCATCTCTCAACTTCGCACTTCTACTCATATGTCATGTCTTGGCAGGTTTCTGCAGTCAAGGACAGGAAACGCTAGTTGGTAAATTAAACTAAGATACTTGTGGTTTAGAGGACTTGTCACCTCAGCCCAGAGGCTTCTAGCCTCCCAAAAAGACGACCGCTTAGAATTGAGACGGTAAGAATCGGCCGCTTGTGGTTAGGACATCTGCCAATTGGGAGTCAAGGCACAAGCAGCTTGAGTTGAACGACACAAAAACGCAATGGTACCGAAAATGACGTAGGTGTAAAATGTAAAGCTTTCGAGCTTACGTTAAGTTTACACTGCCAGCAGCGGCGATGCCAACTCTGGAAGTCCGCCTCAGCCCTCCGGCCGCATACTAGGCAACGGCCACCCAGATGATGTCTCGGCGACATTTTCTGTTCCAACGGTGCACGATAAAGACATCCCTAGAAGAAAAGCTTAAGTTTCCCCAACACCAGTCAATTATTACGCGAACGGAAGTCCCGGCGATGATCAAATGCAATTCTAGGCCTTGAAGCAGTATCTTGAACGCATGTACTTGATTTCTTGATGCCTGGCCTAGAAGCATGACGCGTATCTGTGGGAATTTCACTTGCACAGCCATATATCTGAGTTGAAACTAATTGCTAATGGCGTCTTCTCCGAATGGAGATCTTTGCCTTTGGGTCAGCTACAAGCGACCACATGAAAGTTCGCGTCTGCGGCACGGTGCCTTCACTGAGCTTCCAGTCGTAGTTCAAGACAAAATGGCACAGAGCTACCTTCACCTCATGCGCCCCGAAGAAACGGCCAGGGCATGCGTGCGTTCCAATGCCGAACCCCATGTGGTCGGGGGAGGTCGATGAGACTAGCTGAGACCGGTGCTCCATTCCGGGCACCTGGCGTAGATTGTAGAAACGCCAGCCATCCCATTTGAGCGGGTCTTTGTAGATCTTCTCGTCCCAGTGCAGATGGGACGATACAGCGATGGACGTTCCCTCGACAAGACGGAGTCCATCAGATAGCGTAACGTCCGTGTTCAGGATTCCCCGCAGGCCGCTAATGGCCGCTGGTTTCATTCTCTGGCACTCCTTCAGCACACTATCGAGGAGCTTCATCCTGTGTAGTGCTGACTTGGTCCATCCGCCTTCTTCGCTGAGCACTGTCTCAATCTCTTTACGCAGAGGATCAAGCATCTCAGGATGAGCTGCAAGATCGAGAATAACTTGAGTAAGAAGGTCTGTGGTGGTGTGCATAGCGGCCATGGAAAACAAAAGTTGAACGGCAGATGCATCATAGGGCATGCCTTTCGCAGCCTTTTCGGCCCACTCGACAGTGTCATCAAACACGACGTTCGGGTCTTCTGCCTTGGCTCGGCGTCTTCGCTCAACCATGGGCTCGAATAATCGACGAGCCAGGCGGACCTGAGTGCGCGCTTCGCGACAAGACGGGAGCACCCAGTGCACCAAAGGACGAAGTGCGCGTGGCCATAGTCGGAGCATCACCGCTGCACGATTGACCGTTCCAGCGTACGTAGTGGTGATTTTGAGCCAATCCTCATTTTGATACAATGGATCGCCGCCGAGAAAAGCCTTTGACGATATTCGTGAAATAAGATCCAGAAGCGAAGATCTTAGTTCGACATCGTGGTATTCTTAGAGTGCCGTTAGTCGTGATTTACAATCTGGAGAGACTCGAGATAAGTTACCTTCATTGTCTGTGAATATTCTTTGCATAGAGGTCGTGCATTCGGATGATAGTGAGTCGGTGATCTTGCCTAATTCAACTGTTATTACATGTCCACACAACGCGTCTCAATGTGTCCTACTCAAGTGATGTGTTAATTGGCTTTTAGTTACTTCTCGTAGTATCTTCGCGTCCCGAGCACCTTGCTGGGTAAAGTCAAAGCCTGGTATCCCCTCGTGGAAGTCCTATTCTCTGTGATCAGACCTAGCACAGCGCATTCGGATCTCAGGAATAGCATCCTTTACCTGCAGAAACAGCTTCACGAAGTCGACTCTATGGTCATTCTTCAGCTCAGCCGCATATTTTGGCGCGAGCATCACAATTTCACCACCGTCAGCTACCATCCGGAAGCCGGCGCTGTCAGGAAAGTCCGCGAACCCCTGAAGAACCATGTCTCTGGCACCCATGAGAAACCTGTATTTGGCTTTCATTCGAAAAATATCGAAAGGGCCAGGTTGATTTACCCATGGTAAAGTGGCAGATTTGGAAGATTTCTTGAAGTAGGAAAAGAGTGCAAATAGGATTGCAATGATTGTTGATGCCAGGACGTAGCCTCTCGAAAGCTCATAATTGTCTCTACCCATATGTGTTGAGCTGTTGCTTTGGGCATGGTGGTTGTCCAGATGGTTGATTGTGGCCTCCATGTTGAGTATGGCCGTCCGAATAGTTGCGAGAACACGCGCAGCTGCGAAAAAAACTATCTGACCAATTTGCTCGAACCCGAGGATCGCGCGATCGGTCATCACTTGTGCCATCATTATCATTGCAATCCGTCTTCGAGATGAGGTAGTTCTCGTTCTCGTTATGTGCGGTCCCCGATATAACGATGAGTTCCAACACAGGGGCCCCTGGGAACCAGGACCGCCGACGGACCCCCAGCGCCGGTGCGGGCTGCGGGGTGTGCGGATAAGACCCCACCTCCATGCCGGTGCCTTTGTCTCATGCCTTTCTTTGGGGCGGGCGTAGCAACGATACGCTGTGTCTGTTGCAAAAGGCCTTCTGGTTCCTCAGGGCCAAGGCTGGGCGAAAACATACTGCGTACACATGCCAAGGCAGATATTTCGGCAAAAGATGACTACGTGACGCATCAATTGAAAGTTCCCGGCACCAGAATTAGACCCCTCGTTTTCGTCTTGGCGCCTCAGAGCCATGCCGACTCGCAACGCCTCGAGCCGTCTCAAGTTCCAGCTGTCAGAATTCCAAGTCCGTAGCTTTGGGGCTATGAGCGTACGCCTTGGCGGTTCATGACTTTTGCTTTCCGGCAAATCACTTCAGACGAAATGCAAAAGACTATGCGCTCGAGAAGTTGGCGGGATGACATGCAGTGGTTTGTAGGTTTTAACGCTGTTCTACTCCATGAATTTCTAAGCGACTTAATCTGTCATTGACATCATGGCTGAGGTTAAAGTTTGGATAACGGTTGTCTGCATCGGTCTCGGCTGTACAGTTTCGGTACGGGGTGTACCAATTTGGCAAATTTCCGCCGACTGCCCACTTGTAAATAACATTGTAGACTTTAGTTATCTGTGGTAGAACTCTTCCAACAGCTCTGAACCACAGGGACTGACTTTGGCCCGGACCTAACGACTGTTAGTTCTAGGTGTGGAGCGACACAAGTATAGTCACAACATCAACCACCTTTGCCACCACGATAAGATGAATACGAGCTGATCGCAATTTTGCACAAATTTCATGCATTCAAAACACGTAGTATTTCATTGAAAGTTCAGTCCGCTAAACTCCTGGCGCAAACCTCACCCGACACGGGTAGCCATCCGCCGGATGACTTCCTCCACCTCCAGTAGTCTGATACACGCGATCGCCGTTGACATGCTTTGGCGCACTGCCTGGAAGCAAGACTCCCAACCCAATCTTATTCTCTCCCACTGCCTGATTGGACTGCGACGCCTCCCATTCCGGATAAGCAGGCGTGAAATCAAATTCCCGAGCAACAAGCATGATGACAGCCTTGATCTCGACCATTGCAAGCTCCGAGCCCATGCATGCCCGAGGTCCTTTCTCAAACTAGAACATGTGAATGTTAGTTTGGTTCTGTAAAATAACGAGACAGTTTCAGCTGACTTACCGGACGCCACGCATCCTGGAGTGGATGTAAGCCCGAAGGGTCACCCGGGGCTGTGAGAAAACGCTCAGGAAGAAACGTATCGGGCTCTTTCCAGTTTCTAGGGTTGTGATGCAGGCCGTGGTGATTGCCAAAAACAATGCACCCTTCTGTGGGGTATCTAACAGTAGAGCCCGGAATTTCTCGATCATAGAGGTCAAACCCCGGCTTTCCGTTCCGAAGGGTTGACGTTGGTGGGTACATGCGCAAGGTCTCCTTGATAACCGCTGTAGTATACGGAACACGGTTGACGAGGTGCGGGTTTTCTTTGAGCTGCTGGGCGGCGCGGGACACATTCGAGCCTAACACCTCGTCATGCTCTTGTCGTACTCGGGACAGGACCTCGGGGTGTTGGGATAGGATATGCAGGACGTATGTGATGGTTGAACCCGTGGTGTCGTAGCCTGCTAGAAGAAGAAACCTCATTTGGCTCTTAATGACTTTGTTGAAATGAGCCTCGCCTCCGAGTTCGCGAAATGGGTCTGCAGAGAGCTTTTTGTCCGTGTGTCGAGCGCGGACTTTGGAGATGGCCCGGCTAATCACGCAGTCGTCGTCGTCCTTATTGGTCTTCTGTCTGTGCTGCACGCCGGCGATGTATCTCTCCATTCGAAAGCCGTTATACTTGTGTACCAAAGGCCTGATGAAGTTGAGACTTGCAAATGGCATGAAGCCTTCCACAAGTAACCACCTAAGCTGTGAAACAATGGCGTCAGCCATGTCGTTGTAGGACCTCTGGGTGTTCATATCGTGGTTCCATAGAGCTTTGCCGGACATGTCCATAGCCAGGTTCAGCGCAGAGTGATGCAGTTGAAACAAACCACTGTTCCCTTTAGCTCTGCCAACAAGCTGATCCCGGAAGACGCAGATTGTTTCCACGATATTGGGCACAAGCTCGGTTGCGCGACTGAAAGCTGGGCGAAACACATCTCTCCAGCGCTTCCACTCATCGCCTTCCATACTGACGAGGTCATGTCCACCGCTCAGCGGCTTGATGTAGTTCTTCAGAAAGGCTACCTTGGGCAATGAGTTTTCGCCTTGAGTCGCTTGGCGCATGAGATCTGGTGAGATGATCATCAACATCGGTCCAGTGAATGGCCACATGTCAAGATAGAAAGCTTTGTCCAGGTGTGGATACCGTCTGCGAACTTGATCTGCGAGAACCACAGTAGGCATGACATCGCGCGGGAGAGATATCATGATGCTCAACATCAGACCAAGGTGTCCCAATATGGGATGATGAGGAGGCATGGGGATGCCGTCCTTCTGAAGACGACGAAAGAAGCTGCGCGCTTTGAATAACGAGAAGGCGAAGTAGACGATGCCGGCCAAAACTGTGGCGACTAACGCCATGTGTATCGTGGTGAGATGCATTGTGTTTGTTGTGGTATCAATGATGGTTGTGTTTGTGTAGGTGTCTGTGGTGATGATGACTGTGAAAGTCGTTTGTCGACGAGGTTGATAGACTGCAGCTGACCAACGCTGGCAAGCCACAAAAAGGCTTCTAGCTCTGAGATGTATCGAATGAGCCAAAATTGACAAGAGTAAGATGAGTTTGAAAAAACGAGGAAGAAAAGTTATCACTGAGCAATCCCCCAAAGAGTCGCTGACAAGACACTTCTTCAGGTCTGAGACTAGGCAAAGCATGAGTACCAGATAATGTGGTGACCCATAGGGAAACAAAAGATATGCCAGAAAGTATTTGGCTCATGGACCATAGGCTATCTTACGTTGCCGGTTTTCATGATATGTCAACGGTTTTCATGCATGACATCTGCACAATCTTTATGTTCTGGTATGAAGACTGGCGATTCGCATCTGCGGTGACATATCGTGATTACAACCCCCAAGCTTCTGGATTGATGCCTGTCTAATTCCACCGTTACTGCCCAACAACACGGTAGCTTTCTGGCCAAGGCGTCAGAGAAGGTGTGACCGGCCACGCGGGACCACATCAACAGGATATCCATAGCTTTCCAAAAATTGACGACACGCCTTTGACCCGTAGGAAGGTACAGCCCGGTGGTTTCTTGGCGTTAAGCCGACCAACAGATGGGATTGACAGCAATGCAGGGCGTGCGTGCTCTGACTCAATAGTCTCCGTCTGAATAAAGCGGTGTTATTCAATTATCAGGTTCAGCTTATTTCCAGATTGGGTTTCTAGACCTTGACTCGTGTTTCCTACCGGGGAAAGATCGACTTTGGAGCTGTAGAACTGTAAAACACGGCCTGTGTAGTAGTTCTCTCCTGCGGGAATTATAACCCCGCATAGTCGATCGCCGCAGGGGAGTGTGCGATGGATCGCCTCCACCACGATACCTTCATCTGACGTCTTGGCGCAAACCCCAATGCCCCAATAATAGCATGCCAGGGAACCTGACATAGAAAATCGATGAGCACGTTCACTACTCAAAGCTAAGGTCTCGATGCACACACGGCAGAATGCCGGGGAACTCCAGTTCTATTTCTCCGTACTACGAAGCTCTTGGCAGAGAACGGCTTGGCAGGTGAGACGCAGCAAAACTAACAGCGAGATAATGTGCCAAAACAATCTTTGAACGCGCTAAGGGATGTCCTGGTTTTAGAAATCCGTCTGCCAGAGAACCTCGTGACGTAACAGACCATGAAGGGGTCCACTCGAGAAGTCTCCTGCGGCGCTTGGTATCCCATGGGGAATGCATCTCGATGGCTGCAGGGGCCTCTGGTGTACGCTTAGCTAAGAGGCTTTCTCAACATATCAGTTCGAGATATGAAGCCGACTTCACTCCTTGAACGCAGTATCGCTGTGAGCTTCAGCATCATCAGACACAATCATGGCAACGAACACCATTCTTCTCACACAACAAGACAATGATCTTCCGGAGTCTGCAACAAAATGTATTCAGCAGGCTGCCAAACATGCGTACGACCAGATGAAGCCTGATGGCCACTGGTATCTGGAAGTCCGCAGCAGTATCTCCTTTACCGTACAATGGCTATGTATTCGACAAATCCTCGGCATGCCTTTGTCCGAAGATGAGGCAGACAAGTTCCGACGCTGGCTGCTCTCCCAACAAAACACCGACGATGGCTCTTGGGGTCTAGCACCGTCCGTTCACGACTGGGACGGAGATGTCTCGACCACAGTTGAAGCCTACTTTGGGCTGAAGCTTCTCGGTACCAATGTCAACAGCAAGCCCATGCGCAAAGCAAGAGCTTTTGTTCTACGCCACGGTGGTGTTGCAAAGGTTGGTGTCTTGACACAATTGGTGCTGGCACTTTTCGGCATCATTGCATGGAAAGACATGGCTCAAGTTCCTGCTGAGCTTATGGCTCTTCCTGCCGGCCTTTCACCAGTCAACATCTACTCTTTCTCTTACTGGTCGCGGGTTTCAGCTGTGCCCGTGATGTTGCTCAAGCACCACCAACCGATCTTTCCTCTGCATCCCTTCGGAGCCGACGACAGCGAAGAAACCTTGGGGGGCAGCTTCCTGGACGAGTTGTTTCTGAACCCTTTGGACCGGACTTTGAAGTCAATCCCACAACTTTTCACCTTGTGGAAGGACGGTCAAGTTGGTCGTTTCGCATGCACTTTGATCGACAAGGCAGCTAGCGTGGTGGAGCCAGTCTTGAAGAGGTCCATGCTGCGCACCTACTGTCTCGACCAATGCGTGCAATACATCGTCAACCATCTCGACGCGGGAGGCTTCGGATCTCTCACCATCTCCAACTTCCTTTGCGTGGTTGGCCTGCATGCCGCCGGTTTCCCAGCAAGCCACCCAGTCATGGGTCATTTGACGAGGGCTATGGAAGACGCGCTTTGGGAGGATTCCGATGGCCTGCGTATGCAGGTGACGATTGGTCCTGTGTGGGATACGGCGCTCATGACTCTGGGACTACTCGAGACGGGGCTAGCCGATGATCGGACAGATCTTTCCATCAAGTGGTTCAAAGACCACCAGATTCTCAAAACACACGGCGACTATCTGGTGACGAACCCGCGAGCCTCCCTTCCTGGCGGTTGGTCATTTCAATATTGCGTAAGTACATCCCTGATCGCCAGTACACTGGCAACATCAGCTAATGACACTATATAGAACGAGTACTTTCCCGACAACGATGATACCCTGGTGTGCCTTTTCGCGATCGTCATGAGAAATCCCAAAGAGATCAACTCTGCCTGCGGAGCTCGAGCCTTGAACTGGCTTCTGTCCATGCAGGGCGGAGATGGCGGATGGGGTGCCTATGACATCGACAACACTAGCAAAGTTGCCAATCTCTTCCCGTTCGCAGATGGTGTCGAGTTCTTCGATCCCAGTGTTCCCGATATCACGGGCCGTGTCCTTGAGGTCCTCGGCTACATTATCACGGAACCAACCTGCTCATCCATCATGCCCCCTGCTGTACTTCAACGCGTCCGTGAGGCTTGCAGAAAGGGCCTCCAGTACATTGCGAAGTCACAAGACAAGCTCACAGGAACATGGTGGGCAAGGTGGCATGTCAACTACCTGAACGGAACAAGCAGTGTTCTTTGCGCTCTTCCGTACCTGCAGTCGGTCGAGCAACCAGCAGAAGGAATTCTCATTTCCGAGCCCATCTCATGGATCAAGGCTGTCCAGAATGTTGATGGTGGCTGGGGAGAGAGCCTTGGCACGTACAGCGACGAGACCCTAGCTGGTCGAGGACTCATTTCGACACCCACTCAGACGGCTTGGGCGGTGATGGCTCTTCTTTCGCATTTGCCACACACTGATCCGGCGATCGAGAGAGGAGTTCGGTATTTGCTTCGGACACAAGTCGGCTCCGAGAAGGGCGTAACTTGGGATCAGGAGGCGTATGTGAGTGTGGGCTTCCCGAACACTCTTTGGTTGGACTTCGGTTGTATGCGACATGGCTACCCAATGGTGGCTCTGGGGCGGTATCTGCATGCTTGCAAGCAACACTCGATGTAGTGATGCCAAGTTGTCAGTTGGATTTCGTTTTCGTTCTTGGCGTGGCAATAAGCGGGACTTTATGGGCTGTCATTGATACGAACTATTCGCAAATACAAATAAGTTTTTGCTAAACTTCTGAATACGCTTTTGACATCTGGTAAACTGCCGTAAGTTCCTAGATGCGCTTGATTTGTTTGAAATGCTCCCGACCGCATTCGACACGAAGCTTCCGCCCTTCGGGCTCATCTCAACACGATAGTTCGGTCTTTACCCGCGTAGATTGCAAGCGAATAAGCTTAATCCCCTCAGTGCTTTCAGATTGATTTACATTGCATAACTTGGCAACCAGGCTTTTGGAACTGTTCTGTGCCTAGGTTCTCTCGGCCGGCGTCACCACTGAACTCTACGGTCGCGTAGCGAGAACACAGACTTGATGCTGAACAGAGAGTTCCTACGTGCACCAACCTTAGCCAACTGCAACCCCCACGTGGGCCTATCTTTTACTCTGTGAGTATCCAAAGGTTACCTTGAAGTTGTGGATTGCCAAGACTCGTGGCTGATTCAGAGGTATGGAGAGTGCCATCCCAAGATGGCGGGGGTGTCCTGTGCGAACGTTGCCGAACAGGGAACTCAGCTGTTGCAAAGGACTGCCTAATCTACAGGTTTCAAAAGTCAATCTCACAACCATGGGGAACTGACTTCTGGAAAGTCTCCGGTCGATGCATTTTGTCGCTCAGGATCCTGGAAGTTTCCACCTCCAGACAGCATTGTCACAAACGAATCATGACAACAATAGAATAGACCTTACCTGTGGGGCACGGCACCAACAGCTGCGAACACGACATGAATCAACGGCAGCCCCAGCTTGGCAAACCCCGTAAGATGAATATTCTGCAGCCAACCAGATCGAAGGTAATTGAGGTTCGCCTCGCCAAGACAAGTCAACAAAGTCACCGTGGGAGCTTGAGCATCCTGAAGCTGGCTCTCGACCGGCCCCAGTCTTGGTTCTCCATAGCAGGGCCAAGCCGGGCTTGGTCTGGCACAGTCAAAACGCCGTAGGCGCACCGGCTTTCAGGCGGACTCCTCGGGGCTGCACAGCCTCAGAAACAGGAGCTCAGTGTTTGGTAGAATCACAATGAGAGTGACCAGGTACTACACGCTATTTTGAGAGTCTGCAGTCAAGCACGAGCTTTGCCGATATATGTTCGTGCTCGACCAGCAGAGTCGCAAACGAAGAAGCATCATCAATCTTACATGTTCAGGAACATAAACACATTGTTAAATAATACGCATCGTCGCCCAGATCGCCCATCTCTACTGTTATCAAAGCCCTCAAATCTGTTCGCTCCGTTCGCAGTGTTCGATACCCTCAGCGTTCATCATGGCGATCACACACACCGTCGCGAGCTCCGTTATGAGCTGTCAGCCAACAACTCTGTTGGCGATTGTTCTTGCACTCGGTGCAGTCACATACTATTCCTTCTTCCGAAAGCCGAACCTGAACATGCCTGTTGAGATTCCGGATCCTGGCCCAGAGGGCGTGTTCAACACTTTGACGCGTATGTATGAAAAGGTGAGTCTCGATCCATCGGAATCGTTTCCCTAAGAACGTGAGTTCTGACCTGGAAACAGTACCCCGACACACCATTCATCCTAAAGACATCAAGACCCATCGTCATTCTTCCTGGCAACCTCGTCGATGATGTAAAGAACATGCCCGAGGAAAAGGTCTCTTTGCATGCCGAAGTCAAGATTGACCATTCTATGGCCGTCACCAAGGTTGGCGGAGGCACCTACGGCACAGAGCTTCTTCCCACTGTCCGCATAGATCTTACCAGACACACCAACGGTGCCATCCCCGCCATCTTGGACGAGCTCCGCTTCGCGATGGACATCGAGCTCAATGACGTCGGCAGCGACAAGTGGTCCACCAAGGGACTTCACATGAGCGTCACCAAGATCTCAGCCCTCATGCTATCGCGTATCTTCATCGGTCGCCCCATCAGCCGCAGGCCCGAATGGCTGCGTTCTTCTATCGGCTACACCATTGATCTGATGCGCGCCCGCCATGCGTTGAACAAGTACCCCTACTGGCTTCGTCTTTTCATTGGCAAGTACTTGCCCGAAGTCAAGCAGATGCAATCTCACCTTGAGAGCGGCAAGAAAATTCTGATGCCGATCGTCGAGAACCTTGTCAAGGAAAGAGCAGCGATGCAAGATCCCAACACTTGGATGGACGAGAAGAAGCCTCTTCAACACTACATGTCGGACGAAGAGGCCCTTGAGTTCGATGATGCACAGGGAACCTTCTGCTCATGGTTGTTGAATTATACCATCATCCCGAAGGGTGCCAGTCATGAGGACATTGCTACATCGTTGGCTCTCAACCAGCTTGCCCGTAAGTCTACCTAAGAATCTCTGTACTGGAATAATGCTGACTTTCGTGCTAGTCTCATGGGTCTCTATTCACAGCGTCAGCTACACCGTTACCCGCGCAATGTACGACTTGGCTACCCGACCAGAATATTTTGCTCCCCTGCGCCAGGAGATCGAAGACGTCCTGCAACAAGACGGCTTCACCATGGATGACAAGGGCCGTCGCATCATGGGCCGCACATCCTATGTCAAGCTCCGCAAGCTCGACTCGTTCCTTAAGGAGAGCATGCGTTTGTGCCCCAACAAGCTTGTCAACATGGCTCGCATCGTGCAGAGTCCCGTCACCCTCTCGACCGGTCACACCCTCCCTGCCGGCACTCGTATTGGTGTTCCAGTCTACCACGTCATGACCTCACCAAGCACCCAGCAGAGCTACGCAGAGGTTGCGGACCAGGCTCCTGCAAGCGAGTTTGACGGCTTCCGCTTCTACAAGCTGCGCCAGATGGATGGTAACGAGAATAAGTTCCACTACATCACAACGACATCCGATTACCTGGCCTGGGGCCTCGGCACCCACAGCTGTCCCGGCCGGTTCTTCAGCAGCACTGCTATCAAGGTCTTGTTTGTCGAGATGCTGCGCTTCTGGGACTTCAGGCTTGTAGGTGATGCTGATCGCAAGGGAGGCCCATCTGTTGGTCACAGGCTCAATGACTTTACCCTCACGACTGATGTCACTGTTCCTCTTGAGATCAAGCGCCGCGAGGGCGCCAACTAGCCTGGTTTAGAGATCTGCATCTGGATGCTTTGAGAAAGCGCTGTCTTAGGGGCGACGACCCTCGTAAATGACCTTTTGGTCTAGCAATTTGGTGGAGCTTGGAAAGTGTATTTCTTCGGGGTTGAAGGAAGGTAGCGGGCATCAGTATATGTAAAAGTTGAATTGAAAGCTACTTGCAAATATTTTGCTGGAATTGCCATGAAGCTGCGCCTGTCGCACAGATATTCGAAAGACTTAATGAATAAGCGCTCGTCTTGACCAACAAAGTTTCTACTAGCATGATGTTGATGTCACAAACAAGACTCGGAGAGCCGATTCGGTGCAGTGATCCGTGATTGCCATACGTTCGGCGACGTTCGGGTTCGGCGACGTTCGGCGGTAATCGGCCGAAGACAAAGGATACTTGCCTCGCGCGCGTCCACCTATCAATGATTGTCTATGTACAGTTTTCCTTGTCTCCCAAGCAGTCAGGCAGTGAATTTAGAGACGCATCTAGCCAGCGGACGCAGCCATCATCAGTTCGCATCTCGAAGCGAGAGACTAGAACTTCGTAAGGATTCTTTGAGAATCAAGTCGCGAACTGTTCGGCTGTTGGCATGACGCATCGAAGATTGTTTATCCGATTTATCGGGTGTCTTGGCGCGGGCCTACGGTTCGGGCGGATAAGAAGCGCCTTTGTATGCCGCCGTCGCATCATGTTCAGATGCGGGAACCACGTAGGCTAGTCTCAAATGTTCATCCGCCTTCAGTAGTCTCGCTCCCTGATTCGTCATGTTGCGAGTGCGAGTGCGCCAACGAGTGCGGTCTACGCTACTTGCGAGCCAGCTAAAATAGGGCCCAAACTGTCGGGACGTCGATCGGGCTGGCCGTTCAATCATACGTGCCAGGATATCCGTAAAAACACATGGGGTGGCGCTTACCTTGCCCATCGCGAGATCCTCCACGCCCGAATGTGGTATAGTTTACGGCCGGTCGTAGACAAGGGGACTCCACAACCCGCACTCTTCGAATCCAGCCTCATGTTTAAATGGGGAGAGCCATGAGAGCCAAGTGCACTTGGCAGTCTCTAAACGTGGAAAAGGGTCAACATAAGCGAAAGAGAGGGATCCAGCCACTCGTAGATCATGACCTGTTGTTCGTTAGGGGATAGCTTAGGCTGTCTTAGATTAGATCCCGCTCCCGCCACGGAAATAGTTGGCAGGCAAGCAAGTTTCCAACGGATTGCTCCTGTGTTTACGGCCGACCCCGCTGTTTCGTCTCGATAAGACATACGCATGCGGTCGTCCCTTCCTTCAACACCTATCATATCCTTCAGTATTTAAGAATTCTCGAGACCCGCGATCTCAACGTCTTTTTTAGCATCGATCAGATTTGTCTCTTCACAGTGTACCCCATACGACAGGAGTCAATTTCGAAAGTCCCGGCCCGACATGTCTGCAACAAAGCTTCCAAATGGACTCAGGACTTTCGGTCCGAAGGCCAACTGCACTCTGGAGCTCTGTCCTCTGGAAGCCAGTCTTTTGAAGTATCAGCCTTCCATACCCGCCAACAGCACCTTCATCGCTCTTTTCGCCCTGGCTATGGTCGTTCATAGTATCATAGGGTTTCGGGCAAAGACATGGGGTTTCACGGCGAGCGTGATCGGGGGATGCTTGGTGGAAATCGTCGGTTATGTTGGTCGACTTATTCTACATGACAACCCGTTCTCTTTCGGCGGCTTTCTCATTCAGATCAGTAGGTCGTTTGTGCAGTTTCTGGCTCGCCTTTTTTATTCTAACCGTCGAAATAGTTTGCATCACCGTTGCCCCTGTCTTCTTCTGCGCCGCCATTTATGTGATGCTTTCCAAAGTGTAAGCCTACTTGCTGCACCACGTCATGAATCCTTTGCTAACATGTGGGTAGGATCATCGCTCTCGACCGATCGATATCCCGCTTCAACCCGCACCTCTTCTATTACGTCTTCATTCCTTGCGATATTATCTCCCTCATCCTACAAGCCACCGGCGGCGCATTGTCTAGCATTGCGAACGATAAGAGCCAGGTACAAAAAGGCGTCAACGTCTCTCTGGCAGGTCTCATCTTCCAAGTTGTGACTCTGGTTGTGTTCTGCATACTCTTCGCGGATTATCTCTTTGCCGCCTACAGGTCGGGTGCGCGTGAGAGAATCACCAAACACATGAGTGTGTTCTTGGCGTTCCTATTCGTGGCGACCATCCTGATTCTGGTCCGATGCTCGTACCGTATTGAGGAGTTGAAGGAAGGATATTTCAGTGTTCTCTTCCGGAACGAGCCGCTCTTCATCGGACTCGAGTCATCGTAAGTTGTCATAGACCCCAACCTTTCTTTGGTGCTGGAGCCTAACATCAATCAAGGGTCATGGTTATTGCAGTTTTCTGCCTCGTTATTGGAAATCCCGCAATTGGGTTTAAAGAAAGCGACAAGAGAATGAGTACCATGTCTGCCGCAACAGATGTCGAAAACTTCCACGCGCCGGAGAGGGGGATGACCATGGAAAGCGTTGCTACGGGAAAGTCTCCCGCGGAGGACGCCAGAGTATGAGGTGGTGCTACGAAAAATATTTTGACTGTTTTTTGCGACCCCCGAAAGGCCGACCCACCACCATTAGTGGGGTGAGAGATGGATCACGATGGATCCACGTCTTGTTCGGGGGTCGCAAAAAGACGGCAAATTTTGCATCTGGACTTTTTCTTTCCTTGTGGGGCTGAAAGCGGTTCATCCAGCATCCATGGACCTCACTGGAGAATCATGCTTGGACGTTATTGCCTCTTGTTGTATTTCTATCTCGTCTCTTCTCGTACCAAGATACCATTTCTGTGCTTTATACAACCATGCAGCACATAATCATAAGCCTTTTGATTCTATCTCCTCCCGCCGGCGCTGTTTTCAAGAGCGATATTGTCGCTTTTCATTAGTGTGTTCGGCGGTTAGGCAGCCTACTCCCTGGAAACTCCGTCATATCTGGTCTTTCGGTTGCTTTGGTATTATCCGTGGCGATTGTGCATGGAGCAATCGCCTCTCAACTTGAAATTATAGCCGGCGTTTCTCCTATATTCAGGGTTCAATTTGATCATGGTTAGGTAGCGATGCTACCTACCTTCTTCCCTTAACTTCTTTTGCATGGTTTGCCGTCTGTGAGCACACCTTTTTGACTGCAGTATGACTCTGACAGGAAAATATGCGAGGACCAGGATGGCCTTCAGGCCTAGGCCTCACAGAGAAACCTCTATGACCACCTATGGCAAGGCTACTCGTAAGGATGTGAGTATGCGTGCATGTGTGCGCTGTCTTTTACGCCGTTGCTTCCCTGTTTACATAGGGCAAATGGTGTCCAGCCGTCAGACGAATCTCGTGTGGACGAGTTCAGGTGAATCCGGCAAGTAGCCAGGCATGCGGCCAAAGTTGCTGAAGTCAGTGCGAGGACGTCTCCTTTCGCTTTCCAGCCAACGACCAACATCGCTCGTCTCGTTGCTGGCGTCGCACTTCGGCTCTGCAATCGAGCGCAACTTATTTCTCCTTCTCATGTAGCAAAATGTTAAGGCGATCGAGATGGACATGAGCGCGAGAGCCGAAAACACGAAAATTACGACGATAAGTCGCATTTGTTGGCTCCAGTCGCTCTGGCATTTCCGAGTTGTTGGACAAGGTTTTTGTACTTCTCCTCCCAAATGTTGGACATGGTGTCTGGGATGGTGGCGATGTTTTCCATCTTGGAATGTGGATTGATAGTCTTGACTTTGAAGATTTGGGATCTTGAGATACTGTTTGTTGGGTGAGGATGTGCTGCTACGGGAGGAAAATACGCAGCAGTTGGGGTGCACAGAGCGATGATAAGTGATATCACAACTGTACCTCCGAAAGCGAATGAGAGTTCATCGCCTGAAAGTTCACAGTCACTGGGAAGTCGAGCCTTTTGGTAACAGGGGTCCACAAAATCGTGTCTTACTTTTCCTTTCTCCGAAGGCAATTGTTAGAAAGCCCAACCTCCGACGTGACCAGCTCGCACCAATTGCAATATTCTACAAGATAGAACATAGTGGCCGTTGTGCCAATTCTTCATTGACAGATCATATGATGCAGAGGGTATTCACTCTCAATACGCACTTCAGGCTGCCAGATTGCTCAATGTATTTATACAATAGTAACGTTAAAATGGTACGTGCTAGATAGCACAGCTGGAACCCTGCGGGCCAGCATTGAAGAATCGAACAATTTACACTAATCGGCAAGCTCTTCTCTGTAGCTTCAGGCAGGCCTAATAGTATGTCAGTACACAGAGACGCACAGCTGCACATGATGGAAAACTCACAATCTGAAGCCCCCAGTCCTTTGCTGGAACATGCCCGTTGGGTCAACCTCCGCTCGAACCTTTTGAGCGAGCTCTCGCTTCTCTGGCTTCAATCTCCCCCAGTAGTCCTGTCGGAAGTAGCCGTCGTTCATGAAGAGTGGCCTGTAGATGTCCGGAAGGGTGCCGTCCGCAATGAAGCCATCCACCCGAGTCTTCATGCCAGAGTACAAGTCAACCATGGTCTTGTCAATCGTGGCGTCATCAAGCTGTGAAACGTAAGAGTAATCAAACTCAAAGATGATTCTGTCGACATCGTCATCGAGGTCCAAGAGATCGCCGCCATTCTCACGTGCGATGCGAGGCAGGGACTTTGGAATAGGCTGGAAGGCAATGGATGCAATCATGCCGAATACGCCGGCCTTCGCAGATGACGTGTTGTACCAGTGGTCGTAGTACGAACGCATCACCTTCGCACCGTCGGCAGCGGAGGGAAGGGGGGTCGTCTCGGTCGCGATGGTGTAGACGCTGCCCTTCAGGACGAACTGGTTGTTGGATGTCAGAAGGTCCGTATAGGATCGGGATTTGCAGCTGTTGATGGTCGGGCCGATGTCGAGGAACTCCTTGAAGACGTTGGCGGGAGGTTCGGGGCCGTCGTAGAAGAGGAACAGAATCCAGATGTCGACAAGGTTCAACACGGTAAGCTCGGAGGTTGCGATGATGGCTGCCTTCGGGTCGTCGTAGTTCTCGGTGAAGTTGCGAATGGCGGCGAGAATCGTGTCGGTCTTGTCGGCACCGAAGACCAAGTTACCACCCCAGATCTGATCTTGTGTCAGCCAACGCGCCAATTCCAAAGTCCCAGCTAATGGGTATTCCTGACCTGGCCGATGGGATGGGCTTGCAACACATATCGAGTTACGATGCCGAACGCATTGCCACCACCCTTGATAGCAGCAAGAAGGTCGGGGTTCGTCGTGTTCGATGCGGTGACAATCGTTCCATTGGCCAGAACCATCTCGACCGACACAATGTTGTTTGATGCCCAGCCATATTGAGTGCTCAGGAAGCTGAGTCCGCCTAAACCAAATCAATATCAGCATCAACCCTCGATGAATGTCCTCAGACTTTTCGTCGTACCTCCAAGCAGATATCCGCCGACGCCAACGTTTCCAATGCGGCCGCCGACGACTGTAACTCCGGTCCCATCGAGAGCGGCGTGGACATCCTCCCACTTGTTTCCAGGTCCCACACTGACGGTGTTGCCCGCCTTGTCGTAGATGACCTCTTTGAGTCCCTTAGTGGAGATCAGTGGGCCATCTTTCACACTGGCATAGTAATTGTTGGGGTTGTGTCCTCCTGACTTGACGGCAAAAGTCTCGTTGTTGGTTCCCAAAACCTTGACGATGGCGGAGACCTCTTCGGCACTGGTGGGGACTAAGATGCATCCAGGTTTAAGGTTACCGCAAGCCGTGGACCTATGTCTCCCGTCAGAACAAACAGAAAACAGACACCAGAAACAGTGTTAACCTACCAGTAGTTCAGCTGTTCTGAGGTGTATCCGATGTCGAGTCCCTGGAACTTCTGGATGCTAGTGCCAGTTGAGACTTGGCTGCATGTTGCGGATTCAGCCCTGACGGCCGTCAGGAGGCCTAAGAAAATCCCCAGGGTACGGGAAAGGGTGATTCCAACCATGACGGGCAAGTTGTCAACGAAAGCGAAACCCTCCAGGAAACCCGCGCAGAAAGCAAAATCCCGCTTCCCAAAGAATTGTCATCCTATGGGTGGTCTTATATTTCAAACATTTGAGATCCCATCAGAACGTGGGTGACATGAGCATCAGCGCGAAATATTGGACACGTCGGGGGCCTGCATTGCAACCTTGCTCCACAAGCGAGGGCTGAATTAGGAAACAGGTTCGCTACCGGCCGATAAGCCCATGCATCATGGGCCGTGGGCGGAGCAACTTCACAGCCAACCTTTTTCTTTTCTTCCTTACTTCGTCCTTTCTCGGATGGAAGCTTTCGTTTGATTTCGTAAGCTCGGCTGTGGCTTTCTGACGGCTCGTAACGCTCGGATATTGAAACAGTGGCAAGGTTGACGGTCTGTCTGTTGGCGCCATCCTTGTGCTATGACGTCCCATTTGCCCTTTGACGTCTCTGTCAGCTGAAGTTCAGCTCCAAGCAAAAGAGGGCGCGGCCACATGGCGAACAGGGCCAATGACAGCACCGCCACGGATTCTGCGTTGAGACATTGAGTGCATAGCCATGCTGCTGAGTGGCCCGGTTCAGATTAAGGCCAAGGACGGAGGGTTTGCAGGCCGTCCGCCTCCCATTAAAGGAGGCCATCGACAGGGGCGAGTCATGATAGCTAGCCGAAGTGCGGGTCTACTTTTTGGGCCCCCACGCCGACACATGCATCGTGCCTTGGGCTCCGAGGAATGAAGCCGTGGCATCATCGTGAAGATGGCAGCAGTGCAGCTTGGCTTGGGCTGCAATGTATGCGCGCTTTTCCGTCCATGTTTGTTGTTTGTCCTAGAAGCCAGGGGCAATGTTGAGATTCCCGGACAGAAATTTCCCACGCATATTGGTCAG
This sequence comes from Colletotrichum fructicola Nara gc5, assembly GCF_000319635.2. Taxonomy (NCBI): domain Eukaryota; kingdom Fungi; phylum Ascomycota; class Sordariomycetes; order Glomerellales; family Glomerellaceae; genus Colletotrichum; species Colletotrichum fructicola. Next base: position 5,403,501 of record NW_027094054.1, on the reverse strand, counting down.
TTAAAGGCCTCAAACGTGGCTCAACCATACCTGTCCATGTCCGGGTCCGCAAGAAAGTCACGAGACGGCACCAGTTCCCTGTTCTCCCGTAACATTCCCCCGACTCGAGTGCCATTGCCCCGTCCGTGATATCGGAGATACCACCGCGTGTTCCACGGAGGTGAGAAACCCATGGCACAAGAAAACTTGACCGTCTTTGCTTGCGGGCATGCTGCACACGATCTGCCGTGGGCAAGCAAACATGAGAACATAAACAGAAAGAAAAGCCCGAGAATGTCTCGGGTTCATCTCGCGATCGGACTCGTCGGGCGAAATAGCCTGCAGACGATCATCTCTTTCCGCCCTGAACTTGTGGATCTGCGAAGTTTCCACGTTGGCCGACCGTCGATCCCACTAACGCTCGCGGGGCCGCTGCGGGACCGTCGGCGTTCTCGCCTGCCGCTGACTGGTTTCCCGGGGTCGGTGACTCGGCTGGCAGAGTTTAGCCTCAAAAGCTCCAAATCAAGTTGCGGAAAGAGATGAATCGGCCCCATTCAGACGCGCGTGGCTATCAAAAGAGACGCAACCGAGCCACGACTAGTATCCGTGTCTGTGATAAAATTAAGCCGTGCACATCTGTTCTGGCGGCGAGGGATTCCCCTTTTTGGAAGTGGATGGTTCAAGTCTCCGTAAGTTGTCCGAAAGAGATGTGGTGGAGATGTACAATGATCTGGCGCGAACAAGCTGGTTGTGATAGACCTGGAGCGTCGCCGTTTTCGAGTTCGGTGGGAATGCGGCCCATCCCGTCGACAAAGACGGACTAACAGTAATTAAGCATAAATAGATACCCGCATATTTATATGCAAAGATATGTACGAATTCTTGTTCGTGCCGGGCTTGACGAAATCTCGCTGCCTGGCCTATTCTTTCAACGGCATCCATTGTAGTGCATTCGCACCGTCACATCCACCGCCCTGCACCGATCCCGACATGCAAGATCCTACGTCTTCCCGAGGTTGAGGCTGAAAAAGACAAAGTGGGCCAGGTCGCACAGAATAATGACATCGAAACTCGACCAACAGAAAGTCATGGCAGCACAGAGTCTGGCACCCGAGGCAGACCCTCTCTTTGGGACGGTACTCTTGTACACCGTGATCGGGGTAAAAGGTGCCGACAAAAGATAGCGGTGGATGCAAGTTCTGGCCCATCAGAAACCATTCGACCCATACAGACCTAGGTGGATTAGAAAAGACAACCCTATGATGACCACCACACTTTCATCGGGATGCGAATACTCCACTCATTCTATCAAGAGTGTGATCCCCCTTCGGCCAACCAAACAGGCGGTATGTGTAAGGGGCTGGCCCCTAGGCTTGTTCAACGTAGAGGTGCCGTCGATTGACTATTCTAAGCTGAAGAAGGAGGAAAGGACTTTACAGGGATAGGCGCCTAGCAGCAGTGATGCAGACCGGGGCTAGGCGGTGTGCTACAGCAGAATAGTGGATCCGGCGGAGCCGGATCTCGGTAGCTGCTCCGGCAAAGCCGGAGATCTCGGCCGGGCTCTAGCCCGTTACATTACCTCCCCGCTCCCCTCCGGCGGCGCGTCCGTGGCGCTAGAGCTGGGTCTCCGTCGTGCTTCATCGCAGGGCCGTAACGTTGTTCGTAAGCCTCCATCGCTTCCGTCCCCTGGAGCGTCTCGATAGGCTCCCAGGTTCTCTCTGCGTATCCTTCCCACTTAACCAGCACTTCACGGCGTCTCCCACGCCCTCGACGCTTCCAGGCGGCGGCGTCGATACTCTCTACATTCCAGGTCTCCTCGCCTTCGTCATCTATAATTGGGGGCGGCTGCTCGTCGTCTAGCGTTTGCCCAGGTAAAGGGTCGTTACCTGCACGCTTCAGGGTATCCACGTGGAAGCGTGGGTATATAGCCGTTGGCACGTTAAGCTCTACCACGTATGGTGAGATAACCTTCGTAACGGTATACTTATGGTGCAACCAATCCAGTTTCTTGCATGGCCTAGGAGACCTGTAGTGGCCCATGTGAAGCCAGACTTTGTCGCCTGCTTCTAGTCTCTCCGTAGGCTGGCGCTTCCTGTTAGCCAGCTCCTCATAGCGTTGCTGCGTTGAGGCAAGGGTCGACCGTGCCATATCCATCACGTCCTGGAGCCTTGTTACCAACTTGCGTGCCAGGTCCTCGCGACGGCCCCCATGGTCTTCTGGGTCTGCCTCTTGAACCCGGACAGGCTCTGGGTGGTATCCGTGTTCTAAGAAGAAGCTGCTCATGCCTATAGCGCTGCTATCGCGGCTGCAGAGCGCTAGTTGAGCTGCTGGGAGGTTATTCGCCCAATCCTTCTGCGAGTAGGTAATGTAATTGCGTAGGTAGGCCTGGATCTCTTGGTTCATCCTTTCTGGGCCGCCATCAGTCTGTGGGTGATAGGCAGTACTGAGCCGCTGTTCTATTCCTAAAAGCTTGCAGAATTGCCGCCAGAAGCGGCTCGTCCAGTTGCTTCCTCTGTCGCTCACGATTGAAGTAGGGACGCCGTGGAAGCGGAAGTGGCAGCTCAGGAATCGTTCAGCGCAGGCTTCAGCTTCCATACTTTCCATAGCTTCAAGGGTTACGCCTTTTCCTAGCCGGTCGATAATTACCCAAAGGTATCGCTCACCCTTATCCGTAAGGGGAAGGTCGGTAATGAAATCCATAGCGAGGTCGCTTCGTATACGCTGCGGTATTGGTAGAGGTTTCAGAAGTCCTTTTCGATGCTCTCTCCAGATGTGGCTTCGCCCGCAGCCATCGCAATTGCGGCAGAAGCGTCGTACTAGCTGTGACTGGCCAGGCCAGTAGAAGCGCCTACTGACTAACGCGAGGGTATTATCTCTACCAGGGTGGCCACTAAGTACTGAGTCGTGGCTGCTTTGAACGATACGAGTACGTAGTGTGTTCGCCTCGCTATCTAGGTCTTCGCTACCTGGTACCCAGATCCGGTCTCTGAATAGTAGTCGGTTGCCATTATCGATCTCACACTCAGCAATCTGGACCTTTAGCTTGAGGCTAGGAGGGAAGCTTCTTTCTCGTTGTTTCACAGCATTATATGCCTGCTGGTAGACTTGGTCTTGCCCTTGGGTCTGGTCCCAGAGTTGCTGTAGTTCCTTATCGTCGGTGAACACAAGCACTGATGGGGCTGCCTCTACGCGTCGTGTACGCGTTGAGGTAAGGGCTACTTCGGGAAGAAGCTGGAGAATCCGGCCTTGTTCGCGCTCGTCCTCTAGAGACGTAGGTACGTCTTGTTCGCGTCTAGAGAGTGCGTCTGGCACTACTGCTTCACTTCCTGGCCGGTACTGTATCTCGAAGTTGTACTGAGACAGCTCCTCTGCCCATCGGCTTTGTCGTTCTGTGAGCCTCTGCTTTGTCATGAAGTACTTCAGGTTCTTATGATCAGATAGAACCTTGAACTTATTGACGCTCTGCAGTTCCGCTCTCCATGCTCGTAGGCAGCTAATAATAGCTAGCATCTCCTTATCGTGGATTGGGTAGTTGAACTGGGCGGCATTCAGCCGCTGCGAGTGGTATGCTACTGCGTGACGTCTCCCATGCTCATCTTCTTGTGACAGTACTCCTCCAAGGGCGAAGCCTGAGCAGTCAGCCTCAACGTAGGTTGTACGCTCAGGGTCTAGTTGATGTAGGATAGGCTTGGCTGCAAAGATCCTCTTAAGCTCCTGGAATGCTACTTCCTGCTCTTTACCCCAGTGGAATAGGACGCCCTTCTTTGTAAGAGATATAAGGGGTCCAGCAATCTCTGAGTATGCTGGGATGAAGATCCGATAGTAGTTTGCAAACCCTAGGAAGCTTCTAACTCCCTTAACCGTCTTTGGCGCAGCCCATTCCTTGATTGCCTTCAGCTTCTCAGGATCGCAGGAGATGCCTACTCCTGCGGTGATAATGAACCCTAGGTACTTGACTGTCTTCACAGAGAACGCACACTTATGAGGGTCTAGCCGGAGCCCTGCAAGAGCAAGCTTCCGTAGTACTAGCTTAACCTTTGCTTCGTGGTCTTGCCGTGAGCCGTTTGAGTAGATCAGTACGTCGTCCATATATGCCGTAGCGAAATCGTCTAGGTACTCTCGAAGCACTCCGTTGATATATCGTTGAAATGTAGCGGGGGCTCCTGTAAGCCCAAAGGGTACAACTAGCCATTCGAATAGCCCATATCTTGTCCTGAAGGCCGTCTTATGCTCCTCTCCTTCAGCAATTCGTATCTTATGGAACGCTGCAACCACATCCAGTTTCGTGAACCACTTAGCAGCACTAACAGTGCGTAGTGTCTCTTGGATTAAGGGGAGAGGGTATCGGTCGCGCTTAGTGAGTTCATTAAGGGCGCGGTAGTCAACACAAAAGCGTATCCCTCCCCCTGGTTTACGTACGAACAGTACTGGTGCTGATGCCTCTGAGCTGCTGGCGCGGATAAAGCCTTTATCCAGTAGGTCTCGTAGGGTCTTACGGAGGACGAGGAGTTCTTCTCGTGACATGCTATAGAGCGGCCCCCATGGTAGTACAGTCTCATTACCACTACTATCCTGTTTGATAGGGATCTTATGGTCGACCCCAGGACGATGTGGTGGAAGGTTGGCGGCTTCGTCAGGTTGGAACAGCTTGTGGAACTCAGCTAGTATAGCTGGCGGAAGGAGGGCCTTTAGATCTGCCTTCTCAGTCTTCTTCGTAAGGGCCTTCTGTATATCTGCTAGGCTGATGGCTCGGACTTCGTATCCTGCAGTTCGTTTGGTGTCTCGTTGTGCTCTCCTATAGAGTGCAGTGAAAGGAGCTCCTGGAAGGAGACGCGCGGCTCTGATCTCCCTTACTCGATCTGGTTCTTCTTCGCCTTTTAAGCGTAGGTCTACGCCACCCCTCCTATGCCGTATCCGTTGTGCAGCGGCATCGTATAGAATACGGTTCCTCTCCATCCAAGGCTTCCCTAGGAACAGGTCGTCACCAAGGCTACGTACGGTATATGCAAAGATCTTCTCATCATAACCACACAGCTCTAGGTTGAAGACAACTACACCTGTTGCTTTTGTAGCGCCTGTAGCGTCGCTAAAGCTGCCTAGCAGCCGCTCAGAGCGGTCTACTACCGGTAGGCGGAGCTTACGGGCGAGGTCGTGGTCGATAAGGGAGTATAGATCGCACCCAGTGTCTACTAGGGCGTCTGCTTGAGTGCCCTTGTGTATGCGGGTAGTGATCACTGCTGATTTGCTGCTCATGTGATGCTTGAACTGCTTCCATTCTGTAATGTCACTAGGCTTGGCCTCTAACGCCCGACTTCGCGTTAGAGTTACTCTTTTCCCGAGCTCTCTTCAGCTTCAGAGCTTCCTAGCTCCTCTATAGCATTACTATCGCTGCTCTCCTCTCGCCTCTTAGCTTTCTCAACCTTCTTGACCTTCTTAGGCCCTGAACGTCTTGGCTTAGGGCACCGTGTAGCAATATGGCCGATCTTATTGCAGTTATAGCATTTACGGTTATCTTTCTGGGGCCTTATGTTGTCTTCTGATGAGGAAGAGTCGCTGCGGTAGCGCTGTGACTTTGCGGCTCTTCTGGGCTCCTTAGTCCGGCTGACTCCAGCCATGAGGGTGTCCCCATCGGCATCTCGGTATCGTCGTCGTTCGTGACGTTCCTGGTAGGTCCTACTATCTAGCCCTGACCCTATTATCATAAGGACCCGGGCGTATTCTGGGTAGGTTTTCGGGGGATCGATTACACTAATTAGACGGTCCCGCAGAGTGGAGTTCAGGGCTCCTTTCAGATAGTTGATTCTGACTGCGTCTGCCCAGTGTCCTCCTCCACCTTCTGCTAACTCCTTCTCAAACTTTGGGAGGAATGTAGCAAAGCTTTCGTTTTCCTTCTGTCGGATAGTACGTAGCCTATCCAGTGCCCTGGCTTCTGCATTGGGATCTCCATAGCGAGTCTCAAGGTATTGCATAAACTGATCGGAGGATTCCGCTCCATCTGCTCCGCCTTGAGCGTAGTAGGGTGACGCCATGGTTTGAGCTGTGCCTTCCAGCCTTGCGTAGATGTATGCGAATATATCGGCATCACAGTCGAAAGCTTCCCTATCTCTTCGTATCTTTCCCTTCATCTCTAGGAACCAACGTTGGAAATCTTTACGTATGCCGCTAAACTTTGGTGGGTTTGGTATTTGATGTTTCCTCCGCCCTCTAGCTGCCATCGTTATACCGTCGCTCGTTGCCTGTATAGTTGTATCGGCTGTGGACGGGGTCGTTACGCTGCTCGCAAGCGGCGTAGGGGTTGCTCTATCCGTTGACATAAGCCCATTCAGAGCTGTCAAGAGCTGCGTCATCTGGGCCGTCTGCTGGGCCATCTGGTCCTGAAGAGGACGGACGCTTGCGTTGACCGCTTCGTTGATCCGGCGATCAATCTCAGCATTCATCGCGTCGTTTACGCTACCCTCTGGCGGATCCATCGTGCCGCTCTCGTGAGGTTCCATATAGCGTCTTCTCGTTGCGCTACCCTCTAGCGAATCGTCGTGTCGCTCTCGTGAGGTTCCGTATAGCGTCTTCTCGTTTGCACTACCCTCTAGCGAATCGTCATATCGCTCTCGTGAGGTTTCGTATAGCGTCTTTTGTTGTCGAGCTTAGAATATGTAAGGGGCTGGCCCCTAGGCTTGTTCAACGTAGAGGTGCCGTCGATTGACTATTCTAAGCTGAAGAAGGAGGAAAGGACTTTACAGGGATAGGCGCCTAGCAGCAGTGATGCAGACCGGGGCTAGGCGGTGTGCTACAGCAGAATAGTGGATCCGGCGGAGCCGGATCTCGGTAGCTGCTCCGGCAAAGCCGGAGATCTCGGCCGGGCTCTAGCCCGTTACAGTATGATCTTCTTCTGTTGGTTCTATCGGGAGACGGGCGGTCCTCCGATGGCCAGTGGAGCCTGTCAAGCCCAAATTCAGCCGTTTGCAGCATTTCGGCTGGAACGCGCCGCAATGAAACTCACCTTTCAGTGCAGGTCGATGTACCTCGCCGCAATCGTCACTCCATTTTTAGCAGTCTTCATCCTATCATGCTCGAGCAAAACCCAGGCGCCGCAAATACTGGCCAATGGGCATTCATTGTCGGTTCGGGCTCTTGGCTGTTGGTGCAAGTTGAGCGGGAACCCCATGAACAAGTACCTGTAGCTTTGCGATAGGCATATTTAAGCTCTGTACAACGTCAAAAGTACAATCTGTTGCGGGCAGCTGATGTTGAGAGGAAAAGAGAGAGACGCAAGATGGGACAGTTGTGCGTAGGATCTGGAACCCTGCTCTGGTCCTACAGCGTGTAAGCAATTAAGAGCCGTCGTCGCCGCCACATTACTTGGGTTTCCGCTAGTCCTCTCCCCCGCCATTCGTTTCCTTCTCGCGCGTTCGTCCTCACGTATAATCGTGGTGTTGATTCGCCTCATCCCGCTTACGCTCAGTAAGCTATGCGTCACTGTTGAACAATGTGAATTGAGCTTTTAGACCACGCACATCGTTTACGAATTTGGCGCCTCTGATCAATCCATCAATCACACCGTGCGATGATGCAGGGCTCAGACATGCAAGACGTAGATGGGCCAGACCCTGACTTTGTAAGTCTCTAGGTGCGCATCGCGACGATATTGAAATGTGCAATTGACGTGAATACGCGCAGGATACTGAAGTGGACGAAGCGCTGGGTGTAGAAGATGTCAGTATTCTTCTCTTGGACTGACTCTGTGTTGCGAATGCATCCATCGAAAATGGGGAAATTGTCGTTAACATTTCTGCTCGGGCTCCAGGACTTTGAGAGAGCGTCGCTGTATTCTGTTAAGTCGGAAATCAAGAAGTTCCAGTTTGAGAATGGCAGGACTTACCATTCCATGAGTGAAGGGAGTGCGTCTTCACTTGCTTCACTATAAGTCTGCTACGCTAATGCTTGATAGAGTATAACTACCCAAACGATGATGTAAGCGATTACTTCTCGGAAACCTGATCGTAACCAAGACACTGATTGAGGTGATCAGGAAGAGAATAGCCGTCTAGGTATGTCTTCCGAGCCCCATGGTTCAATGTGGATGTTCTGATGAAAACAGAGTTGCAGCATCGCATCTGGAACCTTACACTTGACGGTGAACTAGCGCTATGTCCAGCACATAAGACGGCCAAGAACGTCTTGGATATGGGTACTGGAACTGGTGTTTGGGCCATCGACTACGGTAAGTTTCTCTCTGGTCTCCATTACTGGTTTAAAGGGTTTGCGATGTCTTTCGTCAAGATTGTTAATATCCAGATACTGACAAGCTCGTTACAGCGGACGCCTTCCCATCTGCACAGGTTCTAATCGTCTGCTGTACGTAAACAGTGCCTTTAGCTAACCTACAAGTAGGTCATTGGCGTGGACCTAAGCCCGATCCAACCAGAATGGTAAGCGTACTCTTACATACGTCCACAAAGTTTGAAGCCATGATCTCATTGAAGCTGTCCAGGGTACCCAACAATTGCAGCTTTGAGATTGATGATCTGGAGAAGAGGTGGGCCTGGTCAAAACCTTTCGACTTCATCTTTTGCCGGACTATGGAAGGTTCATTCTCTCACCCAGTCAGCATCATCCATAAGATTTATGAGTGAGTTTGTCGATCCCTGCAGCCCCTTCAACGCATTTGTTCACCAGCACCACCAGGGCTTTGGAACCCGGCGGCTGGTTCGAAGCCGGAGGTTTCGTGCTTCCAATCGGCTGCATCGACAACACCCTCTTCGAGTCCCCGGCTCTCATGCGCTGGCACGAAACCATGTACGAGGCAGGCAATGCCATCGGCCGTTCCATCGAGAGCCCATCGAAGTATGTGGACGCCATACGTGCCGCCGGCTTCGTTGACGTCACTGTAAAGAGGTTCGCCTGGCCGCTCAACTCATGGCCCAAAGAGAAGAAGCTCAAGGAGGTTGGTATGCTGCATTATGTCAACCTCGACTTGGCACTAGAGGGGCTGTCCCTGGGCTTGCTTACACGCGCCCTGGGATGGACACGGCAAGAGGTTTTGGATCTCTGTGCTGAAGCGCGTATGGACTTGAAGAACAGGAAGATTCACGCATATTGGAATGTGTAAGTCTACCTATCTATTGTCCAACTACTTTTTTTCAGAATATGCGTGTTGAAATGTAGTCGCTCGATCCTTTGCGGAACAAATAAGCATCTCGTTACTAACCTTTGCAGGCAAGTTGTGTATGGTAGGAAGCCAGGAAGGGCGTAGAGCACGGATAGTTAGAAGGTTGGACTTCATCCCTAAAGACACACTTGCTAACCCAAAGGTTGCAATGTAAGTACATAGATGTACATAAGAGTTCTATTACACAAGTTCTAGTTTACATACGGGAAGAGGGCACTATTTCCATCGTCTAAATGGGTGTGCTTCTGTGTTGAAGACAAATTCATCAAGACTCACGAGTCCCGGCTCGCTGAAGATGAGGTAGAAGTACTTTAGCGTCTCGCCCATCCAAAACGACTCCATGGAGTCGCTCGCCGGCGGCTTTCCATCCGCCGTCACATCCCACACCGCAGTATTGGCGAGATCGGTGCTCGTCGCGTTGTCGATGGACGTGAACATGTCCCACGCGGACTCAAGAAGCGCCGCGTCGCCGCTGGTGCGGTACATCACAAAGACGCTCTCAATGGCCTCGGGGCGGAGGATGTACCGCCGGTCCGGCACCTCAGAGAACCCCTTGACAAGCCTCTCGTCCTTGATGATCTGCTCGACGTCATCGCCCTTGTCGTTGCGCTGCTTGACGTGCTTCTTCCAGAGGGACTCGTCCCACGCGCACTCCTCCTTGGAGGGGCAGGGGACCATGTAGAACGTCTCAGGCATGATGCCGTGCGGGAAGACTTTGTAAGCGTAGATGCACCCGTCCACGAGCTTCCTCGCGACGTCAATCTCGGACGCGCGGCCGTAGAGCTTGCTGCCGAGCGCAAAGAGGCCGCCGAGGAAGCAGACGAGATGCTGGCCTTGTGGCTCCAGCTCCACACCGGAGTCGCGGGCGTGCGCCTGGCCCGCAATGAGGATGTCGTCATTCGCCGGCGTCATGGGCCGGAAGAGGTTGTGGGTGATCATGGGCTCAACAGCGGTTTCCCACATGGTGCGGTACATCTCGCTGCGGCCGCCGACGAGGGCGGACATCTTGGGGAAGTACTCGTAAAGGGAGTCTGCCATTGCGCCGAGTGTGTAGTCGTCGCCTTCGTAGAAGATCTTCTTCTCTGGGTTGACGACCAGGGGGAACAAGCCCGGGATCTTGGTCTTGTTCTGCTGCGCCTCAAAGATTTCCATGATTCGCTGCGTTGCGTCCCACCATTTTGGGTCGCCGGTCAAGATGGAGAGGCGGGTGAACTCCATGCATAATGATCCAATCTCAGCCACGAGCTCGCCGTTCGGCGTGGACTGCTCCTTGCCGTCGATGGCATCTTTAATCTTCCAGCGCGTGATGGGCATCCTGTTGGGTGTGTCAAAGGCCTTGTAGAGCATCTCGCCGACCTCAACGGCCTTGCGGAGGAGCCGCACGTCGTTGCTGAGGTCAAAGGCGGAGAGGAAGCCACCCAGGTAGCGGATGGTAGTCTCAAAGACATTGACCTCTTGGAGGTCCGTCATCGTGAAGTTGATTGTCTCGGCGGCGGTAACGGCATCAGCGAATTCCTCCTTCATGCCCATGATCCAGAGCGTGTCAAGGGAGTCAACGAGAGTGGCGGCCCAGCCGCCAAAAGTGTTGCGGCGCGAGCCCGACACCGGGGTGAGTTCGTCGGAGAGCCATGCGTGCGCCTTGTACGAAGCCCAAGCCTTGGAAAATGCTGCTTTTACGGTCTGTTGGCGCTCTTCACGGACGCGGCGGTGGTCGCTTGATTCGTGGGGGAAAGTCGCCTGGACCTGGGGGAAGCGGACGGATGGTGATGTTGGGAGGGGACGGAGCGGCTGCGGGGCCGGGTTGTGCACCGTGACAGTTTTCCAAAAGTAGGAATCTGATGATTCTGTCTTCCAGTCTATTGGTGTTGGCAGCTGGGCTGAGGATCTGAGGCTGGGTATGCCGCCGTCTGTGTGCCAGAGGAGTAGGAGAATGATGGAGACCGGCAGGCCGATGAGGACGATGCCTGGCATTTTGCGCCTTGCGAGGAGCATCCTTACTCGGAGGATGAAACGAAAAGGAAAGAGTGTGTTGGTTCAAGACGTTCGAGCCGAGCGGCCAGGCCGGATTTCTGTCCTTATCAACCCTTCCGGTCGGTGTTGTGTCTTATTTTTGGAGCAGGAAAACGGAGAGGAGTGAAGGTTGGGGGCTCGGCGCTTAAGGTTCGGGGTGACGGGGCAGTTGGGGGAAGACGCCGGCTTGAGCCACCCTTGCCTCATGACGGTTGGTTTGCAACTCTGGACAGGACCCCTGCGGGAATAGCCTTGGCGGGGGAACATCACTGGCTTAATGGGGAGGCGGTGGCATGAGACGAGGCTCGGACCCTGGTCTGTTAAGATCGTTCCTGGTCTTTTGCCCGGTGCTGGGCGCGGAACCAACGGCTGTGTTGGTGTTGGATACATTGTCTTTTTCGGGAAGGCGCGTTGGCGTTTGCTCAGGGGCTGGCCAATTCCGTTTCTTCGTCATGATTGGAGCTAGTGCCGTGGTGCCGACTTAAGAGAACCGTGTACTTGTTACAAACTCTCTTTGCCTGACCAGTTTACGTGAGACGAACTCAGCATTCACCTGATGTACTTCGAGCTGTCGTTCCCAGTAGACTCGAGGCTGCAGGCGAGAAGAACAAAAAAGAAGCATAAATCAAGGTGTCACCTCCTCCGCCCGATCGATTGCAAACGCGCTCCAACCGCCGGCCCAATTTCGTCTACATGCAAGTTAACGCCCGAACCATATCCTCGGGACGGACCGCTGGCTTCAATTGGTCTTCAGCCGTATTAGCCCCATCGTGTTGACATGGATGCTGTCTTGGCTGGCCTATCACGGGATCGGAATCGTATCCGTTGCGCCTACAACCAACGACAGTTATTTTCTAGCAGAATGCACTGTATTTGGCTGGAAAAGAGACAGTGCGAGCAGGCTTTCTGGCAAGAAATTGTTTGTGACTTGGATCGCTCATTCAAGATTCAGCAGGCGGCCGAGGTGGGTTGAGCAGTCACACAGTTGGTTGCATGGTGCGACTAGGTCAATGGTCCCATCCGCACCAACAGCCCCGACGCAAGGGAAAGATGCTCATAAGCTAGTCATGTCTTTGTGAGGAAGTTGACTTCCGTGCCATCGATTCCCTCTGCAATTTTTCTTCCCAACTCCGGCAGTTCATGGTATTTGCTACTCGTTGAATCAGAGTCTAGGCCCGGGAGTTCTGAACTTCTTGATTCCTCAAGATGATTTCCGTCATTTTGCTATCTAACATCTTAATCCTTTCATTTTCATCTGTTTTTATCGAGGCTGCCTGCTATTATCCCAACGGTAGCATTGCCCCCAACGATACACCATGTCGAGACGATACAGCCGAGTCAACTTGCTGCGGGCAGGGTTACGCTTGCCTCTCTAACGGCATGTGCCAGGCAACAGGCTCGGAGTTGCAAAAGGATGGTGCCACGGAACTCGTGAGGGGAGCTTGCACCGACAGGTCGTGGCGAAGTTCAAGCTGCCCGTTGTTCTGCATCAATCCAGAGACCGACAATGTTGGAGGAGGGATAGGCGTTGCCAAGTGCCAAGGTACGACGCAAGAGTTGTATTATTGCATCAACTCGGTCCAAGATCAGGTCAACTGCACCGCCAAACAGAACGTCTTGTTCTTCCAACGTAAGTTCAGTTGCTATTCGTGCATGTCAAGGTTGACGTGTCTTCTCATCATTATCGACCCGGCTGACGCATCCCGTAGAATCTGCAACCGCAATCACAACCATCGGTGTCGAGGCGACAACTTCGGTAGCGTCCACAACAACAACATCCGAGCTCAGTGCATCGGCATCAACATCTGCAGTAACCTCTGCTGCCACGTTAGACCCGTCGAGACTACCGAGCCAGAACCCCATAATCACAAGCAGTGCCGCGCAGAGCCCGACAAATAGCCCAACAAACCAGCCAGACGCAGAGAGCGACCGCGGCGTGACGATTGGGGCGGCCGTCGGCGCATCAATCGGCGGCCTAGCACTCGGGGCTTCTGGTGTGTGGCTGTTCTTTTTCTTGCGTCGACGGAGGCGGGCCAGAGAACAAACCGTTGCAGACAGGGCTCCTTCGTATGCTCCTTCATACGCTCCTCAATACCAAAGCCCTCCACCGCATCAAGTCTATGAAGCACCAGTCGAGTGGAAGCCACCGGTCAGTCACAACCAACATTTTAGCCCGCAAGAGCTGCCGGCATGGGAGCACAACAGGAGGTGATCAAGGCGTATATGAAGTAGCAAATTAGATTGGCACTTTATAGACTGTTTCTTGATGACCACACACTTGCCATCTTACTGTTTTGAAGTTTTGGTATTTGGACGGGTGTTGGCTGCCTGAGTGGACTGGGTGGATGGTAATTATATGCAACAACGATGACGACCATGATGACAGAAGAGTCGAAGACGATAGCAGAGGCAATAGCCATAGAGACATCAGTAGATGTTTGTTGGGCGGGGATGATCAATATTCTTCTGCCTGTCAACGAGCTCCTGCTGAAAGACGCAAAGTCTGGGCGGTGTTGAGACAGGTTCTGAAGGAATGTTGACCATCAAGCACTTTTATTTTATATACCTATTAGATATCCGATATGTTCCACTGTTTTCTCAACAGAATACTTCGTACAAATGTCCATGTGGTTATATAAGCCCCTATGTTACCAATCCCGGTCCTGCCCAATGGGAATGGAAGATGAGAATACTCGCAAATCAGATTGCACCTCGAGGAGACCTGAGATCTTCGGTAATTTTTCTGCGGCCCGACAACCATCCCGGCCACGCCCAGCACTGAGTAAGCACCTTGGTCCTCGTTTCCCGTGGCTTATCGTTTTGTCTTCACCTCCGTCCTATGTGATTACTGCGTCGCGTAATCTACGCCGTTGAAGACTCAAAGCAATTCCATAAATAGTGAAAGTTCAAGATGCTAGCAGCATTTGGCCACATACGCTGTGGCGCATACTCGAGAAATGTTTCCGCGGTGAAGCCCCGCAGGCGCTGGGCTACCCCTAACCTCCTTGGGCCATCTCGATATCGAGCCTTCAGCTCCTCATCCAAGCCTATCCCTCCAGAAGGGTCGTGGGATAGTCATGTCCACATCATCGACCCCATCAAATATCCGTTCGCCGCTAGCATCAAGCCGCCTAAAGAAGCGACGATGCGCCAAGCACTCGAGAACGCTGACCGCCTCGGGTTGCCGAACATGGTCTTTGTCCAGCTATCGACGTACGGCAACGACAATACGTGGGTGCTAGAGTCCCTCAGACATACGGGGCCGGCTAGGGGGCGTGGTGTCGTCGCTTTTGACCCGGAGCGTGTCGACCTTCAGACTCTCATAGAGTGGCATGACCTTGGTGTCCGAGGTGTTCGAGTCAACCTCAGATCTTCCAAGACTGTTCTCTCGAAGAGCGAGATTCAGAACGTGCTGCGCCAGTACGCCCAAAAGCTTCGGCCTTTGAAAACATGGTCAATCGGATTATACGCCGACATGGAGGTCCTTGATCACGTACAGCCCTTGATCCCCGAACTCCAGGTGAAGGTCGTCCTTGAGCACTTCGGCTCTCCAGCATTCCTGCCACTGGACCCGTCGAAGCAGCCAGGCTGGGATGCGCTGTGTCGCATGATGGAAGACCCTAGTGTCTACGTCAAAATATCCGCCCCGTATCTGTTCTCTACAGATGCGAACTTCTCCAACTTGGAGTCGTTGACAAAGGCGCTTTTTCGCATGCGTAACGGAGCGGGAGTTGTCTTCGGTTCGGACTGGCCCCATACGAAATCGCGCGGATGGGATGCGAATCCGTTTGAGGAAAAGGTGATGGGGTGGTGTGATGGGAGCGAGGAGCTACGGGAGAAGCTTTTCCGGAGTAACGCGCGAGAGCTATGGGACATTGAATGATGCTGCTTTAAGATTTAAACATGAGGCAAGCTTATGAGGTTCAAATGTCTTCATTCATGAAAGGAGAAGCAGATACAAAAGTCAAGCGTAAAGATAGACTTTCCTTCGTTGTCTTTTTTCCGAGTATCGACTACGAGCTTTGCTATCGGGGTAGATATTCCTTGCTATCCGAGCGGGTAGCCGGCATACCAAGACAAAAATGGGAACGACGAGGACGATGGGATTAGTAGAATTGTCAAGATAAAACAAATGTTTGACTTAATGGAGATAGTTCTCCTCCTGATTAACTAAATTCATCCGCCCGAAAAGCAAAACTGTCGATTATCTTTAAATGGTTCGTTCATAAATGAGACTCAACGAATATGATATCCATTCTGCTGCTCATCTTAAAGCTCCTCTCTCGTCTCATCCAGCTTCTCACCAGGCTGAAGACACTGCCACTCACTCCCATCCCACACGCCCTCCCTCGGAAACATACAAACCCTCCTAACCTCTTTCCCAAACACTTTCCTCCCGTCCTCCTCCTCGATCGTCCTTGCCTCAAGATCTTCCGGCGGAACTCCCTCCTCAACCCACTTCCGCAACCTCTCCATCGCATCCCACGGATACGGCCCGCCGTAGAGCGGACTACAATGGTTCATCCCCGGAACCTCGAAATACCTCCAGTACTCCTCAATCTCCACCCCGCGGCTCTCCTCAAGCTTCTTCGCCCGTTCGTAAAACGCCCTCGCAGCCAGCACCATCACCGCCTGGTCCGCCATCCCATGCCACATCAACATCTTCCCCCCGCGCTGCCTGAACCTCCGCAAGTCGTGCGACGTCCCAATCGCGGACGTGAACTCCTCCACGCCCTGCCTGAACACGTCTCTCAACTCCTCCATCGTCATGTTCCCCACGTCAAACTCGGGATCCTTCTTGTCGAAGTACTTAATCCAGTCTTCAGCAACCTCAAACGGGTCCCCTTGACACTCCCCGTCGCCATCACACCTCACATTCATCAACCCAAGCAATCCCACCAGCGGCGCCCCAGGAACATACCCATACCCGCCCTCCATAACCCTCCCCTCCTCATCCTCCAACCCCCTCATCACCATCCGCAAAACCTCCACCGTCCGCCCGTCAACCCGTCCCTTCTCATCACCACACTTAAACCCCCGTCCCTCCAACGCTTCAAACTCAACCTCGCACTCCCCCAATCTCCCAATAATCCCATCCACAGCCCCGTCCGCGGCATCACACCCCTCCACCACCCCTCTCACAACGTCCCTCACCTCGCACTCGCCCGGCCACCACCCCATCTCCGCCATCACAACCTGCGGCCGCATCATCCCGCTCACAACACCAGGAAAATCCACCGCAGGACACATACTCAACACGCCATCCCACCCCCCCTCATCCCTCGCCGCCAGCACCAAACCCTGCCGTCCTCCCGTCGAACACCCAGCAAAATACCTCCATCCCTCTCTCTGCCCATAAAACTCCCTCACAATCCCACCCCCAACGTCTCCCATCTCGCCCACCCCACGATACGCAAACTCCAAACCTATCCCAATCCAAATTCCCCCTCCCCTTCAGCGCCCACTGCTTGACCGGTACCCCCTTCCAATGGCCCCCATCCGTCGCCGCAACAGCATACACTCCCATCACCCCAGCAGCCATGAAATCCCCATCAACATCCCCCGCCACAAACCCGCCCCCTCCAACGCCCAGCAACCTCCCGTTCCACACCTGCCGGTCCAGCGGGAGCCAGACGTGCACACTCACCACAAAGTCATACCCCGGATGGACGTACGAGACTGTGACGTTGCAGAACGGCGCTACGCCGGACGGGGGCACGGAGACGGCCGCGTCGGGCATCCAACCCGCGTGTCCGGTGTAATTCCGCACGACGGCGGCGGTGGTGCGGACGTGTGACGCGCCGGAGAGACGCGGGAAGGTGAATTTGGAGGGGTGGCATTGCGAGATGCCAGCATCTGCTGCGGTCGTGGTGAGGAGAGATAGGACAAGGGCGGCGAGTTTCATCAATATCTCCATTCTTGCGGAACCATTAGCTTCGTACATAAGCCATCGAAAGTGAACAATATTCTCAGTGAAGCATTTCGATACGTTGACCTAGTCTCGGAATATCTGCCCAACTGCACAATCCTCACCGCCTTCCCACCCCCCGCGACATCTCACATCAGCGACACATTCCTCACCAACCCGCACATCCCATCACAATCCACATCACCCCAGCACCAGAAGCGCTTCCTGAAACATAGCGCTTACACCTCCAAAATTCCCCTTCCGTTGCCCCCCCCCCCGTCCCCGGCGCTCTCGGCCCAAACCCCAGACCAACACTTGAACCCCGAAAGGCCCCACAAACGGCGCGGCGGGCGGGGGTGGAACCACGCCGATCGGCGTTCCCAGCAAGCCGGATAACACCCGTGGACCCCTCATCCGCCACCAGTTGCAGCCGGGGCGTCAGCTAATCTAGCGCCCTAACCCCGCGACAATCTCTAGGATCGCCAGACCAGACCTTCCCTGATTGGTTCCAGAACAAACCACTACCGCCGACGCCAACATCATCATGCATAAAGGCTGGCAGACCTCTGGCCATCTTCTTCAAGCCTAGCAGAACCCTTGGATCACAAGCAAATAAGTCTACCGATAAGCACTATGACGGCATGCAGTAGTCGACAGTCACAGAAGCATGTGTCAAATGGAACCATTTCAAAGCATATGCGTCGTTAATTCCTGCCAATTGTACGCCCTACAGACAGATGTATGCCGCCCTCATGCGATGGCCTCGGAACCATCCATCAACCACCAAAGAAAAAAAAGTCTTGAGCATCATCCTGGTCTCGCAAACTAGAGGAAAACCAAGCTCGGGTATCTAGCCCACCTGTCCATCCTTCCAGTTCCCAGCCCAGCCAGGCTCGCAGGCGGACATGAGATGCCCGACTCCAACCGCCAGAAGAGCGACATATTACTATCCACCACCTCAGCATCCCATAATGAGTGGGTATCTCATTGATCGTGAGCAAGCGTTACAGGGAATCAAGAAAAGGCCAAACAGACAGCTCTAGATGAAACTGTAAAACTGGAAAACATTCGCAACCGGCCCCGAAACAAGACAAAAAGCGGACAAAAGTCCAGATATCAAGATAGACCATATCAGAAATAAGCGACAGAAACGGGGTGAGCTGAGAGATGCGGGCGGCGACGCCCCAACCAAAACATACCAAAGCAACGCTATGTAACAACGCCAACGGAGAAAAAGATGCAAATTGCCCACCAACCGGTAAAACGGGATATCATGAGTGAAAAGCGACCGTATATCGTGCAGAGTGTTCGATGCTCCTTGCCGACATGTAGATATGAAAAGGTCATCAGTCATAGCGTATGTAAACCATGCCGTGGAGAATGGTAAGAGATTCGTGATATATGATAGTTGGCCGGCCTAGTAGGCCGCGGCGGTTGTGCCTTCGCTAGTGGCGACGGCAACCAACGCCTCCAGACGCCTCAGGGGATCAGGGTTGCCAGTCCGATCGGCGCCCGGCTGCTGCTGCTCGGGTGGCTGCGGATCGGCCTGCCTGGCAGGGAAGCCGGTGAAATGGTTCATGTTGGGGTGGATCATTCTGTTGACGTGCGGACCACGGGGCTCATGGATAGGTGCCTCGGGTCGAAGGCCATGAACGTGGCTGTTGGTAGGTCCATGGTACCAACCATGTCGCTTGGTCTCTCTGGATGCGATTGAAGGCATCGACATGGTGTGGTGGTGGTTGCGAGTGAACGCGCTCGAGTTTGAGTACGATGGCGGTTCAACTTCAAACCGCACAGTCGGTGGATTCAGCCGCACTTGCTCTGCCTGTGCCTGCACCGCCTGGTTCACCTCATTCGCCCACGCACCGGCGCTATCGCGAGGCGGCGTCGTGTTGGTGATGTCCAGTCTCGTGAGGCCTCGATGAAGCCCCATGTCCCACTGTGCGACGTTCCTTCGGCCGTCGGCAGCCGCATCGGATCCCGGAAGAAGTGCCGGTGGGTGAGCGGCTTCATCAACCATCATGGGAGACGGAATGCGCCTTGGCGGCGAAATCTGTCGGGATGGCAGCGGGTCAAAGGACTCAATACCAGGCAGTCGTAGGGTCTGCTGTTGGTTTGTCACATTGGCGATGGGCGGTGCCGGGTTTGGCTGGATCTGGCCGGGCGTCAAGACGTTGCTGAGGTGGCTGGTGTTCGTGTTGAAGTTCCTGGTATCAGGGTGCCAGGTGCGGCGGCGCCAGGCTTCATCAGCGTTGGATGATGTCGAGTCCCGTCGGCCAGACCAGCCCGAAGTCGGTGTTGTGGGAGAGGCCAGATGGCTGCTTGCGGCCGAGGAGTAGGCACCGTTGTTGGAGGCGTTCACGGGGCCGCCGTACATGACCCGGTTGACCGGTCCTCCGTGAGGCGACTGGAAGGGGTTTGCACCCGAGGGAACGCTGAGACGACGTCCTGGAGTCCTGGAACCCGAAGAGTACATGCTCTGGGAACGAGAGTGGGAGGTGGTAGGAGACGCAATACCAGACCATCGCGGACTGCTCTGCCCAGTCGTCGAAAACGTTGCGGAAGTTGGCGTGCCATACTCGGTCGGCGATACAGGGCGGTAGCCGTAAGGACCATCGCTTCGGTACGACTCAAGGGAAAGTCGAGACCGGGGGTCGGTGGCCATGACCAGGGGAGGGGGCCGCCTGCGAAGGTCATCCCTCACACCACCAAAGGCAGGGCCGATGGAGCCGACGCTGGCGATGCTGGATGTCGACAGGGACTTGGAGTGTCCTCTTACAGGGCCAGATGCACTGCCGGCGGTTGACGAGCGGGCTCTACCACCCTGCTGACGTACGCGCTCGGTGCGCATTTGCCTTTGGAATCGCGCGCCGGTGGCTGCCAGGGAGTCGATCGGGATGTCCTCGTTAACGTGCACCGTCTGTGCGTGTTGTCGCAGGTTGTCAAGCCGGGAGAACCGTCGCGAACAGTGGCACTGGAATGGTCTCTCGCCAGTGTGTTTCCTAAGTAGATCGATCAGCAACTAGTGCAACTAGAGGGTGGGGTTATTCTCGGTACCGAATGTGTCTCGCCAAATGCTCGCTTCTCGTGAAGCTCAGGTTGCAGGGTGGATAGTCGGTGCAGTAAAATCGCTGCGACTTCTTCTTCTTGCTGGACCTAGTACCGTCGGCATTGACGCTGTCATCGTCTGACCCTGCGCCATCCTCGCCAGCCTCGCCATCTGACTCGTCCATGTCGACGTCCTCGGAGTCTCTTGATTTCCTTGAATGCTGCGAGTTTGCTCTCGTGGGAGTCTTGACCTTTTCGGCACTCTCGGGGACCTGGACAGCCTGCGGAAATGGTGAGCTAGGCAGCGGCTTTTGTGATGCCAACCCGCCGCTGCCACTGCCAAAGGTGGCCTTCGTTGGCGTCTTCACCTCCTCTGGAATAGTCTGCGGCGTCTGGGGGTGCGGTGCGGTGCTGGGTCTCGGGGTAGTGGGCGACGTCGTCATTTTGTCGTCAGCCTTGGCTTCAGCGGGAAGCGGCGAATTTACTGGTCTGAATGCGGCAGCCATGATGTGTATTGAGGAGCCTGCGTGAGCAAGCAGTATGGGCGGCGATTCGGTGGGATATCGCAACCGTCAAATAAGTGTGCACGCAAGCTTGCGAGGCTAGGAGACTACTCGAATACGCAGCGTGCGGAGAGAAGAGCCTGCGGAGGCGTGGTTGAGGGTTATTTCAGCCGAAGTTGTGCGGGCGGAGAAGGCTGGAGGGCGGAGGTGAGGGGGAGAAGAAGGAAAAAAAAAAAGAGAATGAAAAAGGTTATATCAAGTCATTCAGGTATCTCCGGAAGCGAGGGGTTCTTCTTCCAAACTGTGGGCGGTGCTGACGACAGCTTAGGTTCGAGGAGCGACACACAAAGATGTCGTGAACCACAAAGGTGAAGAGGTAAAGGTGAACGAGTTGTGGTAGAAATGCGACGGCGAGTCGATAATGAATCCTGGGCCTGGGTGGGGTGGTTTGGTTTGCTGGACAAGGTGTAAGGCCGGTATGAGTACTCTTTACGGTACGGTCGGTAAAGGTAGCGTGGTTGAGTGGAGGACGAAGAGGAGAGAGACAAGTTGGTAGGGCGAGGGGCAGGCGGCTCTAGAAAAGGACTGCCAGGGGAGTGTGGCGATGAATGGTCGATGATGAAAGACGTGCCCTGATCTGACCCTGCTGGCTGCAGCAAAGTGGTTCCCAGCGGTTCTTCGCTGACTTTTCTTCCCCCTGCCTCTGGCTTTGCGCCTGCTTGCGTTCGTTCACGTCTAGCGGGACGTAGTGTCGAGAGCTGGGCGGAGTCTGTTCTGGGTAGGTTGGAGTAGCCAGCCAACCAGCCTCCTCTGAGGGGGGTGCGTATTGGGGGGATCCGGCGCACCAGGTCGGCGAATTTGGGTGGGAGCGTCTGTGGGCTATCGCAGAGCCAATGCAGTCCGTTCCAATGCCAACCAAGATCCGAGGTGACGGGTTCCCGGCCTTCTGGAGGAGCTCGATTTCAGGAGCAGGAGGAGGCGAAGATGCACAAAACGCTTTGCGTCTGTTCCGTTCCTGGTTCTGCGATTTCGAGAGTTGCGGGTTTTCAGTGCGTTTGTTGCGCTTGCTGACCGACGATCGGTTGAATGCCGAGCGCAAGGCGGCGGAGCGCTGAACGTAGAGTTGTGGGGAAGGTATTCAGGTAGGTATTCAGAACCGTTGTGGTTGTTGCTGGGCCGATGTATGATCTGCCGGTCAAGAGAGCTCAAAGAGGTCGGCTCCGATAGAAGACGGAAAGGTGGGGGAATGTCGAGGACCTGGAGAGGGAAAGAAAGAGGAAAAGCGTCGGCTGCGAGGTGCGAGGGAGGATTTGTAAGTAGTTGACGATGCCCGTTAATGGCACTCAAAGCGAGCAGAAGGGCAGGCGGTACGAGACGGCCTTGGGTGGACACAAGGGCGGGCGGGCAGGCCAGGTCCAGGGCCACAGTCAGGGCCAGGCGCCAGGGTCAGGGTCAGAACCAGGAGCTGGCGGCGGTAGTGGTGTCGGTGGAGTCGATTGGCGGGAGGTACAAGGGGAAGGGGTACAGACGGTACGGAGTACACTCCTGCACCATCAAAGTCGGACGGTTTGATTGTGGAATCCCAGTCAGCCGGGCGGTTGGGGGGCTCGCAGACTGAGACGGACTGACGACGGACGGGAGGCGATAATGTTCGGGATGGTGGGAAATGGGAGTGCTTGCGGTCCGTGAGCGGGAAGCCGAGGGCAGAGGGAAGCTTTCGACGCAGTCGGCGGCTTTCTGACGGACTCGTGGAAAACGGAAGAGGCGGTGGTGTCGGTTGGCGGTGGTGGTGGTGGTGGACAGCGTCGAAGGCATCCGTAGCGCGGACCGTATCCATCCAGCGCCGCCGTAAAGTACCTTGCCTGGTGGGTTGGCTGGCTGGCTGGCTAGCGGGCACAGCAAGCGACGAGGCGTCTGCGAGGAGGAGGAGGAGAACGTGGTGACTCCCAAGCCGGGGCCAGGGGGGTGGTTGGCGAAGGTGACAGGGCGGCCAGGGCGGCCAGGGCCAGACGTAAGGTACCGATTCTGGGCTGGGCTGACTGGATCAGGTCCGGCCAGGATGTATCTCAGGTCCAGGAGATGTGATGTTCTGACTCCTGGATTAATGGCCGTCCGTGGGTTCGAGTATAGCCAGGCACACGGGATGAAAGGTCGAGGGACGGACGGCGATTGGCAGAAGGCTGGGGGTGGACGGTCGAGGTTGACGAGGTCAAAGTCAAAGGCGGTGGTGGTTAAATGGGGAACAGGCGTTCTGTGACTGTGACTGGCCGGGCACCCGAGGATGCGATGGAGGCTTCTGGTGGGTTGACTTGACTTCGAGCAGAGTCGCATGCTGATGCTTGTTGCTGACGGCGGATATTGTTGGTGCGGTGGTTTCCATCTGTCTGTCACTCTGCGCAAGGTGGCAGTGGGTTTCGGTCAAAAAGGCCATGGATCCAGATGTAGTGCAGTAGGGCAGACACAGAGTGACAGATACAGACAGCCAGACAGGGCCAGGGCCGACGACTGACTGCCAGTAACCTGTTGGCAGTGACTTTGCAACTTTCAGTTTGGGCAAGCCAAGCCCGCCAGGAACCTTGCCCTTCGTTCGCTGGCTGGCTTTTCCTTGTCTGTCTCGTGCCGTCGCTGGCGCCCTGTCTTGCTGCCCTGACTTGACTTGCGACCCTCCGCAGGGGTAGCAGCACTGAGCAGCAGGCGGAGACAAAAGACAGAGTTGGACGGATACGGACGCAGAGAGAACTCGGCAGGATGCATTCGGTGCCACCCAAGCCTGCGTAGCTAGATCCCTGGGTCCCTGGGTTCCTGGGGATGGCTGTCTTGAAGCTGTTTGCTTGAGGAAGCAAAGTGGGCGCGAGCGACGGAAGATGGAGGGGCGATGACGGCAGCTGAAGTGTCACTGGGAGCTGTTTCCATGGACATCCGTGCTAGGAAAACATCGAGAAGGTGGTGGTGAGCGTGCGTGTCGGCGACGACGGCAGCCAGGACGGTGGTGGTGGTCGGTGTCCAGGCGAGGGACGGGAGGGGTGTTGGCTGTGCAGTGATGGTGGTGTTGGTGGTGACGAGGAACCTTCCATGGAGTTGACGTGCACTGGCGACGACAGCAGAGGAGAGGAGGGGGGCCCAAAGACATCCGACATGACCGGCGGAGACGGCATCGGGGAGGCGACGGCGACGGCGATAAGCACACGAGCGAGAACCGGGCAAATACGACGACATCGGGAACCTTCTGCTTCTTCTTTCCATCTCGGGCAGAGTTCATCTTAGGTCTATCAAATGACAGGCGCGAGGGGAAGCCGCAGGTTCCGCACCTGCCTCAACAACATCCCGTCCCAGGTAGGTAGGCAGGTAGGTAGGCACCTAAGGTACTCAGTCCCTTCCTCCGAATTCTGCAAAGAACAGGAAGCGGTAGACGGGCGGCAGATGGCAGGAAGCAGGCGCGGACACACGAGGCAAGAAGCAGCAGCAACAGCAGCAGAAAGCACCTTACTTGAGGCAGGCAGGCACTTGCTAGTTTTCTGTGGCTTCCTGGCTGCAGCAAGCAGTCAGCGCAGAAAGCAACGTTCGTGGAAGGCACGGTGAACAATGCCCGCAATACTAAGTGTGTACCTACCTTAAGTAAGGCAGGCAGAGTGGAGCAGGCACGGCAGGTACGGCAGACGGACAGCAGGACGACGACAACGACAACGACATCCTTGCCCTTTCCATCCATACCTATCTGTGTGCTTTCCTGAAAAAGACACACAGAGAACACAGAGAGGAAGAGTGAGAAATAGAGTGGTCGGCGACAATCTAAGAAAAAGGTAGCAACAGACTGCACGCTCCACGTCTGCACTGCACTGCATTTTGCAGATGCAAACGAGAGGCAGGAGCCCAGGTTGAGGCAGGCAGAGAGAGGCAGGTACCCCTCTGCCCCTCCTCCACCGCTGAGGTACCTTTTACTTTTTTTCCCTCTTCCTCCCGTGCCCCTCCCCCTCCCCCTCCTCAACCCCCTCCATTGCCCCGCCCCTCTTTTTTCGCTGCATCATGCGAGGGGTTGGGCGCACTCTCACAGGTTCACGGTCGTCTTTTTCGCAGCTGGGAGCATCTGCTAGCGCGGGTTAGGCCAGGTACATGTCAAGGCACCCAGGGACACACCGTCGAGGTACCTCGCCCAGGTACCTTGCTTGCGCCGCACCCAACGGCACCTGAGTAGGTATTCGTACTGCGTATCCGTAGACCAGGCCAGCTGCTGGCGTCTGTGAGCCCCCGTCCCCGTCCCCGTCCCTGTCCCTGTCAACCATCAACCTACTGCGTAGGTAACGACCTTTCTTTTTTCGCTCTCTTCTGCGCCAGGGGGGCCACGGGGGGTTCCCTTCTATAAAAAGCCACTCACTACCTGGATCACCACACGGGCGGAGACTGGTGCTGGAGGACGTGGACGGCTAGGAACAGGAAGGGGCCTGTGCGCCGCCGTCAACCCGCCAAGCGACGAATCCACCCCGCAATCGAGGCGCCGCCGGTCCAGTCCCGTCTCCGTCCATAATTATGGCACAGGGCCCGACCTGGACCTGGGATCGGCGAGCTGCCCGTTTGATAGAAAATGCCCGTACCAAGATACGCGCCCTCATGCGACCGGGTGCACTCTATTCAAAGAGGAAACCACGTCAAGTTGACGAACTGGGGCCGGCACCGGCTCCAAACGGCTCGGAACACCTGGAACACGGGCCACTGCCTGCCTCCATCTGCCTTAAGGTGCCTTAAGGTGCCTTTCCTTGACCCTTAGCTCGAGGAACCTTACCTCGCCCGACCTGCGGGACGCCGAACGGGAATGAGAGAGAGCATGAACCACGCGGGTGCCAGATTGATGGCCGGCCGAGGTGAGCTTAATTGCTGCGTCCACCTGGACTTTGACCCAAACACGAACCCAGACATGGACCTGGACCTTGACCCTACGTCCGTCTCCTTCCGTGGCTTCCGTTTTGCGTAAAAACATTTTCGCCGAGTCGCATAACGATGGACGACTGAGCGCGGAAGCATCTTGATGAATATCGGCTGGCCCTGACTAACCGAGGGCATCATGAGTCTCTGGTGCAACAATAAATGCATCTGATATTGTGTCTTGTAGATGGACGCGGGATGAAGAAAATTCGGGACCAGAGTCTACTTTTCGCGTCTAAGGTACCTACCTCATGAGAGGATAGTGAGGTGAGGTCCTTCCTCGCCTCCCTGCCTCGTGCCTGGCGTTCCTGAGGCTTCCATGTCTGATATTGAAAGAAGGAAGGAGCTGACCACCTCCCTGGGAAAAGGAGCAGGAGCATCGCAAGGCGCCATTGCCGTTGCCGGATGTTTGACGGGAGGTGGGTTGAGGAAGTCACGGCTGAAGGAAGCCACGGCCTACGCCTGCCTGCCTCACATCTTCCCTTTCCTGCCAAATAAGGAATGTGGAAGGAAGGAATTCGCTGTCTCTGCCTTCCCTCTGGTGTTGCACTTGCAGTCACACTTCTTTGCAAGCGCACCTCATGTCTCTTCTTCTCTCCCTCCATCATGTCTCGCCGCCGTGCTGCAGATTCTCAGGGAGTCACGGAGTCCAGGTGCCATCGGTGACACGCAGAACACAGCCCACAATCGCCCATTCCACCCGCCCGTTGACCACGTTTCCTCCTTGTTCATCCGCATCCCCGTCGCAATCGGCATCGGCACATCTGCCATCTCTGCATCTCGGAGCCCATTCTTCCATTCCAGCACCCAACACCCCAGGTCACGGTATCACGGCGTCGACATATCTACACATTCTTCGCCATCCCACGCTCCCGGCGCCCCTTTTAGCCTGCAGCCTTTGGCTCTGGTCGGTACCTGGCTTCGAAGTAGCCCAAGGGATGCCGCACGCCAGACGCACACCAGTACGCTCTCCTCGGCCTCCACACCACACACACACACACACTCATACACACACACACACACACACACACACACGACCCTCACACTCTCTCGACATGGCAGGCGCTAGACAAAGGACAATCAATCAACCTCTTACCAATCATCTCTCTGATGTTCCGGCACTGTTTCTGACGATTTGTCGCGTCTGTCTGCACATCCTTTTTTTGGTCTCTTCGGTTTCTTTCTCCCTTGTCTCCGCCCAGGAGCTCGCGGCGATATCGAGTGCATTTCTCCCTTGCCCGGCCACAACTGAGCCCGGCGTAATGCAAATGATACGGCATCGAAACGGTGCTCGACGGTGACAGTCGACAGACATACGCTAGAGAGCTACATCCTAGCTGCTGGGCTCCGACCAGGTCTGACCCGGCACAGGCACCACACACCACCACCATTGCTGCCAACACCTACACCAACACCGGCGGAACACCAAGTCATCACCGTCACATCTCACTACCGCGATTAACTCCGCCTTCGTCCCGTGACAACCACCACCATCACCATGATGATGTGAGCATCCCCTGTGCCTGGATCCGGCCCAATGCACACTCTACAGCTCTCGCTTGGTCAAGAGGTTGTCGCCGTGCCAAGACCTTCGCCAGAGGACTCTGCTTTGCACTACGGATTTCGGAAGCAAATGTTTGGCTCCTCACCTATCCCAAACGCCAAGGCTTCTTACAGCTCGCAAACTGTCCGTGTATTCGTCGTTTTCGAGTGCTTGAAACTCCGAGTTCCCAGATCGCATTCGCGATTAAGCTAGCGAGGCTCCGGGCCGAGAGAAGGACAAGCGCCACCTAAACACCTTCCTCCCGACCAGTAACTTCGGTCTGCGTTGTCTTTCATCGCCGTCGTGCAACCGTCGACGGCTTCAATTATTACAGCCAGATGTCGATTCCAATGTTTCGGTCCCGGCCTGGGTCTAGCAGGTCTAGGACCGCCACATCATTAGGCTGGCATCCCTCGCTAGCCTTCAAGCCTCAGCTCCAGTCCCGACCTGATCCAGCCGCCCTCGTCACAAGCTTTGCGGTTCTCCCTGGCAATCACTGGCACCGATACTTGGATAAGGACGATTGTAGTAGAAAAAACGATAACGACGGCGATGACGGCAATGAACGACAATGATGGACAATAATAAACGACGTACGGAATATCCACGTTGGTGGACACTGCCCGGCTAGCAAAACTCTTCTTCAAATCTTCCAACCTTCCTGTTCGTCGCAACACCGCATTTACTCGCACATCCGCTTCTCCTGTCAGACAGTTCCTCAACAAAGTCCCCTAGCACCCTACGTGCGCGCATGCTCTCACGTCTCTGTCTACCGTACATGGCACTCGGGTTGAAAACCTGCCGATGGTGCCCCGCCCTTGACCGAACGCGGGGGGCTGGCAGGCAGTCTGCCACTTTCACCCTTGCCCGCGCGCTGGGGGATGGTCGCAGGGACATGATGACAATGTCCTATTGCACACCGTTGTTGGCGCTTGCCGCCCTCTGAAAGGCTAGGATATCCACTGATCTGCAGCGCCGTATCGCAGAATTCCTCCAAGATCAGAGTTCCACTGTTGCGCTGAAGATCACCAGGACCAGATGTCATCATAGGCCAGGGGCATCAACAACCTCACCGCCAGGCTTCCTGGTTCTCGTTAAACATCAAATGGCAGATTGATGCTTACCGCGTCAACCGACGCATGACTACTCCAACGCTGTTCAGTTGTCTTGCGGCAACTGACGTGCATGCGTCGACCGCCTGCCCGTCGTCGCTCAACGCACAGCATTTTGAAGACGTTGCGAAAGACCATGGTAGGTAGACGGTTCAGCTGCGGATGGAGCTACTTCACGATGGCTGGACTACATGTCGCCGACATTAACCGCTCTTCAACTTTCCATGAGCTGTCATATCACACGGCGTTGTCTATTCACAATGGGTTTCCTGCTGCAGGGCGAAAGACCATGTTCTTGGCGCACCGAGGCTGCAATGCGATAATGGCGAGCTGGCCCAACATGAGCACAAAATCTGATTGATCGACGCGTGGCATCTTACGCCGTCGAAAAAGGGACTGCTGCGCTCATCGGAAATGGAGAATTTAAACTCTGCACGGGTGAAACGATGCATCGGAACCCCCGTCCCTGGCTTCGCGTGTCCCATCAGATGCCGGGAATATGCTGGCACTTCGACCGCTTAGCGGCATGCTACTGCTGTCCGTCAGCGAAGAAGAAGAGGGCGCAAACTCATCAGACCGCTGATCAAGACCTAGGGCCAGATCCTTCCATCCCACTACGAATGACAGCGTTTTGGTGCCTTCTTCGCAACGACACGTTCATGGCCTTCAGCATCAAACAAGGTCTTCCCCAGCGGACGTTCGTGGTCCTCATACTGTCTTCCGATGTCCATCGTCATTCAAAGAGTTTTTCATCGCATACCCGCACTTCGCCAGACTTTTCCCAAACCATACACGGAGAGCTCGTCTTGTCATGCTGCGAACGGAAGATGCACAGCAGACCAGGGAGCTTGATCTAGAATTGCCCACAGGACGCGCAGCTTGGCCCGTTTCAGATTGAGTGCAACCACCTGTGGGATTGAGGCGAGGGCACAAGAAGCCATTGTTGCCAACAAACGGGATGCCCTTTTGGGGGACGCGCGTGGGAGGCTGCAGCAATATGCAGGTTACTTGGACTGAAGCGGCGCGGTTGGCGGCACCCGCATACAGCTGCATGGGCCCTGGTCGATTTTCCTGGGATAATCTGCATATCCGTCTTGATTGCGACCCTGTGAATGCAGTTCGGGATGAAGGTTAGCGGTAGACCTTGACTCGGTCGTTCTGCAGATTGGACATTTCACGACTCCCCGCCAAGTCACTGACGATGTGAACGCCAGCGGCCTTGAAAAAGGCCGACGCGACCACGAAACGGCATACATTCATCAACGCACACAATGTCGCTTGATATGCGATCGAATACCTTCTGAGTCATTCAATGTTGCTCCCTTAGAGGGGTTCTTGAGCCCTGTTCTGAACGCGGCAGGTCGTGGCTCACGGGTACCTTTCTCGGGCCTGAGACACGGCCAGCCACGCTCGTTTTTGTTGCTCATGAGGGTCCCGAGATCTGACTTGAAGTGGTTCAAGTGACGGCGCCCTGATCTCACCGCTACAAGACTGAGACATGATCGAGAATGACACAGCCTCTGGGGTATCCCCAATCGCATAAGCGCCGGCTGGCCAGTCAAGCTTAGAGACAAATTCACGGCCTTGAGCCAACGACAGATTAAATCGAGACCCGTTCGAACATATGTATGAGCAGGCACATATCCGCCTCGGCACCGCACCGCTCGATTCGCTTCCACCAGTTGATGCTCATACAGCAACCACTAATACCATTGAGATCGCCTATTTTTCCTACTAATGCGACTACTTTTCCTGTGTACTTGGTGACTTTGATAAGGACGACGACGGGGGACGACGGCGATAGACGATGATAATAGGGAACGAAGACGAAGAACGCAGACGATAGACGACGATGACAGTAACAATATCAGTAGCGACTACAACAGCAACGACCATAGAGAGCACACAGGAAAAGTAGTCGCTCTAGCACGGGAAAAATAGGCGATCTCATACCATTGATGGAGTGAAGCGAAACGATCCGCACCCTGCCAACTTTGCTGGTGGTAGTGTTGCGCCAGATGATGCTACATGGCGGGGGCGATAGCTTGAAGTTGGCCCTAGATCTTATCTGGGGTGGTCCCTGTTGACCGCTGGCTGTGTGAAGCTCCATCAACGGCCATCGTGACGGCACCGTCTCTGTACCTGGCAGCCAACCTCCAGATCTTCCGCGGCTTCCCAAAAGTGAAGCTGCACGATGCAAGGCACGGTGCAGACAGCAACTCCACACCCTTCAAGACTGGATGATTGCAACTGAGGACAAGGGCCCATGGTCCAGAAATACCTAGTGCCCATCGCCTTCACTTCGTTGCACATTGCGCATGGAACGAAGGCACCCCAAGATCTGCTCTGTTCTTGGCGTGGGAGCGTATGTCTGTACTCTCTCTCATTTGATCGCTAACAAACTTTGTCAAATGTTACTCCCGACTCAGCAGACAACGAACTTGAGCGGTGCCAACTGCAAGGTGAGGGAATAACTGTTGGTGTTGACCAATCTTTGCCCCTCATTTCTCGCCGCTTTAACGACACCTCAAAATCTTAGCGTCAGTTGGGACAGCAGACAGACAGCCGGGATTGATGGCTCAGCTGACGATGGGCGAAGCTACTCTCCCGTGCACGCTTGGTCAAGGCACCGAGTTCGCTAGCGTTGAGATTTCCACACCATGAGAAGCCATCTGCAGGCAGAGTGACAAGCCACCCGAGGGAACGATAACGACAGCGGTAACCAACGTCCTAGACGTCAAGGCCATCCGACCAGCTTGCGAGCAACTACGATTTGAGCTCTTTGACTTGGTTCCAGTCCTCAGCTAGGCCTATCCCTGAGGCTTTTGTTCTCCAAGCCGGCGGGCCTCGCCCTACGCCCCGTCCTAAACACCTGTCTCTGTCATCGGCGGTCTTCACCGCTCTTTCGACGGGCTTTACCTCGGTGTCATCCAACCTCACCCGCGCAGCCTCCCAGCGAACTATGATTCCCGCTCGCAACACGGATCCCCTGGGACCTGAATCGCAACATTTTTCGAACCACCTACGGCCGAACAGTCTGCGCTACGCACCGTATCCTCTCCGTATCGTTCGTCGGGGCGGAGGGACAGGGAGGTGGGAGCAAGAACGCATCAAGAAGCATGAATAGCGCCATGCATGGCACGCAGTAGCTGCGAGCTTTCTCCGTCGCAGCGCACAGCATAGATGTGCGTGGGCTCGCATCCGAGGGACTAACGTGAACTATCTGATCGCTCCATGGCCTCCTCGCCGCAGTGGGAGCCGCACGCAAACAGGCCTTGTTGGTCGGATTGCCGTTTGTACAAGTCTTCCATCAGGCCATCTCATTCGGCGAGAGGCTCTTCTCCTGGGCGACTCCCTGTCGTGCCATGCAGACAACGCATAGAGGCGGCCGTGGCTGCGCTCGACGCCAATGTTTCGTTCCAACGCAGATGCCAGCAAGGCACTCGTCTGCCAGTGGGAGACGGGCATTTTCTCAGCTGTCGGGCTGACACACCGGATGGCCGACCTGTCGATAACCCAGGCGAAGACACCTCCCCGTTGGCTGAATGAGCCGGCCGAAATAGAGGAGGTCTAGATCGGGACCGAAGGCACTGGCCTGCATCTTTAGAGACGGGCATTTTTGTCAGCCATTTCAAAGGCCCTCAGTCACCTGGACCGGTCCAACGCCGGGCCTAGCTTTCCTGCCGCACCTGTGGCCTGCCTTTCCCGCCGCCCTGCCGGTCGCCATAGACGTACCTCGCCCAAGTCTCACGCCAGCGTTGCTTTTTCTCCGCATGGACTCAGATCTGTTCCTGGGTTATCTGCCCGCTGCCATTGGATGAACGACACGTCCCGGTGCTTTGACTCTGCTGGTGGCATTTGCGGGTGCGATGAGATGGCCGCAGGCGAGTCATTGGCTCGCAACTTTGCGTGTTGGTGCTTGGGCTTGCGGGTATTCACATGTTGTTGCGGCGACGGTGCGGGAGAGGGAGAGGGAGAGTCAAGTGCCGCGACAGGCGGATGACGGATCCCACGACGTTGCAATATCGCTGATGCATTTTCCCATGTGAGGTGCCTGCGCACATGGGAATCGTCCATGGGAGAGGACGGCTCGTCCGTTCGGAACAATACGACGCCGTGACTCATGGGCCTCGTCTGGAAGCATCAGACTCTTCGGCTCAGGAGCTGACACGCGGATTGGACATCCAACCGGAGTCGGGATGCTGAGTCGGGCGGCCGGTTATTGCAACCGATGGATGCCCCGAGCGTCCACGGCATGTACTCGGTAGAGGCCGCAGACGGGCGACCTGTTTTGCTGGCGCCGGGTGGTCTCTCCCCGTCGAGACTATTTCTTTGAGTTTTGCCAGCCAGGCAGTGAGCGGCAGTTAGCTCGCCGGGCAGCGTTCCCTACAACTTTAATCAATATACGTAATACGTCTATGAGGACAATAGCAGTAGAGAAAATCAAAGAGGTAGTGATGAGTATGACGATAACGATGAACGACAGCGAAAGCAATAAAAGTAGCGACGACGAATGCAAATACGCGGGAAAGAGTACAACACTGCACGGATAGCCAACTGAAACTGCCCGGCTAGCAAAGACTCACTTTTTCTCGTCTGTGGAAGTACTTAGGTGCTTGCGAGCTTCTTAGGCACATGAGCTGTCACGTCCCGATACGCAGACGGCCGGGCCGCGGAGTGGGAGCACGGCAGGATGCTGTTGAGGAACCTCCGTGGTGGTCCTCCAGCTGCACGGTACAGGTGACGGAGTCGACCGTGTTTGTACAGCGGCAGCAATGGCTAGGCATCTTGTGGTAACCTCGCTGATGGTTCGTCACGGAGATTCGCCGTCAACGTTGACTATTCGTGCTATGATACTCGGGCTGTTTCTACGGCTTCCCGGCAATCAACAAGTCTCATGTGGCGATATGTGATCGATATAGAGGTTTAATTATACCATTATGCATACAATACAGTCTGCCTACTCCGGATTGAAAGCCCGGCTAGAATACCCCGAACGCCGTTCCATACACTATATCTGTCGTCATTGCTCATGAGCTTTAAACGTTTGGACCATTTCCATCTCTTACACACTCCCGCTCATCCGGCGGGCTGGTCACTTCACTTTTTACACATCAAGCATACTGTTCACCTGCTGCGGCTGCCCCGAGACAGAGACGGCCGTGCTGGTGCTGTTACTCCGCTCTCCGGGGTTGAGGGAGTTGAGAGAGACGTTGTCCGACCTGCCACGGGTCTGGGCGTCGGTGTACGAGGGCGGCGGGCCGTCTTGCATCAGCTCCGACGCGCGGTCCGGCCGGCCCGCCCCGGAGTTGGGGAAGAGCAGCTCCGCGGCCGCGTTCATCGTCCGCTCCTGCCGGCGCCGGTCGGACTTGCCGGCGTACGAGGAGAATGTGGAGCCCTTTGCGGCGTCGAAGCCCGGCCGTACGGGGGTCGAGGTGTTGGAGCTGCTGCCGCCCATGTTGCCCATCTCGATCTCGCGCTGCTGCTGCTCCGGCGGCACGTCGTTGTAGGCTTGCTGCTGCTGCTGCTGCGGCTGCTGGGTGGCGGGGGCGCGGACACCGCCTACTTCGCGGACGTTGCGGGCGATGCGGTCGCGCATGGACATCTTGCCGACGAGGTGGTCGTCGCGGGTGACGCGCTTCCACCAGGCGGGCTTGGCGACGATGCCGAGGTCGTGGTCGATCTCGGCCTCGCGGACGCGGCGCTGGCGCATGAGCTCCTTGTCCTCGTTGGGCGACATGAAGCCGTAGGCGATCTGGATGAAGAGGATGAGCAGGGCGGGGCCGTAGCCGCCGGCGTAGACGGCGGCGAGGTTCGCCTGGGTGTTGAGCACGGAGTAGTCCCAGCGGAAGGAGACGAGGCCCTGGTAGGCGATGAGGCAGGCGGCGAGGGGGATGACGAGCTTGAAGCGCAGCGGGGTGTAGCGGATGAAGCCGCGGGCTTTGTTGAGGACGCCGCGGTTGCGGGGGTAGTAGTGCAGGATGGAGTGGCGGAGGGAGGCGACGATGGTGAGCCAGCAGATTACGAGGCAGAAGGTTGCGACTTTGAAGCGGACGTCTGTTGCGTTTGGCTCGGCGCGGGCGGCGGTTTGGTCTGGCGAGCGCTGCTTTTCGATTTCGCCCCAGTTGCGGGGGATGATGAGGAAGAAGTTCTGGGGGTTGTTAGTTTAGGGAAGTTTGGTAGGAGGAGGAGGGAACTTGCCAGCCATAACCAGAGGTAGTACCACAACGGCAGCCAGAACTCAAACTTGTCTCGCTTGTCGCCCTCGCGGAGGATGAACGGGTCCGGGTCGATGTACTGCCGCTCGCTCCAGCTGCCCCAGTGGCGGACGGCCTCCCACACGAGGGCCATGGTGAACTGCTGCAGGAGGTACCAGAAGAAGCTGTTGATGATGATGGGCAGGCCGACGACCCAGAAGCGATCCACGTCGATGGTCATGAAAAGGCTGATGAAGGCGGCGACGCAGACGAGGATGGCGTAGTACCACTGCCAGCGCTTGCCGACGGGGTAGAAGCGCTTCGTGGTGGGCAGATACTGGCGGCCGTGCTTCTTGAGGCAGGCGAGGATGAGCATGAGGGCGACGGCGTAGACGACGCCGATGGCGACGCCGGCCTTTGCGCGGGGCCCGATGGAGCGAATGGGGTCGTAGCACCATGTGGAGTTGACGAAGGAGCCGTTGGGGAGGAGGGCGACGGGGGTGTAGGGCTGCTGGGTGAGGAAGCAGTTTGAGCCGTTGGAGAGCGTGTTGTTGGAGTAGAGGGTGTAGTTCCAGAAGTCAAGGACGGTGCGGTTGAAGTGGACGCCGCCGAGGACTGTGTCGGAGGCGTTTGCGCCGTCGGGGAGGGGGAGGAGGTCGCGGAGAGAGAGCGGGAGGAGATGCATTTTGGACGGTTCGGAGAGGTTGCTCGTCGTTTCGGGGTCTTCGGAGGGTTCGGATGAGGCGTTCGTTTCGGGCGGCGGTGCGCGAAGGTGATCCGTGAGGGGGGATTGAAGGGCCGTCGGGCGCAGGGGAGATGATTAAGAGGTTATGACATTGCTGGCGGATTGGGAGCGATTGAAGCGGACGACGATGACGACGGCGAGGAGGGTGAGGAAGGTTGGAGGTCGAGAGATGTTGGATGACGAGGTGGTGGTGGTGGTGGTCGAATTATGATTATTAGGTACTAGAGAGGATGGATGACAAGGTATATGGAAGCTTCGGAAAGACGGCGTAGTAGCGCAACTCTTTAGCGGCGTATCCAATGTTTTTTTTTTCTCGACTAATCGCGCGAGTGCGTAGTCAGCGAGAATTCGGCGGTGCCAATCCCATTCGCAGCTTTCGAGTCCGTCGTCCAGTCCGGAGGAGGGAATGCGCTGATGATCAACAAGGTCGAGTAGGAGTGGACGCGGGTGACGGCCCCATGCGGAATGGGCGGATGGGCAGCTTACCTTTTTTCTTTTGCGTCAAATTGTGGAGATGCCGAAGGTCCGGGAGGAAAACACAGAGAAACAAAGACCGGGGGGAAGAGAGAAGAGTGACAAACAATAAGGCGGGTTGGCGGGCTGGGACGGGACCCCGGGAATATCGCGCAGTTTGATCTCATTCCTCATTTGCTGACTGTTTCTTGTTGGTTTTAGTGCCGCTTGGCGTCATGGGCGCTGCGGAGACCGTGCGCTTGGCTTGTACCGTAGAAACTTGTTGAACTGGCCAAATGGACCCCCTAGTCGCACCCCCGCGAACAAATACAATTGGACGGAGCACTTAGAAAAGCGGATAGAGATCGAGAGAAAAGCGGATAAAACAGGGGCTCATAGCGAACAGTAGTAAGTAAAGCCCCTGGGGGATCCATTGGGCCAGTTCAACAAGTTTCTACGGTAGGTGGCTGGCACACGAGCCACAATTGGAACAATTCACTAGCCACATCTCGTCAGCCACGATCTCTTATGTCAGCGGAGCTTGACGGTACGTACCCAGTGCTTCAAGCAGAGAGAGACAGGACACATGGAGCTTGGTTTCGCTCCAAAGCTGCCACCAGCTCAAGCTCACACGCACGCAGCACCACCACCTCCCTCGACAAAACACCACCCATTGCGCCTACAACACACGGCCAATGGCCCCAATCCGCCCATCATGACCACACAAGACGAACAGGAACCCTCCTACATCGACTACGAGACCTTCCTCTCCCCCGACTTCAACCCCGCCTCCTTCGCAAACACCCTCGTCCTCGCGACTAACAACCCCAACGATGCGCCCCTCGACCTCTCCACCCCGCTCTCCCGCGTTCTTTTCGACACCCAGGAGATCGACTCCCACATCGATGTGCTGAGCACAAAGTCCGCCGCCCCGCTGCTGCAGTACACCGAGGAGCAGAACGCCGCCAGCAAGCGCATCATCGGCGAGCTCGACGCCCAGATCAAGAGCCTGAACGACAGCTACCGCCAGCTCGAGAAGGAGGTCATCGACAAGCACGCCGAGGCCGAGGAGGTGCGCCAGGTCGCTACCCGCCTCTGGGAGACCCTGAAGCTCGGCCGCTCCGTCGGACGCTGTCTCCAGCTCGGCAGGCAGCTCGAGGTCCAGCACGCCGAGATTGCGGGCGGCAGTGTAAGCGCTGCGGCTGCTGCGGCCGGGAAGAAGGAGGACCACAGGGCGCTGGTGCGCTGCTCGCACACGCTACTCTCTCTGAGGGAGGTGCTGGATCGGTCGGCACCTGGGGAGGAGGGCTACGGGCTGGGCAAGGTGGACGCGATCCGCACCCTGCGAGAGGGCGTGATCGCACCGATTGAGCGGTCCGTCAGGGAGACGGCGGAGAAGATCATCCGCGACTTTGCGATCCCCAACTCGGCCACCTTCGCGCAGGGCGAGGAGACCAAGGCGCGCACCGTGTCGGCCATGGTCACGCTGTTCCTGCTGTCGCCGCAGCCCGCGATGAAGGGCGAGCGGTGGACGCCGACGCTGCTGCTGCAGGCGCTTGAGGTGTACTTCCGCTCGGCGCTGCAGTCGTCCATCGCGTCGCTGTCGCGGGCGCTGGGCCAGCTGCCGTCGCTGGACCGGACGCTGGCGGAGATCTCGGCGCGGTGCCAGAACATTGTCGCGCTGGAGGTAGTGCTGGAGTCGACGAAGCTGCCGACGCATCCGCTAGTGACGACGCCGCAGAAGCAGACCAACATGCTGCAGCCGCTATTGGCGTATCTCGAGACGGGCAGCCTGGCGAGCTACTTTTGGAGGACGATGGCTGGCAGCCTGGGCACACGGGTGCAGGAGATTGTCAACCGGGGAGGCGTGTCGGCGAGGACGCTGAGGACGAACCGGGCGAGCGTCGGGGAGGCTGTGAGGGAGTGCGTTGTCAGGGGATGCGAGATGCCGAGCGCGCTCAAGGGGAAGGGGAGGGGCGAGGGCAACTGGGAGAGGGAGGTTGCTGTCATGGTCGGCAGCGTTGTAAACAACCTTGGGAGGTGAGGGAAACGCCTCTGGAACTGGGTCTTTATGATGATGAAATGCTACGAATGCATAAGCGGTCACGAAGAAAAGTTTGCATGTTTCGCATCGGCTCAGGTCTGGTTACGGTGAAGAGTCGCCGTTCAACCACAATCAATGCACATCATCGACTCTCACTCACTCAGCATCATTGGGGTGCAAAAAGGTGCTTGTCGCATTTATCGGAAAGGGCAAAAAGGAAATCATTGAAAGGGACGAGACTCGAACTCGCGCGGGTTGCCCCACCAGGAAACAGATGTTAAGCTGACCTTAACCTGGCGCCATAACCAACTCGGCCACCCTTCCAGAGGACGTTGAAGAACCTCGACGTGGGCGGGCTCATGCAGCGCCCTCGCCGTCGACGAAACCCGCGATGTCCACTTCCAGCTCCAATTTTGTGGGTTTTCTGTGGCTCTGTGTAACATTTGCAACTGTCAAAGACTCTTCCTCGGAATCGAAGCAGTGCGAGGAACATCGGGACACGGGACGTTCTTATCAACAGGAAGAGAGAGCCATGGGAACGATTTTTCTCCTGAACGACAAGTCATGATGGAGTTTCAACATCGTCAACATCTTGAACGCACATCACCGGACAACCAAGTCCGTCCTCTCCGTCTTGTCGTTGAGACGAACACAAACCCCGAGTCAGGGGAAGCCACTTTTCCCCCAGCCCACCGACTCGTTCTCGCAAACTCAACTGCCGCTGCACGTACGGCAGTCAGAGTAAACCCTCCGTCCCCCACGTTGTCCGTGCCCATCCCTTTCCTTCCTATTGACTGGCACTGCCGAAACCACGGCGCTGTTAGGTTGCCTCGGCCGAACCATGATCTCCCTTCCCGTGGGCAGCAACTCGTACCGGCTGGCGGTAGAGAGGGAGGAGGTCCCCGTTAAAAATTGTATTCCAACTCTAAGCAATCATGCTCTGGCGTTGCTTCCTGTAAAGTCCTTGGCGCCGCCCTAGGTGCGACGCCCTAATGCCGATAACGAATGCGAGGGCAACGTAAAGACGACGACGACGACGGTCAACTCTCTACACATCTGTATACTAATCACGCTGCTGACAAAATACATGCTATCCTATGGCTGTAATATGGACTTGAAAAGGCCCTAAATCGCGTAACCGTCGCATCAAACCGGGGCGACGGGGCCAACTCCTTGACGATCGTCCTCGATCTTACCCACATCGTGAAGGCCTCATCGCAGGATAAAACCCCCAAGCCACGCACCTCGATATTTGGCAGACTTCCAGCACCAAAGGACACACCAGCACCCAACAGCCGCCTACAATGGCGCTCCTCTCCCTCACAGCCCTGGCCTACGCCATCCCCTTGACCCTCCTCTACTACGCCCTCTCCCGCTACCTCGCCCACCGCCGCCTCCTCCGCTTCGCCAAAGCCCACAACGCAACCTTTCCAAAACACATCCCCTCCCGCCTCCCCTTCGGCATCCAGTACGTCTGGCGCACCATCACCACCGCCCGCCGCGGCGGCGACATCCTCGACGACATCGTCGAAAAGTCCTACGCCGCCCACGGCGCCACCTTCACGCAGCCGGGCTTCTTCGGCCCGCGCGAGGTGTACACCGTCGACCCGCTCAACATCCAGGCCCTCCTCGCGACAAAGTTCCAAGACTTCGATCTGGGCGAGCGGCGCATCGCGCAGTTCAGCCCGCTGCTGGGGCGCAGCATTTTTACTGCGGACGGCCCGTTCTGGGAGCACTCGCGCGCGCTGTTCCGCCCGCAGTTCTCGCGCGAGAACATCAATGATTTAGGCAAGACGGAGGACGCGGTCAAGGCGCTGTTCGCGGCGCTGCCGATGGTGGGCAAGCCGGGCGACGGGTCTGTGACGGTGGACATCATGCCGCTGCTATTCCGCTTCACGCTCGACACGGCGACGGGGTTCCTCTTCGGCGAGAGCGTGGACAGCCAGACGGCCGCCGCGACGGGGCGGGTGGCGAGCACGAGCGCCGCCGCGGCGATGGCGGCGGACTTGCAACGTACAGGCGGAAAAGATGATATGAGCTTCGCGGAGGCGTTCCACGAGGCGCAGATGTGGATCACGATGCGCGTGCGGCTGCAGGGCCTGTACTGGCTCGCGCCGAGCGGCACGGGGAAGCGCGCGGCGGGGTACATGCGGCGGTACGTCGACCACTACGTCAAGCTGGCGCTTTCCGCGGCGAAGCCGAGCCGGGAGAAGTACTCGCTGCTGGACACGCTGGCGGAGGCGACGCGGGATGAGAACGAGCTAAGAGACCAGATCCTGGGGATCCTGCTGGCGGGGCGGGATACGACGGCGACGCTGCTGTCGTGGGTGCTGCTGCTGCTGGCGCAGCACCCGGCCGTGTTCGAGAAGCTGCGCGGGGAGGTGCTGAAGGAGTTTGGGGAGTACAGCGAGGACGCGGAGGGGATCGACTTTGGCGCGCTGAAGGGGGCGCAGTATCTGCAGTTCGTGCTGCGGGAGACGCTGCGGGTGTATAATGCGGTGCCGCTGAACCTGCGCATCGCGGCGCGGGATACGGTGTTGCCGCGCGGGGGCGGGCCGGATGGGAGCCAGCCGGTGGTGGTGCGGAAGGGGCAGACGGTGAATTTCTCGCCGTATGTGCTGCACCGGCGCGCGGACGTGTGGGCGGAGCCGTTGGCGTTCCGGCCGGAGCGGTGGGAGGGGACGAGGCTGGATTGGAATTATGTGCCGTTCAGCGGCGGGCCGAGGATCTGTCTTGGACGTGAGTTGGAAGAGTTCCCATGGTGTGTGTGGTGATATACTAACGTGTGTATGACAGAACAATTCGCGCTTACCGAGGCCGGGTTCCTGATTGTGAGGTTACTGCAGCGGTTCAAGGCCATGGAGTGGGTTGGGCCGGTGGGCAAACCGCGGAAGGATATCCATTTCACGATGGCGCCGAAGGATGGTGTTCCTATTAGGTTGGTGTATGCGGATTGATGGGTGAACTTGTAGATGATGGTTGTTGAGGTTTGGGTACGTAAGGTTCTGGAATACGGATCTCGGTTTGGAGTTTGTGATACAATAGAAACGTTTCGTAGAGGTACGAGTTACGCTTAACCCATGTTCCAGCTACGTCTTGGCCATCAAGTTCCCCTCCCTTATCAACACCACAGTCAGAAAACTTCAGCTTGTCCGAAACATCTCCAAATCTTTCTCGCCCCTGCCACGCAGAGCGCCGTTTCCAATCTTCCCACAACCATTCCAACACACACAGCCCAAAAATCATGGACGAGCTTGCGCGCAACCTAGCCGCGGCCCTCGCCGACGCCGACTTCAGAATCGCAGTTTCCAGGTTCATCACGGGTATGTGCACCAATCTGCCGAGTGACGATCGGCATGGCATTTGTTGCAGGGCGGTTAGCCTTTCACCATTGATACACTGCACCTCGTACAGAAGGATCCTTGTTCCTCGAGCCTAACGAAGCATTTATTGAGGAGAAGACTGGCGATATTGTCAGTTATTCATGGTGTGAGGGTTTGTATGTGCCGTGGAGAACCAGCTGCGGCGTTTATGGCGGATCAATGCTGCTGCAGAACATGTTACCTTGTTTGAGGTCTCTTGCGTCTCTATGCGCATCCCCGCGGCACCAATTTGATGGATCAGGAGTTTAAGGGTGGGAATGTGTTATTTAGATTGGAGTTTCCTCAATGAGAATGCAACGAAATGGTTGATCCTGCTAAGAAGCTTAAGTGAATGTACCATATCTAGTAGTCTCGTTCGATTTTCAAGCATTAGTGAATGAGTGAAGTTGAA
This sequence comes from Colletotrichum fructicola Nara gc5, assembly GCF_000319635.2. Lineage (NCBI taxonomy): Eukaryota > Fungi > Ascomycota > Sordariomycetes > Glomerellales > Glomerellaceae > Colletotrichum > Colletotrichum fructicola. The sequence continues at coordinate 5,362,102 of NW_027094054.1, read as the reverse complement.
GATTAAGGAGTTACATAAATTTCTTGTTTCTCCGCAGTATATCTCCTGTACTTCATTGATTTCCAAATATTCTTCAATCGAGGACGATGGCAAGTAGATCGGTAGAAGTACAGATGATGATACCTACGATGACGATGATAATAGTGATAATAACGACGACGGCAGTAATGGGGAAGAGCAGGTATGTAACCACAGAAGAACTTGTTGCGCCGTAACATTGAGACTATTCGTTAAAGTCCAGCAATATCCATGACGGCAAGTGGACGACAGCGTATGTAGACAGTAGACGTGCTGCTGGTGTTGAGCCTTTCCGGAGTGGTCCAGTCACAATGACCAATCCCCTATCAATGGAACCAGGCAGGGCGGTCCCACCAGGGAACCGTTCTTGGTCTCGCAAAGCGTGCATACTCCTTGTCCCACTGCCTTTTGGACACACGATCCCAAAACGTCAGCACGTGTTTGCAGTCCACCGGCATCCACCCCTTGTCCTCTCGAATCTCGCCCTCCTCCATCTCTCCAGCGTTGATAATCACGCCGTTGACGTCGTCGTCTTCGAAACACTTGATGGCCTTGACAAACGCAACAGGCACCTCGCCCTCATCCTCCGCAGCCATCGCCGTCTCGTATTTCTGAAACGACTCGAGGCACTCCTCGTCGACGTACAGCAGGTACTTGAGCATCGTCGGGTCGCGAGGACCCTGGACTCGCTCGCCATCGTCGTTGAAAAACTGTGCCCGCGCGAACTTACGTCGCATCCCGTCAACCGACGCATACTGGGACGGTAACTTCATTTTGTAAAGATACGGCTGCAACAAGTCGGTCTTCTCGTCTGGCTCGAGCGCCCATGTGACGGCCATGCCATCCCTAATGTTGTTCACATAGCGGTCCCAGAGGGGCTTGTCCTTGTCGTCGAGTCCTGTGTGGGTGATGAAGAAGCCGAAGAGATAGGGAAGAGGCTGCTGTGGATTGGATCGAATTTCTCGTAGAGCTGCTTCAAAGGAGGGCGCCGATTCGAGTGGCGCCTCGCTGACGAGGCTGTTGACGAGGCTGTTGACGAGGTTGGTGTCGTTGGTGACGCGGCGGGGCAGCATCAAGGTTGCGAGCACGTCCATGTTTGCGTCTGTGTTGGGAAATGATGATATCGATGATGAGGAGGCTCAAGCCCACTTCTCGACGAGGCCAGTAACTCTTAACATGGCGACCGCCTCTTTCTCCGATCGAAGCCATGTCGAACCTTGCAGACCATCAGTCTTTCCTTGGAGTTCATTAGGGTTCTGTGTGCTCAATCTGGAGTTTTATTTCGCCACGTGACCCTCTTTATACAAAGCATCGCCCACCTTTGCGAGCACCCTGCCAGAGGGCTCGTTCTGTCAAGGCTATTCTCATCCAATGCCATACAGGCCTTCGGAACCTCTCGACAAGGCAGTCAAACACACACAGACCACAAAATGACGATCACAACACCAAACAACAACGGGCAACTCGCCCGCTGGCTTAACAGGAAAGGAGATCTATGCTTCGAAATAGCCTTCTTCGCGACTGCCGCCATATCTTTCGTCGCCTTGGGCGCTTTCATCATCGCTCTCAGCTTGGTTGTCGGAGGCCTACTCGTCGCGGGCGTCATATTGTTTTGCGCAGCGGATATGATGAGCGAGAAGGTCAACAAAGTCGCCACAAGACAACAGATTCAGGCACAGACAAAAGAAATGATGAAGCAGAAAGGTACCATAAAGCAGGAAGGTGCCACGGAGCAGGATGACGTTCAAAAGAACTATGACGACGCTCAAAAGAAAGACGACGACATTATGGAGAAGGGAGACGACACTCAAAATAAGGACGGTCCCAAAAAGCAAAAGACGAAGAAGAAGAAGAAGCAGAAGACGACTCAGACAAGACCCAGCGAGACACAGACAATGGAGTATGGGGCCTTATTGGATAGGGAACGCAGGATATATCTGGACAGCGTAAGAGGTGGGGCTGAAGATGGACTGTAAAGGACGGAAGAGCAACATTGACAAAGATGGAACTTCAATAAGAGGCTCGCCATCAGAGACTTTGGTTTGGTCATTGACGAACGATCAATTTACTAAACGGTGAAGGCCTTGGTGTCGAAACATTTGACAGTATTGCGCTTAAAGCAGAAATCTTGAGATAGGCTCGGTGGGCTGCCTCTTTGCGGTCGCGGTCGCGCCCAGAGGTGTGAATGAGCATGCTGTCATCATGGGGGCTGAACTACGCTCCCGCCATTTTGACCTTCCCGGGTTCATGTAGATCGCTCATGGAGAGTAGATGGCAGGATCCTGCCCTGCGAATCAGTGGGAGTCAATGGATTTCGTCATGATTGCTGCCGCATGTTATGTAAAAGAATCTATCGCCTGCTTGTTGCGCTCGTCGAAGCTGACGGAGTCTTCTCAGCCCGGATGACATGAAACTTACCGGCAGCTGCTGACAATCCGAGGGTCGTCGTACTACCGCCTATACAGGTAGTAGTGCAATACAGCCGGAGGCAGCCGACTACCGGAAAGGCGGTGTTCATGCAGGTTCAGTCAATGACCATCTTGCAGATCTTGTGCGGCTGAGTGTGTCAAGCTCCTTTGCCAAGTAGAAGCACAGGCAGGACCAAAGGTAATGGCCACCCCCATCGGTCCCGTCGAAAGCAACTTACTTGCCGACCAAACCGCATGTCATGACGAATTCAGGAAAATATTGAATGCCGTACCAGACGCCTCTACGGCCTAGCAAGAGAACGTCTCGACCGCCTGGCCAATACCTTTACAACTACCGGTGACTACCTGCACTCAGCCTCTGGGGCGTACTCCTACGGCCCGTTCTGCGTCGATATGGATGGGGCGAGGGCGAGACCTAGCCCCCCACTACGCCAGCTGAGCTACGACAGATGAACGCATTTTCCCCGGCTACGGCGATCAACGACGTTCAGCTCCGTCTGCTACCCCGGACGCATTCGATCAAATCCGTGGATCTTTCCTATCGTCAAAGCCTTTCACAGGGCGTCTTCGCTTCTTGGACACGGCAGATGTATGCCGTTTCCAAAACAACGTCTGCAGGACCCATTCTATGCAAACAAGCTTCGGCCAACGCCGCCGTTCCTGCCAAACTAGCAGAAGCGCTCCGGTTCCTCGGAAAGATTACTGAGTCCGGCTACAACATCATGGACGAGCCCGGGGATCATTTCGCAATACATGTTCTGCACAGCCCTAGCCTTCATTGTCATCTTAGTCGTCAACCTGGCCCTCAGCGCTCTGTTTTACGTTGGGTTCTACGGGACGTTTGGTCTCATCAAGGGCTTTAGATATCTTTCAAACGAAGTGAAAGAAAGGAAAGCAAAGAAGTAGGACGCGGAGGCAACCGCGGCTGTTCCTGACGTCACTACTAATGGTGGTCAACCTGTGATGTGTGGGATGTGGCAACCATCTCGGTGCTTGCACCGGTGATCAATTCATGATAATCTTTAGAAAACATCTTGACATGGCGATAATACAGAAGATGAGATCGGGATGGAGCAAGAAATTCCGACACCAAATAACGAAACGCAACGACGTCAGAAGGAGAACGCGGGGAATTGTTAAACACTCAGAGTGGCCCTTGGAGAGATAATTTTGCATGCTTGAAATGCGTTTCAGGATTTATGTTGAGGTGTCACGTAGTTAGACTCGTGTATGAACCTGAATTAAAGCATAATGGACCAGAAAATATCTAACAGCCGCTGGCTTCGGGCAGCGATAAACAGTTGAAGTTGTATGCAAAAACTCAAGGGTGCCTGTTGTTTTGATCACTACCAGACAGCATGCACATTAAATCTTGGACACCGGCCTTCCGTCTGTCTTATATTGATCATAGATGAACCATCTGATGAAGTTCAATAAGTAGACGCAAAGGCCTGTTGGTTTGTAGGTACGCTTGCTGAAATCCTGCGAAGGCTGCTGGGTTAGGCCATCCAGTTGGATGAACCGTGCTGATGATCCTTCACAGCCCACTGAAGAATTGAAAAGGGCTAAAACTCTAATGATTTGAATATCTAGAACTCGGAGAAACCTGGTATAGGAACGCCGACATTCTTAATTCCCTTCCGAAAGCCAGGGTCACGATAGAGACCCTTCTTCTACCGGAAATAATCGACTCCTTGATGAATTATTGTCAACTCGCACTAGATCGGAGACTTTCCTACTTTTTCTGCACAGGAAATGAGGCTTACCTTTCGGGTTTCCTATCGTTTGTATATGCGATCCAGAAGAACACCTTGATAGTATAACACCATTTACTGAGGCAGCAACACGTTAGGGCTGAGTCCCAAACAAATGGAGACTCCTTGATAGCACCGTCGCAAAAGGCACACACCTTCGTGCATAATACAAGTCTCATCGCAGAGGTTTGCCAACACAACATCTCTAACCATTTTCAACTCCGACTTGACTAACTATCGGGAACGGCAATTTCCTCTCAAAACCAACATGCTCTTCTCATGCGCAACTAAACAGCTTATGTGGAAGTGGCATAAAGACATAGAGGAGGACGCTGCCGTACTTGGAGGCTTCCTCATGTGGATATTCTTCTTTTTATGCTTCCTCTTCTTCCTGTTTCTTCTTCTTCTTTTACTATACGGCGTATGCTATCTTATCACGAACACTGCCATCGCTTTATTCAGGGACTTGTTTCCCATCACAATCTCCAACAACTGCCCATGCTACGCAAAAGAGTCTTCCCAGAGCGTTGAGAAGATTAAAAGCGACAGTGAGCCTACCGGCGATGGATCATCATCCTTAGGCGGCCGCCGAATCTACAAATACATGTAGGCAGAAGCCTCCTAATTTTCCATCATGGCAGCAACCCGGAGGGGGCATTGCACGACTTCTCTTGGGGCATATGAGACTTTTCGGATCGCAGACTAAACTTCGGGTCGGCCATTCTTTTGGGTTTTCTTGCGAGTTACGGGCGCGCAGGTCATCAGGAATAAAGGTGTATTATAGGAGTAACTATTCAGAAGGGTGGTCCACATCTGTTACGGTCAGCTATCCGACAGTAGGGTCTGCTAACAGAAGCTGGAGATTGAGACGTAATAACAGTACACTTGGTCGTGGTCTGGGTCATAGGTCGTAGGCTAACAGTAGATCAGATCTTCAGAGGCTAAGGTGATCAGTCTTAGACTCAACAAGTAATTCGCAGTGAAGGTAAGCTGAGAGTATCCTGAGGATGAATACTAAGTTGATTGCTGAAGAGCTATGGAAGTCTGACCATGAGCCAGGCTCAGGTCATACTATATACAAGTTCTGCACAGTATCTCTTGTGGTGGCTATGTAGGATATCCGTGCTATCCAACATATCCATGGATAGCTGGGATAGCGGACATATCCAACATATCCATCTTTGCCCTGTATCCGTGCTGTTCCCGAAGTCACGTGACCTGTACCATAGTTCTTCCTTTCCCGATGGTTCCTGGTTACACCTGTGTTACTGCGTACATATGTTCTGCGTTAGCCGCCGAGATGCCAGGCGGGGCTGTTCCAACGTGTCATGCCTGTCGGGTCGTAACAGTAAGTTATTAGGAATAGTTAAAGGTATATTATAGGAGTAACTATTTAGAAAGGTAGTCTGTATCGCAGGCTAATATCCATACGTATAGCTTACGTAATACTGCACGTTATGTGATAAGTGGTGAGGCTGCAGCTCAGATTGAGGGTATCACAACAGGTTTCCTATTACGGTCTGGTGTGTCAGTCGGAAGCAGAAAAACAAGATTTATGAAGTAAGGAATCAGAAGACAGAGTGGAGAGAAACTCGGTCAGAGAAGCTTATAATTACGCGTCAGTTCAAACACACAATCTTGTATTCCACACCGAACGCATTTGTGAGCTTGCCACGCTGCCTCCAACAGGCTTGAACACCATAGACCGCGAAACGGCACGCCACTGTCGACGAGTGATAGTTGCTCTAGAACTCATGGGTTGCGCATAAAGTCAGACATTGCATGCTCCGTATGACACTTCTCGCTAAGACCGTTTTGTGATTCGAATGTCCTCGATTTCTCATGGACAGCTACACAGCGTAGTTGAACACAGAGCGAACACCAAAACGGTGACCGATTCGGGCAGCAATGGGAGCTTACTGCAAACTGAGAATCAGGTATAAAAAGGTGTATTGATCGTCTCGATATCTGTCAATTCAAACACAGTCAATCTCAATTTAATTGTACTCAACATCGCTGCTTCTGCCTTCCAATGCGTCTTCAAAATCATCTCATCCTATTCGTAACCTTGTCGCATGGGGCATACGCCACATGCTTCTGGTCAGGCATAAACTGGGACAACGCCCAGGACTCCGCTCGTGGTGCCGTTGAATACTGGTGCCGTGATGCCTCCGATTCGGCTCGACTGACCGGCGTGTTGTATGTAGAGGAGTGTTCCTTTGTTCATCTTCAGATTGGCGCGCTAATTCTGCCACAGCCACTCTGGAGATAGCAAGGGCCGATGCAGTAACCTCTTGCTAGAAGGACAGACAATTGGGTAAGTCTTTTGCATTTTGTTTTCAATGAGTCGCTTAAATTGCGTAGAAAAAGATTGGATATCACAGTGCAATGGCTTGGGCAAGATGAATCGGTCCTCGAGGTGGATCAATGCATCCAGAGACTCAATGATGAGATTGGCTGCGATTTGGGAGGCTCAAAAGTCACCGACGAATGGAGCTTTACGTGAGTATCCATAATTCCATGCCAGATGCGCGGGATTTGAATGGCCATGCATTTGCGAATATTGATATCCTCATCACTTCAGATCCGATCCAAACACTGGTCTCTGCGCTAAAGTCAGGTGAAGGTCGTGTGGCACACGCGCGTGCTTTGTGACTGGACATTTCCCATGAACGAGCTACAAGATTTGAATTTGTTTTCTCAGACTTCTTTCTTTTTGAAGGAAATAAGACGGATGGAACAAGAGATTTAATTTCGAGCTAGTTAGTTTTTGTTACACAATTGATCATCTTCACTTATGGCATGGAAAGGCAGTTATTGATATGTAAAACCGGTAAGAGTTGCCGGGCCGTGATTATGATTGTGGCAAAAGTATGTGCCATGCCTGAAGGCCTATCATGATACATTAAGATTATTATATTGGGTTCCAATTATTATCTCCTCCAATCAATCATTATTTTCTTTCTTATTATGTCCTTCTCTTCATTGTTATGTCATTACGTTTTTGTTATCGACATTAGGTGGTTCGTATGTTTTGGCGTTGAATTATGTTGCGTGAATCGTGACCAATATTTGCAGTCTCTCGATACTCGTGGTGTGAAGATGCGTCCGCAGACTTCTTAGGCGGTGTTGTAGTAGATGTCGATCTCCTTGATCTTGAAGATGGCGTCGACGGCAGGGGGTCCGCAGCTCCAGCCCTTGTCGCCGTTGGCCCAGTTGTTGAAGACCCAAGGTCCGGCAACGGTGGGGACATCCTTGGTCGTACGCCAGGACTCGACGCCATCGATGAAGAACTTGACCATGGCGGGCTGTCCACCGGCAGCGGCGACCCAGTCAATGCGGTACTCGTGCTCGGTGGTGGTGGGGTTGGCGGGGGCTCCGACTGCGGTCCAGGTCTTCTGGCCATCGCCGTCGTTGTCCTGGTTGGCGAACCAGATCTTGCGGGTAGAGCCGAGGCCGGTGTTGCTCTGAGTTGCGGGGTCGGAGAGCCACTCAATGTCACTCTCCTGGTTGTCATTCTTGTAGAAGAACATTCCTGCGCATTGTGTTAGTCTACTATGTCATCTAGTGAGAGAAAGTTGAAGAGACTTACCATTGCAAACTCCAGGGGCCTCAGCAAGGACACCAACGGTTCGGACAGAAGCGTACTTGATGTTCTGGACCGATGTGACAACTTCGGCGCACTTGTAGGGCTTCACCTTCTGTCCACCGTTCACTCTCAAGTTAAGGTAGCCACCCTGGATGTAGGTGTTGGTCGTGTCGTACTTGTGAGTGTTGGCAACCTTGTAGCCGCTGACAATGAGACCCTTGGGGATTGAGGTGTTGTCCTTCAGACCGCTGAAGTCGAAGTAGGCCCTGTTCTTGTAGGCCGTGCCGTTGATGGTGTAGACTCCGTTGGCCGCCGTGGGCTTCGTGGAGCGTTGGGCAGCGGCAGCGCCGGCGAGGAGAGCGATGAAGACTGAGAAGCGCATCTTGACTGAGTGTCTAGGGTTGAAGTTGTCTGATCTTTGAGTTGTTGTCTGTGATGAAGATCGCTGCTGCTTGGAGTGCCGTTATGTCTTATTCCGAGGAATGGAAGACGTTACTTATAACATTCAAAATTCGCATTCTTGTTGTTGACATTCTCATTGACCATAATGAGAAAGCGAGCTTGCGGAAGCCTCCGTGAAGGCGCGCGGGCCAGATCTACCATGTGTACGCGGCAGTGGCTATTGGCTGGGCCCATGGCTATGGAACCGAAGCCCAAGCATAAAATAAGTGTATGCCGGATTCTCGGGGTCACGTCTTGAATTGGGATGGCTTCATCGTCTAAGGCTCAAGTCACAATCTCGGCCGAGACCACGACAGGTAGAGTATCTGAATGCAGAACTTACACGCTCGATGGGCAATTGCTGATTGATGGTAGGCGAGCTTTTGGCGGAGGGCTAAGCGCCCAGTCTAACACCAAAAGCGGCCTTACCCAAGAGCTCGGTTCTGTAGTCAACGGCCTGTGGGGAATAGACAACCAATGATCTTCAGGGGATCTGGCTTGTCCCTGGACGTTAGCTTGATCATTTTGCTGAAGGACCGTGAGGCTGGACTCGTAGCCCCAAAAACGTGGCTGAGTGTGCATGTACGTTTGCGGTCAACGGCACTTGAATCCGTGTCCCCGGCCTGGGAACCTCACGTCATTAACGGGTCCATCGGACCCTTAGCGCCACCGAGCCAAAGCCATAGCTCCGCTGTCACTCTTTACCGAGGGCTCTAAGCTCTTAGACGATGAGAGGGGTTCTGTCCGTCTCGCCGATTCGGGAGTTGTGGCCCATGGCCGCATTCGTCAAGCGGCCGAAAGCAGTCCCAAAAGCTCAGGGCCAGCTTTTCGGCAAGACATCTTGAAAGAAGAAGACGGGAGCCATGATTTTTCCCCCTTCCCACTTGCCGTGAAAATTTCTTCTGCCCCTGGATAACACAATGGCAGACGTGTTGCTGTTTGTTTTCCCCGCGTGGAAGACACGAATGTCTTGGCCGTTGCAGAGGTTTGCCCTGCCAAGAAAAGCACCACCCACAGCACGCAGTTGTTCACGAGGAGTGAGACATGACACCTCATTGTGTCTCACTTGAGAGGCAGTGAACAGTCTCAGACAGCGGGGTGACCGGCGAAGATGCTGGCGGGAGGCCCGGTGGCACTCCCATACCGGATGTGACCCGCACCTGTCCGAGACATGGCACGGAACGCGGGGCGGTGCAGCTGCCGCCGGTCCGGGGCTCGGAAGGGCCCGCTCGCGGAGAATCTTGGTTTTCGGTGGGTAAGCAGGCCCGGCGAGGAATGTTCAAAAGTCAGCATTGTGAATTTTTCAGATTTGATCATGTTACAGTGAGGGATGTTAGAGTATTCCTCCTCATCCTAGATTTTCGAGGGTCTTGGTTGTCATCCCCGCGCGGCCCACCCGAGATCTCCTTCCCCACGCTTCAGACCATCTTTGTGTTCTAAAAGCCACTGTCTCACAGTCACAGGCTTCCTTCCAATCGTTCTCTCAACAAAATTGTTCAGGGCCCAGACTTCCTCGTGCGCCTCTTCGTATTTGAAGAAATTCCACAGGTTTTGCGACAATTGAGGGCCCATAATTTTGCCGTAAAATCCAGCAAACGCTTCATAGCTTCCGTCGTATCCAATAGGTTCGTCAAAGGTTTCCGACATGATCCCTGACAGCTCCTTGAAAGTCATCAAATCGTGTCCGTTGTTCATGGTGTGAAAGGCGCCAATGTGCTTAGCATTCGTAGAGAGGAAAAGCCTCCCAACAACCTCAGCAATGTCCCTCGGATCCATCCACGGCACACGATGCTCAGGCCAGATGACTGTCTTCTTCGCTAAGACGGCTCGCATCTGGATTGCAAGGTTGTCCATAAAAGTGGCTCCGCAGTTGACATACGTAACAGGAAGCCCGCTGTCGTCGAAGATCTTCTGCGCTATCCGGTGCTCGACGGGTAGGGAGCCAGGGCCAAGCTCAGGGGGGATCTTCGACGATGGGAATTCCGGGAACAAGCCCAGGAAGCGGATTATGTGAGTTGCACTGCCCGCTTGCTTCAGCGCAGAGACCAAGTCCGTCATGGGCTTTTCCTCGTGAAGTCCCGGGGGCGTTATCACGAAGACTCCCTCCGCGCCGGCCACAGCAGCTGACAGAGATGCAGCATCGGCGTAGTTGGCAACAACAACCTCGGCGTCTGGGAAGGCAGATTGAAGTTGCGCTTTCTTCGAGTCGTTGCTGGTGGCCAGGCGCAGTTTAGTCGCAGGCGCTTCGCGGGCCAAGAACTGCGCAAGCGGTCCTCCGATGTGCCCAGAAGCCCCGAAAATGAGGATCGTGGAAGGGACAGCTTTGATAAAGGTTGCCATGGTTGAGTTTGGGTGTTTATTGAGGTAAGTAATTGGTTTGATTTGCTTGCTTGATTATCAAAGTAATTCTCTATGAATCTGGAAACCTTCAGCTTTTATACTAACGGTTGGAGACGACCGGTCGGTGTGCGCCAGGGGATTGCGGTCCGGTCGGGCCTCGTGAAAACCACAATCGGCGACAAATGCTCCCGAAAGCCTAAACATTTCTACCGGTTTTGACAACTGGAAACCATTGCGAAGAGAGTTGTACCAGATGTAGTGGAGTTCATCCGGACTCCTCTCTCGGCATCTAATTTCCCAATCGGTCGAAATGACGCCGTGACCATATTATACATCCGCTGGGAAAAGCAACATCACCGCTAACTTGTCACGCTTAATTGAGTCCGCAGTTGACATGGCTTATTAATGCATCTGATTCGGATATTGATCGACCAGAATAGGGGATTATGGGAGACGTACCAACGTCTATCGTACTGATCGAGTTTCCCGTGGCAACAAGGTACTATGCACACCGCTGTCTGTTTGTTGGTTCGCTAAAGGTTGCATCGTCTCTGACGTGACGAACGCGTCAAATAGCAAACAATGAGTTCTTGGCTTAGGCAGAAGCATTGAACAAACCAACAAATTAAAAAGCAGCCTATCATTACAAGGCAACAAGCAGTCTGAAACGGCAGTATTGGTATCGACTTTCGTCCTTCCTGAAAAATGGAGTCCAGAGAGCACTTCTGGTTCGTCAACCAAAGATCGTAATTCGTTTCGCTGGTAGTCATCATGGGAGGCAACTTCTCCCTTCTTTCTCGGTCCCTTTTGGGTCAAGCTGTGCCGCACATCTCAGTCCGCATCACAGCATCGTCCGACCAGCTAAACATGACTGACGGAGTCCCTCTAACATTCTTCATCGAACTTACTTTACATCATTCTCAGCCCATCACATTTGAGTCGCGTGGCGGGGTCATATTTCACGGTTCGACCGTCTTCCACGACACTGGCTTGACATTCAGAGACACATCGTCTGGCCAACTTGTTCCGAGGAGCTGGATCTGCATTCTTTACGAGAGTGACGATGGCAAGATAACAGAAAAGAACAAGGGAGGCTGGATAACACTGTACCCTGGAAAACCGCATGTCTTGGAGCCGAAGCTCGAGGGGGTTCTGGGACCTCAGATGTGGCCGCCGCCTCAATGGACCGGTGAGACGGAAGAGGAGTGCAGAAATCGGCCGCACATCGTGACGTGGCGAAATGTGAGAGAGTTCAAGGATGGCGAAACCTATGAGGTTGGCATCAGCGACAGAGCAAGAATTGGGTGTTACTGGGACGGGACTAAAGACGAATTCTTGAGTGGTCGAAAGAAACAGTCTGACGCGACTAGCAGGTCTGGTCCGATCGAATACAAGATTGAAGAGACGGTATCCTTCACCGTCAGTCGGCCAGACGCGGACGGAAGTTTGAACTATTTCTTGGACTAGGATCAGTCTTTATCTAGTAGCATTAATGGTGCCTTGTGAAGCAATCACAACAATCGGGGTGTGGAATCATACAAGTTTCCAGCGCGATGAAATCGTTATCATTTATTCTTTGACATCATAGTATGTGAGCCGCCTTGTGTCGTCAACCACCCTACCACCGTCGATTATGCCAATAAACCCTCGTCACTTTCAACTTTAACAGCCTAGTTTCGGGCAAACCTCGAGTGGTCTCTCGGAGCATTTCGATATGCACCCATATGACCTCTGAGTCTCAGAAGCGCAATCCATCACACAGGACCAGCCTTCTGCCTTGACGCACTCGTTCCATCCGCCGTAGGTGCATGCGCGGGCACCAAAGTTGGAGCGGGCAATGATGGGGCTGAATTGAGCTTCTCGGTTCAGCTCTCCAAGAGCCGTCCAGATCTCATCGGCCGTGGCCGGACGGTCGGCGCCGGCAGCGAAGACTGAGACTGCATTGGCAGCAAAAAGGAGCTGTATCAATGCGTCAATTTCATAAGCGCACCTCCGTTGTAAGTGAAACCGAGGATGCGGGTAGGAAACATACGAGTGAAGAGATCTGCATGGTGGTCAGTATGGACAGCACTGAGCGTTGGTAGATCACGGTCGTTTGCTTGATGAAGATAGTGAATACCAGCCCAGAGAAGCGAAAGAGACTGTTGTATTTGTAGATAGCCACCCTGCGCAAACTGCTGCGGGTAGAAATTGCATCTGGAGCAGTCGAGCTTTGAGTTTCTAGGCATCCAGGATAACCACATCAAGGGAGACGTTTCCTACGATTCCGGTTCGACGGGAGTAATGAGTAATTGACCTCGAAGGAGCCCTCGCGGGACTAGGCCGTCTTGGCGGCGGTTCGATCAACAGATACCCCATGCAGTGACCCGCGGTCAGCCAGTGTCGGATGTAAGCATAAAGTCCGGGGTCAGCACCAATAACGATCAGTGTTGGGGACAGCTATTTGGTCATGTCAACACCAACGATCCTATTGGAAATGATCACGATAAGTTGAAGCTAAACTGGTTTGCAGGTTAGTCGTAATTTTCCAGAGATAGTTCTTTAGCCGGGCTGGCAAAATTGTTACGTGGCATTCGGCCTCCCACTGAACTAGACCTTTTGCAGGTCTCCAACACGAATGATTGCGTGGTGTATGCCCTTGAACCAACACGAACATACCTAAGCGACAAGAACCAACGCGAACTCAATTAAGCGAAACACAGGCAGCAGTTTAAAAACAAATAGCAACTCATGGACGCGTAACTTCATATCCACCATTGGCTGTGCCGCTGCCCGATGAGTAGTATGCGTCTGTGATCTGCGTTTCACTTGACATCCAGACGACGTGTTGTCTCTACTGTCGATGCAAATTTTATGTGGACATTCTCTTACAGCACGAGAATGCCCGTTAATTAAATCTTTAGAAGATTTCACTGAATTGGTAAAGGACAAGGTTGAGGGTCACTGAAAGCCACTGAGCACCAGACTATATAAAGTGAAAGGCGAGTCTCCAGGTTGAACTTTATCATTCCTCACAATCGTGGAAGACACCACTGGGACTCTGGCGATTAGTTTCTTCTTAAGATATATAGTCATCGTTGTTTTACTTCTCACTCTTTTCATACTTTCGTATGTATTTTCTTCCAGATTGGTGGGATAATCATTCTGTACAGGGTCGGTTTCAGGATGTTTGACGGGCCTGCTGTTGCGTTGGTTAGTACTGACCGAGATGGTTCCGAGTCACCTTTAGATAACGAAGCTTATGATTGAAAAGGCTTACGGAAGCTCACTTGCGACACTTGGGAGGTCACCTTTCCATACTTGTAATAGCCGGTATGCGACTCAAATTGGTTGCTGTCAGCAGTTGTTGGCATTCTCTCAAGGTTTTGCAGAAAGTCATATACATTTTGTCATGATCTTGAAGGTCACATATTAGATCAGTAAGGTAAGGTAGGAAGATTCATGTTTTCGTCGAGCCATCAATATTGTAGATAGGCGAACAGACTTGAGAACCTGAATAGTAGACCTGTGCAGCTCTACGCAGAAAACCTCAACTCGATGACTGTTTGAGCAACTTAAAAGTGCAGCTTCAGACCTAACAGGGTGATCGGAATTAGTCTAAGTTGAGCTGTAACTAGGCCATCAACATCGATAATCTAAGCGTACTTTGGTTGATGTTCTTCCCTATATCGCATCACATAATTACAACCCAAACAACTTCAACACACACATCTACGCCAATTACATCTACACTATTTACATTTACTGCATAGACATCTACTGCATCTGCACACGGCTGCAAGTAATAACCAAAACTACAAGTGCCGACAGCCGACAATCATAACGAATAATCCTTCAAGATGGCAGCCGTCCAACCCAACATGATCACCCAGTTCACCTCTAACCACTCTGCGGGGCCTCTCCAACATATCGGCGAGGGCGCATGCGGCTCAATCTGCTGCGCCTCTTCCAAATCCTCCCCATACCCAACATGCCCCTCGTCATTAAGCGCGAAGACATGTCCAACGTGCGCTCCATCACTCACGAGGCCGAAATACACCGCCACATCCTCCAAGCCCTCGCCAACCCTCGCGTAGCCACCATCCTCACCACCTTCCGCGTCAACGTCCCCCTCTCCCAAGGCCTTCTCCACCACACCAATTCCGCAGTCTGGTCCCAGATCCTGCCCAGGCTGCCCGCAGGCTACGCGCCTTGCAACGCCCTCGTCAGCGAGAAAACCTACCCCTTCCCCTTCCGCGTGCGCAAGCTCCTGCTCGAGCAGCTGACGGCCTGCGAGGACCCGCAGAAGGTTGCGCAAGGGCACATGAACACGCACTGCCTAATCAGAGTATACCTGGGCAAGAGGAAGTACAACCGAGTGGAGAAAGACGCGAGGCCCGCGCATTTGAAGAAGCTGCGGCCGTATAGTCTGAGGAACTTTCCCCTCTGTGTCGACCAGATGGAGGACCTTGACCTCGATGTGGAGGGATACGCTGGCGTTTATGCACTGGACGGCCAAGGTCGACACGAATGATGTCGAGTTCGTCCTGGGGGAGCGCCGGAGCGACAAGATTTAACAAACGCTGCCATGCATTGGGGAGAAGGAGTTTGAGTCCGCGGCGCTGGGCGCCGCATGCGATGTGGGTTCTAGATTTTAACTACTGTCGTAAGATGAGTATGAATGAGGAAGGGATCAAGACGGCTTGTAAGAGTTTTTGGAGGAATGATCAGTATTACCCGAGGCCTGGCAGCAACAGCCCCTCGGATCAGAGGCTTTGGGCTGTTTTCAGAGAGCAGTTCCTCAAGACGAGCGAAGGATTGTCGGAAGGTGAGAGCGAAGGGGTCAAGAAGTTGCCCGTTATGCTCGTGGACATGATTGAGGATACTAAGGGGAAGTCTCTGAGGGGAGGCTTGGTATCGGAAGATCGCATTGAGGGGCAGAAGTGAGAAGCTTTTCACTCCTACAAGCGAAAGACGAATGTAAGACGAATGTAAGACGAATGTAAGACGAATGTGAGAAGTCTGATGTTTTTCAAGTCTCTCGGAATATTGAATATTTTACGAAGGGATGTGGACACGCCGATAATGAGAGTCACGAGCAACACAAACATGCAATTCAACCACTTGAATATCTTGATGATCACAAAGTACGCTACAAGACATGTCCATGCCATTAAGATTCTACCAGTAGCCTACACCAGTCACACCTAGTCCCACTCACTGGCCCTCACGTCGCCTCACTCATGCACACCCATTCCGACCTCCCGTCGTACCGTTCCCATCATGGACATCGCGCATCCCCAGCCAGACACCAGCATCATCCACAGATTCGCGACGCCCAGAACCCGTCACGACTTTCCTTTTACACGCGTCGATCACCAATGCCCACTCGCCTCCTCCTTCCAAACATTCATCCCACCCCGTGAAGGGGAATGTTTACACGAGCGACTATTTTTGGTCGGTGAGGCAGGGGTCAGACACTTCGTCCGTTTCAGCACGCGCAAATCCCCTCAAACCCACAGAACGGGACCCAAAAGCCCGCCCACCTCATCGGAAGATAAAGAAAGAAACAAGAAGTGACGGGTTTGCTGACAGCGAGGGAATTACGTAAATGATGTCATCCAGGTGGTCGGGAGTGTGCTTGTGTCTTGCAATTTGCGAGCGTTCATCATTAGCCGTGATAATTTGAGTATTGTACAATGGTATCCTATCCAACCTCCTTTGACCTCCCTCCCACTCCCGTCCGGTATGATGAATCTGATAAGCAAAAGGAAACAGGAAGGATTGTTGGTGGGTTTGACAGGTAAAATGCCATCTCTAATTGAAGGTTTTATGCTTGACGCATTGTTCGGGCGACCCATCATCCGATCCTTGGACGGGGCCATCCCGGCACGAGCTTAAAAAATGTCGCCGTGTTTCTGATGTGTGCACGCTGTAAGGACTGTGGGTATTATTCGCGTTGGGTGTAGTAAAGAAAAGAAGACAAAACAAAAAGATCAGCTTCATCCAGGGCCAATGAACTTCCTGTCAGGACCCCTCTCAGCCCGCGGCAGCTGTCCCGGTAGCGGGTTATACTGCGGCGAGTACTGCGGCGAGTATCGCGATATGGCCTGGGCCGGGTACTGCGGCTGTTGCTGAGGCTGGAACTGAGACTCTTGCGGCTGGAACTGAGGCTGCGGCTGCACTGGTTGCTGAGCCGGCGGTGGCGGTTGGTAGGTGTCCGGGTTATACGGCTGGTACCCGATGTTGATCGACTCGCGGTACGGTCCCTGGCCGATGCCCTGGTACATATCGTACGTGGACGGCGGGTACGGCACCTTGGGGTACTGCACCGCCTGCGAGGACGGGCGCTTCATGGTGCTGATGCGCAGCGGCTCCGGGACGAACGGCGGCTCGTTGTTGGCGGTGGCGGGCTCGTTGATTGATTTCTCGTAGTAGAAGCTCGTCGTCGACAGGTTCCTCGGCACGGCGGCGGGCTTGTTGGGAGTGTTGTCCTTTGCGGGCGGGGCCGGGATTGCGGCGTTGGCGGCCATGAACTGCGCGACCATCTGCTCTTCCATCTCGCGGGTGGTGCGGTTGGCGATCTTGGTCTGGCGGTAGGTCGCGACGAGGGTCTGCTCCATCTCCTTGGTGCTGCGCTTCGGCTGGCGGAGGATGGCGGACTCGCGGGGGAAGCTGGCGGCGGCGGCGGGCGGGTTGGACGGGAGTGGTGCGTTTTGCATGTTTTGGGAGACGGCGTCGACCTTCTTCCTGCGGTCGCGGCGCTTCTTGAAGAAGATGAAGGCGCCGATGAGGAGGCCGATCAAGGCTGTGGATGTGTTAGTGATCTGATCAGAGTTTGTGATGAAAGAGGTGAATGACGTACCGACGATGCCGAAGGAGACTCCGATGGCAAATGGGCGGTTGGAGTCCGGGGCGGGCGAGGGTGTTGCGGAGACCGCGCCGTTGCTTTCTTGCATCTGCGCGTTGGAGGGCACGATCTGCGGGTCTGATGTCCCCGAAGCGGCATTTCCAACTGTTGGTGGTGAAGGAATTGCTGACGGGGTTTCTGCTGCTGGTGGCGGCGGTGGCGGCGGCGTAGATGGTTGCACAGCAGGCGGAGGCGGCGTCTGGGAAGTCTGTCTTGACGGAGGCGGTTGCGGAGGCGTCGAATTCGGGGCGGCGGACGGAGTCGCAGCGGGCGGGTTTGATGATGGCGCGGCCGGAGGATTTGACGGGGGCGGCGCGCCGGGGACGAGCGTGATGAATCCCCTCGCCGGCGGGAAACTCGCCGGCACGGCGGGGTTCAGGGCGGCGGGCGGCGCAGTCGGCAGGATCGTCGGGTTCGTTGCTGCAGGCGGTGCGCCCGGGGCCGGTGACACGGAGGGCTTTGGTTGTTCTTCTTCCGAGTCACTGCTGGCGCTCGATTGCGCTCCCGGTTGTTGCTGCGCATCGGAATCGCTGGCGGAGCTGTTGGACTCGGCCTCTTGCTGAGCACCGTTGCCCTCTTCCGCTCCGGATTCCTCTTCCTTTTCCTGTTCTTCTGCCTTTCTGTTGTTTCCAGCCGGGCTCTCCTTCTCTTCTTCTTCTTCTTCTTCTTCTTCCTCCTCTTCCTCTTCCTTCTCCTGCTCGCCCTCCTTTTCTTTCTCTTCGTCCGCCTCCTCGCCGTCGTCCTGTCGAATAGCTATCCTCGGCCCTTGGCGACGGACCAAGTTGTGACGCGGTCTGCCGGGGAACTTGGGCTCCGTCCTCCTCCTCCGTTGTCTACCCAACACCATCAGCTTCATCATTCGGGTCGTCGATGACCATGTTTAACCCACCTGAAAGTCGACCAAGTCGTGGTCCCCTCCATCGTGAAACCTCTTCCTCCACGTCTTCCTCAAAATTACCAAGACTTTGACGGAACGGACAAAATAAGACGGTAATGCGGCCAGCGGTAATCAAGAATGGAACAGAAAACAGCACAGCTGTGGAAGTCTAAACAGAAAAGAACAAGCGCAAGCGCTTCATGGAGAATGGAACTGGTCGAACCCGCCGAGCCCTTGAACAGAAAAAACCAAATCAAGAGCCAGCAGAGAAAGCCAAGGGAAGAGAAAAAAAGGGAAGAGAAAGAAACCCTCCCGGGAGTTACCACCGGCGCCTTCGGGGGATGCTTCGTATTATTCAAATGTCGCCTACGGACGCCCGCGTAGACCTACCTTCTCCCGCTGTCTCCTCCCCGGCACTCGGACATAAAAGAAATCCCCAAAGCTCCCTCCCCTCCAACACCACCCATGTCCTATCGCAGGCCTCACATCAAACATCTTCCAAGAAAACGGGGAACAAGGGGGGCTCCGAAGTGATGAACGTTCGCTGCCTCCTGCGTTGTCGAGATGGGGCTCCCTCCACGTCTGTTGTGTGTGGTGCGACAGGTGCACGCGAGTAAACCTCAGTCATGACAGGGGGCCATCAAGCGTCCATGTGTCCAATCACAGAACACCGTCAACCGGACATTCAGCGCAGTTTGCCTCCTCAAGCAGCGCCGGCGGCCGTTGCGTGTTCACTGCTCAGCAGCGGCTGGAGCCCTTCTGCCGCGAAGAGTCGCACCCAGGGGCTGGGCTGGGGTTTCAACTGTCGACGAGGACCCATGCCGCTGTCACCCGCATGCCGCACCAGAGAGGCCCCCCTCGGCGGTGTTTGACGCGCACCTTGGCGCTTGGCCTGACGGCGCCTGAAACCTGGGAGATGCAACTGCGCTGGAGCTGTCCGTACGTACGAATAGGCAGTTTTGCTGTGCTTTTTCGCCATCTTTGGCCGCCGGTCGGGGCTTTTCTGTTGCTCGACATCCTCCATCTCCACTTGGGCGCCGCGAGAACGGGGTCGACAGGGCTCGAGGCGAGGATTGAGCTCGCGTGGGAAAGGGACTTTTTTCGTTGGGGTCCCTGTCGGAGGTTTGGAAACATTGCTCGTCTTTTTTTGATTGTCCGCCCCGACCGGCGTCGCACCAGGGCCGCTCGACTCTCACGATCATCACCGCATTCTCCTTTTGATCGGGTCATCGAGGCCGCCGCAGCCAGACTGTGCTGTCCGCCGGGCATGATGGCGTGCATGAACACAGGAACCAAGGAAAACGCAAAGTTAGCAGGTTGTGCCGAGAGATTGACGCCCTCATCGTCGTCACCACGAACACGGCCCGGCCGGAGACGAGTCGCGATCACCGCCAGGATGCGCCGCCGGCCGTCTTATCAATCAGGTCAACTCTTGCCGACGCCACCAACTGTGAGAACCGTCGCGGGACTCGTCAGGTCTTGAGGACTAGCCCAATCTCCGTCGCCGGCCGCTGCGCTCTGCCAGCTGTTTGGTCGGTATCTGGGGTAACAAACGGGCCATGGGGTCTTCTCGTCCGGTTTGTGGTTCGCTGAGTGAGGAGGATGCCGTGGGCCGCCCACCACGGGGTCGTCGATGAAACTGGAAATGCATGGGCGCCCTGCGCACATCCCCTTCGTCTTTTGCGATTTGTCTCCTGACGATGACGTTGGAGTTCTGCCTTTCTCCTCGTGTCTGGTGAAGTCTTGGTATTTCTATTAATACGGCCGAATTGCCTCTCAATGTCCTTCTGGGCGCGCGCCTGGTGTTCTTCGAGCCGTCCTCGGTTCGACTAACCTTTCCGGCTACGATATCCTCCGAAAACCATCCTCATGCCCGCTGATGGGTGATGACTGAGTGATCTGCGTCGGCTGGACGGTGGATGACATGCGCATAAGAATCATCTCGCTCTGGTGATTGCACGATGGCAACCGATCAATACAAATTTCGCCAACGTGGTTATGTTGAGTTGAGCTTGTCGATAGCTGCGATGCCTGGTGATATCGCAAGTGGTGGCTGAAGCTCCGCCTGATGTTCAGACAGCACGGTCTGCGGTCTGTCCCTTCTTCGCTGGAACATCAGCATACATCCAATATTTAAGCCATGACCATGCGTCGGGCCAATCGTTTAATGTGTAAAAAACATTTTTAACCCGCCAAATCATCGCTGCCAGTGCATCAGCAGTACTTGAGGCTCTGTCATTACGGGGGAAGTGGGATGCCGGTCGCAACACTGCGTCCCTCTATCGGGCCCTGTAGCGAATGACACGGCTTCTTGGCGTTAGGTTGATATCAGCGACGGCCACTCACAATGCACATCTGCGAATCCGCCGCATTCTCTCTCAATCAGTAATTCCCAGTCCTTGATGCCCATTTTGAGCAAAACGTAGCTGGGCGTGTACTTGCCGCATCTTCTGTCGCTGGCCGAGCCGTTACTCAGTGATTTGTTTTCACCTGGGCGCATTCTCCACTAGTGCACAGGCTACTGCTAAGGTAAGATTGAGAGCTGAGCAATTGCCACATGTTGATATCTTTCTCGAATTTTCTTCTACTCTGAGCATTTCCATTCCTACTTAAGGTAATGGACTTTCAGGTAATGTATCAACTTCCTCAATTGCGTAAGCAGAACATGCGCGAAGCCATGCTGGGATGAATCTATCAAGTGCAGCGTTAGCCTCGCAGCTTTCACAGCGGCTGTTCATCCAGAAGAATGTTTGACGCTGCTAGTATGGGGTCAACGCAACCAAATGAAAATGTTCCTCTGGCTGTTGGCCCCAGTTCCTAGAAGTATCACCACCTTCATGCACGCTTCTTAAACTAAGTCTGGCTTTCATGATGTCTGGCGTCATACACATCATCTTGCTGTGGCGGAGAGACTTCTTTCCTTAGCAGATGCTGTACTTGGTGAACTAGATATTTGATCGCCCGGGTTTCATTCTCAAGCACTGCAGGCTGCCTGAAGGTACGAGCGCTCAGCTGATATAGCCACGACCATCAATAACCAATCGCTGAACTGGTATTTTGGATGAACAACATGTGCCGATGCAAACGTCCCAAGGGCTCAAAACCCTCACCTTCTTCCCGGTCCGGTCACATCATCGGCATCTCGTCAATCAAGTTTTCCAATCTTACAGGTATCTCACAAAACCCTCAAGGTACCCAGGGTCCTACTGCCATTAGTCCCTGCTTCCCTGGAAACTTTCCCGATTCGGGGAGGGCGTTCCTGGGAGAACGGCCCCGGTGGATGTCCCCTCGCCCAATCACAGAAGCCCCGATTCCTGATGACCGCCCCGGACTCAAGCCAGCCAATCCCGTGTTGCAACCCCCGTGGTCATATCGTCAGCACCCGGATGGCCCGACTTACACGACGCATGCTCGAGACACCTTGATGGCGCTGCTATCTCTTGGGAAAGACGATCAGATATCAGTCGAGAAATTGTTAACAGAGACGATATAAATATGTTGTCTTTGGGAGAATTGGGACTGGCTGAAAGATTCACCCGGCAAATCATCCTTTGTTTTTTCTCTCTAGTCAACAGATAGGGTTACACGATCATCATGGGCAAAAGGCTTTCTGCATCTTCCACGAAGCCCAAGTCGGGTGGCGTCGTGGTCCCAGGCACAGCAACGCCGAAAGTCAATAGCGACGCCGTTGCGCCCAAACTCACACGTGCCGATTCTGGTGTCGATGTATCCAAAGCAGCCCAGGGCAAGCCACTGCCTGTCACACTACTCTCTGGCTTTCTTGTATGCAATCTCAAAGCTTCACTGCGGGTGGTCTTGACTAACACCAAAGCAGGGCAGCGGAAAGACAACCCTCCTCCAGCACCTCCTCAAGAGCGACCACGGCCTTCGCATTGCCGTGATCGTCAACGATATCGGAGCGTGAGTCCTCTTCTTCCCATCGTCCCCGACAGCTCACTGACAACCTTCTCCGCCCAGTGTGAACGTTGACGCATCCCTGATCAAGAAGAGCCACAAAATCACAAAGACAGAAGAGAAGGTCATCGCCCTGCAGAACGGCTGCATCTGCTGCACCCTGCGCGGTGATCTCCTTGAGGAGCTGGTCCACCTCGCCGAGCTCCACGAGTTTGACTATGTCGTCATCGAGAGCAGCGGCATCAGCGAGCCCGAGCAGGTCGCCGAGACCTTCGATGCCCGTCTGGCCGAGCAGATGCAGGCTATGGGCGAGGGGCCCGAGGGGCTTGATGAGGATACGCTGAAGCTTCTCAAGAGGCTGTGAGTTCTTCTTTCTCTGGATACAGGCATGAGACTTTTTGACTGACGCTGTGTGTGCAGGGCTGACGCCGGCGGCGTAGACAAGTTCGCCCGCCTCGATACGACCGTCACTGTCATCGACGCCTTCACAATCTTCAACGACTTCCACACGAGTGACCTGCTCTCCTCAAGACGAGACGATGTTGTTCCCGAGGATGAGCGGACGGTGTCGGATCTCATGGTTGACCAGATTGAGTTTGCCGATGTGATTGTCTTGAACAAAGTAGACATGGTTAGCATTCCCGCGGAACTCATGTTGGTGTCGGTGCTAATGAGACACGACGTATGCAGGTTACGAAGACCGATCTCGCCCGCGTCCTTGACTTGATTAAGAAGCTCAACCCGAGAGCGAAGGTCCTCGAGGCCAACTACGGCAAGATCGACGTCAAGGAGATTGTCAACACCAACACCTTTGACCTCAAAGTCGCCCAGTCAGGCGTTGGCTGGCTGCAGGATCTGCATGCCATGACAGTCCGCGAAGTCAGTCTTCACTCGCATCCAACAGAACCTCAAAAAGTCCCTTGCTAACTTACATCATCGACAGGTCAACGGCCGCAAGAAGATCACACCCAAGCCCGAAACCGAAGAATACAACGTCCGCAACTTCATCTACACAAGAACACGCCCCTTCGATCCCCGCAGACTATGGTCACTCCTCTACGACAAGTTCATCCTTCAAATGGAAGCCCCCGAAGGCGACGAAGACGAGATGGATGAGGATGAAGATGACGCCGACATGTGCGACGTCGAGAAGGAAGACGAGGAATGGGAAGACGACGAGTCCGAAAAGGACGAAGACGAGGACGAGGACGAGGACGCCGACATGGAAGACCCCCTCGAACCCCCATCAAACGACGTCATCCTCGCCAACAAAACCGCCCACCCGCTCTTCAACCGCCTCTTCCGCTCCAAGGGCGAGTTCTTCCTCGCGACGCGGCCACACCGCGCAGGCGACTGGTCGCAGGCCGGCGCGATGCTGACCATGACCGGCGGCCGGCCGTGGTTCTGCACGCTTGCGCCGGAGGACTACCTGACGGGCGATCCGGAGGTGGACGCGCTGGTGCAGCACGACGTCAAGAAGGGCGGCGAGTGGGGCGATCGCCGGCAGGAGCTGGTGTTCATCGGGGAGAACCTTGATATCAAGGGGTTGGAGGCCGCGCTGGATGAGTGTCTGCTGAATGACGAGGAGTGGAAGAAGTGGCAGAAGGTGATGAGGAATAAGAAGTGGGATGGGGAGAAGAAGTTGGATAAGTTGCAGGATATGTTTGATGATGGGTTCCCTGACTGGGCGGATGATGAAGAGGACCATGAAGGACATGACCATGCATGAAGGGTAGATAAAAGTTCACCAAAGAGTATAGAAAGACTCCAAAACATGATGTAAACTGTTTATTCACCAGATGAAGAAATGACTCAGATTGAGCTCCGCCAGACATCGTGTCTCTCAATGTGGTGTAAAAGTAGAGACACTAGGCCTGACGTATAGGTAGGTTCTCAAGCGATTCTCCGCCTCGTATACAGACAGAACTCCTTCGCCATGTGTTTAACAGCATACTCGAACGAATGCACATTACTCAGGTTCCATAATCGCCATTAAGCAAGACACAAACGTCACATAGCAACAGCAAGCGGAACTTATAGAATGATCTCAAATATCAAACATGAGGACGCCTCGGCACAAAGGATCGTCCGATATCTAATCGCATTTACATCCAGTGTCTTAAAGTCATACTTATGTACAAGAAATGATGGTGGGAGCAAGCAGACGCCCAAGTGGGCATCGCAAGCTCCGGCTTATCAACACAACTACTTCCAACTTTTGTCTATCCACATCCTCCTTCTCAGTCTCCCGAAAAAGAGACGCTTAGTAGGCGGCGCGGGCAAGGTGGCGGCGCATGGAGCGCGCACGGCGGCGAGCAGCGGACTTCTCGCAGTCGTCAGAGGCACCGGTGGGCGCGGCGCTGGGCTGAGCGGCGGCGGTGGGGACGGTGGTGCTGTTGCCGCCGTTGTAGTCGGGGATGCCGGCAGAGGGGGCAGCGGAGGAAGAGGGAGATGTGGGGGTGGAGGGAGAGGGGGTGGTGGCGCCCTCAGAGCCGGTGCAGTCGCCGTCGGAGGTCTGGCCGAGGAGGTTGGCAGTGTGGTCCTCGCAGGCGTTGGGCCAGGTGACGGGGCCAGGGGCGGTGTAGTTCTTGGGGGCAGGGTAGTAGATGTTGATCAGGACACCGGGCTCGTTGCCAGTGTAGCCGCCGGGGAACTTGATGGTGGGAGCAGGAGTCTCAGAGCCAGTGCCGGTGACGGTGACCTGGGCGCAAGCAATGTAGTACTGAGCACCTCCGGCGGTGCCAGCTCCGTGAAGACCAATGTGCTCGGCGCGGATGAGGTAGTCTCCCGAGGGAGTCTCCTTGGGGACGGTGAAGGTGAAGTTGTGGATGCCCGCGTTGTTGACGTAGGAAGCCCACTGGAGGCCGGCGTCGGTGATGTCGGAGGTGGTGAGCTCGTAGACCTTGAACCAGTCGCCGTCGCCCTTGTACTCGGCGGCGGAGGAGGGGGCCTTAGACATGTAGACCTGGAGGGGGCCGGGGTGGCCCATGTCGTTCTCGACGATGAAGCCGACCTCGTCGCCGGCGTTGATGGCCTTGGTCTTGGTCTTGGCCAGGACGTCGTCGTCGTTGCCGCCCTTGTTGCAGACGAAGTCCTCGGAGGCGACGTCGGTGACGGGGGAGTTGGAGTTCTTGGCCTCGCGGACGAACTCGTAGCGCTCGGTCTCCTCACCGTTGACGATCAGGGTGGGGAAAACGTAGTGGGCGGTGGCCTGGGACACGAGGGCCGCGGCGGCGAGGAATCCGTAGGTACGCATTTTGATCGGTGTGTTTGGGGTTGTGTTGGTAAAGAGAGTTGGTTGATGGTTGTGGTGGTGAAGAAAGATTGGACAGGAAGAAAATGAAGCTTGATTTTCCACCAGGGAAGGTAAAGAATGAATGGTTTCAAAGAAAGAAAGTGGTTTGTACAATGACAAAAGACACAGCGATGGATGGTTGAGAACGAAGAAGCAAGAGGGATTAGGACAGGATGGTGAAGAAGAGGTTGTCTTATATCTCGAGCCAACTCACTCACCCCTGGCCGCCGTTGGCTATCAACCGCTCATGGTATCCCAAGCATACGAACCTGACGAGAATTCTCCAGCCCCAGCTCCCTGCTCATTTGCCTTCCTAATTCTGGGCATCGTGGGCCGTTGGCGCGAAAGGGGGCGCTTCGCTCATGTTGTCTGCAGCCAGGGGCCCCGAAAGAAGCTGACTTGGTCGACCAGAATCGAAAGGGCGAGGTTCGTTTGAAACATTGGAGCGACCCATACGCAGGATCCAATTCCACCAAACACGGTCCTCGCCGCCGGGGATGGGTCCCTGATCGGGTCACAACTAAAGTACGGTTGACGACATCGACCCCTGGAGGTGCCGCCCACGTTGGGGGCATCACGGTCGAGATGTGGTCGCCAAGCTTGGCTCATGCGCCGATTCCTATATCATCCTGTTCATCTAAAGTTGCCTGGAGAGACGCTCGCGTAGTGGACTCCCCTGCAGACCACAGCTCCTCGGCTGCGTGAGCCTGGCCTCGGTGCCCCGAATCGGTCGCTCATAGATTGCCCTACATCCACCCAACGACCTCTTTCGAGTTAGCCGCTGGGCGGATTTCCTTACCTGCATGCCTGTCAAGGCTTGTCGCGTTTGAGCGTTGGCAAATGTCAATTTCGGGCGACAAGCCGAGTTTGCTTGTCAATCCCCGGCGCCAGTCATCGGTTGCCGGTGGATAAGCGTGAAGAAAAAAATCGATATATGGCCTCGAAGCCTGTCAATATTGGTTTCCGTTCATCTGAACAATAAAGACAACCTTCCTTTGCGAAGAATCAACGCCAAGAGACATGTTTCCCCAGATCCAATATGTGTAACTTTCGTCTGAAGAGGAAGATCACACCGCGGCAGTGATGCGCTGAACTCTGTCATGGTACCTGATCGACGCGCCCGTGGTGGCATTTCACCTGAAACATGGGTCAACCAGGGGGGCCGCTCTGCGATGGTGAAAAAAGCGCTGGCTGTGTGTTCCCTGCCGCAGATCACTTTACACGGGACGAAATTCCCACCAGAAAGAAAAAGGGAGTTCCACAGCTGTGCCGTGCCCACTGCCCACCGCCATCAATCGCCAGCGCTTGGCAATCTGTGGAAAGTTCGGTATCATCCAGAACGTGCCAGTCAGCTTAGGTTGCCATTTGCGAATCTCTCGGCTGTTACAGCCGAGACTTTTCTGCACCTGGATGGCTTGCCATTGGGTACTCTACGTTGCGCGAAAGCGACGTGACGGCCAGAGATGCAACCAGCATGGCGCCTGGTTGGAGGCATTATGTCAGCCCTGTCCAAGAACGATCCGGCGCTTCGCATTTAGAGTGAAAATAAAGAAAATAAAGTGCAGGTGCTAAGTGCCGCCCATCCGAAATATCATAACAGCCTTCGGTAAGAGCTGGGTCAGCCAGCTGTCCGGTGCTCTCATCCCACGTTGATAGGCAACATGCCTGTCGCAGCTCTTTCAGGAGCCGCTAGGGGCCTTAGTCAGACTTCCAATGGACCCAAGCAGCCGTCCCCTTTCCCCCCCTCCGTGATAGGGGAGGGGGGTTTGAGAAAGACAACGTTGGTCCCATCCGCAATCATCGCTACTATCGGGCTCCATGGATGCAGGGAAGAGCCGATGGGATGACCGAGCGAGAGGAAAGATTCCGTCCAGCAAAATCACAGTCTTTCCGACGGTGTCGCAACCGCACCGTCATAGGCTCAGCAACCGATAGCGACCCAGTGTTTAAAAGCTCTTCCGGAACCCACCGATCCTGCGTAATTGACTGCTCCGCGCTCTTCGCATCATCGACCCGAAGGCAGTAATGATATGCTTATCGTGAGGATGCGATTCATTTCACGCAAAGGTTAGGTGGTGCAGTTTCAGGGCTATCATCAGGTTGATGAAGCTGTGGGTGAGAAGTTCACCGCTTGTCTTCTCGTCTTCTCCTTGCGCCAAGCTCCGCTCTTTGACTGGCGACTTGGGAAAAATCAACCAACGATGTTGAAGAAGGATTGCTAGAAAGATTGCTTCACAAGTTCAGCGCTCCTCTACCGGGGTGCATGTCAAGGAGAAAGGCTAGAGAAATAAGCATCTGTCAAGCCCACTTCGTGTTCACTCTGGAGTTCCTGAAGAAGTCGACAGCATACGCTTAATCGGAAATCGGAACCCAGGCGAGTGTCGGATCCGCAGCGGAGCCGATGTCGATGGCGTTGGACTTCGGGAACGCGGGACGGTGCCAATGGTGAGAATGACGCAGAGACTGTTATTTGGCCCGCAGTGGTTAGTGTGACGTGTGTGTGTCTCTCGACCGCCTGCCAAACCCGTACCACCATCGAGATCAATCTCTGCAGAAGAATAATACACGGAAGAAATTGGGCAATATCGTAATAATTCTATTCTACTGGCTGTCTGGGTATCGTGTATGCTAGACAAAAACCAAAACCAAATACCCAAATGAACTATGACGCTTCATCAATCTTCCGTGCCTCTGCAGATGTGCACCTTGGTCCTCCGTCATAATGGTCGTGTCGATATGGATGCATTTCCCTCAACTTGTAATATACCCGCTGGAAATTGAATATTCATGCTCGGACGGAGCGATCCGCACGCTCTACTCGTGATCCTTGTCTCCCCCGGCGGCCTGCGGCTGTCCCTTCTCAGCCTCTTCTTTCTTATCCCCTCCCAGTTTGTACCACGGCCCATGAATCGCACCAGCGCCGACGCCGACCAAGAGCCCGACTGCCGTCGTTGGAATGGCCGCGACGCCGCCAACGACCCCAGTCACGACAGTTCCCACACCGGCACCCAGCCCAACGCCCACTGTGGCACCGATACCTGCGCCACCCAAGCCACCCTGCCAGATGCCGCTCTGCAGTCTTTGCGCATCCCGCGACAGCGCCTTGGCTTTGTGGTCGTGCTCAGACGCCTCAGCTAGTATCTTATTCTTCTCGTCGGCGTCTTCGACGGCATCGCTGCGCTGGCGGGCCTCGTTGGCGGCTTCGGCTTCTCGTTGTGCCTTTTCGAGCTTCTCTGTGGCTTGTGCAAGGATCTGGTCCTTGCGGCTTTGCTTTTTTTCTTCGGGCGGTGGCGAGGAGGACATTGGACAATAGGGGGGATGGCGCTCTGAACTTGGAATGTGGATTTGCTGGGACGGGTCTAGGAATTCTAGAAGTTCGTCTGATTAAGATAGCTCGTGGTACTTTGTCTCTCTGGATATCAGAAGAGGAGTCCGCGTTGTTTTAGAAGTCTTTGGTATCGTTAAGGTTTTAGCCACATTGACACCTGATCGCTGACATCACTCGCTTATTAGTGTCTCTCGCCCACCTATGATGTGGCTATGATCCGCCACACAGTGACGCCGTTTCGCCTCTTTAAATGCATCGGTCTCGTGGTATTGCATGTGAGCTCTACTCCACCAACTCGATACGCAACTAATTACTAGGTACTAGGTAGGCATAAGCAAGTCTGCGCTACGGTCTGCGAGTACTGAAACAGCAGTAAAGGCCGCAAGTGCAGATGATATTTCAACACCAATCTAATAACCTGGCGTATTCGAAAACACCTTCGAATCCGCCCAAGCCAGGATTGAAAATTGGGAATTCAGGAGTAGGGACAAGATGGGCGCAGACCTACCAAGGTATCAAGGCATCCCTTGATGTTACATGTAATTATTAGAAAACTTGAGTGACATGATGAAAAGCAGAATCGCAGGGGCTGGTATTCCGGTTTTAGTGACTGAACTCTTTGACTTGCAACAAGATTTAACACATCCATAACAAAATCTAACTGAAGTGTAATATTAGTGGAATAATTCGATCAAGTGGCTACTTATACTCGTATCGAGAGAAATCGGCGCCAGGGAAATACATGCATCTTTACACACTTACACAGTTTTGCTATCGATTTCCAATCACCAAGGCTACGCAGGCCTCGTATCGCCAAGAAGGCCCAGCGCCTGTCGTAGGCTGTGCCCTCACATCGCAGCCCACCTACATGCGTTTTGACTGGTAGGGCGGCAAGGGGGGGACGACATGTGCCATCTATAATGACAAGGAAAAAAACAGAGAAATGAGCTGGTTTGTTTCGTGAAGTCTCTTTCATACGGTATCTCTTCGCGAATGTTGTGTGACACGTCCTGTGCTTACCAGTGGCTTAGACCTGCTCAACACGCATGATGGCGCTCTGCACTCGCGGCTCATTGGGCGAGGTCTTCAATTCTGCCTGAAGCTGAAAATGCCTAGAAGCCGAAGTGCCCGGTCGCATTGGCTGTGCATATGGATGCATATGGACCTTCTCGACTTGATTGGACTTGTTCACATCCATGAGGACAAGGGGGTCTTATCATTGGTTTTAAACTCATTTGCATTTCCCTCAGCGCAAAGTTCGCTCACCCATATAACATACTGCAGGCATCTCCAGACAAACTGTGCTCTAAAAAAAAAAAAAAACCGAAAATGGCCGAAGTCTTGGGCCTAGTAACCGCCATCGGCGCCATTATTACATCCGGTTTCCAAGTCGCGACTACGATTTCAACCATCGTGGATGACCTCGGGACAGCGGGAGCACAAGTTCAGGCGGTCGCAGTTGAGACGAGGACGATTTTATTGACACTCCGCTCGATCAACAAACATCTCATCAGGGCCGATCGCGTCACAACCGAGGTCGCGAACATCGTCAATGATATTATTGCGCTATGCAGGAAAGATATTGATGATATCAAAGAGTGCACGGCACCGCTACTTGGGAAGCGTGGCGAGGAGATGCTGCTAAAGCATAAACTTCGTTGGCTTTTTACCAGGTCCAAAGTCTCAACGAGGCAGGCTTCGCTGAACTCGCTGAAGCTGACGTTGGCGCTTTTCCTTCAGGCCCTTGATCTCATGGAAGAAGATTACATTGAGTTAGTCAACCTTCTGCGCCTATCAGTAGCATTAATTTTCTTACCAAATGCACAGGGATTACCTGCAGGTCGTAGTCCAGCAGAGGATTTCAGCGTCTCAAAACGTCAAGAAATCGTTCATCGAGGCTGAGAGAAGAGATCGAGCCTTTGAGAAAGCATACGAACCGTCCCAAGCTATCTCGTCGCTGAAAACGATAGGTCAATCTGGCCTTGAGACTGAAGAGCTGTCGCAGACTATTATTTGCACTAATACGGAGGGTATTGAGGAGACGGACGGCGACGAATCAGCTAGCAAGGCTATGGTGAAAATTCTGCATTATGAATCTGGAGACGGTAGCTCGGATGAAGAGAGCTCCGACCTCCTACCACACCATCAGTCGGGGCTAGATCACACAACTTCGACCATCGACTTTATTGACGACATTTCTGACGACCACTTTATGGCAATAGCTGATCACATGCACCTACAAAAGACTGTCTCGAGCTTTGCCCTGGTTGTAATAAACCAGAGACAGGAGATAGGACCCGATGATGCCACATTGTTCTCGACCGCAGAATACACCTCCAGTGTTATGCAATCAGAGGAGGTCAACAGTGCAATAGGGAGTGGCGCTTCCCGAAGGAGGGGAAGTAGGGCATGAGCTACATCAGAGACCATGGAAAATACAGAAGCAGAGCGCGCCTCAACAATTCCTCCGTCGGATGGTTTTCCTGGAGGCCAAACGATGTTTGATTCAAGCAGCCATGCCGGGCAGACACCTGGGGCGCCTTATGGTGGAACAGGACGCCACGCGCCACAGTCTGCGAGTGATAACTGGGAGCACAGCACACTTCCGCACTCAGGTCCTAGGCACGGTGGCTCGAACAACGCGCAGTCTGGATCTTACCCTCATTCCCCGAGGCCAAGTTTATCTCCACTCGAATTCGAACCTCCACTGTATAACCGAGAAATGATAAGAATGCAGGAGGAGCTAGAATTTCTTCGTGATTCGCTACAAAAACGAGAAGAAAAGGACAGAATAAGAGAAGAAAAGGAAGAAAGAAGGAAACTAGAGGAAAGAATTAGAAAAGAGGCCGAAGCCGCTATCGCAATACGAATAGAAGAAATGCGGAATGCACAGGGAGAAGCAAGGGTGGAGGTAGAGAAAGCAAGACGCGACGCTGAGCAGGCTGCCAGAGAGGCAATAGAAGCAGAGAGAAAGGCAGAAGAACAAAAGCAGAAGCTCCATCAAGAGGCGATGAATCGGGCGGAAAGGGACGCTAGACAAAAGATTGAGAATGAGCTTAGGGCTGAACACGACGCAAAAACAGACCTAGAAAAGTTTGAGAGCGAAATCAGGGCTGTAGCAGAGGCAAAGCGACAAAGCAGTTTTTTGAAACTATTCAGCCGAAAACAAGTCGACCAAGGAAAGCGGTAGATTAGAACCAGGCAGAGACGGGCAGGAGCCCGTCTTGTACAGGGACCGGGCTTCGGGGCCGATCGGTGCCCCGCTGTGGGACCAAGGCGGCCCGGGGAGCCCAAAAACCGAGAGAGCCGGCAAATCATCCGTATATCTACGGCGTACTCCACAAGCCGATAAACGGAAGTGACTTCTTAAGACATCACTTCTGGCCGAAAAGACTTTGTACATCTTCAAAATATCCCCTTGGCATCGCAATTGACAATGATTCGTCTCCAAGATCCTTTTGGCTGTGGGTCTTCCAGTAAGGGCCGTGTGAACAAGATCTGCAGGGGCTATTCAGCGGTCTGACTGACCAAGTCCTGAACTAAGACAACTCTGACTGAGAGAGACAGGCTTCCTTTTACCCGACAAACTTTATCAGCGTAATACTCGAGCAGTTGGGTCATGAGGATCTTAAAGACACGGAAATAGTGCCCGGAAAGAGACTGTGTCGGGCTTTTTCCTTTTCCCCGGATTTTGTTAATGCAAGTCGCCGTAATCCCCCCGCACTCACCCCCACCGATGCTGACATGGTGATGGCATCGGCACCCTCTTATGTATCTCGTTTTGAATCTGGTCACTTTCTACGGAGTCATGGACAGTTCCAAATCACTGCTGAATCTAACACAAGATCTCTGTCAACATGCCAGATTCAAGATGAAAGTAACCCAACATTGACAGTCTTGGAGAACCTCCAAGAAGCAGTTCAGCCCAAGCAAGCTCCCTTGCTTGACCCCGCGAATTCAAGTGCGGAGAAGCAGGCAAACTAGCAGCGTGCCACCCGCCCTGCGTTAATGCACCCGCCCCCCAATCTGGGGTAATTCGAGCCGCCAGCGGGTCCCCAAAACTGCCCGTATCAAGGCATACTTCAAGCTATTCGAGCAAGACGCATCCTTTCCTCCTAGACGCCTCCAACACGGCCGCTTCTGTGATTTGCCCGGGACATTCCCCGCGAGACCCGCGCTGTAATTATGGAACCCCCGCGCGCGCCCGCCCAAACGGAGGGCAGCTGCTTGCGCACTATCGTCTGCAGCTGAGAGACAGGTTGAGACAGAACCCTGCGCGGGGGGACAGACGGGAACCTCTGGTTTCCAACCTTGGTAGCTCCGCGGC
Organism: Colletotrichum fructicola Nara gc5; assembly: GCF_000319635.2. Lineage (NCBI taxonomy): Eukaryota > Fungi > Ascomycota > Sordariomycetes > Glomerellales > Glomerellaceae > Colletotrichum > Colletotrichum fructicola. The sequence goes on along the minus strand of NW_027094054.1, from coordinate 5,328,900 downwards.
CAACGAAACTCCACAGATTGGCGAAACTTGTTGAGTCGGACAGGGCGGACACCCGCATCTTTTGGCGCGAATTCGCACGCAGAGCTGCTTGTCTACGGGCGTACAGCAGCACTGAGGCCGATCTATCCCCGGACGAACCCCTCATCCTACGTGTCGCGTTGAACCCCGTCAGGTGATGTCACGACTCAGCCTCCGGCGCGGAGGAACGGAAAGCTCTCTCTCTCTTGTTCGTGAGGGGTAGCATTGTTCATAAACGTTGCTACTGGACCTCCGAGGTTGACGATAGCTTCGATTATCCCAGGCCCGGACTTCTCTTTCGTACGCACGCACGACTAGATCGTCCTATCCGCAAACACTTCACACACGCACGCACCATGGCTGGAGCATTTCCTCACAATGATCGGATCGAGCCCGGCTCGGTAAACCTTCCTGCCCGCCCGTATCCCCCATCAGTTCGCTCGACATCGGTTGATGCGGGGAAGGTGGCGGCGGACACCATCAACGCCTTTAACGCCGCGCTGCGATCAAAGAACTACAAGGCGCTCGCAGACTTGTTTGTCTCAGACGGCTACTGGCGCGACCACCTCTGTTTATCCTGGGACCTACGCACTCTCAAGGGGAGGGAAAAGATCCAAAAGCTGTTGAGCGACCGTTGTCGTCTTACCGAGGTTGCCGTCGACACATCTACCGAATACCGAGCTCCCCACTTGGCTGCCCTCGACGCTCACGGCAAGGTCCAATGTCTGCAGTTCTTCATCAATGTGAACACCCAAGTCGGCCCAGGCCAGGGTGTCGTTCGTATGATCGAGTCAGATGGCAAGTGGGAGATTCTCAGCTTCTTTACCGCCCTTAGAGAAATCAAGGGCCATGAGGAGCCTCTCCGACACCGCCGTGAGAAGGGAGTTGAGCATGTCGGTATCCGAGACGGAAAGAACTGGAAGGAAAAGAGAGAAGACATAGTCAACTACACTGACACTGAGCCTACGGTTGTCATCATTGGTGAGTAGGCCTGAAGCTCTTGCGGTAAGGAGAATGCTCACACACTCAAACAGGTGGAGGTCAAGCTGGGTTGACTGTTGCTGCTCGGTTGAAGATGCTCAATGTGAATGCATTGGTGGTTGATAAGCACGGTCGGGTTGGAGATAGCTGGCGCAAGAGGTATGAGAGTCGCCACGTTAGGATTGAATTTTGCTGACTTTCGTGAACTACAGATATCATCAGCTCGTTCTTCACGACCCCGTCTGGTACGACCACCTACCGTACATCAGCTTTCCAGCAAACTGGCCCATCTTCACTCCGAAAGATAAGATTGCCGAGTTCTTCGAGTCCTACGCCAATCTCCTCGAACTGAACGTGTGGACCTCGACGACAATGACCAAGTCATCATGGGATGACTCAAAGAGGCAGTGGACTCTGACCCTCGACCGCCAAAAGGCAGATGGCACGAAAGAGACTCGAGTCCTGCACCCGAGACATGTAATCCAGGCAACGGGTCACTCTGGAAAGATGTTCTTCCCCGACATCAAGGGGATGGACAACTTCAAGGGCGACCGGTTGTGCCACAGCTCCGAATTCTCCGGCGCGAAGCCCAACTCGAAGGGCAAGAAGGCCGTGGTTGTCGGATCATGCAACTCAGGCCACGATATCGCCCAGGACTTCTACGAGAATGGCTACGACGTGACGATGGTGCAGCGCAGCTCAACCTGTGTCGTCTCTTCAGCCTCCATCACAGATATCGGCCTCAAGGGCCTCTACGATGAAGACTCACCACCAGTCGACGACGCAGACCTCTGGCTATGGAGTTTACCAGCCGAACTATTCAAGTCTCTCCAGATCGGAACGACAGAGCTGCAAAACGCCAACGACGCCAAGCTCCTCCAAGGCCTGCAGAAGGTCGGCTTCCAGCTCGACATGGGCCCTGGCGGCGGGGGCTTCTTCGTGAAATACTTCCAGCGGGGCGGTGGGTATTACATTGACGTCGGGTGCAGCCAGCTCATCATCGACGGCGAGATCAAGATCAAGCAAGGGCAGGAGATCACAGAGATTCTGCCTCGCGGGCTGCGGTTCGCCGACGGCTCCGAGCTCGAGGCGGACGAGATCATCTTCGCGACCGGGTACCAGAACATGAGGACCGAGGCGCGCAACATCTTTGGCGACGAGGTCGCCGACAGGATCGGTGACGTCTGGGGCTTCGACGAGGAGGGCGAGTTCAGGACCATGTGGCGGCGGAGCGGGCACCCCGGATTCTGGTTCATGGGGGGCAATCTCGCCATCTGCCGGTACTTCTCTAAGATTTTGGCATTGCAGATCAAGGCCGTTGAAGAAGGCATCGACCAGGCTGGGCAGCCCGACCCCTCGCCCAGGCTCTAGGTTTTGATACCCGATGGAGTTTGTGTAGGGTGCTGTGATTAGATGCGGGCGCAGAAGATGTAATTATTCCCTGTCAGACAGATTCAATGGACGTTTTTTCTCAACGCTCACATGACCACTAGCTCTCTGTCGGTGAGCCATCTTGCGGGACCTGATATCATCTCGACCCCTCAGTGCAGGCTCGGATCTACGGCGGGAATGGCGAGCTGAAATGAGTTCCCGCTCTTCGTGCTAGACAAGCCCAAAGACACGTGAATTTCTGCCCCCAATTCGCGATTCCACGTCGCCATCACCAAGTGGGCATTACAGGGGCCGCATCGTCAACTTCAGGAAACTGATCAGCGCCGAAAGACGGATTGGGCCAAGTGAAGACACGGTGAAATTGCACAACTCTCATAAAAAACCCTCTTTGGTCCAGCAACGCAGAGCTTAAGACCCAGCCTTATGCCCATCTGTTGATCGCGTCCCTGGCCGATGTAACGTGAGCGTCTCACGTCCACTGATTCCGATCGCCGGCCACGGTGCCCTCGTGGCCCTCACAACAGGCCTGACTGCCACCCACAAGGTTCTCCATCCTCCAACACCAATCTTCTTTTGCAACCCGGGAATATCGGAGGCCTGAGAAAGGGTCTTTTAACCTCTGTGGACCTGCTGAATTGCGCAGCCAGCCTGGGCTATTTTGCCCTGTTCGCTGTGAGTGATGGCCATCCCATCGGCACCTACCGGCCGATTTCCTATCCACCCTGCGGGCAGAAGATTTTCGTCGCAATGCCGATCACTAGGAGAATATTGGGAACTATTGAAGCTTCTAAGGATTTAGTTTTATCTCTCGTCCTCTGGCTTGCGAATTTTGGTTCTCTCCGGTGAATTCAATGGGGATTTTTGCATCATCAGAGAACCGCGCGGTGGTTCCGAGGTGGGCTGATCGTCACTGTCAGAATGTCAGTTGACATTTAGCGGCTGCGATCATCGACTCTTTCGCACTGACAACGCCACAAATCTGTTCTCAACTGCGCCGGCTCGTTCGTCGGCTCGCCGGAGCACCGAAAAGAACTCTTCAAAGCCGCACGTTCTTCTGCAGCCGTTGGAACTAAAATGAGTCCCTTTTGTAACCGGTTTTCAGGAGCATCGGAAGAGTGGGCCGTGTTCCAACACGAGGCAATAAGCCCGCTGCGGAAAAAAGCAATGTTCAGTGGTTCACGGAGGTCGCGCAATGTCTTAACGAGAGGTTTTCCAGAAGGAGAGAATAGAGCGAAATGTATGCACATGCGCCGCAGACAAGGATCGGAATCCGCGCAGATTCTGCGACGCGGGACCATATCCATAGTAAGCACCTCCACCACACGCCGAGGTCGCACCGCCGGTGATGTTCCTCGATTCTGTGGCCCTCATCACGTCACTCATCACAGCATCTCCCACAACCCGACAGGGTCGTTGCAAATTTACCAAGTCTGCCGGGAACTCACAAGTCCGTCCGACATGAAAGAAGAAAACCTAAAAAGCGTTATCCCACTGGCGAGCGTTGCGTTGACACAAGTCCCGAGATGCAGGCCTCGCACCTGCGTCGAAGCTGATTGGAGAGTCCATCAACACGCTACGCAAGCGATCGTCTGCTTCATTCAGGGGCCGCCGTTTGGGCAGCAGAGAAGAATCGGCCTGATGTTCTGCAGCAGCAGCAGCCAACTGAAGGATTCCCTCCCGGCACAAGCATCTTTTCGATTTGTAAACCCCGGTCGGCGAGCTGCGTCTGCAATTGGCCCGCGAAGAAGGTCATCTCACACCGGGGAATCATCTGTTGGGGCAGAAGCCTCGGAACATGGGAGGGCCCCTGGTCATCGGGCTACCACCCTACGGCCTAGGGTGTGGTCGATTCTCACTCGTTGGTGGGCCTGGCGGGATGCTCATCTCCTTTCCCCGGACTGGTAACTATCGGAGGCAATCCCTGCATGATGGCCTTTCTCAGGGCACCAATGCCACTACGCGAGGAGATCGAGTTGCCCTCGACTAGCGCACTCAGCCTCTATTACGACGTTCAACCGAGGTGAGGTACACCCCATGCCGATGCAGAATTTCTCGGCCGGCGCTGTCCTATCCCACCAACGAGCCTGAAGAAAGACATTGTCTTGTGGAGAGACGTCTTATGTGTCTGGGTTGTTTCGATCTGGCAGGGCTGCAGGTGTGTGGCCCGGGGGAGGGAAGACCAGCGGGTGCGATATTAAAGACAGAATGTTCGTCTCGTCTGCGGCATCTTGTCTCCCCTGTCTTGGTCAACTGTTCTTTTCTCTTACATCAGCCAACACCACTACCATGGCGGCGATACTACCGACGGCATACCCGGATGCGAGGCAGCAAGCCCAGAATGGGGCGGCGGTGGACAACATCGACCACTCTCTGGATGGAGAGTCAAGATTCGGCGAGATTGTCGCCATCCTCATCGTTGGCTCGGTACTATCATCAGTTGCGGTCGGGCTTAGGGCATTCACGAGACTATGCATGCTTCGGACGTTTGGTATGGATGACATGGTCATGATAGCGGCACAGGTAGGTCGAAGGTTCTTGATGTCGACCTGCATAGGACAAAGAAGCTGATGGAGTTTGCCAGGCACTTGCACTTGGTTCTGCGGTAGCCATTGGACTGGGTAAGTCGATTCATGGTTCGGTACGATGGTGTGCAGCATTCTGATGATCAACCAATAGAGGGACAGTACGGCCTTGGATCTCACTCATGGGTGCCACCTCCCGAGGACTACGTCCCATACATGAAGGTACATATCCTTGCTCTGACATTTACTTTAATACACTGTACTCATAACGTCATTAGTCCTTTTACAGCTCCGTTGTTGTGTACAACATCGCCATCTGCCTCGTCAAGATTTCGATTCTCTTCCAATACCGCAGAATCTTTGCCAACGAGATCATGCAAAAGCTGACCATGGGAGGGCTGATTTTCATGGGGCTCTGGACCTTCACGCTTTCCATCCTTCTGCCTCTAGTGTGCTACCCAGTCGCTAAGTTCTGGGACGACAGCATAGAAGGCAAATGCCTGGACTACTTGACTATCTGGTACGCGATGGCAGGCGTCAACCTGGTGTCCGACTTCGTCATCTTCAGCATGCCCATTCCCGTCATCAAGTCGCTCCAACTCCCACGCCGGCAGAAGCGCATGCTGCTCCTGGTGTTCGGCCTCGGTTTCTTGTAAGTCAGACGAACTAAGCAGCTGCAGGTGTGAGCGCACAGGATATATGCTAACGTCGATCTGTGTCACAGTACCTGCATCATCTCCGCCCTTCGGATCCGAACCCTCCGCGTCGCAGCCGATACCAAGGACCCGTACTGGGACAATGTGGATGCAGCCACATGGTCGTTCCTGGAAGTCACCATTGGAATCTTAGCAGCATGCCTGCCGACTCTCCGACCGATCTTCGTCTCCCTTCTGCCTCGAATCTTCAATGGGTCCTCATTCCATGGCAAGAGCAGCGGCAGACCCTCGAGATACGCGAACCCCTATGTGCAAGCGAGCCACAACGACAGAGCCACCGGTCCGTTGTACAAGAGCCAGCAGCCGCCATCATCAAGCAGCACAGAAGGCCTCAACCACAATGAGGACATCGAAATGGGTGCTCGTGAAGCCGAGTCATCGAAGGACTACACAGTCACCGTGACTGCTAGCAGATCGAAGAGCCCTGAGAACAAGCTTCACCGGCTGAAGAGCCAAAGAGACTCTTCTGAAAGACAGGCTATCGGCCATATCATGACAACAACAGTTGTGACACAAGAAGTGACGTTTGAGCGACCGACCAAGTCTTGAAGAGGACGGGAAGAAGAATGAGCATGATGTTGAATGATTGAAGCCAATGAATAGAATAATTAACAATAATAATTCCTTGTGTTGATCGAATGGCCGGAACACCACGGTAACGTTCCATACGGTAAATCTCCGTGTGCCTTCAAAATTTTCATCGCGGCTAGATAACGGAGATGGCCTAGATTCTTGTACGAGCTCCCGAATGCGGGTGCCTAGTTCATTCCCGAAACCGAGGATGAAAGACATTGCGATATTCTGTAGGAAGAACTTTGGGAAGAATTGTGGGCAAAGCGGACAGAAGAACAGGCAGCCATTTTTGGGCCAATTAAGCTTACATGGACAGCGAGCAGCCCACTTCACCTTCCATGTCCAGCTTGGAGAGCGAATCCCACCAGCAATAATCCGGCATAAAAGCCCAGTTCCGTGCATCGCCCCGCTCCGCGTGCACTCCGCCAAGCACACCGGGCCGAGCTGCTTGGCTCCCTCCGTCTCCCGACCCGGGGTTCGGATTCTGATGCAGGACATCAACGGGAGAGGAAGAGGCTTAACTCCCCGATTGTTACCGGTAGTTGAAGGATCGCGACCAGGGTCGTTGAAGAACCGTCGCTGAGGACTTCGCGATAGACGTTCTGGATGCCCTTCGCGGCTTTGGCTGTTCCCCACTCCCCCTTTCATAAGTCCCATCAACCCTGGACGTTCGGGTCCACGATCACTTCATGCACACTTGCCGGGTGCCATAAGGGCACCTCGCTTACTATCTTCATGAGTCCAGAGTCCTTAAGACTTAATCTTAAAAAAATAAACCTAAGTGATCATGAGGTCTTCGGCTGGAGAAATCCGTAAACAGGCAGCAGTTAATGGTGGTGGGTGGGTTCTGTTGATTCTTCACACCACTGAGGTCGACATGATCATATAAAACTAATTGACTGTATCATTTAGCAGTCTTCTTTGATGCCGTGATCGACACCGACGACAAGCACGCACATACAACACCATGTATTGGTGGACAACCGCTCTGCTTCTTGCGGGCTCCGGCTTGCTCACAGAGACCGTCGCGTTTCCCGCAAACTTCGACCACCGTCGCGATGACTCTCCCATCGAATCGCATCCGTTCGCGGACTTTGGGCCAGTCGGACCCTCTGTCGTGAAGCGCGCTGACAAGCCTGATTTGCGCATCTTGCCTCTCGGAGCATCCATCATGAGCGGTGTTGGATCCAGCAATGGCAACGGGTATTGACAAAGATAACGCGTTCTATGTTTTTCGTCAGCTAATATGTTCCAGCTTGAGGAAACCTCTGAGAGATGCCCTCCGATTCGACGGTTACGAAGTTGATATGGTCGGCGGTAGAAACTCGGGAACCATGAAGGACAATGTACGTTGCCTTTAATGTTCGTCACGACTCAGCTACTGAGTTGTCACAGGACCATGAAGCTGTTCCGGGCGATATTCTTACGGAGATCCGCACCCGGCTCCAGCACGCTCTTGGATACAAGGTAAGTGCTAATACTCAGTCATTCGTGGACATGCAATCAGCTAATACCCGGCAAGGCCAACGTGATCATCATCAACGGAGGCACGAACGATGCGGTGCGAAACATAGACACTGGTAATGCGTACAGTCGAATGAACGATATCCTCAACGACATCTGGAACTCTGAAGACATGGGCGAATCCTGCGTCATTCTATCCACCCTCCTTGACACGTCGGACCCAACTGGTACTGTCCAGCGAATCACGATCAACAACCAATACCGAACACTGGTCAACGACAGGAAGGGCGATGGCAAGTGCATAGTCCTGGCTGATATGGATCCTGAGGAAGGATCGCAGCATGGATGGATCGACGCTTGGGACACTTGGGGAGACTACACCGACAAGGAAGACCCTCATACGCATCCCAACGTAAGGCTCAATCACGAACCACCTCTTGTGACTTGGCTAACAGCAGACTTCCAGGACGAAGGGCATCGAAAGATGGCGTACATCTTCTACAAGGGCATTCTCAAAGTTCTTGCGACCGGCCAGGTTATGCCGCCATCTACTGAGTTCGAGGTGGCTGATCCAGTCTGCGACAAGTTTTCTGGCACCGGGCTTAATCCTGGTGGAAAGACGCAAAGAGGCACTGGCAACGACGACGACGTCTACCGTCACTACAGCGAAGAGATGGGAGTGAGTGAAATTACACGAAGCCTTTGTTTGAATGTCGGCTAACCCGAGTAGATCGTGTGGACTGCCGAAAGCGAGTGGGATCGAGACCAATGGCGATTCGCCCGGCTGTACTCGAATAAGTACGACGACTTCGTTGCTTGGGTCAAAGTCAGCAGTACCGAGAATGTGTTTGCTGTTTGGTAAGTTGGGACGAACTCCTTCCTTTGGATGTTGTCGGCTAACACCCTACAAGGGCAAACTCGGCAGACGGAAAGGGCAACTTCGCCCAGGTTTCTGACCTCTCTCCGGGCATGTATTGCGAGCCTGCCGGCCAATACTTCATCGACATGAACGGCGACGGCCTAGACGACTTCGTATGCATTGACAGCAAGGGCAACGCACTTCTGTCGATCAACAACGGCGACGGCAACCGATCAGCAGGGAAGCCACCTTCATTTACGGCTCTCGGGCAGATCAAGACTGCCGAGACTTCGAGTCGATCCAACGTGCGCATGGGCGATATCGATGGCGATGGACGCGGCGATTACATTGTCATCGATAAGCTCGGCACTGTCACTGTCTGGCGCAACGGCTGGGTCGACGATAAGCCAAAGTACTGGCAAGCCCTGGGTACTCGATGGACCGATCAATACACTCGGGACATCACGGGAGTTCAATTCCACGACATCAACGGAGATGTAAGTTCGGCCTGCTTTTGATTTGAGAACATGTGAAAGAATTGGGATTAAGTACTCGCCTAGGGACGTGATGATTGGCTTTGGACCGACAAGACTGGTGCTACGACAACCTTCACCAACAGTCGCTCTTGCAAAAAGGGAGTGGAAGGGAACGGCCTCAACGTCGCCTGGCGTCAGGGCTTCTTTGAGACTGAAGGCACCGGTCCTACGCACAAGGGTGTTCCTGGCTATGTCACCAAGGACGAGTCCGATTTGCGCAAGCGCGTTCATTTCGCCCGAGTCTATGGTGGCTCCTCGTCTTTCGGCAACCTCTCCCTGAAGGACTACGTTTTCCTCGAACACACAAAGCTCTCGAACGGAAATCACAGCTTCAAGATGCGCATCTGGAAGAACACTGGAGGTGGCGCGTCTAAGCTGAAGATGGACGGTAACAAGTACTGCAACATGGTCGGACACGAGGACGGCCGTTCTGATTACGTGTGGGTATGGTCTAACGGCAAGATGGAGCTCTTCATGAACCGAGGCAAGAAGGCCATTTCCGACAACGATGCTGAAGGGTTCTGGGACTGGTCGCCCGGTGTGATCTGGACGCCCCCTTCAGCGATGCATCGACTGGACCTACATCTCGCGGATTGGGATGGCGACGGGGCGTGCGACATCATCTACGTCAACCCGGAAACAAACGCGCTCAGAGTCTTCATCAACAACTATCCTAAGTCAAACAAGTGGGAATTCAGCGAGACCTCCGCCCCGAGCCCAGGTTGTGGGGAGAAGAGAGGAGTTGGTATCAACGACTGTAAGTTTTCAAAAGTTCTGTCTGAGATGACAATGGGTGCTAATTATACTAGTGGCCGTCCGTTTTGCGGACTTGACGGGCAACAAGCGAGCCGATTTCCTGTGCCTCCGTCCAGATGGATACGTCTCGGGAGCTCTCCACCAAAATGACGGAAGCTTCAAGGACGTTGGCCAGATCAAAGTCGCCGAGGGCCATGACCGAGCCATGTTACGCTTTGCCGATGTCAACGGCGATGGTAAGGACGACTTCCTGTGGATCGAGAAGTTCTCGGGCGACACGTTTGTTTGGTACAATGGTGGCGAAGACAGCAGCCGGCCTCTGGGATCTGCGTTTTACTGGCGCCAGCAGACCGAAAAGGCTTATGCTGGTCTCGCCGCCGGCACTTGCCTCTTCTACACCGATCTTTCGGGCGACTGGCGTGCCGATGAGCATTACGTGCTCCAGTCCTTCAACAACGTTGCCGAGACGTCGTTCAGCCCGGCGTGTGGTCTGAGCAACGTCGAAGGCGATGATCCTGAGGGAGTGGTCGACCCTCAACTCCCTGTGAGACCGGACGACGATGGTGACGACGAGATTCCTGATGGCGTTTGTGCCTACCCAATCCTTGGCACGACGCAGTTGACGCTGAAGAACACCTGGGAGAATTCAGGCGCTGCTGACCATCTGAACAAGTATTTCAAGACACATGGCACGGATGGCTGGTCGACAAACTATCTGTACGACATTCTTGGCACCCAGCATGACTGTGGCGGCATCTTCTCAACAACTTGCACGCCGCCGACGTCGCAATGTTCCACATACGACCCCAACGAGGCATTCTTCGTCCACCAACAAATTGCCAACTTGCACAGCGGCATGTTCAAATGGTGGGGCATGATGGTGAACGACAGTGTCAGCGCTCTCGGCAGCGACATCACGGACATCGTGGACACGTACGGTACTCCCAGCGAAGATCCCGTCACCACGCTGAATATGCTCGTCGGCCTCTTCACCAGTCTGGCGGGAATAGCGGGAACGATCGGAGACGCTTTGCCTGGGACTACGGCAGCCGGCCTCGGAAAGTTTGTCAACCCGATGACTTTGATAGCCGGTGTCATTGCCATCACCGCTACTAACGACTTGAACGAGCCCACTATTGACCCCGAGGATCTCGAGAAGGATCTGAAGAAGAGCTACACCAAGATGTTCTCGGCAATTTCGGACAGGGCGAGGAGTACTCTTGAAGCCACGTTGAATGGAAAGCCGCTTTCCGGGGAGATGCTCGAGAGAGCCGGCGTGGCTTCAATGCAGGAGTATATCCAGCACCAGTTCGCTGATGGCGCATGGTTGAGTTCAGAGTTGATTGGCGACTTGGTGGATGCCATGGCGCAGAACGTCTTCCAGAAATTCGTAAGATTCTTCTCAATGCCTTTCCTTGATGTGGAGAATTGGTAGCTGACGAGTCGCACAGAGAGAGTATGCTTTGGTCAAAGCCATCAAGACCAACAACAAGAGACAGTACATCTTCCTCGTCACTGGACCGAAAGCGAAGGTAGTATACAACGTAAGTCATGTTCGCATCCACAGACGGGCTGGGAAGCTGACCACCTACTGCAGAATGAGCTGGTCTACATGAGTCAAGAGGCTTGCGAATCAATGTCAGCCCGTGTTTGGCACGATGATGTGAGTTGCCCCCACAGACACGAAGTACGCGCGATTCCTAATCCTCTTTCAGTTGTGCCTTGCGATGGGGTATACCGAAATCAACGTTGCCGACAAGCAGGTGTGGAAGACTATCGGAGACACGGAAGCCGACGGCATGAAGCAGTGGATCAAAGACTTCCGAGCGGCCATGGTCAACAACTACGAGTGCTACAAAAAGAAGGGGTCTGATGGCAAGCTGGATGATCCGGAGTTTCCGAAGCCTTTTGACGCGACTGCCACGATCGAATACCCGCAATGCTTTTGGAACATTTGGTCGCATGAAGACCTTGATTAAAAGAGAAGGAACGGTGGATTACAGCTGAACGGTTTTGGTCTTCTTTGTACATATTTCAACTCTGCTTCTCTCACTCTTTTGAGTTCTGTTTGTCAAATAATACGTAATATCCATGTCTCATTTACACAGGACATGCTTCCTTCAGGGCTTTTCATCTGTGGCACTGGATTCTGGCTCACGGACCAGCTCCTCTTCATGCCAATAGACTTCCCAGACTTTTACAATTTCAAAGAGGCGCCTCGGTAACCCAGACTATGGGCCGGTCTTCCGCCATTGCATCTCACCCCGGCTTTCTGTTAGCGACGTAGAGGTCAGTCGCGTCTTGGCAATCTCAACGATGGCCTGGGTAGGTGGGAGCCGTCACAAGTTATCCCGAAGATTCCCCTGCGCTTCCGAAGATCTCCCACCCTGGCTCGTGTGTGAGTCTGGTGATGACCGACGCGACAAGCGCTACGATTAGTATAAAGTAATCCTATTTGACTGAATATTGATTCTAGATTATTAGGGTCGGCTTACGAAGATTCCCTCCGTATCATTGACATGATGTCAACAAGAACGAAAGCTGTTGTCGCCGAGACTGTGGAACCCTCTTCGGGTGCTGTAGGGCGTCATGTAGGGCGCCACGACTACGAGAAGATGATATCTGGGCAGCCGTGAGTCCCACATGCATGGAATGCATTTTCCGCCTTTGCTGACAAATGTAAGGTACGACTGTCTAGCCCCAGCACTGATTGACTTGAGAAGACGTGCATGTCGGATAACACTCAAGTATAACAGCAACCTCCCTCCAGAGCCTCCGCCTGTGGCAGAGTCATCCTTCCGAAATACTCTGCTCCGAGAGATCTTTGGGAAGATTGGTGAGTCCCCACGGGTCGAAACCCCTTTGACAGTTGGGTACGGCTGCAACATTGAGGTCGGAGATGACTTTCTCGCTCAATCGAAGTAAGTGCTTCCTTACCCGTCGTCTTTCCCGCATTCCTGGAAATCTGACCAAGGTAGTCTCGTGATTCTTGACAATGCAATGGTCAAAATCGGCCACCGCGTTTCCTTCGGTCCATCTGTAACGATCATGACGGCGACGGACGGTAAAGGACCCGCCGATTCATGGCGGCGGCAGTGTGCTCAGCCAGTCTTTATCGGAGACGACTGTTGCATCGGCGCAAACGTGACCATCTTTCCAGGAGTATCAATTGGAAAAGGCTGCAAGATTGCTGCTGGAAGTTTCGTGCGAAACGACATACCAGATTTCTCAGTTGCATTGGGAGGACCGGCCAAAGTTGCGCCAAAGACGTCGAATTTGGGTTGTCGGTGACTCTCAGAAGCTGTCTCTTCTACCACCAAAGAACTTCATGGTAGCTGGCTCACGAAGCTGTCCTAGGAGGATGCGACAGTTGGCGAAGCGACAGCCGATGGACCTTGGTCGCGTGACGACTAAGGAACTCCGCTGGCATCGGCAACTTTTCAGAGCCTGCATCGCGGGTTTCTCCGCTGTTGAGCTGATGCTGTCATGCCGACATCTGGGCTGATGAAGAAGCTCTTGACATTCGCTTGGTGGTGGGCCTCCTAGCGAGTCTGTCGGCCCTGCATTCCGCCAGAAGTGGGCCAAAAGGAACACGGAGTTCTTCCCGAGCACTTGTCTTCCGGACTTCAGCCGAGACAGTCGCGGTCCTGACCAATAGCTACCAGGGCTGCTTTGTCTTGGGTAATTCTCCGCTTGGTTCTCGGATGGCTTTGGCGTTCAGGGGTACACGGTCTTTCTCTTGACCGCGACTCACGCGTCTCTTGGCCTCGCTGGGCAGATGCCGCGACACCCAGTTCTACGGCCCGTTCTATCTCCGGATGTAGCTATTCGAGTACGAAGAGAACGGCGCTGTTCCGAGGGCTGCTTCCGAGCCTGATTGTCCATGAAATCCCCGACCCGACCTGACGGTTGCTTGGCGCCGAGTGGCTCGATGTCGCCAGCCCAGTTTGGAGAAGTTAAAAGTGGAACAGTATGTCTTCTTGGGCATGAATGCCCGCTTGAGCGCATGATGGCCGCATCGCTCCAGTAAGTTGCAGTCTTTAGAATGAGATTCAGATGAAATGTTTCGGCCTAGAGCGCTGACTATGGGACTCTAGACCAGCAAAAGCCGCCCATTACTAGCCAAGTCGAATGGACGCAGCACTGCCAACACCACGATGAGCTAGCTAGCTGACATCGCAGCCGTCGCAACATATCCGCTAGCGATGACACAGAAATCTTGTATAATCATCCTACTTATGTCTCGGACTCTCGCACAACCCGCATCAACGGTTGCTGAGGGCGACAGTCCTCCGACCTGACCATGTTGGCGCTTCCAGCTGCCATTCGATGCTACGCCAAGCTAGAAGGGCCGTATGTCAACCCCGGTCTGCATCGTGGAGACCCCACAAGCTGACATCCACACCTAAGGTGAGCGGCATGGCATCGTGCCCCTTTTACCGCAGTCCGCGCGCAGCAATTGCGATGTCTAGAACCTGTGTCCCACTGAAGCTGAGATGGGGGTGGAATCTCTGGGGTTGGATGGATTCTCCGGGGCTGGGCCACAGTGTTTCGGGCAACCCACTCGCTGGTTCAACTCTGACGACATGAAAGCCAACAGTGGTACGGTTTCTTGGCCTCGGCCGCGTCGTGACCCAACAGGCGGTTGCGATTTAAGTCCCGAGCGCTCCCTCGAACTTCAAGCCAACGCCGGTTCGCTTGTCTCTCACCAATCTCATCGACTTTCCAAAATCCTTCCGTATTGTTTGGCGACCCCCACATCAGCGTTGACATGAAGCAGCCGTCAGGTGGAGAAGCCAAGGCCGTTGGCCATGAATTGGCCAGTGTTCTTCCCAACGATGGCATTCCATGGTGGAAGAAGAGTCATCTGATCAAGCTCAACTTCTGCATTGTCTCCTTCATGCTGTTCACCAGCTCAAACGGCTTCGATGGCTCTGTCATGAACGGCTTCCTGGCCTTGTCTCAGTGGAAAGACTTCATGGGCAATCCCACAGGTGCATGGCTTGGCTTCATCAACGCTATGTACTCTCTCGGAGCAGTCATTGGCTTTCCGCTCACCGCGATGCTTTGCAACCGCTGGGGCCGCAAAATCGGCCTTTGGCTCAGCGTGTTCATCTCCTTGGTCGGCACTGCACTGCAAACCGCTGCTCCGAATCAAGCTGCGTTCATTACCGCCCGTTTCTTGATGGGTGTTTCCCAGGGTCTTTCGGTTGGAGCGCCCCTGTTGATCGCCGAAAACGCGTTCCCCACGCACCGTGGAATTGCTTCAAGCATGGTCGGTCAAGCGATATCTTTGGACTTGATCTTGAGTCACCTAAGCTAACGAGAGAAAAGTACAATTCGGGCTGGTACGTCGGTGCAATTGTTGCTGCGTGGGCGGTACGTCGTGAACTCTGTTCATTAGTCTCATGCAACTAAAGACTAATGTGTGATAGACCTTTGGCACAAGGAACATGGAGGGCTCAGCAGCCTGGCGTATTCCCTCTGGCCTGATGGCGCTGTTACCCTTGATGACTGTGCCTGCTCTGTTTCTCATGGATGAGTCCCCCCGATGGCTGGTATCTATGGATCGCGCGGACGAGGCAAGAATGAATCTTGCTAAGGCCCACTGTGGCGGCGATATCAATGCACCTCTTGTCACATTCGAAATGGTCGAGATTGAGGAGACTCTGAAGGCCGAAAAGCTTGCTAATGACAGCACATCCTGGGCTGATTTGTGGTCTACTCCTGGAAATCGTCATCGCCTTTGGATCTCTGTTTCGCTGGGCATCTTTGCCCAATGGTCTGGTAAGTGAAGTACCGTTTGGAGTCACTACACAGAATGGGACTAATAAGAGCATCGTGTAGGAAATGGAGTGGTATCGTATTACTTGGCGATCATTCTGGAGTCTGTCGGTATTACCTCAGTCACGGATCAGACACTCATCTCCGGATGCCTTCAGATCTGGAATCTTATTTGGTCCGCGGCGGCTGCCATCTGTGTCGACAAAGTTGGACGCAAAGCTTTGTTCATGGCTAGTGGTATCATCATGCTCGTCTCGTACATCATTGTCACGGGTCTATCGGGAAGCTTCGCGACTAGCGGGAATGGTCCCACTGGAATTGCAGTTGTTCCATTTTTGTTCATGTAAGTCTTAACGCGTTCTACCTCTATTGTTATTTTTTGCTAATGTGTCTACAGCTACTTCCTCGGATACGATATTGCCCTCACACCCCTGGTGATCTCATACCCCGTTGAGATCTGGACGTACCAGATGAGAGCTCGCGGACTCGCAGTCTGCCAAATGGTCTCGCTTGGAGCCATCTTCTTCAACACCTTCATTAACCCCATCGCCCTGGACGCCATTCAGTGGAAGTACTATTTTGTCTTCGTTGCGATTTTGGTCGCAATGCTGGTGACGGTATGGTTCACTTACCCTGAGACTCGAGGACGAACACTCGAAAGCATCGCCTGGCTGTTTGATGGAGATGAGGCAAACGTTGGTATTGCCACCGCTGAGAACACACTCAAGAGCACCAACCAGCATATTGAGGACCATACTACGGACAAATCTCAGGAGAAGCAGTGATTGAAATTGCGAAACACTCGAAGAACTAACACATGCAACCACGCATGACGTGCAGCAATTACAAAGCAGCGTTGGCGATGTTTCTGTAGAAGGCAGAGTCAAGAAAAAGGCTTGATTAAATTCCATTTTCCGAATTCCTCTTAATAATGCTTCTATGACACGTCCAAGTGTTGCAGGTCTTTTTGTAAAAGCACTCAGGCTCTAATCTCCCTATCTGAATCTTCCTTTCTCTTGTTCGCGCCTCTAAAGTCATCAGCTTGGGAGAGCCAGCTTACCATCAGCATCTAGATAATCCTTAGCAATCACGTCAACTGCTCGTCTCAGCCTCGTCACAGATTCTCGGATCTCTTGCTCGGTGGCAATGAAAGGTGGCGACACCACAACTGAATCCATCTTCCAAGTTCCCGGGAACCCCATGTTCTTCAGCACAAGAACGCCCTGGTTCTCGACCGCTTCATCCACCACTCGATGTGAAAAGTCGTCGCCCATCGGGAAAGGTGTGCGCGTCGCCGGATCGCGCATGAACTCAACAGCCCACAGGAGCCCACGACCGCGGATGTTGCCTGTCAGTGGGTGTTGACCAAGCTCTTCGTGCAACAGCCTCCCAAGAAGCTCACCCTGCTTTCTCACATTTGACAGAAGGTCTTGCTCCTTGATAATCTTCTGAACTGCGAGCGCGGCTGCACATGATGTCGGATGTGCCTGGAACGTGTGTCCGCCTGCCAGCGCGCCTTGTGGCGTTGCAATCGTGTCGAAGATGCGTTGGTGAACTAAGACTCCAGAAACCGGGATAAAACCACCACCGAGCGACTTTCCGATCATTTGCAGATCAGGCCCGCTAATTTCCTCTTGCTGCCAGGCGTGAAGAGTGCCTGTCCTACCCATCCCACATAGAACTTCGTCAAGGACCAGCAATGCCCCATACTTGTCGCATATCTCTCGTACAGCCTTGAAGTAGCCCTTGACTGCAGGAACGGAGGCAAGTGTTGATCCTGCAACGGTTTCGGCGACAAAAGCTGCGACCGTGTCAGGCCCAAGACGCTGGAACTCTGCCTCAAGCTGATCTACCAGTCGCTCGAGATATGCTTCGTCAGACTCGCCGTTGAGCTTGCCGCGATAGGAGCAGCAGGCATCCACGAACGACACATTCTCAGACATCCAGTGCCGATAGATGTCACGGCGGCCTTCGTGTCCTGTGATACACAAAGCACCAAGGGTATTGCCATGATAGCTCTGCTTCCGTGCGATGAAGTTGATACGTTGCTTCTCTCCCTTCGCAGACCAATACTGAGTAACCAGCTTCAGCATAGCCTCGGTTGCTTCACTACCTGAGCCTAGGAAGATAGCTTTGCTGAGACCGCCAGGATTGCCTTCAAGGATGTATGAGGCTAGCTGTTCCGTCGTATCTTCACAAAACCCACCACCTGAGAATAGGTAGCCTATTTTGTTGAGTTGTTTGGTAACGGCTTCAGCTACCTCAGGTACATTATGCCCAAGACAGGCTACTCCAGGCCCTCCCGTGGCGTCGATAATGGTTCGCCCGTCATCGAGGGTCAAAGTCGTTCCCGAAGCTGAGACTATGCGCAGAGGCTTTTGAGAGAAGGAGCGGTGGAAGATGCTTGAAGTTTGGAAAAAGTCGTTTAAAGCCATTGTGAAAGCCCGAGAATATAGTTCATGAATACCGTTCTGTTGCAAGTCATGGGCTTCGGCCAGGGTTGGCAAGTTTTAAGGAGACTGCATGGAGAATGATAATTTCGATGTCAATCAAATTTATCATCTGAAAGGCAGAGCGATGTCGGTGAATGAATAGAAATGCCCCAAGGCTCCATCAACAACGAAGTCATAATTTAGATGGAAAGTTGCTTCTGCCACCAGCGATCTTAAGCCCCCCGACAACAGCCAATCAAGAAATGCGCGCCGGAACCGCTCTAGATCTGGGGTAACCTCTTAGTGTTGGGCACCTGCTGGCAAGGGGGGGCCTAGTCGCTGATGACATGCTTTATCTGGCGAGATACGACCCCAGCTATGCTTTCATCGCATGGGCCAATCAGAAAATGCCCGCCAGAACCGCCCGGCTAAACGCAGGCGGGGATACCCTCAATTCTGCAGCCCGTGTAGACTAGGGAAAGGTCTTCACCGCGATACGGTGACTACTTTGACCGCTTTTGGATAGGCGGGGTTGATGACCGAAAGCTTAGGTTCAGAGGATGAGGGGCTGACATGGCTACTCGATTCAAAGGAGCAACGTTGGTAACGTTCAGGAAGCATCTCCGATAAAGCGGAGCAAACTTATCTGCACTGCAAGGAAGGGGCTCCGGCCTGAACTGTACGGAGAGATAAGACCTAGAACCACACTACGCCGTCTTGCTCAACACTTCAATTACTTATTCGAATGTGCTTATGAGACGTGGATTCCGCCACCTTCGTGAACCATATGTACCTTAGATGAACACTTTTCTCCTTCTTTCTTTTGGTCTTCTGCTTTGACCCAGGCGATCAGCAACGTCTTGGTGTCTTGGCTCGTAAAGCAACCTAGGTCTGGTCATTGGGCAAGACTGAATGACGTCCGTTGATATGTCTGACTCACTACGTATACCGCATGAGGGTTCTCTCGAACAAAAAAGAGCCATGGACAAGGCAGGCCCGCAAGTTGACTTCGAAGACGGCGATGTCCAGAGTGGCCATGTGGACGCATCCGATCACACCCACCGAAGACTGAAGCCCCGGCATATTCAGTTGATTGGAATCGCTGGCACGATCGGCACTGCGTAAGTACCCACGAATTAACCTGACAGGCAAAAAAGTTCTCTCTAAGATGGCTGACGATAATAGGCTATTTGTCAACATTGGAAAGGGATTGCTGAGTGGCGGTCCAGCAAGTCTGTTCATAGCGTACTGCTTATGGTACGAGCGTATCATTCACGAATTATCCG
Organism: Colletotrichum fructicola Nara gc5; assembly: GCF_000319635.2. NCBI lineage: Eukaryota > Fungi > Ascomycota > Sordariomycetes > Glomerellales > Glomerellaceae > Colletotrichum > Colletotrichum fructicola. The sequence goes on along the minus strand of NW_027094054.1, from coordinate 5,309,581 downwards.
TAATCTCGGGCTGATGGATACAGGTGCCCCGTTGTGCTTTCTATTTCCCTCTGCATGTCAGAAATGGCGACATATCTCCCGGTCTCTTCACCTTTTATTCGCTTCGCTGGCCGTTTTGTCGATGAATCTTTCGGCGTTGCAGCGGGCTACAATTTCTTTCTTTTTCAAGCATCGCTGTGTGAGCAAAGCACTCTAATCAATCCTCCTGACTTAGTGCTAATTTACTCATAGTGCCATTTGAGATCACTGTTTGCAATGTTGTAATACGATACTGGACCGAGGCCATACCTGTTTGGGCCGTCTGCCTCGTCTTTCTCGCGCTCTACGCCATCCTCAACTTTGTCGCGGTCAAATCCTTCGGCGAAGCTGAATTCTGGCTTTCCCTCGGAAAAGTCATTCTTATTGTTGGCCTAATCTCCTACACGTTTGTCGTCATGGTTGGCGGTAACCCAAGGCGTGATACGTTCGGGTTTCGCTACTGGTACGACCCTGGTGCATTCCGGGAACTCTATCGGGAGGGCTCTCTCGGCCGCTTTCTTGGGTTCATGTACTGCCTCATCCAAGCTGCTTTCGTCATCGCTGGTCCTGAGTACGTCTCGATGACCGCAGGTGAGGCCGAGAACCCAAGAAAGGTCCTGCCGAAGGCGTACAGGTCGATATTCTGGCGACTGACAACTTTCTTCGTTCTCGGATCTCTTGCTGTTGGCATCGTTGTGCCGTCTGATGACCCAAAGCTGAAAGAGGCGTACTCGAGCAGCAAGGGAGGCGCCGCTGGATCACCATATGTGCGGTCGATGGATGTCCTAGGCATTCCTATCCTGCCTCACATTGTCAATGCCTTGATCTTGACATCCGCCTTTAGTGCAGGCAATAGCACAACATACTGCGCAACACGAACTCTGTACGGCATGGCTCTTGAAGGCAAGGCTCCTCGCTTCCTAGCCAAGTGCAACAAAGCCGGCGTGCCTTACTACTCCGTTGCGGTTGTCATGTGTTTCGGCGGTCTCTCCTTCCTGCAAGTTTCCAACTCGACCGCGGTGGTTCTCAATTGGTTCGTCTCTTTGGTCACAGCCTCCCAGCTGATCAACTTCTGCGTCATCGCCTTCACCTTCACACGTTTCATGAAAGCATGCAGCGCCCAAGGAATTTCCAGAGATTCACTGCCTTATAAAGCACCGTTCCAACCCTACACGACTTGGTTTGCGTTCACTTGCTGTTCTGTCATGGTCCTAATCGCTGGATACAGCATCTTCATCGACGACAACTTCACTGTCCCTGATTTCCTCTTTCAATACATGATGGTAGGCGTGTTTCCGGTGGTGTTTGCTTTCTGGAAGGTATTGAAGAAGACGGAGTGGCTGAAGCCCACCGAGGTCGACCTTACGACCGGCGTATGGGAGATTGATGTTTACACGGAGAACTTTGTACCCACGCCTTCAAAGACGGCGTTTACGCGGGCGCTGGATAAGTTATTTAGTTAGGTAAGCGTCTGGATGGAAAGGTCTCGAACATGTGGTTATTTGAGGTAATGTTGCAACAATTGCTGCCAAAATGAAGATCTCTCTATCGATAGCCGTCGGTGAGAGATGTGATATCAAACGATGGAAAGCTTCCACTGCCTCCTATCCAAAACATCGCGCCAATCGACCTCCTTATTTGATAATCGAAGCTGCCAAAGCTCCTCGAGAACTCTCAGCGCGCAGTCGTAGTTGTAAAGATGCCGGAATATCACAATCGACTTCATCTTCGTTCTTATCGCCTCGATGTCGTCCGGGTGGCTGATCTCTCCACCGCAGATGAAAAGGGGAAAGAGCAACGAGCTCTCGACAAGGCTTTTGTGGGGAATCTTGCGTAGTCCTTCAATGATAGCATGAGCCAGAGAGGGGGCCCTGGTCTGCAACTCAGTGCTGCCTGGAAAGTTGCGACGCACTACTCGATGAAGATGAAGTAAGGCGGCATTACGGTACATCTCGGCAAGGTCGACTAAACCCTCAGACTGGTCAGCGGTGTCGCATTCCCAACACAGCAACTCTTCTTCCAGCCTCAGCGCCCTCTCCCGAAAAGCACTCTGGACGAAGTCCTCCTGAAGATGCGACTGCATCATATCGGCATTGAGCACGCTTGTCTCCGAGATCAGGAACAGTAGCCGAGACCCAACTCCGAATAAGCTGTCTGGGGGCTCCCTCTCTCCAAAGAACCAATAATGCCCTGCCACCAGGAGAGGCCGAGTATCTGCGGCCACAGCCGCCATGATGTCGTGGTAAGCGAAACTGCGTAGAAGCCATTGGCCCTCGAAGGAGGAAAACGAACTGGTATCCCATGTTGCATCTCCCTTGTCGCAAACAGACCGCATCACTTCATTCGCGCCGATGAGATGTGTAAACCATTGCCTGGTGTCGCCAGATATGCTTTCCAGGGCACACTGTACCAGACAACAGGCCATCTCAATCTCCGGCTCTCGCTTAGCGGATGAGATCAAGGTTGAGAGTGACCGCAACGCCCTTCCCCGGCATTGCAGAGCTAGCCTTTCGTAAGAAGCTTCCAACTGGGCCAGATGGGTCGATGACCAAGCTATGATAGTGTCGAGGAAGGCTGGCGAGTCCATGGCAAGTGGCAGGAAGACCGATATGAAGCAGTTGTTTTCCAGGTTTGTAGTGATCAATGCAGCGAGGGTTTGGGTGTAATATCGCAGCACCACCCTTCTTTGAGCCGCGAAATCTTCCGGAATCTGGGCGCCTCCATGTTGCAGCCAAAAGGCTGAGATGTCCGGAGTCTTGGTAGTCAAAGAAGCAGACGGGCCACGTGGTTCGGCGGAGGGGTCTTGAGGGACCGACTTTCGTGGGCGACCGCGTTTTCGCGGCTGTTTTAGATCCTCTCTGCGGCAAATGAAATTCAGGCGGCTACATGCGCCGCAGATGGGATAGACCTGATCGCATTTCTTCTTGCTGTTCACTCATGTTGGCCAAGTCGTCGACGCGGGGAATGAACACTGAGACCCACCGATCGCGACAAGTCAGGCAGCCGTTGCGTAGGCGTTTTCGCGACATGCTTGCTTCAACTTCGCTAGTCATGGTCTTGACCTATGGTTGCGGAAAGCTGATGATGCGACTGCCAATTGAAAACCGAGACTGAACGGCCAAAACACCAGACTTTGGAGGGGTAAAGTTGGGTTCATGCAAGCTTTATCATCAGCAGCCTTCGGGGCTTATCTATCTAACTAAGCGACATTGCAGCTACTGAGTCCTTTTTTCTTACTGCGCGAGGAGTCGAGCCCTGAACCTTGCGCACCTTGTTAGCTTCCACTCTCTCAGAGCCATCCACTATTGGGGCACACGTCGAAACACAGTTGCTATCGTTAAGAGTTCTTCGCCATGTGTTTCTTTTTCATAATGCCACTCTGATTCTTTTAAACAATTATGACGCGTGGAAAGCGTTCACTCACCAGCCTCACCTAAGTACCGGACGCAGCTGGCAGGTCTTCTGGCACGCGTCGCGGCTCATTCCGGCTGACCCTAAATGGGCCTCGCCTTTCTAAGAACCGTTCTCGCACAAGTCGCGGGAGATGTGCCATCCACGCTATTCTAATTCTGACGTTCAGTTACCGAATCAGCGGAAGATCTACTGTCTTAAATCCGGTGGCTTTCCACTAGGACAAGTTAGTGCCAGCACGCCCCTGGCCTTGACTAAACCAGCTGAGACGCCGGGGGCCCGAGGGATGGCATCATTGTTTCCTTGGTCTCCCTTGATATTCAAACCTTTATTGTCAATCTTCCTTGTCTTCCTGCCAATGAACACTTGAGAGGCCCATCATCCATGTCGTGATGCCACACTCCGCCGCCGACAGAAACCTCTGGCTGGCCTATGCCAACGCAGTCAAGGAGGCCATCCAGTTTGAGCCAACGCATGGTACTGCCCTGTACCTCTCCAGCAAGGCCCAGAAAGGACCCTTTGCTTCGCCACGGATACCCCTGGAATACACCAATGCCGGCATCTATGAAGCTGCGAATAATCATCTGCGAACAAGAGACCTTTTCTATCACCCGGATTCTCGAGATTCTTATGTCAAGTCTCTCAGAACGTGAGTTGCTTGACACTGAGAATAGGTGAAACTGCTCAGCTGATCACCTTGTTATAGCTTTCTCCAATCAGTTGATGCCGTAAGCGAGGTCTGCCAATCCGCTGCTGAGTGCGCGCTTCAACTGACATACACATCTACAGGGTGCCAGGGGTGACGTTCACATCAGCATCGAGAGTTGTATTAGGGAGCTCGAAGATAGCCTTGAAATCTACGAGAAATCCGCTGATAAGGCACGCCGGACATTCAAAAAGCACTCGGATGTGGGCATGACTGGTGATTCGACCTTTTCGCAATGGCACCAGACTAATGCGCCGGCCTTTTGCAACTCTATTCGAGATGTCGAGGTTGCATCTGATGCTCTTCTAGCTGCAGGAAGCGTGCTCATTGGACCGCGAGCGCAGAAGTGGAATCAAGACTTGAGAAAGCTCCTGTACGCAATGATGTCAGAGCAAGAGATACCAGGGTGAGCCAGAACCAGATATTCACGATATAAGTCCTGGAGCTGACAGAAAAAAAGGATGACAATGCCGATTGACATGGACTTTACCCTCAGATCAGGCGAGAAGGCTCAGAAACTGCTCAACAAAATCAAATTGCGTAAGAAGGCAGGTCCGTCAAAAGTTGTGGCTTGCGTTCCTGCATTCTATTGCCCCGACTACGAGAATGTGGTCAGGGATTGGATCGGCGCAGGCCGTCGCGATGAACCGGGTGATAGATTATACGTGCGTTACGCAGAAGGAGAAATAGCCGACGAGGGCGGGTTCGGACATGAAGAGCAGGGCAACAGTTTCAAGTTCACCTACCCACCATGGCTCTCATTCTATGTCGATGGACACGAGTTACCTTTCAAGGCTGTCATGCAGGACAGTGATGTGGACATCACCATATCTTTTGACAACCTAAGAATTGTTAAAGTCGCCCCAGGCGCATGGTAAGTCCTCATTGATCCACTTTCTTCTTGGAAAAACAAGGTCTGAATTATCTCAACCAGGAATTTAGACAACCTTAGTTCATCATATCCTCGGATGAAGGCAGGCCTTTCTACGGACACAAAGAAGATCGCGCAGCCTCACAGACTCGTTGTGATCAATAATCTGGTCTTGAGGATTTCATTCAGCGGCCGAGTCGTTGCAGAGGTTGCAAAGCAGCTGAACAGAATACAGTACTACGGGGGATTTCTGAATGTCTTGGGAGTCTCTGCAGCAATAGACCAAGACAGGAGCACGGATCAGACATCACATACAGCCACGTGGAATGCTGAAGATGGTGTCCTTGAGGTCATTCCAACCGTCGATGGAGGCTTCGCAACATTCATTGGGACGGTTGGCAAAGCGCTTTGAACATAATCTTACTAAAGAAGACATGACATCTACGTAGTATACTCTTGTATAACACTGCGTGGCTCAACATACTTACCAAGGGGCTTGTAATCCAGATCATATCCAAATGCCCTTGGTCCACCAATGTCTAAACCGGCCTGAGTCTCTGTCCATCTTGGCGAACAAGTGATGCCGATGACCGTGACTCGATACCCGTACTTGAATTCGGGAACTCCAAGGGCTCTTCCTGACTCGTTGTCCAAGATGGAAATCAAGTCCGGAACGGCCGCCAATATGCTAGTCTTCCCATCCTCGCTTGTATGCTCGGCCAGGATGTTCTCGTTCTTGAAAGGAACCTTAAGCATTCCACCTTCAGCTACGGCAGCAGCCCGGTCTTTGACACTGGCTGCCTCATCCTCGTCGCCGCTTTCGAAAGCAGCAATGTGCACCTCGCCGTAAGAGTGGCCCTTGAAGAGACGACGCTCAACACGCATGATCTTGCCCCTAAACAAGACCTTGGCTGCTTCAGAGCCGCCAGCCTCCTTGATGATAGATTCGGCAACCGTGCTCATTGTGTTTGTTGCTTGGCATAGGGATATACATCTTCCGATGCGCCAAGCGAGGGACACGGTGTTGAGAACGCCGAACTTCTTGACTTTATCAGACGTGGTCGGCTTCGCAGCCATTCCTACTCGAGAGCCCATCTCCGAGCAGGATGCGCGGAGAGCACGGTCGACAATCTCATCATTGGGAGCCCTCGTCATAATGATCGTCTTGCCGTCGCCCGAGTCAATCGAACACGGAACTAATTCCAAAGGTGCATGGACTGCCAAGGTCGTTTGCCAGTAGGTCGGGTAGGCTCGACCCATCCAGTCTCCATCAATGACGGGGCTGTCAAAGAACCTCGAGGAACCTACCAAGAAGGGTTCCAGGCCATTGGCACCACCGATCTCGAGACCCATCACTGCATCGAACTTGTCATGGCGCATGTACTCCATTAATGCTCGGAACGCGTCTACTGTTTCAATCGATTGGAGCCTTTCAATGGAAACAGCAGGAGATCCCATGTGGCCTTTCATCTCAGTTAGCATCGGTCAGTAGGTATTGGCTAACGATGGAGTCAACTTACCACCCCAGTAAATAAGGTCCTTCTCCTTCAGTGAGGAAGGCTCAATGACGCGCATCGTGTGTCCGTCTCGTAGCATGTTTCGCAGTTGTATCTTGGAGGCTGCTGGACTTCCACCTCCAGCACAGCCAAGAACGTAGCAACCGTCGGCAAGGTAGTCCAAGTCCGTTTCGCTGATGATCCACTCCGCAATTCCGTCCTTGTTGACCTTAATTTCGGGCTTGTAGGAAGACGGATCGACCTTCTCCTCTTCCTTCGTGGCACGGGTCAAGTCTTTGCTGGCCTCCGTTTGCTCTTCTCCAAAATCCTCGTCCGCTAGTTCACCAGCATCGTTCAGCTTCGCATGTAGATCGATATCTCCAGCTGCCTTCACCAAAGTTCGGACCTGGTTGGCCACATACTGCAACGGCATTGTCTCGACCTCTGCAATTTTGATGCTTTCAGGAATAGCGCCAGCAGCGATAGCCCGCTCGATCGCTATCTTCTTGGCGTTGTCGATAGCCTGGCCTTCTGTCTGGTGCGTGGTGCCCTGCACAATATCAACCGCGCCGCAGACTCTGGCAATGGCGGCACCAACGGCATTGGCAACGTCGTGGAATGGTGGCCGAATCAGCTTAGACGCTCCCTTGAGACTGTCCGGCGATAGTATGGCGCCGCCACCAACGAGGAGGACTGGGACTGGATCCGGCGACGTCTTGATGACATCTACAGCCCCTTCAAGAAGAGCTTTCATCCGAGATATCGCCTCTTCCACGAAGCTTGCCTCCAAACTCTTCACCTTCTCGGTCAAACCAGCGACTGCTTTGCCTGCGGCTACTGCCACGTCCGTTGTGGTGCAGACGTCGCCTCCAAAGACAAGTGCACGACTCAAAAGCTCAAGTCCCACAGACTCTGGACCGACTTTCACCTTGCCATCCACAGTTCTGACAATGGAGCCGCCACCGAGACCGATCGAGTGAAGATGCGGCATGGAATAGTTGACTCGAACCCCGGCAACAGTAACATATGCGGAAGCTTGTCTTGGCATGCCTGAAGGGAGCAGGACGCCAACATCCGACGTCGTGCCACCGATATCGACAACGATCGCGGAACTATCGCCGCCAGAATCCAAGCCGGCAAGATACGCCGCGCCTCGCATCGAGTTTGTCGGTCCACTCGAGAATGTGCGGATAGGAATCTTCGCCGCTGATGCAGCGTCCAATATAGTGCCGTCGTTTTGGGTGAGGAACAAGGGACACGTCAGGTTGAGTCTCTTGATAGCCAAGCGGAACCGGCTAACCGTCTTTCTCGCGTATCGCAGAATAGCGCCATTCAAGATGGCTGCGTTCTCTCGCTCGATGAAGCCGATGCTAGCGCTGGCCTCTTTGCTGCACACCACATCGATCCCGGGAACCTCGCGGAGGATAATATCACGGACCTTCTCCTCCTGACCGAAGACCTCGTCAATAGGCGAATAGACGCCCGAAATGACGACGGCCCCAACACCGCTCTCGCGGATCTTGGCGCACTCGGCGACAACCTGAGCTTCGATGACCGGTGCTTCCTGAGAGCCGTCGATGTGAAGACCTCCATCGACAATACCGACATAGGACTTGAGCACGGCTGCCAGATCTGGCGGGAACTCGGCAAAGGCTGGGACCTCACGAAGGAAAGACTTGCTCAGCCGGAGGACACCGACTTTCTGTAGACGCCGGACATCGCGCTCGATCACAGCGTTAATGAAATGCGTAGTTCCAATTGTGACGCTGGCTATGCGCTCCGGGGAGTTCGTGAGATCGGCTGTAGCGAGAACGGTGCGCACTGCGGTCTCAATACCGGAGGTTGCGTCAGGGGTTGTTGGGGTTTTGAAGTGAGCTAGAACGCCACGGCTTTCGGTGTGTTGAAGACTCAAGTCTATTGCAACAGCATCGGTGTTTGTGCCTGTTCTCATGCGATCAGCACATGCTTTTCATTTGTCACGCAGTTCACAATAAGGTAGCTTACCGCCGACATCGACGCCGACGCGTACAGTTCTGCGAGAAGGGGGCATTTCTCCCATGATGGTGGTCTACTTCGGAGATCGATAATCGTACAGCCTTCTGGTAGGGCGATTAGAGAGCTTGGTTTCTCATTTAAACCCATGCGGTTTGAAACGACGATCTCGCAGAAGAGTTACCCCGAAGGTGTAATTACGTGACTTGTTTACAAGATGTCGTGTCGTCGGAGATCATCCAACCGGCCGCGCGGGTCTGCCACAGCGGGTAAGCGGGTAAATGGAAATGAGAACAGAACCGTTGGCCTGGGTACTAGATCATTGTCTGCGTACCTAGGCTTGCAACATCAACCATGAGAGAAGAGATACTGAGGGATATTCAGGCAGGTACAAGCGCGATGGTTCTCCAAAGGCATGCAGCTAATCATCCCGGCTGTCAGATGCCGAGGGGAGCCATGCGGGGTAGACTGGGTTATCCTGGGATCCCGGTGTTCGACAATTGCCTGAAGTTGCTCTTATCACCGGTGACCCCACAGACGGCGGTAAACTATGATAACACTCGCACAAGACGTTTGGTTGGTCTGAGGCTTTAGAGTTGGAGTCGTGACCCCAATGATAAGAGCCCATTCATCCGTTATTCATCCGTTATCAGGACCTGCGCGCGCGGTGCGAGCTTTATCTGTGGAGGCATGATGGCAGTGGCCCGGCATCAGGTGGGCGCGAATGCAACGTCCCCTGAAGCGATAGCGTGCGGTCATGGTAGAATACCGTCCGAAGTGTGCGCGTGGATGCTTGTGATCTCTTGGTGAGCCAGTTCCATTAAACTGGGCGCATGTCCTCCGAATTCCTTCCGAGCGATCCAAACTGTCGGGACTACGGATTGCAAAATGGGTCTCAACGGCGTTCTCCGATGGCTACGGTTGCCCGACACAGAGGTGGCCGAGTCCAACATTTGGATCAATGAAGATATTCGGCCAATGCCACCGGATCGTCGGAGATGGACAACTTCAACATTCATCTCCTTCTGGCTGACCAACCAAGTTGCTAGTTAGTGTTCCCAGGCTACTGCTGTATCAAAACGAGTTGACAGCTGACTGATCTAATGCAGTTTCCAATTGGCAGCTTGGTGCATCTCTCGTTGCAGCTGGTCTTTCTGTCTGGCAAAGTGTCATTGCCATTATCATTGGTAAAATCATCATCGCTGTTGTAGCCATTGCGAACGGATGCGTGGGTGCAGAATGGCACATTGGGTTCCCGGTTGTGTCGCGTTACATCTGGGGTGTCTATGGACAATACCTCATTCTGATTCAAAGAATCATCTTGAGTCTGGTATGGTTCGCCGTCCAGTCATGGACCGGTGGTTTGACCGTGGTCAACTGGTAAGTGTTGCTACATATAACATCAACTTCATCGCTCTAATTGGAGAATTTAGTCTATCAGCAATTTTTCCTTCCTTCGAGTCCCTCGGCAACGTATTTCCAGAGAACTCCCATCTCACAACCAAAGACTTTATTGGGTGGATTATTTTCAACGTCTTGCTTATCCCAATTCTATACATTCGACCCGAGCGTATCCAGAAGGTGCTTCTGGCGTTCAACATCATCTCGTCGGTGACTCTGGTGTCAATCATGATCTGGGCCTTAGCAACTGCCGGTGAAGCAGGATCATTGGTACGACAAGGCTCGAAGTCAATGACCTCCAGCGAGCTTGGATGGCAAATCGTCCACGGAATCACAACTGTCATTGGGAGCATTGCCGTGGGCCTGACGAACCAGCCTGACTACTGCCGTTTCGCCCGTCGCCCAGGCGATCAGATCTTTGGGCAGTGGTTCAGCATCATCTTCTTCGGAGCCATCTTCCCAACATTCGGATGCCTCGCTGCTTCCGCAACCGGGGTCATCTACGGCGAGCCGATCTGGAACCCACCCCTCATTGTCCAAGCCTGGCTTGATAACAACTACAATGCCAAAAGCCGGGCCGGTGCGTTCTTCGCTGGCCTCGGTCTCTTGTGCATCCAGCTGAGCATCAACTCCGTCGATAATGCGTTCTCAGCCGGCATGGACCTCGCTGGCTTGTTCTGTCGCTACATCAATATCCGGCGCGGCGCTTACATTGGCCTGGTGCTCAGCATCGCTTTGTGCCCCTGGGAGCTTTTGTCCTCTGCGTCCGTCTTCATCTCGGTGCTCTCCGCGTACAGTGTCTTTCTTGGACCTGTCATCGGCATTCAGATCTGTGACTACTTTATCATCCGCCGGCGCAAGATCAAGCTGTCCGACCTCTATCATCCTAGGTCAGATGGATCCTTCTACTATTGGAAAGGCATCAATCCACGCACCTTCATCGCCTGGGTGTGTGGTTTCGCGACGCAGTTGCCTGGCTTCGCAGCCAGTGTCACCCCCGACAGCGTCCACGTGGCCGATGCTTGGATCAATCTTTACTATCTCGCCTTCCCTCTTGGCTTCACCATATCGTTCTTGCTGCACCTCGCTATCAACACCGTCTGGCCACCTCCGGAGGCCGGTATAATTGATGAAATGGACTACTATGGGACATTTACTGAGGAAGAAGCTAGGAAAATGGGCGTCGTTACACTGGAGACGGAGGTTATTGAGGGGTCACCGAAAGCCGTTGAAGCAAGTGGTTTCGACCAGGGTGCTCGTGGTTGGCTTAAGTCAATGCTGAAGTAATGTGAAGAAGGCATATAATAATGTCTTTCCAAACTTGATGCCCAAGTAGACTTCTGGCTGGGTTAGCACCAGATGTTTGAATTGAAGCAAAGCAACACACTCCGCGGCCACGTTGTAATTATCTCTCTTTGAGTCCCGTGTCTACCTATGCTCTATGTATAACTGTACAAAGATATATCTCATTCAAAAACCCTGCCTCAAGTCTTTTGACAGACGGGAATCTCTATGTCCGCTAGTACTGGTCGATGATCCGAGTAGTAGACCCCATCGTCAAACCGATTGGACAGCACACCAAAGTTGTGAAACTCAATGCCTGTTGGATTCAAGACGAACAAATGGTCAATGATCGTAGGCTCTGCCTCCCCAAACGTAGTATACGTAATAGTGTTTCCATAGCGATGGGACTTGGGAACGAGGTTCTTCAAATCTGACATGCCGTCAGGTTCCGCCGTCAACAGTCTGTGTGGGTCTTCGGCTGGCCCGCTGTTGAAGTCTCCTCCGAGGAACACAGGAACGGCAGCTAGGTCCTCGGTGGAAGCCTCGGTCTGCCACTGTCTCGCAAGTCTGAGGAGTAGCTTTGCGCTTTCTGAGCGTGCCTCAGCGCTGCGATGGTCGAGGTGGGTGCTCATCACGACAACCTTTGTGGAAGAGACCTTGTGGCGGAAAAGTCCGATGGTGACTATACGGTTTATGGTTGCGCCCCAGGCGCTGAAGGGAACCTCTGGAGTAGGGCTGAGCCAGTACGTCTGAGTCTTTTCCGAATCCCAGTGGTCGGTTCGATAAAATATGGTCGAGAACTCTCCGTCAACCTCGCCGTCGGCTCGTCCGCGGCCGATGTAACTCCATCGCGAACCTAGCTCAGAGTGCAGGTCGAGGAGTTGCTGGTACTGGGCTTCTTGGATGCAAACGAAAGTGTTCGCCTGCCCAAAAGTATGGATTCTCAGCTGGGCCGCCAGCCTTGGACAGCGCACATCCCAGGATTCCTCATTGGGGAGAAGCGTTCGCTTGACAGCGTACCTGACGTTAAGAGTGATGACGCGGAGAGGTATTGTGTCTTTGACGGTCTTGTTATTCATGATGTTGGCTGAATGACAACCAAAATGTTGAAGCTGCTTTCGTACTGCCTTCTTCCGGCCGACCAGGCAGATTACCGCGATGGTGGCCACAGTTGGGAAAGTGGAGACTGTCTGCAGGCGGATGAGATGTTTGAAGAGCGACTTCCGATTGCTCAAGAAGATCTTGATAAGCCAACGAAGAACATTACACAGGAGCCCGTATAAGACATCGTGGCTTCGTTCCCACTGAAAATGAACCAGTTCCTCTAGAAGATGAGGTCATTAAGCAAATTACAAATGTTATTTTCAGCTGACCGGGCCACCTGACAAGTCAGTGCATCCACTGACGTTGGCGGTCTGGGCATCTAAGGTATCGAAAGATGCTGAGCTGGAGGAGGTGAACTCTACGGGCTGGCCTCTGCAACAGCTCGCGGCTGCGTAGCGCTGCGGGCCCAGTCCCAGCCCCCAAGGAATATGTATTCCGGGAGGAGGTCCAACTCACTTGTCCCAATCCAGTATATGTTCCAACCGCGGGCTAATGCACGCTTAATTTCTAGAACGAAAATGAAAAACATCTCCTTCAATCGGATCAAGACTGACTAGAACTTCCTGTCACATCCCGTCACGCCTCGCAGGCCTCCGGGATGTATCGTTCTTCGGGGAGCCTGCCGCTGAGTTCCACATCGCCGTCCCGCCGGACTGGGTCCAACGCCACTTGCAAGGCTTAGTCCGGGAATCGGGGTCCTTGACTGAGTCACTCGGCGAAGGCATGTTTGCAGCTTTGATCAAAACTTCCCCTCCAACATTGAGCTTAATCAGCTCATGTTTGTCAGCCGGGAAATCTTCCAGTTCAACACGAAATTTGAACCGGTGGGCTCAAAGCGGGAAACGATGCCGAGTTCCCTGTCACCATGCCACCCCTGCAGCAAGTTGTCGCTATTACCGCATTAGGAAGCCCGACGCTGACCATTACCTAAAAGTCGGGCCAAACTTACGGAGCCTCTACCGGATTCCCAGCATGCGCTCGTTGGGACGCAAATGTTTTCCGGCTGCTAACCGTCGTTCAGCCGTTATTATCGATTGATCGTCTCTAGGTAATTGATGGTTTGCGGTTTGTATGCGTTGAAACCCGTCAGATTTCCTCCTCGTTGCAACCCCCTGCTCCAGCACTCGAAGGTAGAAGATGGGTCCAAGCAGCAGCGCACAAACCATCGAGTTGCAACAGCTGCCATCTGGTGCTGGATTGCAAGTGACCACAAAGCTTGCCGACGATGATGTTGCGATAACGCCGTTAAGAGAAATTCAGAGAGACTTGAGCCCATACCCCAGGGGCGGATCTCCTCATTTCACACCTCCCGAGGATGCTGTTGAAGTTTTCCAGAAATGGAACTACCCTCGTTCAAATATCGCACGGATACTGTCCATCTTCTGGAGTTTAATGGTTATGGGTGCAAATGACGCGTCGTACGGAGTGAGTACTTGCTTTTTGAGACGAACTTGCCAGGCATTCTGATGGTACTTACATGAACTATTCAGGCTATCATTCCCCATGTAAGTTGATAAGGGACCTCCTATGCGTTGGCTGGTGAATCAGGCCAGAGGCTAACAAAACGACCTCAGCTGGGTAAATACTATGAGTTGCCCTACTCTTTCACGTCGCTCATCTTCCTCGCGCCTTTCATCGGCCATACACTGTCGGCAGCCCTGAATACCAGTCTCCACGAGACCGTCGGGCAAAGAGGAATAGCCATCATTGGCTCTGGGTGTCACCTTGCAGCATACATCGCCATTTCACTTCACCTGCCATATCCAGCCCTGGTGTTCATCTATATGCTTGCCGGACTGGGCAATGGTATTGGTGATGCTGCCTGGAACTCATGGGTTGCCAGTAATCTGGCAGATTCCAATGTGGTAATCAATTCCATGCATGCTTGCTATGGCCTTGGGGCCGTTCTGGGACTGGTGACCGCGACCACTATGGTCGTCAAGGCTGGCCTTCCTTGGTACGCGTTTTACTACTTTATGGTATGCCTCTGCAGTTCGCCCACACCGTCTTAAGATTGACTGACACAACGCCTAGGCCGGATTAGCGGGCATAGAGCTCGTCACAACATCCACCACATTCTGGTCTGCAACCGGCAAAGCTTACCGAGAGGCCAACCCCAAAGGCCCGGAACCAAGAGAGTCAATCGTTCATGAAACGCTCTTCAAGCTACCCAACGCGAGAACAACATGGGTTTGTGCCATATTCGCACTTGGTTATGTTGGGCTCGAAGTATCGCTGGGCGGATGGATCGTCACCTTTATGTTGCAAGCCCGGCACGGCGAGGAATTCGCCAGTGGCATGACAGCAACAGGGTTTTGGGCTGGGCTGGCTGCAGGCCGCATAGCCCTAGGATTTGTCACTCCACGCGTGGGAGAAAGATTTGCCGTGATGGTTTGTCTACTACGCAGTCTCGGTTTCTGGAATAATGCTGACCTCTGTCATACAGGCTTATCTCGGAGCCGCCATATGTCTACAACTTCTCTTTTGGCTGATCCCGCAGTTCTTCATATCGGCCATCACAGTTTCGCTCCAGAGCTTTTTTCTAGGGCCGCTGTTTCCAGCCATCATGATAGCGGTAACAAAGTTGCTCCCAAAGCACTTGCACGTCAGTGCTATTGGATTTGCCATCGGCCTAGGAGGTAGCGGTGCCGCAATCCTTCCGTTTGTGATAGGGGCGCAAGCTCAACGACACGGTGTACAAGTACTATCACCGATTGTATTGGGAGCTTTGGTGTTCTTGTTAGTGACGTGGTCCTTCTTGCCTAGCTTCGGTCGAAAGCAGGACTAGAGGGTGAATGGTCGAAAGTAAATTTTCTTCTATGATAATTGGCTTCAAATGGCCTTAATATGATGAACGTGTACTAAACCTCAGCTCTGTCTATTCTCAAAAACCATCTGCACGAACAAATGTTTGGCCAGCTTCCATGGGTATAGACACACAACCGCTGCTCAATAAGCGCCCGCAAATTTTGAGTGTTGACGAAATTTTGGTGCGTTAAAATGATCATCCACTTTGAGAGCATATTCTAGCTACATGTAATCGACGAGACACTTGGGGGGTTGCTGCTATCGCTCCTTTCCAACATTTCATCGTCAAAATGGTTTCCATACTCGGGAGGCACGTCCAAGCCACCGTCAGGCTCCACCCAATCCACCGCCTCCGGGCTCTTCGGCCACACAAAATTGTCAAACGCGTCAATGGGTATCTTTGGAGAAACAAATAAAACAATAGGCAAAGTGGCGTGGTATCGGAACTACAGTTTCGTTAGCATGCAGTCTAAGATATATCTCCTCGCATGATACTAACCTTTAACAAGTTGTCGTCAGACTGAGCAACGTCGACAGCTATATGAAGTGTGTGTGTTGTACCGAGTCCTTCTGTGTCCATATCTGGAGAGCACTTCTTCGGGTCTGTTGGTAGTGGTAGGTTTTGTATCACTCGATACACAGGCTGGGCACAATCTTCCGGGTTTTCCACCGGCGCAAACCATTCCGCAACTTGGCGATCCCCATCGAATTGCTGCAGGGGTCGAGCAGTATTAATGGCAAACTTGTGAGACTCCAAGAGCTCGCACTTGATCTGCTTGATTTGTAACTTCTTGTTCAGCGGCGTCAGCTGTATCTCAAGGGGTACCGTTGTCCCGAGGGCTACAGCCTTGTGTGCTATCGAGATGCAGTATCGGATGTTCTCTGCCCAAATCCCTTCCATGTACATAGGATCCATCAACTCAAAGGCCGAGTTCTGGACCGTTCTGTTGATACGAATCGGTTGGTAGGCAGTGGGCATCGATGTCGAAGTCTTTCCTCGGATTGTCGATGCAGAGAGCTGGTATGATATGCTGCAGCAGCTGCACCCTCGGAATGTCTCTGGGGTGTTGCCGGGTATGATCAACTTGAAAGGCCACTCGTGGGTTTCGATGTCACCCGATGCGGTCGAAGAAACCTTCTGCCCGTGGTCGATGACGAATGGCGGCAACTCGTCTTCGTATATCGGAATGGTACGAAAGTCGGGCCTCTTTGTGCTTACGTCGTGTTCTCTAGAAAGCGCATGGTCAGTTTCAAGATACTCAATTATGTGAATTCCATACGCACCTGCACCGGAGAAAGCCAACCATTCGAAGCCGTACTCCGGTGGCATGCTGCCCGCAAGGCAGGCGCAAACTGAGCACTCCGCTTATGGTTTGCTCGCTGGCTTCATCAACTGGCCCTCTCAAGAAAACAAAGTCTTTCTTCAATCTGAATGGTTCAGTCGTCAGCGAAAAGATTGCATCAAGAAACTTGGTGTTCCATACCGGATCTTAAGATAAGCACTTCCGTCCCCACCAGTGATTCGAGATAGGAAGGACCGCATTGTTCAGATAATCCGCTTCTCAAAGAGGTAGTCTGTTCTGATATGACCAACGAGAACCCATTGTGATCGTGATGATGGGGGGCGGAACGAGATTAAATCAAGAAATCCAGTGAATTGAAGGTTGAAGTTTGTTGTCCGCGTCGCCACAAGCTAATCAATTGTCCGCGGCAGAAAACATTCGGACTGCTGATACAGGCCGACATACGGTCATGTTCAGCCCTAAGGCAGATGGAGGCATCCGCGAAGGAGCCAGGGGCTCACGCGAGATGGAAGCAAGGGTCCAAGCTAGTTGCATGGTGCCAATGCCGGTGGGGAGTATTTCCTAGATAGGAAAAAGCGGTTGGTTGGGGGCAGTTTTCCGAGCTCGGGTTTCCTCCGTTGATGACATGTAGCAAGAAAATTTCATACGATCATGAGAGAAGAAAAGCCATGATTGACGTCGTGGCGTCGCCTGATTTCTGCACTGAAAGAATATGGCTGCAGACTGGATAATTCTGCGCGTATGAATCGCGCTGGGTTGACTCATGCGTGAGGTTCTGGCTTACAAGGTCTGCGAAACCAAACCTTCAATTTTCCTACGGCGGGATTTGTATTCCGCCATGTAATAATCGAGAAGCTTAGAACATGTTAAGGGTCTCTTACAAGGAGTTTTCGGTGACACATTTTTGGTTCTCGTTTGCTAATGAGACTCGTCCAAGTCGTGTAAGTCGTGGAACGGACCGTGGCGCCGTATCTCCCTTCGAAACGAGGCGGAGTTCGGCGGAGTTGGTCCGGAGATGTCCCTTGGAGTAACTACCGGACTTACCTGATTCAAAGGTCTGCTTGTGTGGGTAATCCTCGGCTAAGATGCCATCCCAACGGCTTGACGACGTCAGTGTTTCGTAGGACGGAATTCAAATTCCTGAACGAATCAGCGGCGAGCATTCCTCTGTTCGTTGGACTGGACTAGCTAGCCGGTTGCACCACAGAATGCACGCCAGTTCATCGACGATCATATCATCTGACGCGGGTCGCACATAAACCTGCTGGAGCTATTTCCACTAACATTTTTAGCCCCTGGTCGAATGAGACATGAGTGTTTGCTCTGGTCGCAGTGCCGGTCACATGCCTTGGCGTGGCCTTTTCGCAGGCTTAGAAATCTTTCCCCGCCGGGAAGGAGTCATCATTCTTGCTGCCAAATCTTCCCGTTCTGGCTTCATGGAAAACTCGCGATGTGTTGGCCGATGATTTCCCGTCGAACAAACAGCATCTAGGCGGCAGACCACGTCCATCCTGAAGCTAAGAAAACAACATTTAATCCTGTTCCTGCCGTCTTTCATCTCGTATTGTGTGATCAGTGAATTTCTCGGTGATAAGTCGTCGCCTGTTGCCATTCGTCTTCTCTGGATTGCGCCGTCATCGTCTCCATCATTCAGCCTCAGCTGAGGATTTACGCGCCCCGTTCACAAGTCGCCTTGGCATTTCCAGCAATGTCGCAGGCCTTACTGTCTATGTCCACCATCACGAACATGGCTGCGCTCCCCGCATTTGGGGGCCCCAGTCTGGTCCAGCTGAGTGAGATCCTCGATCGCTCACTCGATACAAGACTTGGACGCGACCTATCAAGCACCCCTGCGAACCTCTCACGGGTGGTCTACATCCCCAGACACAGGGACATCACTGTCCATCTTCCACTGTACGATGTGTCAAGCACCTACTTTGATGCTGTCAAGAAGGAGCCGATAGGAAGCAGCAAGTACAAGCTGAACCTTGCCATGATGAGAAGGCCAAGCGGAGATGGAACAGATGGCGAGGTGCGTTACCTTGTTGATTTCCAGGAGGATGCCAAAGAAAAGACTGTGGTAGTCGAGCGCAGAGTGCCCACACATAACGGGGAAATAGTCAGCATGTAAGTCAACTTCATGGGTACCTGTTTTCTTGACAGAGATGCTAATGCCTATCAAAAGGACTTTGCCGAAAGAAGGAGACGGTAGCTTCCAAGTCGAGCCGTTGAACACAGGCTCTAATGCGCGCCTGTCGCTTCACAGCTCATTTCCTGTTCCCGACACGAAGATAGTGGAGCAGCAAGTTCGGCACCCCTGGTTCACGATATCTCATCGCACAAACACAAGTGCGGACGCACAGCCTTCAAACCTGGAATGGCAGACATGTCCCAGAGAGCACGGTGCTCTCCGATACACGCTCGTCGACACAAGCGTAGAGCCTACAGATGGCAAGCCAGTCGTGCACGCCATTTACCACCACGCTGGAATCGCTTTTGCCCTGCCCCACGATTACAGCGAAGGCGTTCTTCTTCTATCGGGAGATCTCAATGATGAAGCAGAGGCGTTGGCTGTCACGACCCTGCTGGGTCTGCTGGAACGAGTTCGCCAGGTTAACCAGCCTGCACCCCGACCGAGAAAGAAGTCTCTGGTGAAGAGGGTCCTGGGAAAGATTTGAGGCAAGAAATTCGGCGTGAAAAGAATTATTGCCAAAAAGGGAGATTGCTTGAAATTGTGTGGGACGGAAGATGCTGCATTGGGAATTTAATTACTACTCACATTCTGCTGGGATTTTGCAACAAGCGGGCCGGCAAGACCGAAAACCTCCCTGGCCGTGATACCCTCAAAATTTGTATTATCAATTTTCTTATACCACAGTCATAGCTTAATTACAGCTCACTCTCCTTTCTACTAGATCCGCGTTTCCCTCCTCTATCAACCCCGTCACTATCCTCTATCATGCAGCGGGTAGCGGGCAGCGCTCTAAAACCACCTGCAAAAATGCCCGTGCCTTGACGAAGTCTAATGTTTCTTCCTCGCCTAAACACAAATGTCTATGGATATGCACTTAGCATGACATCCTGCTGATCTGATTAGCTTCGCCGGAGCACACCTACAACTTCGTGACAGTCTCGCGGCCTGCTTGAGAGGAGCTTGATAGCCAAACTCGGCGCGAACATTGCCCATGATTATCTAGAGCTTTGGGGATTTTTGTAGTCGAGAGTAAGCGATAGTCTTATAAGGTCAAAGCTCCTAAATATCCAAGCTGAATGCCTAGATCCTATCAACATTTATATTACAAACCCGCATCCCGAACTTCAGCTCATGTGTAGGTAACCAATGAGGCCAACCCAATCCGTGCGCGCCTTCAAAGACGTTGTGACTGACAAAGCTTTGAATCTCGAACTTGTACCTCGTCTGTTGATCGTTTGATTATGGCTTGCAACAATATCATACTGTCGATAGGGCATCGTTTACTGTCGCTGATGCGCACATCCATGTAACGTCCGGAATGTCGAACTGCGTTTTTTGAGAATCTAAAAACACTTCATTGCAGACCGAGGGACATCCTAAAAAGGTTTCCCCTCCCGTAGGATTCGCCCTTAAGCCACCAGAGGGCTGAAGTCTAGGTCATCAAGTCTTGACTCAAACGGTTGGTAGTGACTGAACGAATTGAATAATTATATCAATTCTTAAAACATCTATAATTACGATTTACAATGCAACTCTGTCAAACGTTCCGATGTCGGGTGTCACACCCAGAAGTCGCCGTCTTGAGTTTCACTTGGTGGTGGTGCCGCTGTCGGGATGGTCACCCGACATGATAAGACCTTTCCGATCCGACACGTCGGGACCGCGCACCGACTAGCCCTTTCCGGGGTCACCCCCCATTCCTTGCCTCCGACACTGCAGAAAATGGTCATTCTTATCTCAAGAAACTTAATTCAAAGGATCCGATAACGCCTCTTCTCCAGATTTTGGGTCGCGCGAGAGCCAATCAGTGCCAATGAACCGTCTTGTTTGCATCTTCAAGTCCCGTCCGTCTTATCCACCTGGTGGAGCTCTGGGAATTTTGGACGAACGCCGCCAGAACCCGCGATGGAGCAGAGCCTCAATGGCACTGACTATCTTTAGTGCGTATCTGGGGTCTGAGACAAATCTCGGAAAGCCGTTCGGTGGGAGGGGTGGTGGGCTCGGCGAAGCTGCTCGACGATACCCCAAGTCATGCCGCCACTTTGACACATCTAAGGTTTGTGCCGGCCGTAGCCGTCCATAGCAACTATATCTAACCCTCCCTCATCTATCTCTCCTTCCTTCGTGACTGAGCACACCTCGTTCATCCAAACTCTACAACACTTCACGATGTCATCCTCTGTTATGTGCAGGCGCGTGCCCGTGCCTCTTTGCAGATCTCTTCGTCTGCAGGGAGCACCAAGAAATGTACACACCACGGCGGCCAACCGTACTAGCACCGCGGTGCCAAAGCCTCAGACTCTTATTCCCCAGACCACAACAACAACAAAAAGATCGGCCCTTTCAAGATTACCAACACCAACCCTCCTCCGATCGCTATTCCTCACACAATTCACATCTTCCCCACTATTGATGAGGCTATCACTACCAATCCTCGGCTTCATCACAACATCAAAATCACTACTATTCAACCCCGACAGAAACCCGCTTTTAAACAAGCTGTTGAGATGGACGATATACGACCACTTCTGCGCAGGAACGAACGTTCCGGAAGTTAGGAAGGCAGTCGCCAACGTTAAGCAGATGGGTTACCAGGGAGTCATTCTCAACTACGCTAGAGAAATCGTCCTGGACACGAAGAAGGCACAGGCAGGATCGAAGGAGGGAGACTACGCACCGGCCTTTTATCAGATGGTGCAGGAGTGGAAGAAGGGTAATCTCGACACGCTCCAGATGATGGAGCCTGGCGACTTCATTGCCGTCAAGTAAGTCTATCCAGTCTCGTGCCCTAGAAGCTCAATGACTAACATAAGATCCTCAGAGTTACTGGCGCTGGTCCTATCGCCGTGGATGCTATGCGGGGTTCTGCTGCCGTTCCCAAGGTTCTCAGCGAGGCCCTTGATGAGATTTGCGAAGCCGGAAGACAGAAGGGTGCCCGTGTCTGGATCGATGCCGAGCAGCAGGCTCTCCAACCGACACTGGACGAGTGGACCATCGATCTCATGAGAAAGCACAACCGCGAAGCCCGCCCTCTAGTTTTCAACACCATCCAAGCATACCTCAAAGGCTCCACTGCCAACGTTGAGCGTCACATTGCCCTCGCCGCGAAGGAAGGCTGGAGTCTCGGCATCAAGCTCGTCCGCGGCGCTTACATCGAGCACGAAGTCCGCTCCCTGATTCACGACACGATTGAGGACACTCACAACTGCTTCGACGGCATCGCCGACATGTTCATCAGCCAACGACTGCCCAAGGGATCCGAGGGTCTGCAGTTCCCGTCGAGCGCGCTGTTTCTCGCCACCCACAACGCCAACAGCTCCACGAAGGCTATCTCCGCGCACCGACGCAGGCTGCTTGAGGGAAAGACCACGACGACTTTGGAGTGCGGCCAGCTCATGGGATTGGCGGATGAGTTGAGCTGCGAGCTCTTGGACAACTACGACACCTGCGTGACGGACTCTGGGTTGAAGAGGGATGACATCCCCAAGCCTTTCAAGTACATCCCGTGGGGTTCTGTGGCGGAGTGCATGGGCTACCTGCACCGCCGGGCTATTGAGAACAAGGGCGCGGTCGAGAGGACACGGCATGAAGCTGTCATTCTGAAGAATGAGCTGCGCCGGAGAGTCTTTGGTTAAGGTGTTGGTTTGAGCGATGCATCAAAATTAGACTATATCCCTAGATAATGACAAGCGAATTGATATCCTTTCAATATGTTCATTTCACGTTCATATCTTCAGCCATTGTGTGATGTTTATGTGGATGAAAGCCAGGGCTCGAGATGTGTCTCCACGTCATGAAATCTTGACTGACATAGGCGGCTTGCCCAGGTGTAAGTCACTTGTACGTTTCACTTCAAGTCCCTAGTTACAAGTCTGCAGAGTAATCGCTTGATTGAACCAATTTCATTCCCAATTTGCAATCAACAAAAAAGAATCAAAGACAACGACCTCGCTGCGTCCTTTGCGCCATGCAGAGGAACGCTCACATGGACACCGCAATCGCATTCGATCCCTCTGCGGCCTGTCCGGGACAAGCCTCGCGGTCTGTCCGTCGCGGTTGATAACAACAACAGCACTGATTGGCTAAGAAAAGTCGGGATGGCTTTCCGATCTCCACTTTGACCATCAGCTCGGATGTCAGGAATGTCGGAGTGTCCGTCCGACATTGCGTCAACCCTCAGCTAGCCCATATCGAGCAGGAGCCGAGTGATCGAGTGTCGTCCTCCGAGAGATCGACTTGCATCCCCTTCAATGCTGATATCTTCATTCTGATTGCGGTGTCTTTTCGGCTTGAATCTCCATGCCGATGTGTTCCGTCTGGGATGACAACCCAATTGCCTCTGCGTCTCCATATACTCGGCATTTTCGGCTGGGATTATCTATCTTTGGCTCTTCCAAACACCCTCGTGATCTATCAACAAAAAGTCAATATCGAAAGGGGCTTCTGCAATTGCATGGCCGAAGTCACAACCCCGTTCAAGCATGGCCAATGCTTCCTCTCAGCCCCGTTTTCCCCGCGAACAATCTTGACTGAAGTGACGATCGTTCATGTCATCCAATGGTCACCGAGCATCCGAACCCCGGACTCCGCGTGCTCCCTACATACACAGACGCCTCTTGCGTTGACATGACACAGGCTCAGCATGGCCACATGACTTTGTATGTGTCAATCCAATGTAACCATCTCCAGACAGACTCCGATGCCAGGAAGGACACAAAGTGTGGGGTAACAAGGCATCCCCTCCCTCTGAGTCTTCTGCCGCACTGATAAGACCCCGGAATACGGAGCAAAAAAAGCCACTCGGCTATCTGCGGTGCGCGTCAGCTACTTGCACCCCAGCGCTGATAAGCCATCCATGAATGCGCTAAACCGCTTGGCCTGCGCAGTGGCAGACACCTGAATAAAGACAACGCGCTGCCGCAGCCATGAGTTCCGTAGTCGGAAGCTCACTCCGACAATATCTGCAACGGCGAACGAACAACACCAACAAGAGCCCTCGCTCAGCGAAACGACATGGAATTCAGTGACACGAGCCCTGGAAACCGTTCAAGATGCCGCAATTAAGCCAGGGACAGTACAAAGTGACGAAAAAATGTCAAAAAGCGTGCGTGCGGGGAACCCCGAAGACGGAATGGGAGGGCTCACATGACTAACATTTTTTTCTGTGTTTCTGAAAAATAGTTGCGAAAGATGCAGAGTGATGAAGGTCAAGTGCTCGGGCTCACAACCGTGCACGAGATGTGACCGGAAGAAGCATCGGTGCATCTTTGCGGTTGAGGATAAGAGAATATCGGTCCCGGAGAGGTGAGTTGTCGGTGAGCGGGCGGGCGCGTGTGTTGTCGGGACTCTCCAGTTGACCCACTCAATCAGTTACCTCCGTGAACTTCAGAATCGGAATAGCGAACAGGCCTCGGATCGGTCGGTCAGGGCGGTGAGCCGGGGCCATGATATTGACGATGGTCCTTCGCGGTACAGCGAGCCGTATGGGACGCCGCATCGTCAAACCTTGCCTCGGCGTGAGGAGGTGACTGCGCAACTGGAAACTCCAAGTCACGGTTGGTTCTTGAATCCAATGTGAAGACCTCCTGAGTTGTGCATTGAGACTGACTTGAATACATAGACAGTCCACTACTTGGCGTAGACCAGCAGTCTGAGCCAGAGTCTGAGCCCGATGATCGTGGTGATACACCTGCAAACCACGGTGACTTTGGCCCGGGGTTCCGACAGAACCCGTTAGTCGACAACGACTACACGTTTGCCAAAGCAGGCGGGAAGTACTGTAAGTCCTTTCTCTCGCCATCTTCTTAAGGATGGACGCGCTGACGGAGGCCCTCAGGGTACATGGGGCCAACTTCATCATGGTCCTTCTGTCGCAGAGTCCTCGCCCTGCTTGGGAAGAGAATCCCAGAAGCAGCGCCAGATCCATGGCATCTCCCTCACGAGGGAGCTTTCCGGATGCAATGGAAACCACTTGGCATCAATGAGGAGCCAGATGTGTCGAACCTCCCGCCATTTGACTATGCCATGTTTCTCTTCAACACGGCCAAGTTCTATCTCGGCGCGGTGTTCTACCTCATCGACGAGAAGTCGTTCATGAAGAAGTTGCATGAGTTCTATGATGACCCTGCTGCGAAAGCAAGCTCATCAAGGCTATGGTACGCACAGTACCTGCTGATACTGGCCTTTGGCAAAGCATTCGTGGTATCTCAGAGCAGCTCCCATACCGGTCCGGCAGGCGTCCAGTATGCTACGAGGGCCATGTCATTGCTGCCGGACCTGTCCGGACTCGAACCCGATACAATATCGTCGATCCAAGCTCTTGCTTTAGCGGCTGTCTACTTTCAGTGTCTCGATATGAGACTGGCGGCATTCCAACATGTGAGTTGGCGTGATGGTCGATGAGAATACAAGTACTAATTCTGGCCCAGATCGGACAAGCTTTGCGTATCAGCATCGTGGAAGGCATATACCGGCACATGCCGGAAGAGGTCGTCGGCGTGGAACATTCGCGACGCTGTAATATTGTGTTCTGGGTGGTGTACACCTTGGACCGGGAGTTCTCTGCTCTGATGGGTGCACCCAGCTCCATCCGAGACGAGGACATTACAGTGAAGCTCCCTTCGCAAATGGACAACTCCTTGGACGCCCTGAATATGACGCTCCACGTCCGGCTTTCGCGTTTGATGGCGCGCATTCTCACTAGTGAGTCTTTGACCGCGCGTAGTTTGAGCTTCCACTCGCTGACTTGAGACCTTAGCGGTGTACGGTGTCGGCAAGTCGTTCGACGGGTCCCTTGTGTCAAATACGCAGTCCATCCTCCGAGACCTTGCACGGCTTTCTCGAGACTTGACGGCGCTTCTTGACACTCACTTCCAGGGTTCGGTGAGCAGAGCTTCGAGGATGGCCTTGAGGCTCATCCTCTCGTACCACCACGTAAGTCAACACCGTACCCGGGCTCGAAGACATTCAGCTTAGACGTCCAGTGCGTTGTTCTTACAACTCGACCTCTGGTCATGTGCGCTTTGCATATCCACATCGAACATTCCGATCTACGAGCTACGCAGACAGTCTCTTTGACGCCACCCGTTGCGTCACTGCTACAATCATGCGTCGATTCCGCCCAGACAGTCCTCAGGACACTCCGAGTGCTAGGCGACGAAGATCTGCTAGGTCAGTCGATATTCCCTGTACCCCATCAGTATATCCCAACACAGCGATCAAGATGCTAACTGCCCTTCAGAGGCTTTCCTCCCCTTCCAACTCGAAGACGCCTTCTCCTCCGCCTTCCTCCTCTACCTCGTCCGCGTCATCGACCCCTCCCTCCTCCACGACGACACCTGGTGCGAAAACATCAAATGCGTCCTGGACAAGATGATATCCAAGGGAAGCCTCGTGGCCCCGCTGCGCAAGCTCGAGCTCAGCCAGCTGGAGAACATCATGACGGCTTTCACCCCGGCACCGGAACAGCCCCCGACGCCGTCGCCGAGCACGGCTCATCCGCAGCATCACGACCACGGCTCGTTCTTGGACCAGATGGATCACGAGGAACCTGGCTGGGACATTTTCGACACGAGCGGGATGGGCGGTCTGTCGCCGCAGGCGTTGCTGGACTTGGCTGAGAGGTTGGACGTGGAGGATTTGATGCAGTCTGTGGATCATGAGGTTTCATGAGAATTTCACGAGAATAATGATGGTCATGTAGTAATGTCAGTGGGCGATTCCTAGGAGCAAGTCATCATGAAGCCCAATCGGCCGTGTCATCTATTTCATAGAGAAGCTTTCGCTTCTTCGTTGGACGGGCTTGCTAGTCATTGGAGTCCTTGGCGGACTGCAGACATGAACTGTGCGAGGACAACCACATCAGCTCGAAGCTCAAGATATCTTCTTGGGCATGAAGAGGACTTACGGGAATCACCTGGGCCTTCTCAAGGTCCCAAACGCCGTTCTTGGCGTACACATCATTCTTGATCAACTCCCACGCCTCATCGGCATCCTTGACTGTGTAAATGATCATGCTGCCCTTGAAAGCGGGCGTCTTGCCTTCTGAGGGATGCTCAGACTCGAACATGGCTCCTAGGATATCTCAGTCAGATCTAGCCAATTATTCATATTCATGAGGTCACGCACCGCCGACAGCCACCTTGCCTTCCGAAGCAGCAGACTTGGCCGCAGCCAAATGAGTACTTGTGAACCGTCAGCTCCCTTATCGTAGCACCATCGCCTATCTCATGAGATAGATACTCACGGTCTAATCTCCAAGCGCTTGGCGAGCGCGTCGGGCTTATCCGGGAGGATGCAGAGGAACTCCTTCTTTGCGGCGGTGGCCATTGTGCGATATGTGAAGGTGAACGGTGAAGTCTGGGCGACGAAGCGGCTTCTTCGGGTTACGTATCGAGATGCGGGGATGAGAGGCGTCCGCAAGATGCGTGTTGGGATGGACATTGTGGGTTGAACGGAGGGGGTTTGCGGAGATGGCTGCCACTGAGTCGCTGACTGTTCAACGGTTCCGTTGAGTGAGAGTGCGTCATGTGATGTGCGGAGGTGAGAGTCGGGGTGCGTGTTCAAATGCTCCGACGTCGGACCCGACAACCGAGACTAGCCGGCGCTGGTCGGTGCTGGTGACCCCGGGACTTCCGGCCACGGTGTTCCCCCCGGCATCGTGGAGTATGGGTTGGGGCTCTACGAAGGGGGTTCCGGAAGTAGTTCGGCAGAATGGACTACTCCTTGAGTGCTGGCTTGCTGTTATTAGAAAAAGGAAGCCAAAAAGACGGCAAAAAAGATGAGGTCGAGCCCGGGTTCGAACCGGGGTTGCCGGAAGACTTTGAGGTGATCAAAATCCGGCTGATTGGGAGTCAGCATGGGAATGAACAGACGCGCTGTTGGTGAGGAGAGCTTACAGTGATAACCACTACACTACACAACCGACTGTGCATCAGAGTGGAGGCACGCGATGCCAGATTGACACACGAATCCACATTATGGATGACGATGACACGTCGCGCTTGTCCGCAAGCGAGAACGCGAGGATGCAAGGTCCTTGACGCGTCATGACACGACGAGGGGAACTCCAGCCCGAACAGTAGCACAAGCTTATTTGTTGGTCTTGAAACATCAAACATGAAGACAATGTCTATGATATATGCATTGGCTAAGATTAATTATAATAGGTCTAACTAACTACAACACCTAGACTATGCCCGCTTCAAGCGCCGCATCGACATGGAACTCGTAAACCGACCGCCCATACAACTCAATGCTCTTCCCCCCATACACAAACCTCCCCTTCGTCGTCGTCGGCGCCCGAATCGTCACATAGAGATCGCCCCCCTCAACCTTCCACTCCGCGCTCAAGTCCCCATCAAACGCAGTCACAACCTTGGCCCTCGCCGTCTTCAACCCCATCTCGACACCGGCCGCCGGCGCAACCACCCAATTCCTGTACCCGAACCCGTCCGTCCCCGCAGCAGGCTGCACCCCCGCCGCCCACTCCGTCAGCACATACGTCGCCGCGCCTCCCCACGGGTGACTCAGGCTCGTGAACAGCCCTAAGCCGGGCTGCAGCGTCGCGGCGTTGACGTACTCCCAGCTCGTGCCGACCGCGCTCTTGTTCGCGGCCTCGGTGCCGGGCAGCATCGCGCCCCAGAGGCTCTCGATGAGCGCCTTCCCCGTGGCCGTGGCGTTGCCCATGAAGAGCGCGTGCAGGAGGAAGCCGTTGGTGTTCGGGGAGATGTTGATGCTGCTGTCGTTGGAGGAGACGAGCGAGGTGTCCTTGTATCCGGGGCCGAGCTTCAACAGCGAGAGCGCCTCGAGGGAGCGCGCGGTGCGGTTTGCGGAGGCGACGCCGGAGGTGATGCAGAACGCTGTTCCCGCGACGGAGGTGTCGTTCAGGGAGGCGAGCGAGTATCCGTACGCCCCGATGTCGTCGTTCCACAACTTCTCGTTGATCGCGTCGGCCAGCGAGGACGCGGCTGTGCGGTACTTGGTCGCGGAGGTCGTGTCGTTCAGCATGGCAGCCACGTCGGCGGCTCCGTTGAGGCTTTGCACTGCTTCGCAGGAGATGGCCGAGCCCCCGTCCGCGGGACCGGTGAAGGCGAAGCCGCCGTCAAAGGTGAGTAGGCCCGTTGTCGTGTTGATCTGCGGGAGAAGCCAGTCGATCACCTTCTGCCACTGCGGCCAGGTCGACCGCGCCCAGTCGAGGTCGTTGGTCAGGCGGACGTGGTCGTTGAAGGCCATGAGGCCGAGGAGCTGATAGTCCTGCAGCCCATAGCTTCCAGATGGCGCCAGGGCGTTCGCGATGGACTTGAGGTCGTAGCCTAGGTTGGGTGAGATGCTCATTTGGCCATTGGCGATCTGGGTATCGAGCAGCACCTGCAGCGTTCCCCGAGACTGGTCCGTTCGTGATGTGCTGATGGCCGAGATGCGGGCGGTGTGGTAGAAGTCGCCGAGCCAGACGAGTCTGTCGCGCTTCGGCCCGTCCAGGCAGACGCTCTCATAGTTGGCTCGCGTGCCGTACTCAACCAGCACATCTTGGCTGGTGAGATTGTTCGAGTAGAGGGTTGAGCCGTTGGCCGTATCGTATGCGTGCGCGTTCTTGAAGTAGGCCGCGTGGTCTTGGTAAGCACCGAATCCGAAAGAGCCGGTGAAGTCGGGAGTCCCGGAGTACGAGGCGCCTGATGAGATCAGAGCCCAGGGGTAGTCGGAGCGTGAGATGTTAAAGACTTGCGTATCGTTGATCGAGACCGCCAGATGACCGCTAGGCGACATGGATGTCGAGATGTGGTACCAAGTATCCTCCTTCACGGTGAAAGGAACCTTGAAGACGTCCAAGAGGTAAGATGTCAGGGTCGTCTGGTTCACGAAGTCCGGGCCGTATGAGAGCGAAATGGTGTTCGGAGGTGTAAGAGTCTCATTGACATTGGCAAATCGGTTTGACTCGGGGAGTTCGCCGGTGAGAAGGATGGTGTATCCGTTGCCCGCAATCGCTCCGCCCTGGATGTTGGTCAGCTCACGGTCTTCCAAGACCACCATAATCATCCTCGTGCACTCACCGTAACCCACCAACTACCTCCCTTCTTGATTTTGGTATCGAACTCCACTGTGTAGTTCGTCCACGCAGTCGCCTTCCACGTCATTGAGGGTCTCGTGCTCTGTGCCAGCACACCATTCTCCTCATCAACCGTCCAAATAGCCGGTTGACTTCCCTTATCAACACATGCAGCCGTCGCAGCCCTGGCGCCCAGCTTCCAAATCTCATTCAAAGCCTCATCGTCGCTGGAAAACTGGCCCGGAAGGTCCTCGGGCTCAACGGTTGGGATTGTCGCTTCGAATCCCACGTTCGAGAACGTGACCGTGGTGTTGGTCAACAGCCTGACGGATTGCCATTTCTGTCCACCTTGAAGAAGAGGAGAAACAGTCTTTCCCTTGGCTGTGATGCTGAACCTTTCGACGCGGAAGCTGTTTCCCAGTTGGTTCGAGAAGCTGTACGGCCCGTCACCGAAAGGATGGTTCAGCCCGTCGAAATGCTCGGTGTACTTCACCTCGATCTGGGTGGGGCCGTCGAGAGCGGAGACCTCAAACACCGGAAATCCCGCTCGCTCGGCTCCATAGTCGAGGGTGGCTATCGGGATATCCGGTGTGAGGGTGAAAGGGGCAAAGGCTTGAGTTTTTACTTGGGCTTCCGCGCCGAGAGCAATGCCATGAGGTGTGAAGATGCTAATCGCAGGAGAGAAGAGTTAGCAAGTGGACAGAATGGGATATTGAGTTGAACTCACTGAGCTTCGGATGACTGGTTGGTTCCTGCAGCTGGTGCACCTTCGGCTGCAGCCGCAGCTAAAAGCAGCAGGAAAGGCAGTACCATAATTCCGATTTCGTTCCGAAAGGCTGAGGCCCAATGCAACGCAGCGAAAGCCGAAGTAAATCGAAATCCAATCTGCCCAGTGGTTGGGCAGAATACCAACAGCACGGTTCCGGAGTGAAAGAGTAAACAAAGTAAACAATCTGAAGATTACACAGCCAAATCGAACAGCTCAAAGTCTTTAAGCATGAATCCCTCGGGAAATTGGACACCGAGAGGTCCAAACATCGCTCGTCTCGTCCTCCATTACGACGATATCGTTTGTCAATATTTCGATCGTCCCTGAGATCGCGTCTTCTCCCCCCACAATCCGATTGGACCGCGCAAGCAACTAACCCAATCCTGCGCGTGTGTGGGAATTTTTTCGCAAACAATACGACCCTTTCGCGTCGTAGTTTGCGGGGAAGTTTGCGGGGGAGTTACCATGTGGTCGTATCCCGAGTGCATGAGTCGCTTGGCCGGTAGTTCGAGTCGGTGAGGTGTCATTGTCACCCGGACCGAGTCAGATGCCGAACCGAACCGACTCAGTCACGACGTTGTTGTTGAGCCTCAACTGACAATATGGACTTCGAAAGAGATATACAGCTAGTGAGCTAATTAGCTGGTGTTCATTAATGTGAATATCTCGGCTGGAATTACGATTGAAGTATGGCAGGGCTATCAAGAATAAAAAGACAACTTTATACCAAATTCAATAATGAGTTGAGTATCAGGATGTATGTCAAATCATTTGCTTACCATACCTGCGAGAAATGTTCATAGAGCGCACATGAACGTTTTGTCCGGGATTCTCACATGCGTGATAATCGTTCATCATTAAATTCCGAGTCCTAGGTATCGAGAGAAAAGCTTCCTGCGACTCAAGCCCACAATCTCCGGCTGAATAACTCCCACAAAATGACTGAAGTTCATGGTATTGAAGAATCGACAATAGGGGTACTTCTAACCGTTGTTATCGTTCTTCTTCTCGTCCAAGCAGATACATAGTGCAGCCATGAGCGCCATGTCTACTCCGGGAGCTACTGTGAGCGCGTATGTCTGCTTGCCTCCGAAAAAGTCCCGAGCCCTCAGCATATTGCGGTCAATCCTGCCCAAGACTTGGCCGGTACTGGAGTCAACAATATCTGCCTGAGTTGACAGCCAGTTTCCTTTCATTTCCAAGGTCTCTGTCTTGCCGGTGCTTGGTGAGATGAAGGTAGCAGTTGCCTTGGAGCCAATTACTGCGGACCTGGTCAGTTTGATGTTTCAAGGGGAGGTAGGACGAATATCTTACAGGCGAAGCTGTTCTTGACTTCCATAATTTTCTTATCGTGTGGGTCGATGGCGGCGAAGGTTGTGTGAAGGTGGAAGTGTTCTTTTACGATGTCGAAGAGATGGGTTCCGCTCATATCGTAGACCGACTTGCGCCCCGAGATCGACATGACCTTTCCCTTTACGCTGAAAATCGGTGTGCCGTTGACGAGCTTGATGTCGAAATTATCGCCAGTGAGGGAGAGCATCTTCTCCTTCAATATCAAGGTCTCCGTTTGTCGCGCGGTAACTTGAGGGAAGATTCCGACAGAGTTGCCTGCGGGTGCTAGTTGATGGGCTGCCATTTTGAGTATTTCGCCTAGAGAGGGTCTTGTATGTGACACGCAGGTCGTCTGCTATTGTATTTGATGTTGTTGACAATACTCGACGGTATGAATATGTGAAGAAACAAGGTGTGATGTCGGCACCACGGTGTGATGAAGGGAGGACGTTGTAGCTTTTATTCAGCTCATAAATAAGCAGGCGCTGTTCCCCTTTCGTGCCACCCTCAACAATGACGCTGATTATTGGCTCGGAAAGAGTAGCACATTCCTTCCTTCCGTCCAAAGTCTCACAGCGATGGGCATGATCCCCGCGCACCGGCTCCTTCTCGTCGCTGAAGGCCACAACGAGGTTTCACCCAGTGACGTCACGCCCGAGCTTAAAGAGGCCTCATCTCACCACAAATGCGCGTTAGGCTGCTCCTTCCCAACCGTTTACCGCTTAGTGAGGGGTAGATAGACGAAGTCACTTTGGGGAACTGGCGCCAGTGGCGTTAACACCGCCATCTGACGGTTACTCAGCCGCACGCAAGTCGCGGACGAGCCGTCGGCCTTGGAGACAAGTTGATAGATAGACGCGATCTCCCTCTAGTCATTTAGCTCTCACATGGAAGAGGACATCATTTTACTGGGATTACCTCGCTCAATGGGCGGGCGGGCAAGCTGAGACATGCTCGCTTTTGGGTAGAGCATGTCGCATTGTCGAACAGCCACCAATGATCTAAAGTTTGCTGTTCGCACAGCCACATCAAGGCTTTTCACTGCAGAATCACCACATTCTGCCTCGAGCTTCAGCCACGAACGCGCGCCATGATGAGAGGCGCGAGACCGAAGCTTTGTGGGGAGAGCTCCAGCCACATCTCTCTGCTGACTACGCGCATCTTCCAGCTTCACAGGGAAGTAGCCAACAATCATCGGAGTTACTGTCGGAGATCACGACTTTGCACCCTTTTAGAACACGTTTTAACTGAAGCACGCCAACCGATTCCCATTTGTCACAGTAATCTACAGCAACGCGCCGCGATTCCGCGAACTTGATGGCCAGTACGTAAGTATGTCACCTCGCAAAGATTATATGATGGGGCTCGAGGTAAAAGTCATTCAGGGTCAATCGCAGAAGTAGAAAACGTGGATAATTCCAGCCCTTTCCGACCATCTCGGGTCTCTAGACTCCAAACTTGGCAGATTTAGCTCGAAGTCGTGATATGGCAAGGAGGTAAGGATGCGTCTTCGCACAGATCCTGTACCATATGCTGCATGGAGCTCACGGAGAAAAGCCATTCAGGGTCGATCGCAGGAGCACAGGAACATGGCCAGATCCAGCCCTTTTCCCCTTCTGATCATCTCGAGTTTCCAGGCTCCCCTCCTCAGATTGATGAGTTATGTCTCTTCACAAAGGTGCCTCATGCACATGTGCTGGGGTTCATAGAAGACATAGGGTATTGAGGGTCGATCACGGAAGCAACAGAATGCCGAAGCCGAGCGCCTCCCCCTTGGCCAGCCCTACGAACGCGGCATTCGTCTTCACCGATGATCGAGACGATCGGATCGTCTCGGGGTTCTTCACTCAACGCGTCAGATTAGGCTCGAAGGCGCGTTTTGGCGACTGTCGGCCTAGACTCTGGCCACGGACCACAATGCCACCGAAAGCACACCGTCCTTATCATGAGGACGCGTGTTATCAGCGGCTCGAACGGCTTCGCTGGCCCTCACCATCGGCGGCGCCGAAGACCTTGCTGCCTCCGCGATCTCCGCGGGTTTCCGGGGGCTCGGACCTTTTCCGTGCGCCGACCGGTCCGCAATCCCGGTGGGTCAACGTGTCCGGGGGTCCCCCTCGTCGGCACCGCCCCGCTGCACGTGGAAGATTATCCTCTTTCTGCCCAAACCCCGAGCTTTGACGGATTACGAGTAATGCCCGGCGAGACGCAAAGACCACGCCTTATGTTATTAAAACACTTTGTGAATATTGGTGTTTGTCTCCATGTTTCCGCCGCAATGGTAACCACAAGTCAGGGAATGCCAGTATCGGGAAATACAGATGACCATAGCATTGCTGTTAATGCTCGTACAAATCCTCGGGTGCCAGTATATTAACTACCACAGCCTACCAAGTCACGAGGTCCATGAGGTCGTGTGAACGACACCACACGTTGCATCACTTGGAAGATCTCATTGGCTTGGGAAATTTCTCGCCGAGAATGCCGACCATGATAGATGAAATCATCATGACCGCATTTTGGCGGGTATCATGGCGAAAGAATCACAGATTTTCAGGTTAGAGGGGCTCGACATCAAGGTAAAAATAATTAAATCTGGAACAATGGTTCCAATGCACTTCTGCAAGCTGAGTCCACATAGAGCAAGCTGTCTCGTGCCAAGGCAGCCCTGGTCGGAGCTTCGTGGAGCTGAACAGGGACACTTCAGGGTCACTCGACAGGGCCCCATGATGGCCCCATCGTGGCTGGGGCACGGTTGCAACCGAAGGAACCCCCTTAATTAGGGTTTCGCTGAAAGAGGATAAGAGGTTCCCAGTTAGGATAGCTCTTCTCCGTCATCTCCACTGAAGTGCGGAACTTCAACGGAAGGAGATCTCTCGCGATGGAGAATCCGTATCACGACATTCCTTCCAGAATGCCCGCTAACCAACCCTACATCGCAACATCAGACGGAAAAGCCCTATGAATAGACACGATGCTTGCTTGACAGCGCGGCTATCGGCCGCTATCTCTTCGCTAACATGCAAGATCTTTTTGGGCTGAATGGTCTCATACACGAAAATAACCTTCCCGGTGGGATGTAGCAGCTTTGCTCCACGTGAACATGACAGTCTAGGCTAAAGTGAGGCTAGCGAAGATGCCCAGAGCCAACTTGTTTATCTTATCACACATCATATAAATTCATTTATGAAGATGATCTGACACGTAACCCGGCGCGGAGGGCGCCCATACAGGTGCACATGCGGAAAACGTGCTCTCTCACAGGGACGGGGATTTGAGCGTCAAATCCGGTCATGTAGCGGCTGTGACAAATACGATAAATGCGGTTCATGACTCTTGTTTTCGTCTGGGCACGAATGTCTTTAGACTTAAACA
This sequence comes from Colletotrichum fructicola Nara gc5, assembly GCF_000319635.2. Lineage (NCBI taxonomy): Eukaryota > Fungi > Ascomycota > Sordariomycetes > Glomerellales > Glomerellaceae > Colletotrichum > Colletotrichum fructicola. Next base: position 5,274,475 of record NW_027094054.1, on the reverse strand, counting down.
GTTCGTGAGCTTGTTTGATGCGGGGCACCTCACTATCGTGAGCCGGTCTGGAGTAAAGTGGTGGCATCGGACTCAGGCCGAATTGGTGTGCGTTCCGCCGTAGCATTGCCGAACTTAGCGTGCACCAACCACCATCACGTTGTCGCATCACTGTCGAGTCGCTCGACTCGAGTTACGGAGCAGCTATATTGCCCTATATCGCATGACATGGGGCAGCAATATGTGCAAACAGACGATACGAAAGCTGAAAATCAACGACACAACCTTGTGATCACATCATTGTCGATTGATAGAGATAGAGTAGCTAGATTATCTTCTGTCGCGGAATGGGGCCGACATGTCATGGAAAGTGAAGATACGAAAGCTGAAAACCAAGCATCGTAGCAGAGGGACCAATGACACAACATCATGATGACGACAAGTTCCGCTGTACGTGATTGAGGCATATCAAAGCGACTTCAAAAATAATTGAGAGATGGAATGATGGTGTCATAAGCAGAGTCGAACAAGAGGTAGATACATCGCTACCAATAATGACAGTCAAATCATGATGGCACAGCAATTAAAATAGAGCACGGTAGAGAATTATGCTGGACACAATGCAAGTCTATAGTCATCTATGGGACAAACTGCGAACAAATAGACAATACACGAGACACCACAGTACAGGTATATGATACGAACACCAACAACGCCTAGAATTTCGTAACTAAACGGACCAAATTCCGCTAACGATTTGTCAAAAGCCACTTCCTGGTCAAGATGCCATTTCTCTGAAGATCTCCTAGGCACCACGATCCAGAGAGCCGGCTAAGGATGTGGGTGGAGCAATGATGAATGTTCCCAGCCAGCCTTACGGACAGGCTTCGGCCGGTTCGCTTCGTGTGTGGTATGTTGTTCAAAGGGAAAAGGCAGGACTAGTCCAAAAACAAGCCCTGTGGTGATCTGGACCCCAGCATCTCCACGAGACGCTTAGCAGCGGCCGCGGACGGAGTCGGAGTCGGCCTTGCAGTAGAGACCCTTGCCGTCGGCGCAGGCGAAGCCCTCACCGGTGGCGACCTCACGGCAGGCAGCCTCCCACTCCTTGCCGGCAATCTGGTCGTTGTCGGTCTTCTTGACGCACTAGCGAGCGGGTTAGCGAGATTGATGGGATAGGCGAGCCGCGAGCGGCTGGCTGGGGAGGCAGGGGAAAAACTAACGCGTCCAGAAGCCTCGTCGTAGACGCCGACGCCCCACTCGTAGTTCTTGGAGCTGTAGAGCTCGCAAGCCTTGGTGGTGATGCGCCAGTTGTAGCTGTCGCCGTTGTGGCAGGCGCAGTTGTCGTGCAAGTCGGCAGAACTAAGAGTCTGTTAGCCTCTGGTGCTCGTTTGATGTCGAGACTGAACTGAGACTTACGCGACGGAGAGGAGCACGAAGAGGGAGGCAACCTTGGCAATGGAGAACTGCATTTTGGCGGTGTTGATAGTGGTTGGGTGGGATGTGTTTGAAGAAGGTAGTGACTGTAACGGAGTTGGTGGTGAAATGAATGAACTGAGTTGGTTCTGATTACTAGATCGGAACAAGAAAAGAATGTGGTGGGCGTGGATGGAGCTGGAAGTGAGATATCATGATCCTGGGGCGGAGGCTCTGGTGGTTTATATCCACGGATGACTTCCACGTGCAGTACGAGTCAAGTGCCTACTTTGTGATAAACAACTGGACACCTCCATGCGCACACCCGTCGGATACTGCACATACCACAACCACGCGGATGACCAGGACGTGCCAAGTTCCAACGAGCGGTAAAGGTCATCCGACTGCTCAGTGCGCAGAGCGCGGTCTCCACCCGAACCGCCATTACGTCCGGCGACCCTTTCACCGAGTCCGACGACCCTGTGGCCTGTCCAGGGAGTTTGATCTTCATCTACTGCGGACGCGCCGGTGGATGCCATGTCACGTCTCGGCGCCCCTCCGGGCGGTGCTGGAAATCCCTTGATGGCATCGTGGGCTAGTCTCCTCGCTCCCGTTATCAAACTCTATGCGCCCCCTAAAGGGGAAGCTAAGCGTGAGACGAGAAGCGAAGCAGGGCATCGTTCAGCCCTTTGGGGCTTCGGTGTTGGTGATTTCCAAGCTAGCTGGGCTGATGGAGGAGTATTCGCGTCTGATGGACCATGGTGGGCTTCCTGGTCCAGGGGGGGAAAGACGGGGTCAGCAGGGGGCCCAGGATTGCATGAGTAAATAATCTCTTGCCTCATTGGGGACTGCAGGGGCATGGATGATGTCGCATGAAACGGTGAGCCGGGGCCGGAGTGAGGTTGTCATGACTCGGTAACCTTCCCGAAAGTCAATTGGGCAGAAACGACCTCAGAGCCGCAAAACTCCACGCTCTGCACACCTTGAGCTCCCTTCTTAGCCCGGATCTGGTTGGACGATTCTAAATGTGAAACTGGGAGACCCCAGTATTGCCTTGTTCGTGTTCGTGCTATTGAATGCCATCTGATATCCATCCGCGCCTCCCCCCACTGCCGGGACCGCACCGATCTCCGGTTTGCAGCTCTCGAGTCATTGGAAAGTCGTACTGCAGTTGGACCTGCCTCAGTCATAGTATGAAGCCGATATTATCTCTTCTCCCCATTAGGGAGTTGGATGACATTCCGCCCTGGAAAGCACCTGGCAAGCTGACCCCGTCGATGTGATCACAGGTGCGTCTCCTGCACCGGCATCCCCGGACTTGCGCTTGGCTTGTGCTCGACTGTCTGTCGGCCGACTATCTCGCGCGCGGATGTGCGCTTCACCGTCTATGCCAGGACAAGGGACAATGTGGCAGTGGAAACATTCGAGCGCAACGGCCAGGCTGCGGCTTGTCGAGCAACGAACAGACATCCGATAGTCTAAAGGTTCTCAGACTGGGGATGTCCCTTCACAGCCGCCGTCGAGATGCAACATCTCCCTGTTGTATAAAGACAGCCGACTCCCACCCACAGTCTCGGAATCATCACCTTGAAAGGCCAGTCCATTCTCCGTTACCATTCGTCCCCCACACTCTTTTCCCACATCAACCTTCACTCTTTACTTCTCAAAGACACTCCTTTGCAAGAGACCCATTTACACTCTTTTCAAACCCTCAAAATGCGCTTCTCCATCATCGCCCTCTCCGCCATCCTCGGCGTTGCTGCCGCCGCCCCGGAGCCCGTCGCCCTCAACTACGATGACGTCGTCGTTGTTGGCGAGGATGACTCCTACACCGTCATGAAGGACTACGAGTACGAGGCCATCAAGGCCCGTGACCTCCAGATTGCCCCCAGAGCTCGCGTCGCCTCTGCCCCTGAGCCCAGCCTCAAGCGCCGCGGCTGCGAGGAGTCCACCGAGTTCCAGATCCTTACCGACGACACCTTCCTCAACTGGGACGTTCCCATGTCTCCCGTCGTCAACTCTGTCGGCAATGACGTCGCTGTCTCTGTCGACAAGGGTTACTCCCTTGCCAACTCCGTCGGTGTCACTGCCGGCCTGTCCTACACCATCCCCAAGATCGCCCTCGGTGTCTCTCTCTCCGTCTCCTACACCAAGACCTGGACCTCCACCGAGTCCCAGAACCTCCGTTTCACTGTTCCCGAGGGACAGTTCGGCCTCGTCGTCTCCCAGCCCCAGGTCCGCCGCATCACGGGCAACATCCTCGAGGGCTGCACCGACTCCCCCAGCTACACCCCCTTCACCTCCGACACCTACACCGACCAGTCCTACGGCAACCTCAACTGGGTCAAGGGTGTCATCCGCCTTTGCAACAGCACCACCTACCCCGTCCCCTTCTGCATCGGCGAGGGCTCCCACAACTAAGCGCGTGCGCGTTAATCGATATGGACCGACGACATCGCCATTGAGAGCGCCTCGTAGACGAGACCTGGCGAGAGTCATGTTTGTGAACTTTGCGAACTTTGCGAACTTTGCGAGTAGCCATTACCCCTCAGGGACGTCTGGAACGGAAAGGAGCTTTAGAGGTCTCCTCTTACAACCCCCCGGGACACTGCCACACACGAGTTAATGTCAATACACTTTGTCCTCTTATACCACCCTCTGCATCTGTTATCACGCGAGTTATGTTTGTTTCCTGGTTTTGTGTACTGTTAGACTTTGGGGATAGAACTGGAGTAGACTAGCAACATGCTATGTTAAGATCAATGACTGCCTTTACACAAGTGAATGCCTACATTAATTCGAAGCTTATTCGATTATTCAAGTGTGCGATCAATTGTCTTCAGCTGCATAGTCTGTTATGATGTTGATCAAGTAAGCTTAATTGTCTTGCATTGTGTTGACTCAGTCACGAGACTTGGTCACAAGACACTTGGCCATTATTGAATGTGTTTGCATAGTCGTGAGTCAGATACGTACCCTATTGCAACTGCCAGTCGGCTTGCAACCTCGCGGCCCGATGTCTTCACGACTTGCTGACTAGCCGACTCCATGTTGCATACTACCTCATGTGATTGCTGCCTCACCTGAATTCTTATCCCCAGCTCATTTGCGTATTCGGATGCGGGTTCTCGGATCCGTCAACTGATTGACGACTCATCATGCCTATCGTCTCGTTGATTGAAGTTTACAATCGGTAGTCAACCCCGAGATTCAATATAAGTTAATTGAGTCAACACGCCTCGAACCTCCGCCAAGCCACCTTTCAACCACAAAGTTTGGTAACGGCGGTATCTGTAATATTATTCGGATGAGTTGTCCAGAAACCAGCCCCGCCAGTTCCAAACGTTCCCATATTCTGAACATGGTAATATTTGGGGCCAGTCGGAGCCGAATTCTTCAACTCAGGAGATCTCTGGCGAGTCAGTTTTGCGGGATGGCACGTCCCGAATGCAGCTGCTGGATGCTCACCTGATGCTCACTGCCCCTGTCAGTGTCATGAGAGTTTCGGCGAGCTTTCATAGACAACTGTAAATGCCCATGAACACCTCGGCGACGTTTAGGCTCTCTCGGCGACACGTGAAGAGGGTCGTCGTCAGCCCCTACAGCCCCGTTGGGCTGTAAAATGTCAGTGACCACGTCGTGTGTCATCGATATTCAAGTGCTGACCGACTCGCGGCCTCTCAAGGGTCGAGTGGGCCCTTTTGGATGCCTCCGCGGCACTATTGTCGCCCAAACTTGGTACGCCCAATCTCCCGATTCCAAGTTTCGAAGCGCAACTAGCCTTCAACAACTAACAACCTCCGTTCATCCGCAACCTCACAGATATATAACCCACGACGCACCATTTTCGAGCCACACTTATACAAATATTGGCCTTTTTGCTCGTTGAACGTTGAACGAAACTCAGCATGTGGAGCGTTCAAGGACTCCCTCACGACGCTGAGTCAGTATGCAATTTGGATGAGGTCAGCACCGACCACTTTTGGAGCAGTGCAAGCATCCCGCTCACGTGGGAAACAATCAACAGAGTTTACCGAAGAGCCCGCCTGCTCCATCACGGGAGATGTTGCACTGGAAGTTAAAATTGTGGCATTCTGTCAAGTTCACTCGACTCAGTCGAATGCAGGTGATCGGTTGAGATCCGTGATGGACCTTTCACACGTTTGTTTCCCCGGGCCCGCTCCCCGAGATCTTGACATATCCTCCGAAGGAGAGTTCCGCTGGACAACTCCGGAGCCCGGGCCACCGAAACACTTCGGCCGCGTTGCCCACCTTCCGTTGTGATCAACACAACGTTCGCCGAATCGGGATGCCAACTTTCCCACTCTGTCCCGGCAACAATAGTTGGCTTATCTGTTCAGTTGACTCAGGCTCCATGCCGCTGAGGGGAAAATATGTGGTGTTGGTGAACTTCCCGTGTCGATGTGTTGAAGCGGCCCCAATCAACTCAACTCCGAGACTCAAGACTGATATACTAATTTTCGGTGAGCTACTCACACTGCAATCGCGACCGCGTCATATGGGATTTTCTTTTTGGCCAAGCTAATGTGCAGTATAGGTCATGAACATTGCAATCGATTGAGCGTACCAAAAGTTGAAGTGACGTTGAAGACCAATTGAGGTTGAAGCGCTACACTCTTATCATGCAACCTCATCAGACGAACGCCCGCAGCCAAGGAACCCTGCAAGTCCAACTGTCGGTGCAAACTCAATCTAGGGTTTCCTTGGCATATATTCCGATCCCAAAGATCTGGATTGAAGTTGCGATTGTTTCAAATTCGTAGTGGTGTGGTCGATCGGTAACTTTCTTCAACACACGACTCAATCACTGCTGAAGGTTCACTGGGGGGCCCATGCCAAGAGGTTAAGAGAAAACAACTAAAGTTCTTTGACGTGAAAAGAAGCAAAACAACGGCTGATGGCATTTCTTGGCCGTCTTGGCATAGCATATCGCATTAATGCCCGCTCGAACTATTTAAGAAATGGAGACATTGAACTTTTGGCCGTCAGCTACGCGAATGTCACTTTTGAAGACAACGATACGCACCTGCCACCGTCCACCGCTGCGAAAGCAGTATCAAAGCTTCCATAGCCAATTGCAGAGTCGTGTCTGCGCCATCGGCAACATCGCCCTCGCGGACAAACCACTGGCATTCGGTCGCAATGTCGTACAGCACTTGGATCACAAGTGGGCTCAGACTATTGATGTCAATCGCGGCCTGCTGAATGACAAAGGTGGCGATCATTGGGCCGCGTGTTGAAATGATTTGCTTCAACCCGCGTATCGAAGCATTTTGCATGTCGCTTTCCTCTGGTAGTCTCTTCCCTCTGGCGCCGGGTTGGATGCATGCGTAGCCATGATACAAAGTCAGCCGTGCGACTGCACAGAGAGCTAGGTCGACAATCGCCGACCCGCCGTCCGTTGACTGAGAAAGGTGAGAATCGAGAGCGCCCAGCGTTGCCTCCAGCTGGAGTGCTTGATCCAGAGTTTCCTTCTGAATCACGGAGTCTTTTCGAGAGTTTCTATGCGCAAGCACTCGACCGAGTATGTGGGAAGCCTGGCAAGTTCGCGCAAAAGGGCCGATCTCCGAGTCGGTTGAGAAGCCTGTCGTGTAAAGCGGTTGGCTTGTTCCTATTGACCCGCGGAACCATTCCGTGTCCGATATAGGCAGTAATTCGCCTTGAACAGGCTCGGGGGTAGCAAGGGGAAATCCTGAGGGGCCAAGGTTTATGTAACTATCACGAGTTAGTTGCCTATAACTGTTTGTCTCTGCTCTGCGAAAATTCCAGGGCTCTGAATTTGTCCGATAAACATACCGCTCTAATATGGAAGTTGCCCACCATGTCCTTCGCTCCTCTTCCCAGTGAGTCCAAGTTGGAGGAATCTGGAAGAGTTGCGTGGCATTGTTACGATCATGCACCCCTCTCAAAAGGCCGAGCCGTGCAGCAAGACTAATCGTAAGGTAGGCGGTGGGACATATGCCGTGGCCAATCTCGTAGAGAGCTATGAGCACGAGAGACTGGAAAAGACGCATAGATGTGGGAATGATGACTTCCAACGCATTTGCAAATCTCCGAGCAGCTTGATAGATAGCTAATTCAGCAGCGGATTGATGCATATTATCAGCTGGGGTAGATCCCGATACAAGTTTCATGCAGAGCAGGAGTAGGGCCAATTCCGCCGAGACACCTGCTTCTAGGTCTTGCCTCACCTTCTTTCTACTGACGAATGGGAACCAGAGGTCAACAGAGCCGAAGTACGCTTCGCAGATAGCCATCATGTTGGGACCAAGAAGCTCGGAGATGTACGGGGGCACTTCCGATGTGCAGCGCAAGGCGTCGTGAGAGATCGGCTGGAACAAGTCTGCATCGAGGAAGAATGCAGTCGGAAAGTTGGAAGCAGATGGAGCTACAAATGTTGAAACTTCAGACGCCGAGGTTGGTGTTGTCATTGATGTGAACTGCATATCTTCCAAATCTTCCTGTGGCGAGCCATAGGCCTTGCGGCCGGCTGGGTACTGGCACTTCTTTCCGAGCCGAACGCACTTTAAGAAAGTATCATCAGCATCGACAATAGCTGATGAACCACTTCAAAGACATACTAGAGCACAGGAGGGAAGATCTTTCGGGCACTTCCTCTTGAGGCGCCTGAGCAGACATAAACGTTAGGCGTCCGTGGATGGCTCATCTAGCAGCCTTGTGAAGACTTACCTGCATTGACGGCATGATTGAGGTGCCCGTTCCGTTGGGCCATCCGAGTGGACATTTGTCTCAGAAAGGGAAGATGACATAGTTGCGACAGGGGCAAAAGAAAATTTCACGGGCAGGCAGTATGGCTTGCCCTCCTGGGCTTAGGGATTGGAGTGAAGTGAAGGTGTGGTGCGAGGTCCGCTGCTACGTCCGCTCATGCTTTTGGCATCGCTTATGAGATAAACGAGACGAGCATCGGGCAAACTCTTCCGCTTCATGTCAAACGGCCACAGCGAATGCGGGATAATGAGAGAGCGAGCTTTGTGAAACCTCAGTCTGACATGCAGAGAAAGCGGCCGTCGCCGGGCCGCCAACCACGTGTGGCATCTTTATCGGCGCAATCTCAAAGCCGCTGTGTTTCCTCCACTATTTCCGTGTTGCCTGCTGCGGAAAAGCGCATTCGGTGGTGCCTGAATCGGACATAAGCTCAAAAGTCCCTCGAAGGATCGGGACTAGCGACGCCTCCCAGGCTCGTTCCGCTAAGCCCTGTCGATTGCCCTATCCAAGAAAGTTGGAGCGGACAATTGGAAGCTCCTGGGCGGACATTTCAGTACGCCTTTGGCTTGAGAAAAGCCGCTTTCCCCGCATTTTTGGGCGGAAATTGTGAGGGCATCGCGGCGACGTGGTATCGACGATACCCATGAGCGGGCAATTGGGGATGCAAAATACGGAAAATTCAGCATGCATGACATGCAGTTGTTTCAAAATTCGAATGGAGTTAAGGGAGGGAAAAGGGAATCTCAAAGATATAAAAGAAGTCTGAATTCTCTGCATCGTGTCTTGAAAAACAGATCATCATCACACTCTTCACACATTCATACCAGCAAACTCCCCAGCAATCACAGTTTTCAAGTCACTATAAAGCAATTGATCAAATCTTATATCAAGAGTCTCATCATAAATCTTTGAAATGGACGCCTTCCACCCCTACGCTGATCTCTTCACCAACCCCAAGGGCCCTGGAGATGCCCGCCCCACCGCACTTCAAGTCATTGAGGATAGCAAGCTCGGCAACGAATGGACGGGTCGAGTCGTCCTCATTACCGGAGGCACTTCCGGACTCGGTCTTGAGACCGCCCGAGCGCTTCACACTGCCGGGGCCGACGTCTACATTACCGCTCGAGACTCCGCAAAGGCCAAGGGTGTCGTTGAAGAAATCACCAAGTCTTCCAAGGGTAACGGAAAGTTCGAGGTCATTGACATGAACTTGAGCTCCCTCGACTCTGTCAAGAAGGCTGCGCAGGCTTTCTTGGACAGATCAACGAAGCTCAACGTGCTTATCAACAACGCTGGTAGGTTCCACCACTGAAAGTCACTATTGCCGTTGAGAAATGCTAATTCTTTCCGCAGGCATCATGGCAGTCCCTGAGCCAACCAAGACCAAGGATGGCTTCGACGAACAATTCGGCGTCAACCATCTGGCCCACTTCACCTTTACCACATTGCTTCTCCCGATCCTCATCAACAGCAGCACACCTGAGTTCAACTCCCGCGTCGTAGCCATCACCTCCTCAGGCCACAGATTCTCTCCCATCAGATTTGACGACTACAACTTCACCAAGGGCGAGTACAACCCTTGGCTCGCATACGGCCAGTCCAAGACTGGCAACATTTGGATGTCCAACTACATCGACCGCGTCTACGGTCCCCGCGGAGTGCACTCCGTGAGCGTCCAGCCTGGAATCTGCACGACTCCTCTCCACGTGCACATCGACCCTGCGCAGGCTGAGACTTGGCAGTCAGACCCGGCGGTCGCAGCTGGCATTAAGACGCCGGAGCAGGGCGCCGCGACGCCTACTTGGGCTGCGATTGCTGACGTCTGGGAGGGCAAGGGCGGGAAGTATTTGTTTGACGTCGCTCTGGGTGGTCCAGCAGCCGCTGAGACTGCAATGTCAATGGCTGATCACGGATATGGGCCCCATGCTTTTGATGAGGGGGGAGAGAATAAGCTATGGGACCTTAGCTTGAAGCTTACTGGTGTCAAGCTAGAAGTTTAGATTTTCTTGGCATGCTTTGTATGATATAGAGGCTCTAGTTTTGTTTCATCTCTTGCGGGTTGCTTTGATAGACTGGTTTCCTATGTTCAATAGCAAAATACTACTCTATGTTATTCAACAGTTCCACTAAGAATAGGCTTGCGGACGAAAGCGCACCTTTGACTTTCCACTGAGGTAGTACTGATTCCAACTTCCGCCGATGAAGGACATTCGAAACCCGAAGTAGTCACTAAGTCATTAAGTTATTGTCAATTTCTTATTCATTTGTTGTGAAAAGTCTCTGAGTTGTCGGTTGAAGTGTCTCAATTGCCGACGTAGCGTCACATTGGCGTAAAGTAGCGCAGAGCAGCCGGTGGGATATGCATGAACGTACCATTTCACGCAGGCTTTCATAAATACATGCGCTTTTAATCAGAAATGAATGACTCTAGCACCAGCGTCCAATAAAAATAGCGCACGAAATATCCATGAGTTCATCACACCCAACCGTACTAAGCATTACTCGATATCTTACGAGACACCTCGAACAGACAACAATCCAGTATCCACCCAACGTGCTTGCTTGAAGTGATTCGAAACCAAGACTGCTTGCGAATGATCATTTGTATTCGTCGGCCTCGGAAGCCAAAACTCGAGAAGATGCGAACCGGTCGGGTTGCTCGGCCTACGAAAGCACCGGAGTTTACGGATCAGTGCCCTTGCGGTAGTTGAATTGAGTTTGATTGCTAGACCGAGCCACTCGGGTTACCTTAGCTCAACTCTTGTGCGCGTGCAACCCGGTGGGAGACGTTTAAAATGCGGGGGATTCGCCGTTCAACACTGTTCTGATCTCTGCTTCTTCTTCGCTTCATTTGGACCTCACATCATTGTTTGTCCAACGTCAATGTGTGGGATGATGTGGAGCACCCTGGCCCAACAAATGCGCCACACATTACTGTTAGGCTTCATAATGTCAGTACTGCTCGCAGTAGAAGGCGTTGCCTCCTCGACCGCTGGTGATGTTTGTTCGGCTCTTGCTACGACATTACCAGCCGAGGCGTTCCTGGCGCCGAACACAACCGGATACCAAGCTATCAAAGATAACTACTGGAGCCAAACTGCCGGCAGCCTGAGCCCGATTTGCATCACTCGTCCCAAAGACGCACAGCAGGTGGCATCCATCGTCAAGATACTGTCTTCCTCCGGCAAAGATGTCCGACTAGCCATCAAGAGCGGAGGTCATGGCTCATCGCCGGGTTGGTCAAACACCGACGGTGGCGTCCTTATCTCGCTTGACTTGATCAACGGGACCCAAAATGTGGCCGACAAAGGCCATGCTGTCGTGGGAACCGGTGCACGTTGGGTGGATGTGTACAAAACATTGGAAGCCGAGAAGGTGACAGTCATAGGGGGCCGGTTCTCAGCAATCGGTGTTGGCGGCCTTCTCGTCGGAGGCGGTCTCAGCTACTTCAGCGGGTTACACGGACTCGCATGCGACAACGTCCTCAACTATGAGGTTGTTCTTGCCGACGGAACTATCGCCAACGTCAATCAAACGTCCGAGCCTGACCTCTTCCGCGCACTCAAGGGCGGCGGTAACCAATTTGGCATTGTGACGCGCTTCACTCTCAAGACCTATCCTCTCGAGTCGCAGATATGGGGCGGCATTCTGTCCTTCTCCATCGACAAAGCTGAAGAGGTCTTCAACGCTACGCAGACCTTCAGTGCGAAGTACGACCCCAATTCACACATCTACCTCAGCATGGGAGGCGGCGCAAATCCACAGTTGTCCTTCCTCAACGTGTACGTCTTTTACAACGGCCCCTCTCCACCTGCTGGGGACACCAGCCCCTTCGCCCCTTTCTACGCGGCCAAGCCTATGGCAGACAGCACCACCGCACAGAGTTATTCGGCCCTCATTGCATCAAACAACAATGGAAATCTGCCTCTCAAGCGCTGGCTGATCGGTGGCCACACGTTCCCGAACCTTGAGGCGCCGCATGGGGGTAGCCTTTACCTCAAGCACTGGCAGAATTTCCGTGACAAAGCCAACGCCACGGCGGCCGGGGACGTAGGTCTGCTCTTCTCCATGGCACTTGTCCCAGTTCCCGCCCGCGTCATGAGCGCGGGCGAGAATGTGACGGGCGTCAAAAATGTGATGGGTCTCGAGCCAGACGCTGGCGACACTGCGTGGATCGACTACTCACTCGCATGGGGAGAGGCGAAAGACGACGCGAAGATGTTCGGGTTCGCCGAAGAAATGAGCAAGGAGGGTGATTCGATGGCGACGACCTCTGCCCCCGGCGTGCTCAGTTCGAATGCTGTTACTGGATCTGCAGCCGTCAAGAACGCAGACTTCTATCGGACGAACCCAAGGTACATGAACTATGCACTGCTGAATCAACCTGTGCAGGCGAGCTACGGCCAGGAGAGTCAAAAGTTCTTGCGGGATGTGCAGAAGCGATATGATCCAGCTGGTCTGTGGAGGCGGGACGGCGGGTTTCTATGGGATTGATGGAATTGCCTTGGTTAAAGCTGTTTACAAAGACCGTGTAGTAGATAACCATACTTAGAAATCGACGTTCTCAACCACTTCCCGACGTAGTATCTCTGCATCCTCAGGTAGAAGGAACCCTGACTTCACCTGTTCATTGATAGCACGTCCTGCAACTGATTGATAGTTTCCTACAGATCCATACAAGTTTCGAAGCTTCTTCTCACCAAACGGCCATTCAGAACCTATTTCAATCAGATTCAGTCGAGCGACTTTTTAGAAACGACCGTGCGAATGACTTACCCCAGTACCAATTTGGTCTCCCTTTCGGGGTCGCCGCGACGACTCTGGCAAGCGGCGCTTCCATGTGCACCGTCCGAACGCCCCCAACAGCATTGCCATGCTCATCCCGCAAGATTTCGTCGCTATCTTCAATTGTGTATATAGTCGAGCTTGGTGGCGGGGGAATGGCGACCTCACCAGTCCATTTCTCGATCATATCAAAGATAGCATGGTAAATGAAAGAATTCGCAAAGGTGCTCCAATTCGCACCGTGAAGTTCAGCAACAGACCAGCGCTCAAGCTCGCGATCAGACGCATATCTTGATTCCCTATGGGCCATGCCGGCCACTTCATACAGTCGGAATGCGTCGCTGTCAGGTCTCCGATGCTTCGTGCCTCTCATTTGCCCGCTTACTCCGCAAGGTAGTCTCACCGAGAGGAACTCTGCCTCGCCTAGGAGCTCAATGATCTTTGCGCCGGGGACATCAGGAAGGGCGCTGCCGCCTGACTGACAAGGAATGAACGCATCGAACGGCAGGTTCCCGTCGGGTAGACGCAAGTTAGAGGAATGAGTGATGAAGCGTCTGGTGAGCCCCCCGGTCTGTGATAGTCCGGTCAACACTACACGAGTAGCCGTCAAACCCAGGTCACCCGAGCGAAGTGCATGAGAGGCTTGGGTTATGATTCCGGGCGATTGTGTCGTTGCTGGCCACCATTGAGCTTTGAATGTGTCGTACGCATCTCGGAGCAACTCTTTGGTAGCAGACGCCACGAAAGGAATCATTTCCCGAAACTCGTCTGACAAGGGGCTCGGAACGAAGTGCATGTCCTTGTAACGCGAAGGATTTTCACGCTTGATGTTGCCGAGGGCCGAAGGAGCTTGAGGGTCGACCTCTAGCCAAGCATGGCCTCGGAAGCCGTCAGCGGTGCCAAAAACAGCAGGATTCAGGTAGCTTACCGTTACGCATCAACCAACGATTAATATGTCTCCAGATACTGGTTCCACCCCACAAGTGTGAAGGCTCTAAGACTACAAAGCCGGTGAAGTCGGAGTTGCTTGCTGGGCAGCGGAGAAGCAGGCGGGTGCAGTACGACTCGCCAGCCGCAGTGCCGCTCATGAGATATTCGCGACTCGTATAGTTATACTCTCCGAGAAGATCCACATGGTATGGCTCAACAATAACGGCGTGAGAAGTTACCGTTTCGGGAAGAAACTTGATTTTCGGCAACCCAACGATGGCCTCAGCCACTGGCTGGTCAGTCTTGGTGGCCAACATGACGTGTCGGAGGAAGCTGAAAAGATCGCAGACCTGGCTGTTTGTCAGAGGGTTTCAAACCAGAAGCCAGTAGAGCTATCTGAATTATCTTATATGTCCTTCGGCGTATATGTCGATATGCATCGCGTCTTGCCGCCGACAAGATCCCGTGACAGACGACTTACACAAGCGGCCGATAGTGTCACATGACACAAGTTCCGACATAGTCGGTCATCATCACAGCCAATGAATTAGACCCACCAGAGATTGCCGATTGAGTCGGACTCCGTTACCTCGGAGTCTCTACAGGTTAAAGTACCAGGGAAGACATTTCTTAAAGATGATCACCCCAGACTGAATGGAAGGGCCGTTCGAATCTTGGCGTTCCCTAACAATCTTCTGTTGTTCAAGATGTCTGCCCATATCCACGACCATCAACCCCACGCAAAAGACAAGGATCAATCCGGCAGCCATGTCGAAATTGATATCGTAAATGGTCAATCTTCTAATATGAAGGTGTACGGAATCTCCGAGTTGACAAACATCACGGAAGAGGAGAACAAGCACGCGAAGAGAAAAATTGACCGGATCATGCTTCCCCTGATGGGTCTCTGCTACGTCTTTTCTGTACGCCCATTCTGGAGCATCTAATCCTGCGACAATGAGCTGATTTCGTCATGGCAGTTTCTTGACAAGACGCTTCTCAATTACGCCTCCATCTTCGGAATAAAGGAGGCACTGAAGCTGGAAGGCACCGACTACAGCTGGCTGGGGAGGTTGGTGCTGTAAAGTCCTCGTAACTGGACGATCGCATTTGGCTTACATTGTTTCCAGCATCTTTTACATAGGTTACATGTTCGGATCCATGATGTGGTCCAAGATTGTGCATCGTTGGCCCCAGCATGTTGGCAAGTTCGTCTCCGGCGCTGTGTGCATCTGGTCTATAATCGTTCTCTTGACCCGTAAGAATGATTCCCGATCTATCCTTTTTGGGTGTATCATGTGCTGATGGTCAATGGAATACAGCTCTTTGCTTCAATTTTGCGGGAATCATGACTGTTCGGTTTTTCTTGGGTCTCATGGAGTCAATCATCGGGCCAGTCTTCGTCATCATCACTAGCAATTGGTGGACACGACCGGAGCAGGCATTCAGAACTGCATTTTGGTTGGGAGGCACACCAGTCAGTTGGAAACCATAAGTTTCAAGACACAAGGACTAATAATACAGGTCGGAAATTTCCTCGGAGGAATCTTGAGTTACGCCTTGGGCACAAGTCAGTTGCCCCTGCATCTGTACGGCATGCATCTAAGCTGACTGCTCGCTTCTAGTCCATGGGTCGATCGCAACATGGAAGATTTTCTTTATCTCTTTTGGTTCCTTGAGCTTTGCATTTTCGCTTGTTCTCATGTACTTCATGCCTGACCATCAAGCCAATGCAAGGTGGCTGAGTGAGAGGGAAAGGAAAGTAGCCATCGAGCGAGTAAGAGAAAACCAGACTGTCACATCTAACAACCAATGGAAGTGGGATCAATTTTGGGAGGCTCTGAGAGACCCGCAGACGGTGTTCTTTTTTGCCACAGCAATGTGAGTAGTCTCGGTGCAACTCTACTTATTGACTGGCGTCAAGTTGAGTTTCTGACACCCTCACGTTGCTTAGGGGAAACACCATGCCATCGACCTTTGCTAGCCAGGTAAGATCTCAAGCTCAATGACCCTCATTCTGGAATCCAAATTGACGTATCTTTCAGTTCTCCAGCCAGATTGTCAAAGGCTTTGGTTTCTCTACTATCGCTACGACAATGATTTCAACCTGCCCCGCAGCTGCCATCCAGCTTGGCTCCTTCCTCTTCTTTTCTTGGCTCGCGTCTCGTCGGAAGAACATTCGACTTCTTCTGTCAATAGTTGTTTCAGTGCCGCCTCTCATTGGGGCTTCTCTGCTCCACGCACTTCCAAACTCAAATAGAGCCGGCCGACTCGCGGGCTACTATCTCACTTACACGTAAGCCTAATCCTGGTATCGAAAGCGACGCTCAACTTAACTCGAACACAGACACAGCATGTCATTTACGCTCAATGCGGGTCTCATGGCATCAAACTACGCAGGTAACACGAAGAAGTCGACTGCGTCGGCAATTGTGTTTGCGGGTTGGGCTGCTGGTCTAATCGCAGGTCCTCGTAAGTAAGCCCGGGAGATTGAGAACAAGAACCCGATCAACTGATGATGCGACAGAATTCTTTTTGGAGAGCGAGGCTCCGATATACAACATGGCTTTCAAAATGTTGAGTGGGTGACCCGTGCTTTTCGTTGACTTGAGCTCATCTCATCTGAACAAATTAGTGGTCTGCTACGCTCTCATGATCGTGGTGCCGATCTGCCAGATTTCCTGGTACAGACGCGAAAACTCACGGCGTCAGAAATGGGCTGAACAACAGAACTTTAGCGTCTTACCTGGAGCACGGCCTGATTTTACGGATAAGACGGACTTCGAGCAATCGGAGACCTTTAGGTATGCCATGTAGTGGCCCGTGGAAAATAGGTCAGTAGTACAGACAATCAATTATTCACTGCAAGATGCCACGTGATGTTACACGATGGTTTCGCTGATGAAGGACTCAATCCTTATTCGTACTGTTACGTCCCCTTAGCCATCATCCTCTGTAGCGTCCTAATCATGGTTCCTCACTTTGTTCCTACCATCTTTCCCACCGGTGTTGTTCTCGTCGATGGTATTTGACTATTCGCCTGGCGATGTGTACTCTAGTATCAGTCCAGATAGGAATCAACACTTATTGAAATTGTCTGCTCGCTCAGCAGAGCACACGCTGCATATACATTGACGACATATGACCGTGTCTCGCTCAAAGTCAAAGTAGCAATAAAATCGATTAATGAACCATTGATGGTTTGACTTGGCTTGTCGTTTATCAAAAACAAGTTCTTCTAGTTAACTATAGACTCTCTGAGTGTCACGAGGACCGGCTACTCGCAAACGTATCAACCAGGATGACCCCGCTGATTAGCCACGGGACATGAGAGGCATAGCGCGTGCGGGGGCGGAGGTCATAGGAGCTATTAATACCGACCGTGTTCGCTCCCTGATTGTTCGTCACACATGATTCATCTTTTGGCAGCCGACAACAAGCGACCTACGAGGAACAACAAGTTCCTTGAAATTGATCAATGCCACAAAACACTGTTGCATCTGTATCTTGAGGACTCTGGGCCAAAAGAGTATCTCGATAATCGTTCTCTTTCATAGCTAGTGAAATATCATTTTCACTACACAACAATGACCATCGTGAGGAAAAGCCCACACGTCGGTAGGTTCTCTTGAAAGAGAAGTCCACGACGTTAGCTGACATTAGCGTAGCATGCTATACGTGCAAGACACGTAAGGTTCGCTGCACTAAGGCCGGTTGTTCAACATTATATACAGAAGCAGATAAGCCTTCGACATGCTCCAATTGCAAAAGGCTGGGATTCCAATGCCAGTGGCGGGCACCAGAGCCTGGCGAGGATTATGATCCGCCACCAAAACGAAGGCGGACGATTGGTCAACGTCGGCAGAAATCGCGAACCGCAGAGAACGGGCCCCTGTCCTCAGTTGATCCCTCGCCAGGTGTGACGGAAGCGAACAACGAGAACAATACACCCGTGTTCAAACAACCGACATCGACGATGACGCGAGACCAACCTTCAGGAGACGTTGACCGTGTATCTCGTCAGTCTCCTAGCACTCCGAACAGTCATTCCACCACTCTTGGGTTGGACCTCAGCTTCGAGGCCGATTGTTTCGGTTTCGATCTTGCAGGCGAGAGCTTCGATGACTTCTTCCCTTTCCCAGCTTCTGCGGGTTTGGCAGATTTCACGGGTGTCGACTCCGCTGCTGTTTGGCAGTCTGCGGGGGACAAGCCCGGCCCTCTTCTTGCTGAGCCCTCTGTTCAGAGCCATGGCGAGGTGTCGGACGTCATCAACGACGACAACCGCCACTTAATCCAACATTACTTAGAGGTCATCAAGGGCTACTCCAAAGTAGACGACCGCGCGAAAGAGTCCAGCAATCTGTTCGTCTCGGCGTTCACGCAGTCGCTCACATTTCCACCTCTTCTCTATGCTATACTGGCTTTCTCGGCCTCCCACCTCTCAATCAATGACCCGACTTTTTGCGATGGAGCCTCCAGATTCAACCAGCTGGCCGAGGAAACCTTTTGTCAATACAGAGAGACTCATGCAAAAGAGATTGCAAGTCTTCTCTCAGCCCTTTTCATCCGGATCAAACAGCTGCATGTCATGGGTGGCAGTATGGACGCTCTCTTCGATCTCATGACGGAGGTTGTCGAAATTGTATCGACCAAAGAATGCGAAAGGGCGCTAGCTGACCCAAACAGTCTCGTCCGACGAATAGTCCTTCGTCTCGCTCTGCTAGACGCGCGCGGTACATGCTTTCGATTGGGACGTGGTAAGCTTGTAAGAGCTCTCGAAAGAATACCTGCTTTGTCGTTCCTTTTCGCTTTCAACACCTCCGTCGTCTCTACTCCGTCTTATAGCCTACTTCGAGCAGACATTCTCCGCCACAGAATTGGTGAGATTGATGCTAGACTTCACGATCAACTCGAGGCAGAGTTTGCCAGTAGCGCGCCTGTAAGAACTGCGGAGATCAAGTTACTCTACGAGAACATTCGGAGGGAGCTTGAGCGCTGCGACCGTGATAGCCCTCGGTCGACGGGAGCCCAGGCTTCTGATATCTCAACGAATGAGGTTCTTGGCACAGCCGAGTACAACTATCATATAATTTCATCGGCTCTGCACTCAGCCATTTTATACCTCTCACAAGTCTACGTAAGTCAACTCCTATGTTACTCTGGATGAGTCCGTTCTCACGTGGTGTAGCCGATGCCAATCTTTGACGTAAATCAATCAATATCCAACATCCTCCGGCATCAACTCAGGATCCAACACGACCCATCGCGAGCCAACTCGCCGCCGTCCATCCTGCCTTCCTCGATGTTCTTAGCCGGCTTGTCTACCACGGACCCCATATACCGTGACTGGGTCATCAAAACGTTGCGAGAGGCAGAACCTTGGGGTGTTTACATCAAGAAGATGAGATTGCTTCTGGAGGCAATTCACACCATGCAAGCTGGCGGAAAGAAGGTTCATATTTGTGACGCCATGGATCAGGTCACTGGTAGGTTCTTGATGTAGCTTATGTTAAGTAATCCTTCGGACTCGCACCATCACCTCGATCACTTACGTATATTATCTCGGTCACCGAACGGTCTTCGAGAATATGTGGTTCTCATGTGACACATCGAATGCCAGAATGTGATGTCATCTCGAGCTCAGATCTACGTGTCCCCGAGAAGACAGTTACTTAAGGCAGCACTTGTAAGATGGCTGAACAGGCAAAAACAGGAACCTTTATTCATAGTTAAAACACCATATCTTTGAATTTAAAAGCAAGCGGATTGAAATACCCCATAGCCCCAAACCTCAATCATGGCCTACGGCGTTGCATCCCGATTAGCCAGCCGAGCGGCTCTCCGACCGGCCGCATCCGCCCTCCGCACGGCATCAGCAGCCTCCGCCCCGCTTACCCGGTCTTTCACGGCATCGACCCCGGCAGCCTCCACAGCCGCCGCGCGACCAAAGGTCATGCTTGAAGATGAGAACGGCTACGGTTTCATCAGGCACAACCCGCGGGACCCCAAGCCCCGCACAAAGTCGGTGACGGAGATCCGAGGTCCTTACTACTCGGTCATGGGCAAGCGATATCTTGAAGATGTTCTCGAGACGTGAGTGCACCCCCGACGTACCTCATGAAGGTTCTGTATCTCACACTCACTCCCAGGATGGGTCATTATGTGGATGGCCTCAAATTCGCCGGCGGCTCCTTCTCCCTATTCCCAGAGGACAAACTTAAGGAACTCATCGATCTCGCCCACCACCACGACGTCTACGTCTCCACGGTGCGTACCATCCCCAATTCGACCTAACAAAACCGTCAGGGCGGTTGGATCGAGCACGTCCTAACCCAATCCGCCCCCCTAACCGCCGTCGACCGCTACCTCGAAACCTGCAAACGCCTCGGCTTCGACGTCATCGAGCTCTCCACCGGCTTCCTCTCCCTCCCGCCGTCCGACTGGCTGCGCCTCGTCGAGCGCGTGCAGTCCTTCAACCTCACCCCCAAGCCCGAGATCGGGATCCAGTTCGGCGCCGGCGGCGACACTTCATCCGCCGGCCTCGAGAGCATGGGCAGCCAGTCCGACCCTTCCAAGCTCGTCGACCTCGGCAAGCGCTTCATCGACATGGGCGTCGAGCGCATCATGATCGAGAGCGAGGGCATCACCGAGAACGTCGCGTCCTGGCGGACGGACGTGATCCAGAAGATCCTGTGGGACCTGCCGATGGAGAAGGTCATGTTCGAGGCGGCGGACCCGGCGGTGTTTAACTGGTATGTGAGGGAGTTTGGGGTTGATGTGAATCTGTTTGTGGATCACTCGCAGATTGTGCAGTTGAGCGGGTTGAGGGCTGGGATTTGGGGGATGGCGGACACGTTTGGGAAGATTACTACTTTCCGATGAACGAAATCCAATCTTGAAGGGTTCTTCTCAAATACTCTCCCAGGTTAAGGAAGTTTCGTAGTGAGAGATTCCGCAGCAGTATTCTCCGATGATACTGCCGTAAAAGTTTAATCAAGCGTGTTTTTGAGCTACTAAGAGCTGCCTGAAAGCTTGCTGCCAGTCGAAGGTATTACCTCAGATTCGGCTCACCATAATCCGAATAATGCGGGCAGCTCGCGGCCGCACATGCGTTTGATTTTCGAAACCGAAGCTGAGGAAATAAAGCCGTTCACGATGTTGAAGTCGCAGACGGCAGAATCCAGCCGTCCCCCCATCGTGTGCGTATATCGAGACCAACGAGTCCACGCGGCCGCCGACTGGTGATAGTTTCAACCCCCAAAACGCCCCGCCTTGCACTCCTCCACCCTCATGAGATTCCTATCATGCAAAATTTGGCGCTCAAAAACAGTAGGAATGTGTGCAATAAGCATACGCGTTCACGCCCATCAAACCTCCCATCCGGCAGTCCTCTCCCGAGCCCGGTGCGGTATCGCTAACCACACCAAAAGGCCTCGTCATCACGCCTCCCCTCCCGTTCCGTGTTATCCGGCGCCTCACCCGACCACCCGGCCCCGACCGCCGCCTTCCGCCCATCCGTCGACCGGCCAGGCTCCCACAAAGTGAACCCCGGTCCCGACTCGGCCAACCCCAAACCCCCTTTTCCTCCCATTCTCCATTGTAGAGAAGTTCCAGACGCCCATCGCACAGGAATCTAGACCTGTTCCATGCTCCAACTTCCAGCGGAGCCGCCTCACTCACTCCAAACAACCCACACCTCGGCATATCACGATCTCATCTGCACACCCTTCGCTGCACTACAACAGAAACGTCCCCCTCAGGGTCTCACAGTCGTTCGAGACGGTGGATTTCCGTTACATACAAACCCTTTCCAGTGGCTCCCCCCGTAGGAAAAAATTCCAGAACGGAGCTAAAGGACCTTCGCTCAGGGGCTAAAATCAGGCCAAGCTTTCTCGGTCCGCCAATGTACTTGGCGCACTCACCCCGGGGGGGACAAGAAAGAAAAGTCGCGACATCAGGCTTAATGACGTAGCGACCAGATGAACATAAGAGGAAAATGTAGATAAAACGCGAAAAAAAAAAGGCCCAAATAGGACCACAAACATGGCACGATGGGCCCCCAATCCAACCCAATATCCTGCGATCGAATCATGCCCGCCAATAGGAACCCGTCGGAGCATCTAACCGGAGTCGAGGAGCCTCCGTCTGTAACAACCGCGCAAATTGAAATCGAAATGAGCCGCCGTTTTACTACCACTACACCACCAAAAAAAATCTAATCAATCACATACACCCATCCAGATTGAAACAAACCACCCCAAGAGATCATCGTCATCCATCCTTCAATTCCCCCAATCCACCATCGGTTCTCCCAATTCGCCCCCAAACCCATCATCCGTCCCCTTCGGATGAAGAAAAGAACATTCTTCCAGGAATTCAATCCCCCAAAATCCCGCGTATTGCTCCTCCTCCCATCGCAGTGGAACCCCGGACCACCGTTGCGAAATTGTCACACCCGAGTTTATTCAAATAGAGTTGGGCAACGTCCCCACCCTCATCCAACTTCAGATAAATTACCACACCTTGGCGACCGCAACAGGGGACCGTCCGTTTGTCAAAAGCCCGCACAGTCTGCGACGGGGGCGTGACGCGCAATCACCCCGCGGCAGGCCTGAGTGGATTTTCTTAGGCTCGGCAAGAGAATTGCCGACAGGAGATCCTCGTCGAGCTGGCTCGTAAGCTGCTGACTGAGTTGTGGTGACGGATGCGAAAAAACATGTTTTTACGGCTTATCTTGGTTGGTGATGGCTTCACGTACGTTAATAGGCACAATCCTTCATCACTTCAAGGGCCCATGGATCAGAGTTTTTAGAACATGTATGTTGGGTATATTTATCCCAGTATCAGCGAAAGCTTTCCTGCTCTACCTCTCGGCAGTTTTTGTGTAAAGGCCAGAATTACAAAGGTGGCTAGACCCAAAATGTTTCTCCAGCGTGGGGAAGTGAAAGCGAATGGTCTAGAGAATCCAAAAGTCGGTTCCCTAGACATGAAGAAATAATAATATACGCCACCCATTGCCCGTTGCCCTTTCCTGAACGCCTTACTGTGCAGCATAGTACTCATTTAATGTACGTGCGGCCGTGAATGCTTGTAAACATGCAAAGCATCTCCCATGTCGCTCCCGACTCCGCTTCTCTTGATCCGTATGCAGTGACGCCACGTGAGCTAGAGCTCAGATGACGAGTCCCTTGCCGATGCCCTGTACTGTGAAGCCCAGCTTTTCAAGCTCAGGTCCGGAGACGACGTTACGTCCGTCAAGCACAAGGCGAGGGCGCTTCATGACAGAGGCGGTCCACTCCCAGTCGATGGGGTCGCCGAGGTCTTCACTCGCGGCGTCGAAGTTGCAGCCCTTGCAGTTTTCGGGGCAGGCGTTCTCGGGCTTCATGCGCTTGAGGGGGTCGACGGGAGTGTGCGACGCTCCGCGAGAAACGAACTTCTCAAGCTCGACGACGTCCATCTCAGACAAGGGCGCCTCCTTGATGAAGGTAGCAGCCTCCTCCTTGGAAGCCTCGTTGCTGCTCCACATGGAAGAGCGGCGAGCAGAAGCCTGGGCCTTCTTGGGGTAGCGGAAGTGGTACCAAGGGGTCAGAATGCACATGGCGCTGGAGCCGTGGACAGTCTCGCGCCACGTGGAGCGGACCTTGACGCGATCCAGAACGCGCTGGTCCTTGATAGAGTGGCGAACCTCATCCATGACCTCGACGGGGTCGCAACCGGGGTCGAAGATGGCGATCTCGCTGGGCATCTCGTGGGCGAGCTCCGCAATAATGTGAACAGCAATGCTGTTACGGGTGTCGTTGGTGTTCTCCTTGAAGGCGAAACCAAGAATGGCAACCTTCTTGCCGCGGAGGTTGCCGTTCAGAGCGCGGTGGACCTTCTGAGCGAAGCGCTCACGCTGGTACTTGTTGATATCAAGGACACCCATCCAGTAGTCGGCAACGGTGTCCAAGTGAAGAGTGCGAGCCATGTAGGTCAAGTTGAGGATATCCTTCTCAAAGCAAGAGCCACCAAAACCGACACCAGCGTGGAGGAACTTCTTGCCCAGGCGAGAGTCGGCGCCAATACCCTGGCTAATCTCCGAGACATCGGCACCGAGCTCTTCGCAAAGGGCGCTGATGCTGTTGATGCTGCTGATACGCTGAGCCAGCATGGCGTTGGCAACCAGCTTCGTCAGCTCGCTGGACCAGGTGTTCACGGTCAGAATCTTGGACTCGGGGACCCAGGAAGCGTAGACGCCCTTCAGAGCGTTGGCAGCACGAATGCCAGCAGGAGTCGTAGAGCTGCCGATGAGCATGCGGTCGGGGTGCATGAGGTCGCGAACGGCCGTTCCCTCGGCAAGGAACTCCGGGTTGGAGACAATCTCGAATTCGGCATCGGGCTGGTATTGGGCCATCTGTTCCGAAATTAGTCACTGTCCCAAACTTTCCTGCATCGTGCTCCCTTGCGGCTCTGTCCCGAGAACCCGGCTTGTGGGGGGAAATCCGAATGCTGTGCCGCAAGGGGCTGACTGGCGCCCATTACAATCGCACGTGGGAAAAGCAACTTGTTCATGTCATCACCGGTGTACTTACAATCTCCTTGATCATGCGGGCAGTTCCCGTAGGAACGGTGCTCTTCTCGACAATAACAGCGCCGGGTCTAGCGTACTTGGCCACGGTTTCGCTGGCACCCTCGAGAGCGCTCAGATCGGCGGTGTAGCCAGCTCCGAGACCGTACGTCTTGGTGGGCGTGTTGACGCAAATGAGGACAATGTCGGCCTCACCAATGCAGCGCTGAACGTCGGTGGTGAAAACAAGGTTGGGCTTGCGGGAGCCGAGCTTAAGGGACTTGCCAATGGCGGGGAGGAAGGCGGTCGTCTCGTTGGTGCCATCGCGGGCAATGCGAACAATCTTCGGGAGGCCGGCCTCGTGGATGGGAAGGTGAGGAGAGTTCCACGCAGCAATGCGGTCGGAGTTGAGGTCGACAACGTTGACAGTCAGGTCGGGGTTGTGGAGAGCTACCAGAGCAGCAGTTGGGCCACCTGCGAATGTGGTTAGCTCGATCTTGACTCAGTCGAATTCGAGTTGTCGATTTGACGACGACATAGAAGCGGCTGTGTGTGTAAGTCGCTGGCGCGGCTGCTCGCGGCTTAGACTCGCAAAGCTCATGATGATGACTACAGCCACTGGAGATGCGCTGCAGATGCAGAGCAGTCCTTGTGTGCAAGGACCTAGCGTAGCCAGGATGGAGGGTCGACGAGAGTCATGTTAGGGCAAAAGAAAGGAGAGTGAAGCTGACAGCTGCCACCCGTGCGTTACTTACCAACGAAACCAGCACCAACGAAGCAGATGTTCTTGACGTCCATGGGAGGAAGAGGCTCGAGGTCGGCAGAGCTCGTTGTCGCGTTCTTCAGCTCAGGGCTGCGAGGTCTGGAGGCGGGAGGAGAAGAGTTGGGGGTGCCGGTGCCCGAACCGGCATCAGAGTGGCCCGGGGTGCCGTCGGCGGGTGATTGGGAAACCATGCTGCCGATGGTTGAAGACGAATCTGCGGTGACGAGGCCTGCGCGCGCGAAGCTGGCAGCCATCGATTAACTAGCTCTGCTGGTCAGAGCCGTCGGCGGATGCAAAGGGCAAACGGGTTGTGTTTCCCGAATGGCTGATGGTAACGACTGGCGTTGTGTGCGAGACGAGGCGGCGGTGGTGTGTTGTTGATTTTGTGTTTCCGAAGAGGAAACCGGTGGATTAGAGAGGCTTTTGTGTAGACGTCGATGTTGTTTGGGACTGGAAAGCCAGGTGTGCGGGCGGATATTCCGGTCTAAGTGAAACGAGCGGAATGATGATTGACGTTGGGTGATTGGGCTGTCTATTTGAGGCGGCGAGAGTGCCCTTTTTGAGTGTGGAGAGCTGGTGCTGGGGATTGATGAAGTCCTGCGGACCAGGTGTGTTGCGGATAGGAGGAGAAACCGGTCTGGTCTGAATCCCTGGTCGATGCCTGAGAGGGGAGGGGGGGGTTCAGGAAGAGAGAGAAAAAAGCGAGACGGGTTTCTGAAAAGTCGAGGAGCTGATTTCCCTTGCTTGGCTTGGCAATCGATCTTTGCTTCCTTTTTAAAGTGGCTTCTCAGACGGGGTCTCTCGCTCTGGTGAATTGAGGGACGTGAGTGACGGCCGGAGCAAATTCACTGGACTGGGCGGGAATCGGGAGAGTGGGTGCGGCGGGTATTGTACGTATTGGCGTATGTAGACGTAAGACGCGGTACAGCCAATGTAGTAGACGTGGGAGCGAAAGTGGGATTGAACAGTGACACTAACGCTCAAACCGGGTTCACATGGAGGTGGCGCCCGTTGTAAGAGGTTGTAGATGCTGATCTGGATCTGGAGCTGGAGGTAGCGAGCGATGCGGCCGGAGAGGTGAGATCAATGTCTTGCGCGCCCGAGGTGAATTCGAAGGGAAGGGCGGGATGTCCGGGTTTAAAGTGTTGTTGATTGATGCGCCTGAAAGGTGGGCAAAAAAAGAAGAACAGTTCAGGAGGGAGGCGTGGAGCGAGCGGCAGGTTTATTGAACCCGGGGAACCATTCAATCTCCAACGAACGTGACGGAATAGTAGCAAAAGCAGCAAGCAGGTGGACGTCTGGACGAGTACACGCGGGTAACAGCAAGCAACGAAGCGGGCTGGGTGGCAGTGGGAGAGAGTGGGCAAGGCCACAGGGGCTCTTTCTTGATATATCCTCAAGGTCTTGGCTCTTCTTATTTTTGCCTGCGTCCCTCCTTCTCGACGGTGCACTCGGCGCTTTGCAGAGTGTACCTACCGTATTGCTGTAGTACTACGAATAGCACGCAGTAAAGTACTCTGTAGGAGAGTAAGTACCTTATTCAGTGTACGGAGCAGATACTGTGGGTTGCGGGCCTGGGACCGCTGAATTGGACGGTGGGAAAGGAGACGGGGGACGGGATGGGATGGTTTAGGATGGGATGGGCAGTGGACAGGATGGGACGGGGAACGCAAGTGGATTGGATGGGCGGGTGAGAATGAGGGCGCATGGCATGGAGAGAGAAGGAGATAGGCATAGCCATGGGCATCAGATCCTTGTTCGACGAAGCAGGAGGGGAGGAGCAATTCGCATCCCATCCCCAGTGATCCCAGAGACCAGACCAGTTGGCCACTGAGATTCGATCATTGGGAAGAGGGAACCAGGACAGGGGAGAGGGAACGGCCGGGGGGTGGTGGCCAGGAACTGAGGACTGGGACTGGGACTGGGACTGGGACTGGGACTGAGACTGGGTCCGGGTTGATGGGCTTTTCCACTCCCAGAATAGTGAAAGTCATATGGGCAGTCATTCAATGTGAGGTGAGGTACCTGACGGATACTCCATGCATCCATACAGCTTGCAACTGCTGCGTGGCAGTGACTGACTGACGGTGACGACGACTCCTGATGACTGAGGAAAGCCTGCCTTCAATGCCTCGCCTGCCTTGTGTTGATGACAGACTCAAGGAAACAGTACGGAGATACACGAAGGTGAGATGTTCTTACCCAGACATGCTATGGAACAATCAGGCAGGTACTTGGCCATGTGGAAGGAAGAAGCCAAAAGAAAGAAACAAAAGTGCAACTGCAATGTGTTCGGTACGTATCTCGGGAAGAAAAAGACGAAATGCAAGAGCAGCCGCCTCGGTGATTTGCGATGTGCGCACCTTTCGCCTTGGAGACTCTTGGCCTTATCGCACGGCAACGTTTCCACCGCCTGAAGCTTGGCACTCGGTACGGCAGCCGTGTCGAACCCAGCACACCTTCTTTTTCTTTGCCTTGCATCAGTAGCAGCACGGAAGGATGAATTGTCAAAAATAAAAAAGAATGAGCCCAGGGATGGCAGCCGATAGGCACGCATGCATGTACTGCAGCTGGATATCAAAGTACATACATACATTGCGGCTGTCATCTATCGTCAGGTACAGTCACAGACACCAGGCGACAGCATCGTACGCTGTGGCCACTGGGCAGGGCAGCAAGGAAAAAAGAACACGCACGCGGGGGTCTCCGGATGGCTGCGGCTCCTGCGACGATGGCGGGATGCCCCGGACACTTGCAGCATCACGTACAATGAGGATGGCGTGGAAGGGAGGAGTTGCGTGTCCTCCGTTTTGAAGTCGAGGGGCTCAGGGCCTGAGTGTAGGACGAACGACGGGAAGGGCTTGGTCCGGTCCCTGAAGTCGAGCTTGGCTTTTGGGGGGTCTGGCGATGATCATTCTGTGCTGCTTGCAAAGGGGTGGAACGCCTCGTTGCATCTGCCGGTAATACCTGTTTGGCCCAACAGAGTACTGCCTTTTCATCATCATCATGAAGTTGCATGCTGCTGCAGATGGATGCAAAAGGCTGGCTCGATACCACCGACTATCAAAGGCGTCAAACCTGCGGTGTAAATCTGGCCCCAAACGTGCAGCTAATTGACTAATGACAAGACTTCCATTACGCGGTCCCATGTTTCCAAAATGAAAAAGAAAATGACGGCGAGGGGGAAAACGCAGCCAAAATTCAAAACGGACCGGCGGGACGGCAGCATAGCACCCCAACTGAGACTGCAACAAGTCTGCAAGTACCTCACACTGCACTCACATTGCACGACATGTTCCTCCCGCTGGGCTCCAGTTTCCCCAAATTCGCAGTGGCTCCAGCAGTCCCAGCCGTGATATTGCCCTCTCTCTTGGTGCCCCGTCCGTTGTTGGGGGGCCATGGCATGGTACATGGCTCCATCAGCCGTCACCGGTGCCGGAGCATGTACCACCGCACAACATTGGAGACTTGGAGATTGGAGATTGGGGCTTCTTTACAGGGACAGAGCACAGTGCCTGCCAAACTAAGCTCAAGCTCAGCAGGAAGCGTGGAATTTAGCGGCAGTTACGGATACACACTACTCCTGTAAGAAGACTGCTGCAACATGCTGCTGGGGACACACAACAACACGGCGTGTTCGATGTTGTACTTGTTTCTGTACGTGTACTTAGACTCTGCATGTACGTATCCTCGGTACCGTCGTCGGCCTCTCGTCGCTACCGCTGCCGCGTCCCAGCAAGCAATCACCAAATTGGCGCTAGCAAGGCAGCGTCAGCATGGCAGGCCTGGCAGCAAGGGGTCTCGTTCTGTCTTAGCCTGCCCGCCTGTGCTATCTGGCCTTCTGTGACATCATCCGAGAGGGTTCTCGACTTCCTCAGCGAAATGTCTCTGCATCAGAAGACCTTTGCGAGACAGCGCTTATTCTTAAAGCCGCCGCAGAGGCAAGGGCCTGTATGTTCCAGCGGTGCATTGGTGCCCGAGCTGCTGCTTCTGCTGCTGCTGCAGGAGAAGGAGCACATCAGAAGAAACTAAAGAGGCAAGGGGAAAGAAGGAACATGAGCAAGTGAAGGTGTGAGACACGCTGATCCGGAGCCAAGTCCACAAGCTTAAACCGCCTCCGACAAGCTCACCTGCCATGTCTTGTCAACGCCAATGTCAAGTCAGTGTCAGTTGAGGAAGGCAGATTGATACCAACATGAACTTGCCCAAACACAGGCTGGTCGGCTATCACGTCTATTGACTTTATCCGTCTCGCTCAGGAAGTGCCACTGCTCATCACTCCACCATCGCAACCTAACGACTCGTTCTCTGCGAGTCCGCATGGCTAATACCAATACCGACCCAACCAGACCCCACCGCCGCCGGGAGCTGTCCATTGTATGCGCTGGTCGGTAATCGTGTGGTCCCGGGTCCCCAACAAGGCCAAGGAAACTCACCTCGCGCACGTCGGTCGGCCTCATCTCTCACGAGGCCTTGGCTACATGCTCGTCGTTGGATCCTACTCGTGTTCTGTGCGTTGTTCTTCCGCTGGCCCCTCCCGCCGCCCGCTCATATCCACCCTCTTTCTTCGGCTTCATTATCGTCATCGACACCACGGACCACAACGTACCCGTAACGAATTCCCGCGTGGCCTGCTCGTCGTCAGATACGGCACCTGCAAAGAGGAAAAAGACAAGGGACACAAAAGACGGTGCCTGACACGGTGGCCCGCATACTGCCGTCGTGTACTCGTACCGCTCGCATACTGTGCCTACCTTGCCCTCGTCTCATCAGCCTTTGGCTTGTCTCCAGCGCCTCAGAATTAAGGTAGTGGACTGGGGATCTGTCTGACACGCTCGCTGATCGCCATCATCCGTTTACTGCGGTGTTTTACCCATACAGCCCGCAGAGGGGTCATCCCGACCCTGCTGACCCTCAGCCGCCTGACAATGGAAGCCTCCAAGCCAGCGGAAGCCTCATCCATAGTGCTACGGACGACTGCCGGTAATGCCCTATCATGGCCACTCAGAGGCTGAATAGGCGTCCGTTCCAGGGGATGCTCCTCGCGCCGGCGGACGGGATTGGTCAGCTGAGACACGAAGCTCACGAACCACTCTCGAGTCGCCCTCCTTGCCTCCTCCCTCCCACCAGAAAGCCTCCACCCCTCTCCTCCCGCCTTCCTCCTCCATCGGAGTGGCGGAATCCAGGAGATGAGGGACGGGGGTTTGGACGGGGACCTCATTACGGGTGCAATCACAACATCAGCTTGGCCTTTTAGAGGTACCTTACTTCAACTGCTCTACAAAGTACCTCCGGATGAGAAACGTCCAGTGGTCACTTGAAGCTGATCGCCTAGAGCCGGACCAATTCTGAGCCTCCAATCGATAACGCTCTCAGGGGTATGCATAGTCTGTAAAACGGCGCCACGAACCGCACACTCTGAAGATGACCCCGGACATCCAGCCGAGGCGAGCGAGCCAGATGCGTCGATGCATCGGAGGGGCAAAAAAACAGAATGATATGAATTGTGAGGCTCCTTGAGCCAAACCGTCTCGCACATATTAGTTGAGGCGACAGGACGGGAGAATGGTGGCGCGACGGCAAAACCACACCGTTCCCTGCTGACGCCATGCACACTGCAGGGCTAGCAAAGAGAAGCAAAGACGCCGCGCGCGATCTTCAGGCACGAGACATGCTTGACCACGCTGGCGAGACCATTGAACAATTGCCGCAGCGCGGGGACGCCACAGAGCGTGCCTGTTGGCTCGGTCTTGTCCCACACGGCAGCACAATGCGTAGGCTGAGTCTAGGGAACGAACGGCAGCGTGGGCGAGAGACAGAGCTTTACCTTTGCACGAATACAGAGGCCACAAAGAGGTCTCACTCAGCAGCTGGTTGACATATGCTGCGCAGGGGCAGGTGTCACTCATCAGCACAGAGGGAAATCGGAGGAGCCGCCAGCCACAGACATAGACACAGGAACAGACACAGCACATCAGCACTGCCGTCCGTCACAGTCAGAGTTGAAACTCAGATCTGCCCCCCCCATCCACTGACGTGCTTTTGTGCGCACCCAATCGGGAAACTCAATTGCAGAGGGCAAAAATATTGCTGTGGGTATCGATCCGGACGAGTCCGTTTCGCTGACGAGGAGATCCCCGTTAGATCGATAAGGTATGTTGGCAGGCGGGATCGAAGTCTGCTCTCGACCTTCTTTTTCGACGCTGAACCTTGGCGCCGGTACGGTGAAGGGAACCGTTATTCTCCGCTAGACAGGGGGTCTTGGCTCGCTCTCTGTCTGTCTGTTCATGTTTGTTGGAGCTGTCAAGTTCTGGCCTGCTCGCTAGTAGCCGAAGCTGCCGTGGAGGAATGGCCAGACTGTGCGATAGCTACACGGCGCGGCGGTAAGCCATGCCAAGAGGGAAGAAGCAAGCAGCTCGTGCTGTTCGTCCCGAAAGCTGAGCTGATGAAGGGTACATCAAACACGGAGAGCGTGCGAGATGTCAATATGCGGTGGAAGGGAGGGAGACACATGCACACACACACACACACAGACATACACACAAGTACTCACCATCCAGCCGCTGTGGTGTACGGATCGGATGCAGAATGTACGGCAGGGCAAAGAAGAGGTACCTTTTCGCCTCCAGAACCTGGTGCAGCCAGCGGACCGCCAAGCTGGCACCAAGAGCGGAGAGACGCAGGTTCCCACCCGGACCAGCCTCGACCCCTGTCACTGCTGACGACGCCTCGTTGATTACAGGCTCGGCGAGGTGGATCGTGGGCACTGGAGAACAGGACTTCGGATTCGAGAAGAGAGGGAGGAGGGTTGGGAGCCGCTCGCTTTCACGCTTTTGCCTTTGGTCTCCGTGGGGTGTTGCGAGTTATGCCGAGCGTCTCGCTGGAATACGCCTGTTCAGGTTTGGTCTGGGCCGGTTTGGCTTGTCGTTCGTTCGGCCTGCTGTGCTGTCATTATCAATCGGTCGGTCGGGTCGGTAGTGTTTTAACGCCGATGCGTCGCCGTGTCTGTGAAGCCCATCGCGTCTTCTTTCCCCCAACCAGCAGGCTCATCAGAGAAAAATTCTCTGATATTTCGTTTATCCGCTTCTTCACCCCTGGGCCCAAACCCTTTTCAGGCGCAGGTGGCCGATCTCACTTGGTCACGCTTCGCGATGCTGGTTGCAATTTGATCCTTCCCGTTCGCTGGAAGATGTTGGCTGCATCCACGAACGACCTTTTGGCGAGAAGAGTCGGGTACGGCGGCACTTTGCCCAGAGAATCATCCCCCCTTTTTTTGCTTTGCTTCCCAACCTCGTGTCGCTTAGGTGCTCATCGACAGCAGAGCAATTGGAGTCTTGGAAAGTCGGCTCCCTCCTGTTGGTCCCATTGTTGGATTGTCACCCAAGCCTTGGTGTTGTCTTGGTTCGTGGTGGTGTGGCCAGTCGCGTTCTTCGGACGAGGGAAAACAAGGCGAAAAAAAAGGGGGTCTTCCCATGTGCTGGGTGGAAATCCAGGGTTCAATGTTCGCTGTGTGTCTCTCTCCTTGTAGTGGGTGTTGGTGTTGGTAGTGGTGGTGGTGAGTGATGGTGGGATGGGATGATGACTGTCTTCCCTCTGTTTCTCTCCCACACATCGCCGTATCGTATCCTCCTTACGAGGTCATCGTCGCTTACTCCGCCGCAGAAGAAGAGGAGGAAAACAGGTTGAGACGAGAAACGAGGGGGCGACGGCCGCGATTATGTAGCTGCGGCGCAAATACGAGAATTTGCTGGTTCTGGGGGCGCGCCCTATTGTTTCTCCTCCCCCTCTCGCCCTCTGAAAATGTGCCTCAACCACTGCCCAAAAATTCTGCCCCCCTTCTGTTTTGGGGTCGTTACGGGTTACGAGAGCTGAACTTCGGCGGTGGCCGAGAGGTGCGAGGGCCCGTTGGACTGCCTTAAGCGATGGGCGCTGGGTGTATGACTCGCCCGGCGCAGTTAGGGGGACTTACCGGTGGGATTAGTCAGGGCGGTCTGGGCCGGTCTGTAGCGCGGCTTGTGGTTTATGGTTATGAGTTTAATTCAGTGGTTCTGGGACAGATGATGGGTTATGTTTTTGAATGGTGAGGTTTGTATGGTGAATGGATGAGAGAGTAAGTGTTGTTGAGAAGAGATTGAGTGTGTACAAGGAAGATGTGCACTGCTCGAGGATCTTGTGGTTGCTGTTGTTGTCGCTGTTGTCCTAAGTCCCCGGGCTTCATGGACGAGAAAGGTCAATTTTAGCTCATGACAGCTGCATGCGACCTCCACCCTCCCACACTCCCGTCGACGAGGGTGTGTCGGTGTCACTTACGCTTAAAGCCTTTC
The DNA here is from genome assembly GCF_000319635.2 of Colletotrichum fructicola Nara gc5. Lineage (NCBI taxonomy): Eukaryota > Fungi > Ascomycota > Sordariomycetes > Glomerellales > Glomerellaceae > Colletotrichum > Colletotrichum fructicola. The sequence continues at coordinate 5,240,988 of NW_027094054.1, read as the reverse complement.
TCCATGCCACTTTACGAAACTGCATGTTGAATTGGTAACCGTTATATCGTCTCCGATGGTTCATTCGTGATGTGGGAGTTCGGAGGTTGCGGTGGTTTTTCGGACACGGTGTACCCGATTTTCTGGGTGTATGGGTATTATATGTGACGATGTGAAGAAATATGTCGGGGGTATTTCATGAAGATGCTTTATTTGTAAGTTGCTGGGATGACGAAGCTGTCAAGGTGTTGGTTCGTGAGTTTCATGACTGGGACTATCAAGCACCTTTGGGGATATTTGGGACATCTTGAGGCTTCTGTGTTGGCTTGGAATAGGCTTAGGTGCGCGGGGCTCCCTTGTGCTTACTTCCGAGCAACTTTGATTCCGTTTGCTTGAGATGTGAAATGTTTAGCATGGCTTCATGCTCACTTTCGTCTCTCGCAAGCTTATGTGAAGTGTCAATGACGACGAAATATCTGTTCATAACGGGTGATAATCGACAACGTCCTCCGTTACGAGGCCCCCTTCCATGTCATCTGGCGGGTCAGAAGTAGGGCTTTATTTGAATACGATGGAACCGCGGTTCTATGATCTCGCCAGAGTGAAATATTGTTCGTTTGGAGAGAAGAGGATGTCCACGATGTGGTGATGAAGGTACGGTAGCTAGATGTTGATGATCATCTTCATGCCTAACATTGCGTTTAAACTAGCTAATTCTTCTCACGAGCATCACTGCGAATACAATCTCATTGAAAGACCATCAAACGCATTGTTTACTTTCTACTTGACCACGTGGAGACGAGATGGTTAAGTTGGCCTCATCTTAAAAGGTGGAAGGCGGCATCGGAAGAGTCCCTGTTCATTAAAGATACCTTCCTCAGGAAAATACGTTATAGAGATGTTCAATCATACCTTTTATTTCAGAACATCAGCCTTGAATCATGTTCTTTCTTGTAAGTCTCATGCTCGGTGTCTCGCTTACAGTCCTGGACGTGCTTAGGTGGCTATAAAGTGCGACGTCCCTAAGTGAGTCGCTTTTTCATATTAACGAAGTTCCCTCTTGAATTGAGCTTTAACGAGCCGTTAAAAAGTGAGTCAGTTATAATGTACTTGACTTTATTCGAAAAATAAATCAAGAGAGGTCAATCAAGTTGAGTTTAGTACTTCAAAAATTGAGATCGATCAGTAATTTTCACGCTATCTTGTTGGATGAAGTATTTGGAAATACACATTCTACTAGTTGAAAAAGGACCTGGGGTACCAACGATCTTCGGAATATAACTAATTTTAATGAAGATGAAATAAAGCCTCGAATAGATCTGAATAGCCGTGGCCTTGAGTCTGTTATTCATCTCAAGCAGCTAGAAGCCACTGGCGATATCCACGCCATCACCGCTACCCCATATCTACAATACTCACACAAACACTGAAACCTAACTGAGAGGGTAGCGACATTGTAAGCCTCATCTCGGTTCACAAGAATTCCATTCAATACAGCTGAAGAGAACGCCATGCCATCTCATACAGCAATCCCAGACCGGTCCCTCCCCCGGCAATCGGGCAGCAGCTTCGGATTAGGTAAGCCTCCCATCCGGTGTCAGTGCCAACCAAGCAACCAAGGAAACCAAGAACTGCAGGTCGCGCCCTCGACCAAGCCTGGCCAACACAGCAGCAGCAGCAGGCAGCGGGGCAGCCAAGCTGAATCTGCAGGCTGACCTCAGTCTGTATCGCTGCTGCCCATTTTTGTTTTTATTTTATTTTATTTCATTTCCTGCCTCCCAATAGTTACCGAAGAAGGTGCTCTAGGTACGTATCTATCTCTTCCCATTCCATCTACCGGACCCCTGCCCTCAGCGACCCTGGTTCCTGACCTTTCTCACTCTGGTCCAGGCCCGGCTGGCTACGCGCTTGCTCTCTCTCACCTGCTCCTCCCCCGGATTGTCATTCACTCCAGCGACATCATCGTTTTCTCATTTCTCGATTTTTTTGGGACGTCTCGTGTGTTCTCTCCCTACATTACTGCCGTCCAACACAGTCGAGGTCGAAAGCAAACACACAAACACCTCTCCCCAGTTCTGCCCCTCATTGATCTTATACAATCTGCTCCGCGGTAGCTGCAAACGCCGTGATGAGAAACACACTGCTCGCCGCGGCTGGTCTGGCTGCCTTCAAGACCGCGCTCGCATACGACGCGACGGTCTGCGGCAAGGACAAGTTCACAAGTGAAGACACCAACTACATCTGTAAGACGACCCGCCTCCCTCCCTTCTGTTCTCCGGTGGTCAAGCACATCGTGAGACTCACACCACACCCTCCGTCTGCTCTTCCAATGCGCCCGCGCTGACCAGAGACCACAGTCCAGTCAAACGCCTGGGCCCCCGTCGGCGATGGCTTCCAATGCGTCTCCGTGAGTAACACCCGTCCTCCCGGAGTCCTCTCCGCCCTCCTCCAGGCTGCCCCCGACTAACACGGCCCTCCAGATCGACCAAGCAACACCAGCCTTCGACGCAACCTGGTCCTGGGACGAGAACCCCGAAAACGTCCACTCCTTCCCCCACGTCCGCTTCAACTCGACCAAGCTGCCCACCCGCCTCGACGCCATCAAGACCTTCCGCCTCGCCACCAGCTGGACCATGACCGCCGGCAACCCAGGCTCCTCCGCCTCGCGCGACTTCTCCGCGTCCGCCTGGGAGGACAGCAAGGCGAACCTCAGCGGCGTCGTCGCCAACGCCGCCTGGGACTTCTTCGTTGACAAGAACAAGAGCAGAACGTACAACCCCGTCGACGCGGAGGCCGAGATCATGATCTGGCTGGGCAAGGTCGGCAACCCGTACCCGCTGATGGGCGACTCCATCCTGACCAACATTACCCTCGGATCGACCGAATTGTGAGTTTTCTCCTTGACCATTTTGCATCACATGTGACGCTGACCACTGGAAATCAGCTCCCTCTGGTACGACACCAACCAGCGCGACCAAAAGGTCTTCACCTGGGTCACCCGCGACGGCTCCGACGTGAACGAGTTCGACGAGGACGTCAAGCCCCTCTTCGACTACGTCCTCAACTCTGGCGAGATCGACAAGGAGTCGTGGCTCGGCCTCGTCGAGTTCGGCTCTGAGGCCTGGCACTCCGAAGACAACACCACCTTCAGCGCGGCCAACTTCAAGATGGAGCTCGACAACGGCGACTCTGGCTCCGGCGACAGCGAGGATGCCGCTGGCATGGTGACGCTGAGCGCCTGGCTCCTGGCCGCGCCCGCTCTTCTCATGCTCGCTGGGTTATTTTAGATGATATCATGGATACGGCCGTTTTAATGTCTAGGTAGACGATAGCCGGGCTCTACTGGCCCTGAGTCCGCTGCATAATAATAACACTCATCATCACCAAACGAACAAGGCTGAAAACCAACCAGCGCATTCACGAAGACGCTTGGGTCAGGTCAGCCTTGCATGCGCGGATCAACAGTGACTAGACTACTTTGAGCACCCTGAACATCCATCACGATATGGCGGTCCGCAGAAATCATGTACCTGGAGTATGGCACCATGTGACCCTCTCCGATGCAAGATCGTTGATCAGGACCCTGCCAACCACCCCGCGCAAGTTTGCAGCTTTGTGTGCCGTTGATTTTGCGATGGCGGCCTCCCGTTGAGACCTGTCACTTGAATTCTTTGTCGTCGGCCACGACGTGGAACACAAGTCTCAGCTAGCATGTGAATCTGCATGCCGCTGAAGCCTGTCTCACAGAATACGCGTTGCCCAAGCCCCCAGCCACGACGAGATCAACGCCAACACACGTTTGGGATGGGAGAGACAATGTCAGCCACGTGTAGGCGGAGGTGGCTGGCTGTCCGACGCGGGCATCAATAGCCTCGCCAGCTTGCCATCCAACGTCGCTGTCATGACGTCTACATATTTCTACTCGGGGTCCAACGGGCATACTCTGTGCATTATTGCTGCGATTCCCGCAGGCTGCATACGGTGTTGCATTTTCCAAGACACCATAGACGGTAGCCTGGGCAATCGCTGGGTGAGCCTCAATTCCCGTGCTGTGGCCGTGGTTTACAAGTGGTCTGCCTGATGGCTTTGGTGTGTCTGGCAATCTCTGCTGGTGGTGTGGTGTGCTGCTGCAGTGCTCCCACACATCTCACGAAGGAACAGGTCCCCGGAGCTTACACGAGTCTTGGCGGAGCGGTTGGCGTCCGAGGCGGGTTGGAGGGCGGAGCGGGATTGGGGGCATGTACCTACCTCGAGGGGGAGGCCACCCGCAGGAGCGTGAAAGAGCATCCGGCGGCCGGCCTGTTGTCATCGAGATCAACACGCCGGACAATAGTCTCGAAGCAGGCTGGGTTAGCTCTGATGTCCCGCTCCGAAGGTACCCATGAGTCTGTGTGTATTTCCATTATCCACACCCGTTCGATAGAAAATCAATGGCGTGGAAAAAGTCGTCGAAAAACAAGGTGCTTATCTGGCTAGACGGCTTCGTATTGGCGCCTTGGCGCGCGTGCCGCCATACCGAGAAGGCCAAGCACACGTCTACAGAAGAGGAGACGTGCCCAAGACGGACTCGTCGGATGGAGGCGGAAACCCAAAGGCTTTTGCCGCTGCCGTGCCGTTGCGCCTGTCAGAAACAGAGCCGAGATGAAGAGGTCATTTAAATCTCTTGCGTGCTTTTGTCGGGCATCCGTCAGGGTAATCTTCCTTCCGCTGCAGTTCTTCCTTTTATCACGGTAGAACCACTTTTTCTCTCGGATTTTCAGAGCCAAAAAGTCCCCAATGATCTGCGACCACGATCCTTTGATAAGTGGTTCTGCTGATGAGAGATAGACTGTGCCGTGGTCGAGCATATGGCGTTCCGTTGGATGCATGTCGTTGTCTTGGCGTGTAAGTGAGCGGGAGGCGGGAGTTCGAACACGAGGCAGGGAGTGGCCCGGTCGCCATTTCGCAGCGATTGTCTCGGCATAGAAAAACCGGATCAGCAAGGTGAGTGGGCATCGTCGTTGATTTCTGGCGCGTGGACGGTGGAGAGGAGGCTTTTTCGTTGGGTTCGGCCGGGGTTGCGGAGGAGCAGGGATATTGTCGGGGATGAAAAGTCGATGCAGAGGGAAATCTCGCCATGGTGACATGGTTGGTTCGACCACGGGCTGCGGTCATCGGCCCAGAGACGGCGGTGCTCTTGGGATCGACGGTAGAAACGGTCCGGCAGGCCCGCCGTGGAGTGTGATCGCTGCATTCTGAGTCGAAATGGAGCCTTTGGGTGTCCTTGTCGAGCTCTATGCCAGACTATGGCGGCGTCATCATGGCCTTGCCGAGAGAACTAGAGAGACATGTTCGTCAGCGATGTCCGGCGGAGGCGGGCTGGCGGCAAGGCAGTCGAGCAGAGCAGCGCGGCGTGGGAAAAAAGGAAGCAAAAACAGGGAATCGAGCAAGAAGACACGCGCCAACGAATGGGGATGTCGAAATAGCCTATCTGGTGGAGGCTGTCAAGGTTACGCTTATTACCTTAGGTTCCTCTGGGAGCGGGCTAAAAGGCGACCATTGTTCGTTAGTGAGGTGGGAGTCGGAACGGCCAGCTGAGAAAAACCGTTTTCAACCTGGGTCGCAACTTGCTGCTTGGATTGTTTGGAGTCTAGACCTGATGTCTTCTGTTTGGGTCCACTTCCGCTGTTCTATTGTTCGGCGCATTTGCCCGCTGGTGAAACATTCTGCATCATTGACGTTATTTCGCATGTGCCGTGGAGGAGGCGCTGCTGCTTTGGCGAGATTCAAGACTGGAATTCTGTGTCTTGTCCTTTGGTCTAGCCATGTTTGCTGGCCGCGCGTAAATGAAGTCTGGTATCAAGGCGAGACAAGCCACCAGCCAGGACGACGGAAAACGGTATATTCGAGAAGCCAGCGTCTTTGTCTCGTCGGGTCGTTGAAATGTGGTCGAACCCGTTGGTGGTGGGATCTGCTGGTGGCTGGGAGGGTCCGATTTAGCGCGGTGTTGAAGGCAGGATTCCCACCGAACCCATCAGATAAGAACCGCCGCTATTGCTGACTCGACCCTCACGGCCAGTCCAGATCGGGTTTAAGGAGTGCGAGGCAGGCTGACATTGGAGATTTTGAGCATCATGACAGAGATGAGGCCGAGGCAGCGAGCAGGATCTAGGAGAGTCAGGAGGAAGTTCAGGACTGCCCATCCTGCTGCTATCATGACCCCTGCTCTGATTGGCGAATGGGAGACGACATGATTTGATTGGGACCTCGCACCTGCCCGACTGACACCACCCGCCCCTGCCTGCCTGCTCCCGCCGTTGGTGTAAGAGGTACGTACCAGGGCACTTTGTTCTTTCCATTCTGCTGTGATCAAGGTGAAGGTGATGAAGGAAGGAAGAGCCTGCCTGATGGCAATAACATCACATCGCACCCGCCCGCCGTAGGAGAGAAAGAGTGGGGGTGCAGCTGCAATCCGGGAAGGACCAGATGAGGCGGCGTCGTGGCTGCAGGAGCTGCTGCAATTGCAATTGCAAGTGCGATGCAGGCAGGAGGGAATGGATGCACCTTCCTGCTGTCGCCTGTCGTCTTTCCCTCCCAGGTCTGGGCAGGCGCCGGCGGCCGAGACTAACAAACGGCTCCCCGCCCCTGCCTGCCCTGTCAAAAAGTGACATGCACTTCCACTTCCCGTTGCCCTCCACCCCCAAGAATCCCGCTACTTGGCGGCTCTTTCTTGCACCTTTTTTTCAATGTGCCGCGCATGCGCTAATTTGAAGTTCCCATCTTCTTCTACCTGCGCAAATCAAAACTTCGAAAAAAGCCAACAAACGGGCCCTGTTGTTGCCCCGGCAGTTACGATGATGCTTGTGGCGTTCTTCGTTTCCCTGGCCCCTTTTCATGGCGGTTGTCCACCTCACCTTGCGGCCAAGTCCGCCTCCGAAGTACCTTATTCCTCCAGCTGGCTTGCTTCTCTCAGTCCATCCATCTCGCATGTTTCCGTAATGTATGTACCGTGTCGGTACCTGCCTTCTCGCCCTGGTTATTATTAGGAATATTTACCGTATCTGTCTGCCACTGCCACTGAGGCAAAGCGATGCGGGTGCGGCGTTGGCGCCTCCACCTCAAGGCATCGAGCGGTTGTTCTGATACTGAATCTCACCTCTCGTTCTTGTTCCCCTGTCTTGGTCCTTTTGTTCTTCTCCGTCTCACTCCTTCCCCGGTCGAGCTGTCACCGTCGTCTTTCTCCGTCTCACAGTACCATGGGCAAGGTATCCCACGAGTACTACTCCTACCTGGTGCCCCCAACGGTGTGAGCCCATCCCTGCCTGCTTGCCTGCCTTAGACCATCTGCAGCTTCATGGGAACCTCGCATCCTCCATCTGTGGAGTTCGTCCGCGCAGGCAATCTGACTTAATCTTGGCACTGATGTCACGAACGCTGTGTTTCTCTGTCTACCTACTCGTTCATGGTCAAGGAGTACGAGACTAAGAAAAAGGAAGCCACCATCCATCTGCACTTTTTGCCCCCCCATGCTGCTACCCAATCGCCGCATCCCGGTGACCCAGTTCACGTCTGTTGCCCATAATCTGAGTGGGCTTTCCTGAATTCCATGGCAGGGGCAGAAAAAGTCCATCCCATGTCGCATTGCTCGGGCAATATTCAACGAATAGAGACGGGCGAGGCCTCTCTGGAGAGAACCACACGACTTACCCAAGTAGAGTATCCGTAGAAGGTAAGCCCGTGTTCGGCTCCGTACCGACCGTATCTATCCTTGCAGACGACGGCCGCACCTTCCCATTGGTGACAGACGCCAGACGGACGACTCACTTGCGCCTGCCTTGTCTCTGCATCGCCTGTTGCTGTGTGATGTTTGTGACTGCGGGCGTGCCTTCCTCTCCCATCTCCCACCACCTGCCACATGGGAAGGTACCTACCTGCCCTGGCCTGCCTGCCTCAGATTCACCACACTCACCCCGTTCCTTCTCACCTTGACTTTGGGTCCTGCTTTTTGTCTGCCCATGACTCCTTCACCATCGACACTCGTTTTGTTTCTCCTCCACGCCCCTCCGCTTCCCACCTCCTCCTCCTCTCCTCCCCCCCTCCGCCAGCTAAGATACGGATTCCGGGTGGCTTGTCTCTAACAAAAGCTTTCCTGCCTCCGTCTGTCGCTACTCGCAGAGGCTGGTCGTTAGCTCAAGATTGCACCTGCGTATCCTAGATACGCGCGCACACGCTGCCATCGTTGCTTGCTCTCGCCGCCTTACACTCGCTACACTAGCTCCACGCTCCACGAGGCTGGACACCATTTTTTCAAAACACCATACACGTCTCTAGTCACTCGCTTTGACGACGTTCGCTGATTTTTGGGATTTCCTTTTGCTTCTTGTCTCGGTTTACCTTCCCCGCTTTCGCTATCCAGACGCCCTTCACCCCGTGCGCCGTCCAAGGTCAACGTCACGGAAGACACCGTCGACAACTTGAAAGCCATTTTTGTTTGACTTGTTTCCTCCTCTGGCGCCTTCGTGCTTCCGCCGACGGAAACTTTCTCTCGCTATCCTCCACACACGACCGTTTGACGAATCTTCTCTGTTGGATTCCAGGTCACCACCACGAATACCATAATGTCGCGTCCTCTCACTCCCCGGGGAGGTTCTCCCGACTCGGGCTTGACGCCCCCGAATAATCCCTTTGCTTCGAACCCTTTCGATACCGACAACGATTCCAGCGCTGTCGCTTCTCTGGCCAGCGATTCCACCTTCACTGTGGTATGTTTACAACGTCCTCATGCGACGATCCCAAACCCGACAAAGCAGAGACTGATTCCTGTCAGAATGCCATCAATGGTCCATCTCCCACAGACACCCCGCAAAGATCAGGCCAAAGAACCAGCTGGGCAGACTCCTCCCATCACCGCCTTAGCCGACCTGACATCGTAAGTCTTCACATATCCTCGCTGCCACCCGAGCTACGGAAGGGACTCCGGCTGACCGCGAAACAGGAGCCTTCGCCTTTGGCGCGAGAGGTCTACAACGAAAAAGGCCACCAGCACTCGTCGTCAGACACAGACATTGAAGCCAACCATGTGCCGCCCGTCGTGTCCGACCCGGAGAAGGCCAACGAGAAGCACACGACAGCCCTCCCGCCATCTACGGGCGAGTCATTCCCCAAGCGTCTCTACAACCGCTTCCGCGCGACCTACTGCCCCAAGGAGGAGCCGCCCCTGGTGCTGCCTGTCTGCCCTAACGACACAGAGAAGCTCACCTACGTTCACACCAACCGCATTCTACTCTACGTCTTTGGCGTTTTCTCGTTCCTCTCGCTCGGCGCTGGTATGTGGTTGTTTGCGCTGTCTGCCCCGGCTTTCTACTGGTACGGTGTTTTCGCAGGTGCCATGTGCATCTACCTGTTGATCTCGTACGCCGTCGGTATCATTGGAAAGGACTGGGACTACAAGGGTCACCTGGAACTGGTGGAACGCTTCCCCATCACCGAGGAGAACGCGCCAACTGTGGACATCTTCCTGCCTTGCTGCTCCGAGCCCCTCGAGATCCTGGAGAACACCTACAAGCACATTGTCAACATCGACTGGCCCGCCTCCAAGCTTCAAGTGCACGTCATGGATGACAGCGCTTCCCTTACTGTTCGGGCTCTTGCCGAACAGTACGGCTTCAACTACTCCGTTCGCGACGATCGGCCCCGCCTCCGCAAGGCCGGCAACTTGAGATGGACTTTCGCACGCACTAATGGTGACTTCTTTGCCATCTTCGACGCAGACTTCTGCCCCCGCCCCGATTTCGTGAAGGAACTGATAGTGGAACACCTGGGCGACGATAAGACGGCCTTGGTCCAGAGCCCTCAGTACTTCCGAGTCACCGATGACCAGACCTGGGTTGAGCAAGGTGCCGGTGCCACACAGGAGCTGTTCTATCGTGTCGTTCAGGTCAACCGCAACAAGTGGGGAGCATCAATCTGTGTTGGAAGCAACGCTCTCTACCGTCGCGAGGCTCTGGTTGAGGTTGGCGGAACGGCCGAGATTGGATTCTCCGAGGATGTCCATACTGGGTAGGTTCGGCGATGCGAGCAATCGTGAACAGGGCTGACGTTGTGTAGTTTCGGCGCTGTTGATCGTGGCTGGAAGGTCAAGTACATCCCTCTCTGCCTTGCCACTGGTGTCTGCCCCAATTCCCCTCGAGCCTTCTTCTCCCAGCAAATGCGTTGGGCCCGTGGATCTACCACGCTATTGACCAACGGTCACTTCTGGGTTTCAAACCTCACCCTCATGCAGAAGATCTGCTACCTCTCTGGTAAGTCTCATTCTCACAATCACCAATCATTCACAGCTAACATTCCAGGTTTCCTCTACTACTCTGCCGTCTCGCTTAACATCTTCCTGGCCCCGATCGCAGGTACTCTTCTGCTTGCCATCCGTCCTGAATGGTTCAAGTTCTGGAACCTTGCCTTTGCCATTCCCTCGATTCTCTACGGTGTTATTCTCATGCGCGTATGGGCGAAGGCTAAGTACGGCTTCAACGTACAGCATGTGGTGACAATCCAGAGCTACGCCTACCTCACCGCCATCAAGGATCGCCTCTTCAACATTGAACTCCTCTGGGCAGCTTCTGGTGACGCCAAGGCCCACAAGAGCAACAAGTATCGCAACATGCGAATTCTGTGCATTCTCTGGACTCTTGTCGTTACTGGTGCTATGGTCGGTGTTGTCACCTGGCGCCTTCTTAACGGTTTCACGTGGTACCACCCACTGCCGCTCATCATTATCAACGTTTACAACTTCTTCATCAACCATTACTTTATGTTCTGCAACTGGTAACGAAATTCGTCGATACCCAATAATGTTGTACGTAAGGAGGGAGAGGAGGATGGGGAGGTGTTTGTGAATCAAGCCTTGCATCATACATGGATAATGGAGTCAAGACATTTGAATTAGATGAGAGGTTGGCATAACAAGTGTCGACCTCATGGAAACGGCCGATATCATCGTAGAATCGCGCGTGAAAAGCTTGGCACCGCGCGCACACACTCACACAGCTTCTGCAGCATACATACATTCGAGAGTCTTGTATATCTGGTGAATAGAGCGAGCGCGAAGTACAGGTCATGCGCCGCCGCAGTAGTAATAATAGTAAAAGTTCCTCTGTCAACTTGCTGAAAGAACTTATTGAGATCCACGGATGGCAGTGTTACCTGATGCACTTATCTGTCTGGATGACAACGGAAAGGAGGCACGTGTGAGGTATCGGACCACCTGGCAGATGGCCCGGGAAGACAATCAAACTGAAGAGGCTTCACATCGATGTGCGACACATTTGTCACCCAGATCAACAGCACGGCTAATGCAATTAAATGTTTATAAGAGTATTTTTTCTCTTTTCTCTAAGCTAAAAAGTCTATCTAGATCCCGTCCATGGTGTCGGAAATGTCTGAAGTGTCGAAGTTATTGGAGGTATCGAAGGTGATGGACGTTGGCGAAGGTGTTGGTGGTGTTGGAGGTTGGAGGTGTCGAAAGTGTCGAAGGTGGCGGGCGACAACCAGTTGCCTGAGTCTACCTGTAGAGGAAAGATAGAGTCAAAGGCAGAAGCCCGAGTCATGGCTGTAGAGGAAGCCAGAGTTCAAAGGCTGTGAAGGGGGGCTGGTTGTCGGAGTCGAAGTCGTAGTCGGAAGTGTCGAAGTCGGAAGTGTCGAAGTCCAGGAAGCCCGAGTCTACCTGTAGAGGAAGATAGACTCAAAGGCTTGTTGCCCGAGTCGTGCCTGTAGAGGAAGGCAGAGTTCGAGGGCCCATCAGCGATATTGGCTCCGGAGAGCTAGCGCTGGCATGGCCTGAGTCGTGGCTGTAGAGGAAGCCAGAGTTCGAAGGCCGAAGAGGAGGAGGAGCCGAGGCGGAGAAGAGAAGAGAGGCTAAGGCTGGGGGCGACCGCTGCTGGAACTCGCGGGTCTTTGTGGACGCCCGCCCCAGTTCAGGGTTGGTTTCTTTGGTGGAGGCTCGCGTATGCGGAAGCACTTAGCGGATGAGGAGGGAGAAGGAAAGGAGAGATGGAGATGGAGGGAAGTTAGGGTTATATAGAGGCTGGGGATGGGAGCTGGCTGGATTCTATTGATGGGAGTCTGATTGACCTGGATATCAATCCCGGTGAGGGTTTGGGGGTGTAACTGGCTTAAGGTTCGTGATTCCCTAGGTTGTTGTGGTTGGGGCAACCTCTTTGTCCGACTTGGACCGGTCCCGGTGTCTACGATGTGGAGCGTTGTGGGGAATGCAAGGACTGGATGGTTGGGAATGCCTTCATTCGGAACGATGACAAACCGCCAAGGTTGCGAGTTGCCTAGTTGAAGCTACCTTTTCATCTGATACGAGCCCCCTGATGCCTACGATGCAGAATGCTCTGGAGAGTGAGACGACCGGGTTTCCAGGATGCTCACCGACGACGAGAAGCTGCCCGCAAAGAGAAGATAGTTCTAGAAGATGCTGGAAGAGAGTGGGGGATGCCACGAGAGCCCTGTAACGAGAAAGATTTGCTCGTGCCTCTGGTAATGCGATTGACGATGCCTTCGCCTAGCATGACATCTCACTGATCTCCAAGACGTGTGTCATCGGGTGGTAAACTGGTGAGATAGGTGCATCACTCAAATCTGAAGCTCTGAAAAAGCGAACGGAGATGGACTCAATTCCCAGGTGCCAAACGCACCTGCGAAAGGAGGAAGAGGAAGCAACAGTGTCAGTAGGTGTGCGACTGCGACACAGGTTGAACGCTCACATGGGCCAATTGCAGTAAGGGATCAAAAGATGAATTACTGAAATACACCTCCCTTCTAAATGATGAACGCCCTGTGATCTATCTATATACAACCGTGCCGCTCCTTTGTTGTTCTCCCCCGTCCCCCTCTTCCCCCTGCCTCCCCTTTCTAGCCCCTTCCGAAAAGATCCTGACAGAAAGATTGACGATGTCAACCTGTAGAGAAACATGGAGTCGACGCCGGGTGCTCCTGGCCCACCTGTAGAAGGATAGGCGAGCCAGAGGCTGGAGGGCTCTGTCTGTAGAGGAAGGCAGAGTCAACTCCGGGGTGCCCGAGTCTGCCTGTAGAGGAAGGCGGAGTCGAAGCCCTTCAAGCTTATGGCCCGGAGGCGAGCTTGGAATGTCCCACCCGAGTCATGGCTGTAGAGGAAGCCAGAGTTCGAAGGCGGGTAGCGGAGTCCGTCTGTAGAGGAAGATGGAGTCGAACGCGAAAGGAGAAAGCCTGAGATAAAGCTGTAAAGGAAACTGGGATTGAACTCGAAGGCTGTAATGGAAGATGAGGAAGAAAGAGAAGAAAGAAGAGGAAATTGAGAAGTGAGATTAGCAGTTTTCTCATACACTCCCCGGGGGACCTGTTTGGCTTGAAGATCGGAAGGGCTGGTTGAGGTTCGGTGAGGGCTGGTAGATGTGTCGTGGATCTACGTTTCATCACTACCTTTATGTCCGGTATTTGCGACGGGACCACACGAATGCCAGGGCTAGACTGGCATTAATTCTTGATTGAAGTTTGTATGCTCTACCTTTCCGGCCGGGGAAACGTTCGGTGAACACTGATTGGATTTCATCAACGGTATTAGTCGCATGCGAGCGGAAACTCAAGAGACGAAGTTGGCCAAATCCGGGTTTAATCTTCAATCTATCTCCAAAATCGTAGGCTCAAGGTCTTTCGTATATGTGTACAGTGCAGAAAAGGTGAAATCACGGGAAAGACAAGCCCAATTCTTTTGCTGTCTTTACCGAAAGTGTGTCGCTTTACAACGACAAAGTCGGAGTTGCCAGAGCCCCCATAGTAACAGTAGAACACGGGGCGCCATACACATCCGGCTTCACAAAGCTTGGTTGAGGGTTGTTGTCTAGAGCCAAGAGAACCAGAGAGTCTGTCTCTGGGTTAAACTTGGGCCAACCAATCACCTCGCTCAACCCGTTCCCGGGACCATTCGCGAACGCAGCCCAGGCTCGCTGCATAACCTTGGTCGTTTCTCTTTGCGCGTCTGAAGGAGGGATACCGCTGACGTCCTCGGATGCGCCAAAGATCATGTGTAGATCGACGCCGTGGTAGGCACCGCTTGTCGGGAAGAGGCGGGTGTTGTCCCAGTCGCCAAAGTAGCGGTAGATCCAGGCCGGCACGCCCTGAGCGAGGCGTGCGTTGGCCTGATAGAGGTTGGGGCAGGTGAAGGACTCTAGGAGGAAGGACGTCACTTGCTCGGATGTTGGAACCACGCCGTTGCCGTAGGCTGGGATCCTGTAGTACCCGTCTTCGTTGTTGTTGTTTCCGAAAAGGATGGGCTGTACTCTTGTTTGAGCGACAATTCCATGGGGGATGCTAGGGTTCAATACTGACCAACTTGGCAAAACTCCCGTTCTTTGTCAAGGAAACGTAGTCTGGAAAGACAATCTCATTGTCAACAATGGGATAGAATGGGGGAATAGAGCGGAGAACGCTGCTACTCGAGGTCGGCTTCACAGCCGCAGCGGCCGCCTTGATGTCCTCCCAGTCTTTCTCGCGCATGCATGCCAGGACGTCCTCAGAGTCAGTACAATTGACAGCTCCAACAACAGTGTTCCAGTTTCGCTCAGGTACGCCGGGGCTGTTCAACGGGAAACTGAATGCATTCCCCGACGGCGCGATGAGTCCGTTCACAATGGGTTCTCTGGTGTACGCATATGACCAGTAATCTACGCTAACGCCGCCGGATGATTGTCCGGCAATGGTGATCTTGCTCGGGTCGCCACCGAAGCTGGCGATGTTGGCATGCACCCATTCCACGGCAACACGTTGGTCTCTCAGACCAAGGTTCTGTGGCTGCCCAGGGATTCCGGGGAACCCGAAAATGTTGATGCGGTAGTTGACCGTCACCACGACCACGTCTTGGGCGTCTGCGAAGTATTTGCCGTTGTAGAAGGGGCTGTTGGTGTTGCCGATGGCAAATCCTGCGGAGCTCTGTCAGCATCTGGGTGGAAGCTCGCCCCGGGCCACTCACGTCCACCGTAGAAGAAGACAATCACAGGCTTGTTGGAAGAGTGCAACTTGTTTGCTGGTTTGGCCCAGATGTTGAGCGTGAGGCAGTCTTCGCTCTGCGGAGTTCCGGCACCGGAAGCGAAGTAGCTGATGATGCGCTGAGCTTGGGGAGTCATGTCGGGATAGTCCACTTTCTTGGATGGTGACAGCGGGCAGTCGAACCCGAAATTTGATGCGTCGTATGATGCATTGCTCGTGAATTGCACCGGGGGAACGAATCGAAGGTCGCCGACGGGAGGTTTCGCGTATGGGATTCCAAGGTATTCAATCACGGCTGAGGCGTTGGACGCGAGATGTCCGGTGATGGGGCCATTTGTCGTGTTCACCGTTAGCCGGTCTGCTCTATGGTGGTTTTGCGATGCGGCGACGAGGCTCGCAAAGACTGCAAGACCAACATCAAGCCAGAAGAAACGCATCTTCGGCTTCGAGAGCGATGTTGAGGTGAAGTTGAAGCTGCTCAAAATCGCGGAACTTTGGTGTTCTCTTGTGCGACCGCCACACCGTTGTATCGGGCTTACTGAACCCGCTTTTGCCCCCGAATCCTTCTGAATGATCGCTGTTCGTCGAGCTAAAGCAACTCCCATGTTCGCTTCTGCACCGCTAGTCACCGGACGGGAAACAGCGCCGCAGCTAGCTCGATCGAGCGGTTCGTACTGAGACAGCGTCCCCCGTCACAGATAATGATTTGCTCGACCCTGGTGGAAATAGATGGTGATCATTTGCGTGGATCGGATTCTCACGTTACGGCGAAATGGTACAAAATAGAGTCGCATTGTCGATTGTTGAATCAACCGTGTGTGTCCGTCACAACCCTCATCATTCATCAAAGTCTTGTCGGTCCAATGCCACCCCACGTCCGAATGAATGAACATCGATGGTCGAGATCTCTGACCGTGAGAGCTCATCTTGCAAAACAACCGACCTACCCGTGGTAAACAAAAGAACTTTCCATTTGTCCCCGCGTAGGATCTTCAAGAGATCAGAAAGGTAGTTGTCAGTCCCTCGATCGGTAAGCCAATGAAGACCATCAATGATGCAGAGGACCGGACCAGGCATAAGCCCGCCGAGATCAGAGAGGATTGAGGTAGCCTGGCTCCAAGTCCCCAGAGACCCGTCAAGAGCCTTGAACCGTCTCTCCGAAAGGTCAATACTAGTATCTAGCAACGGAGGAAGAAGCTCGATCAGCTGCCTAATGAGTGCATAAACCAAAGATAGCATCGCTTGTGTCTCCATGTTGTCGTTCCCATCCCTTAATCTCTCGCCTCGTCGAAGCTCGCAGAAATATGAGATGACCGGCAGCTTCGTTTTCTCGGCAAGGGCTATGACCGTAGCTGCCATCATTGTGAATGGGTTTTCGAAGTCGTCACCGTCCACAGGAGGGCCTTCAAGCCACAGTAAGTTCGGAGCAGGGACCCTGACCCAATCGCCGATTTCCCTGAATGACTCTGGTGGAACCATTATTGAATCAAAGGCTCCATGTGAAAGTCGTATTCTATCTCGGTAGAAGAAGTCTTCGAGTTGACGAGAGCAAATGGCAACCGCTTCAGAGGTATACTCAGATACTACGTCAGCAGAATTAGCAGCCAACCCCAGAGCATAGACTAACAAACAAGAAGGTAGTATACCTTGTGCAGACCTGTCAAGTGACACAAAAGCCGTGGGAAACAACTCCTGGCGATTATTTTTGGCTTGGTTGTATTCCAACCAATGGATCGCTTTCTCTTCCAGCATATTGACAATGCTGTTGGCCAGCTGCTTTTGCTTCTCAGCAGTCCACAATCCGGATATCCGATTTTGCTCTCTCAATATGCTCTCAGCATAGTGCTTCATCTCTGCCTGATGCCGCTTCTCACCCTCAAAGCCGGCCCGCAGATCTCTTGCTGAACTTTCCACTGTCAACCTTGTGGATCTGAGTTCTGCTCGAGATTTCTGCGACGCTAGGTTTCGGATACGATCCGAGATGCCTTTGATCTTGTTAATTTCGTTCTCAAAAACGCTCGGCAGATCATTATTGAATGAATCAAGTAGTCGTTTGATCCTCTTCTTCATCATCCAGTCCATGATGCTACCCAAAAACAGAAAAATGTGAGCATATAGCTCCGCAATGAGTGTCTGCATATCCTCCATGTTGAACAATTTGAGGTCCGTTTTGCAGTCATCGACATGCTGGCTTACGATGCATAGTGATTCCGAAAGCCCCTCGGCAATCTTTTCGTGGTTGGCACTTGCCTGGACAAAACATGGGTCAGCTCCGCCGCGAGATCTTCCTCGATAAAATTGAACCTACTTGTATCAACACATTGAGAGTTCCAGTGAAGATCGAAACGTATTCGTTTCCGGATGGCAGAATTTCCAGAAAAGACTGATGAGATTTGAGAGTTCTGCAGAACTGGTGCAACAGTTGCTTGGCTCTGCCCAACCGGCCACCGCTGCGCTTCGAATCCCAAGCCCGTTGAATCTCATGGACAGCATCAATAACCCCGTTCATTGTAGGTTCGGATAATTGGATGTTAATTCGGTCTCTTGCTGTGCTAGACTCTATAAACACCTTCCATTTCTCACG
Source organism: Colletotrichum fructicola Nara gc5 (assembly GCF_000319635.2). Classification (NCBI taxonomy): domain Eukaryota; kingdom Fungi; phylum Ascomycota; class Sordariomycetes; order Glomerellales; family Glomerellaceae; genus Colletotrichum; species Colletotrichum fructicola. The sequence continues at coordinate 5,223,425 of NW_027094054.1, read as the reverse complement.
TAATTGACTGGTCTCCACGGCGAGGACTTGGGTGATTGGGTTCGAGTCACTATAAGACTGGGTGAGCGCCGGCAGATGAGGATAAAACATTGCCCACCAGCCATACCTAAATTCTCCACTGGCACCGACCGATTCAAAGAAAGGCCGCCACGGATCTTGGGCGTTATTTTCGCTCCGTTGGCGTTGAGCTAGAATGTGTGCCAGACCGTGAGCATCGCTTTCTGGGGGTAAGCGTTCCTCAACCTCGAAGCTGTACGCGCGGACAATCTGTCTCGCATGATTTAGATCGTTCATTTTGATCGTTGGAAACTAGTGTAGTGTAGTTTGTTCGTGGAACAAACGAACAAGAGAGCTTTTGACGGGTAATGGATCAGGCTGTGGAAAACGCGAGCAGTGGGGTTGGTATTATGCACGCATGACGCACCTTTGGTACCCCTAGCAAACGAGGCCCTCCATAGAATGGATGTCACTCTGCCGAAGTATCCATATTTGCAGCTGACATGCTCCATACTATTGAGTGCCTGAGTCGGTGATTGGGACATGCAAGCTTGCGTAACACAGGACAACAGCTGAGTCCGAGCTATGCGACCAACCCAGGGAGTCACGATTAGTTACCCCGCTCCTACCGGTAATTCATAAATGCCGCGGTTGCATATCTTTGCAATGATCATATTTGAGAACTTTCGAGCCTTCGGTCTGAAACTACGAGATAAATATTCTGTTGCGCAGTGCTGGAATCTCAACTGCAAGAACTACTGCTGACAGAATAGGAGGGTGTCTAGAAATGGAGTCAAACGATGCTAAGGCCCTCCAGCCAACTGGATTCAGAGACGACAACATTGATCAGATGATCGGAAGAAATACTGCAAGATTTGAAGACGAACAAGAAACACTTCAGCATATCGAAGAAAACTTAGCCACCGATGAAGATGAGCAAGGAAAACCAAGAATCGGCTACCGCATCGAGTACCGTAATCGCTGGTCGAACGACCTTCTTTCAGAAAGAATTCATGACGGAGATGATCAATCGGACATCGATCAATCCTACGGCCCAATTTTCGAGGTCGTAACTTCATACAAAGTTATGGCTCGGGGCACAGAGACGCATACAGGTGTAGCCGTCAAGTCCCTATCGCTTCCGACTTACACTATCCGAATCTACTCGCTAGCGCTCATGAACTCTATTCAGTCAGTAGTGCGTTATTATCCGGGCCAAGACCTATCTGGGGAGTACATCACGATTCCATGGCCTTATCCCGTTCTGGTGCATCACTATGACGAGCTACACCAATTTCGCAATGATTGTCTATCAAAGTCGCAGGATGAACTTTGCATCCGAGAGAGAGACGCAGCCGAACACCTTGGTATTCTTCTTGAGTACTTGGAACAACAAGTCATGGAACAGGTCAGAGAAGAGAAAGAGCGAAACAGACGGGGCTTTGCGACATTTGACTGGAGATGGGTGGCTAATAAGCCTGGAGTCACCATCCTTAGCAAATTATCGCAGGATACTGATTGGACTGCGTACGTAGTCCACTCCGTCGCAGGTGGGATACTCGACAACCCCCCATCACCGTGGGTCATCAAAACTTGGAGATTAGACTTTGATGGGCAGTTCGTGCATCGGGTCTGGAATTTTGAGGCTAAGTGGCTCAAATTTGACGGCGAACGAAGAGAGGCAGATCAGGCTTCAGAGATAAGGTATCTCGACCCAACTTCAAACGACCAGTATCGCAATGATGAAGTTGCTCTCGAACTCATCAGAAGTGGAGAAAGATTTGTGGAAATGTTGAAGCCTAAATGTTACCAGCACAACAAAAAAAGCGCGGCAAGTGGGCGTCTATTGACTTCACATGGTCACTCTCCAACATTATCTTCGCAGATTGACAGCTTGGTAATGGTGGACTTCAAAGCCTTCCATGCTGATTACCCCAACCATGTTCCTCAGCCTATGAATCAAGATGACCTAAGAAATTGGGTCAGCGAGTGTAGTTGTGACGTGTGCAGACGAAGGAAGCAAGGGGAAAATTAGCAGCAGCGCATCGCTCCAAAATTCGTCTCGTTTGCCGGAAGAATTGACGGTGGCTTCACTGAACACGAGCTTCTTTTGATGCCCACAAGTGTCCCAGCCTATGTCTTCAGAACTCGAACCTGGGGTGAGAAGAGCATCAGGATGATTTGAAATTTGATAGTGCTAACAAATCTCAGATGAAGTTCGCATTGGTCATCTTTCTGAGCCTAAGTTCACCGAGAACATGATCAGTCACTTGGTCATGAGCGACAGTCGTCTGAAAACTCTCAAAGCTTTGTCGAAGAGCTTCGCCAGGGTCACCCAAGCGGGAGAGGACCTTCCCCAAAAGCGATGGAGTGCAGACTTCGTCCGAGGAAAAGGCAATGGATTGATATTCCTCTTGCATGGAAAACCCGGTGTTGGGAAGACTTGTACTGCTGGCAAGTAGTCCACCCACTCCTCTTCCTTTTTCTTTTTCTTTTGTCGAGAGACATACTAACATCACGTCTTCGAAAAGAATGCATAGCTGAGTTCACCAGTCGCCCCTTGATGATTTTGACGACAAGCGACATTGGTACCGAACCTCATACAGTCGAGGCGAATCTGACGAAAAACTTCAGGAGAGCAATGAAGTGGGGTGCTGTTCTCCTTATCGACGAGGCCGATGTATTCATGGAGCGCCGTACGACGTCTGACCTTGTCCGTAACAGCTTGGTAGCTGGTATGGGAATGGCTAATATCCCCCACAATGAAAGTTCTAACTTTCTCGCAGGTTTCCTGAGGGCCCTCGAATTTTATGACGGCATACTCTTTTTGACCACAAACCGAGTAGGATCATTTGATGATGCATTCATCTCCCGCATCCACATCCAGCTGTACTATCCGGACTTCAGTAACGACGAGCGACAGAGAGTGTGGAAGACCTTTATTGACAAGCTCGCCCGAGAGAGGGGAGACACAATTCGCCTGACCATCGACGCCAAGGAGTACATCGAGTCAACGAGGAAGCAGGGTCTCAAGTGGAACGGAAGAGAGATACGGAATGGTTAGAAGTCCTGAAAATGTGGTACAATTGCATGAAGCTGGCGCTAACATGAATGTACTGCAGCGTTTCAGACAGCTGTAGCTCTGGCGGAGTACGAAGCAGACAAAGACAGCGAAGGGAGAATCATGGTGAAAGATGACCATCTCCGAGCAGTTGTCGAACTGTCGAAGGATTTCAAAGGCTACCTGAATGATCTCCATCGCAAGGATGAGGGGAAGAGAGCAGAGCAGAGATATGAGAGATTAGACAGCTATGGAAGCTCTAAGTAGGTACCTTGATGAAGGTTGGCTAAGCTGGAAACCTATGAACCGGCGAGTACTCAAGATCGGTGCGATGGCATGGCACCTTTTTCTTTCCTTTTCTTTCTTCTTTCTGCCCTTCTAAGGCCTTCTTTTGGTCTTTAGTATAGCAAATTATCTAGTAAGAAATAGGGAGTTTGGATATTTGGATATTATTACGCCAATAATCGTTGCCTTTCCGGGGCGTCGTATCCGCCGAGGTAAGGCTCGGCGGTACCATAGTCGTGTATCTGAGCCACCCAAAAATACATGGCTCCACGTCATCTAAGATTCATTCAGAAGGACCGAAAGAGCCGACAGGAAATTCTACTCCCATTTGGCTTGAAGGATTCAACTTGAATCTAGGCGTTCTGCTATACTCCAGTCCGAGGTAGGCGCCAAGAGTCATCCTGCAATCCTTCCAAAACACCTTCCTTGATAAGACAAGCTTGCCAATCCCAAGTTGACCCAAGTCTGTACTGACTGATGCTGATCAGCTGTTCGAGAGCGGGTATATATAGACCTGTTCTCTCAGGAACCTTTATTGGCAACGCAATCAAACACAAGACACAAGTTCCCGACAAAGGTTCCATCGCACATCACAGATACCTAATTCACGTTCAAAGCCTCCCAATGTAAGCACATAACTTGGAGTTGATTATGTGGTGTGGCAACAGCAGACGCTGATAATATGAGAAAAGCTCCGAAGTCAAAAACATGGTCAGCCTCAGGTTCGCCGTTCTCGTCACCGCGGCTACCTTGGCCTTTGCTGCTCCTGAGGCTATCAAGGCACGACAAGCTGCCGGATGTCAGCCTGCAGAGACTGTCTGCCGCGATGGTTGGGCTTGGTGCTGCTCTGGATCTACCTGCTACGAGTTTGCCCCCCCGGTGGCCTGTTAAAGACACCAATGTTTGTGAGAGGCATTGAGGATCTGCGGCGAGAATGATGGCTATCGTGGACAGGATTGCTGGAGTCAAAACCTAGCCAATGGTCTCCTTTGCCAAAGGAACTAGCTTTGCTTGGGATGAGAGTGCGTTCTGGAGCTTGGATAGTCGTAGCCGCCATCTCACAGGGGCTGGTTTTGCTGACGTGTTCGTCGCTGCAGTTCTCCGTCACAAAATCATGAAGCTAAAATATATTTCTCATTACACTCCATCAACTAGTTTGACCACCTGGGTCCTCTCTCTCTGTTTGACATTGTTCTTACATGCAGCGTGAGTCGGCATGCCGTCAGATTACGCAGCCGCCTTCTGGCCGTACACAATAACACCTGGGAAATTGCCGCCCTTCTCCGTCATGTCTTTGATGTATCTCTCTTCGAGGTTCTCAAACACTGAGGCCGGCATCTCGGGGCACATCACTAGCGATGCAACGTCAGCTCCATCATAATTGGCGCCAAGGACGCGACTGACCTTTCGCCTGTCTTGAAACAAGGGCGATTGTGCGTTTAAATGGCTCAATGGACATTTTCATGTCCTCGTCGTTGGCATGTACTCTGCCGACACCGCAGTTGATTCGCTCCAGTTTGACATTCTGCAACCCCGCCTTTTTGAATGCCTCGGGCAATTTCTTCTGGTACCCCCGATCCATGCCCACCTTCTCCATCATCGTTCCGATAATGTGGATGACATCCTTCAGGGCCTGGGGCTGGTCTGGCTGGTCAGAAGACACGTCCAACTCCATAGCCTGCAGCCATCCGCCAGGCGCCAGCGTTTCTATCAAAAGTCAGACCACAATGCACCCCATGAGTGGCGGAGAACACGAAGACTCACCCGCAAGATTTGCCACGGCCTTCTCAACGCCGGATTTACTCGTGCTGTGAAGTACGTTGCGGACATGGGTCATGTCGAACTTGCCCTTGAGGTCGTCCGCGGGTGGATCGCAGACGTCCTGGGTTACGTAGCGGATGTTGCCCTGAGCTGACGTGGGCATGAAAACGGTAGACACGTCTGCGCCAACCAATTCGGCGGAGGGTGGGACTTGTTTCTGCAGGTCCCTGAGGAGCGTCCCTAATCTTGCGCGTCAACTTCAGGTTCTGGTGAATGCAACTGGCTACGGGAGCAGCGTACCATCGGCGCAACCCATGTCGAGGACCTTTAGCCCGTCTTTCTTGAGGTCGACGGGGGCGAATGCGATTTTGTCGTTGAGGCACATTTGGATCCAGCGGTGCTGGATTTGGAGACGCTCCACTTCGGCGTCGGCGTTACCAACCATGGCCAGGTATGACTTGTCGTCCTGGGTCTGGGCCTGGGCCCCGTTTGCACCGTTTGCGCCGTTCATGTTGAGGTTATTATGAGAATAGTATCTGATAGATTGAATAGATTGAGATAGCTGAGAATTACAAGTGTGAGAGAGTTGCTGCCTCACAATAGGATGATGAGAGATGGTGGAAGAGCAATCACTTATTATATGCAGGTCATCGTCCCAAGCTTCAACACCAACTCGCAAAGGTCTCAATGTCAGCTGCTAGAAGCATCGGCAAAAACATACCGAAAAGCGTTGGCTACCGAAGAGACGGTAGCCAGAGCGCCGTTCTAGAATGCGACAGCTAGTCAGAAAATTGCCTGTTTCGACCAATGGCTACCGCTCAGGAGCTACTTTTGCCATGCAAACTCAACCAGAAAGCCGGGGAGCATGAACTTCAACTTGTGTTTGCGGTATGGCAGAAGTTTCGATTGCTCAGGAAACAACATGGAATGGCAACATGCCGGTTAGCGAGCCTCGAGATACGGATCCGATAGCGATACCGAACGGGCTTTGAGAGCGCCAGAGCGCAATAACATTTATTCCATCGAGAATCTCACTTTCAGACGATCCGATTCTCCGTCCGTTGAACGAGCAAACTACTCGACTTGACAACTCTCCCTCCGGCTTCAGATGGATGGGGAGTTAGGGATGGTGAGGTCAGTGACGTGTTGGTGGGAGGGAGGGTTCATCGGGTGCGGGCGAGAGGGGCCGGCCGAGCTCCACGTTTTCCCTTCCCGTTTGCCCCTTGCCATCAAACATGTGCCTGGTGGCTCGAGCCACGCAACAGGCACTATCAATCAGTTACAGACGTGCGGACTAACCGAGGTTTACGCTGTCATGTTGCTTCTGTATTTAATTCTGTTTCGTTTGCAATTGAGTTCTTCTTTGTCAGCCGACTGCAGCAGGTCTATGCATGCCCCCGGCGCACTTTCATCTGCTATGCCGCTTCCGCCGTCCGCAGCCGTGGCGGCGTGGCTCCGTCTAGTCAGCCGGACGGGGGCCGGGACGAGAAAAGCATCAATTCGGGGCTGGGCACTATTCGGGTGATCCGAGTAGATTGTCGCTTAGAGGCATGGCAATTCGGAGAATCCTGCATAGCAATTCAGCCAGCGCCGTGCGGTTCCTGGCGTGCCTGGCAGAAGAACGGATGGGTTACAATACTGTGTCACATCGCCCGAGCCAAGCGGGTTGATCCATGCCCTGCAACGTATATCACTGCGCGTATCTCAACATACATGAAACCGCTGCCCCAATCTTGAGCTAAATAAGCAAAGTCACGCCATCCCTGGGAAACACTCACTGTAGGGCTGTTTCTCAGCGCTCTTTGGCTGCTCTCTCAGTGCCGCTGTGCCGCTGCCTGCATGGCACAGCAGTCAACCCTTGAGTCCCTCACATTGCCGAGTCATTCTGGCTGATCCCCTTACCACCTTCCCTCATGGCGCGTGCGAAGATCCGAATCTCTCACGGCCATTGGCTCCACCCCAGAGACGATCAAGGTTTGAACATTGATTAAGAGCCATTATCATCCTATCTAAGCCGTCCGCCGCTGTCTCGTACTTAATGACCCCGTCTACCCTCCATCTTCTTCGACAGTGTTTCGTGTTCGCGAGTGTCAAGCCTCAGTGTGTGGAAAAAAACTCCGTCCGTTGCTCTCTGTCCTTTTTGCCTCCTTCGAGTTGACCTCGACACCACCGTTCACTCCTTACCACTACGCCTTACCGCGAACGCGAAATCGATATCGAACCGCAGCGCAGATCGCTTGCTTCGACAACCGTCATCATGAAGGCCACATTCGCTTATGTCATGGTCGCCGCGCTCTTCGGAGTGTCGCAGGCTTCCGTTACCCCGCTCAACAACATCATCCGCCATGAGTACAACCTGAACGCCAGAGCTGGTGTTCACGGCAACCTGGCCGCGATCGCTCGCCGTGATGAGGCGGCGGCGCACACGCCCGAGTCCGACGTCTTGCAACCCGTCGTCTAAGAGCACCACAAACACCGAGGCACACGATTGCAATCCCATAGCTACCACATGGGCACACCGGCAACACTAGGCAACGGACCACTTGGTCCGCCGAGTCTTCTTCACACCAAACGGAGCATAGCCAGATCCATGGCACTCCAAGCAACTTTCAACCTTCGATTCTTGCATGCGTTAGACATGCCACCTAGGGTACATGAGCGGGAGTTTACGGGCGAGCTGGGAATATGAGGGAGGCGTTTGCAGGATCCGAAATGAATTGGGGGTTGACCGGGCACGGGAAAACGGGACACGGGAGGGATGATGGCGGAGGGCGACTTGGCCGGACTGGTCTCAACAAACATGACAGACACCACGCTTGACAAGATTTCATTTTTCTTTCAACAAACAAAAAAGAATTCGTTTCATCTCATCACACACCTGCCCCTCTCGAACAAGATTGACGTGATTTAACCTGCATCAACCCCTGCCGATAAGATCCCGCCCTAGCTGAGCTATTTTCTCAGCCCAGCGCTATCGCTGATAAGTCCAGGTAAAATTCCACGTCTTCTGCCCTTGAACCACCAAGTCGTAGTCCACCACCAAGCGATCATCTTCCGAAGTGTCGAAGGAAACAACGCCAAACTTGGAGCTGCCCCAAGGATGCGAATGCACAGAGACGTCCGTGTCCTCGATCTGCCTGTGATACCGAGTGAACGGTTCGTAGAACTGGTTTAGAGGGGACGTGGAAAATTCTATGATCGCCTTCCCACCCTTGTCGCCAGGCGGGAAAATTGTCGTCGCGTGTTCATGGCGATCCTAAAAAGCAATGTTAATCTCGACAATCACAATAGAGGAGATTGCCATCTCCACTGCAGTTTTCGGCCGGAGAGAAGCTTAACTCACCCCACTCAAGATAACCACTCCCTCGGTCAACCTCATCATGTCTAAGACCTGCTCCCGCTCGTGGAGGTATCCGGACCAGCTATCGGCCGAATCGGGTCCCCTCCAATTTCGCGTGAAGGGCACGCTGCTCACGACGACCTTCCATGCTTTTTCGGACGCCAGCCACGCCTGGAGATCCGCGAGCTGGGCGGGGCCCAGCATCGTCTTGCCGGGCCCGTCGTCCATGGATTCCGCAGATCGGTATCGTCGGGTGTCCAGGACGAAGAAAGAGATGTCCCCCCTGCGGAAGATGTAATGCGTCTTGCCGAGGCCGAACTGCGATGAGGGGTTCGCGTGCCCCTGGTACGCCCAGAACGGCTGCATGGCGGACTGGTACAACCCTGTCTCGTTGGCGGCCCAGTCGTTGATGATTTCATGATCGTCGTAGAGATGGAGCCATGGCAGGGAGCGGAGTGCCGGCGTCCAGCTTGGCGAAGCGTAAACCTGGCGGTAGGCGGTGGTGTAGTCCTCAGGGGTCCAGCCCAGGGCGATGGGTAAGTCGATGTAGATGAAGTCGCCGAGGAAAAGCATCATATCGACCGGCTTCTGCGTGAGATATTGGTCTAGGTATTCGAGCCCCTTGATTCTGAGACCATGATCCACCGGGCTGTAGGGGTAAAAAGGCTTTATGCAACTAGTTGACACTAAACTCCATCGCTTGGGGTCTCTGGCTGCTGTCTTGAATGAGCCTGCATGGCTTGCATTAGTAGTGTAATAGTACTCAGTATTGGCTTTGAGTTCTTCAAAAAGGAATGTTCCGGTATAGTCGTTTGCGTCGGTCACAGTGATGACCTGAGACTTTGGCTGCTCTGCATCTTCCTCCGCCGAAGTAAGTCTAATTTCGACATGTGTGATAGGCGCAATTGGGGCACGGGCAACGATGCGCGCTGAGGTCTCGTCGACGTAACCCACACGAGAGAATGAGATGCCGTTGCTTTGATGAAGGTAATGACTTCGATACAGGAAGTCCCAAACAGCGCCCAGAGACAGTAGATTCAGCACAATCGTAATGAAGCTCGCAAGAAGCTGTCTTGAGTCAACCCAGCCACATAGGAGCAGGAAACTTGGATGACGGCGTTTAGGATGAGAGTTGCCCGAGAAGAGTTTTGCGATGAGGTAAAGGACGTAAACCGCAAAGTTGCCGTAAATGCGGTTTAGATACTTTCGTCCCAGAGGATGCTGTCTCAGTGTCAGCTGTTTGACTCTTCCATAGACAACTTGAAGTTCAGATAGTCAAGTACAAATCTCGTGAAGATCACCGCAGTGATTCTGAGAGTGAGCGTCGTGATGGCGGCCACGGAATCCAGAACGCTTGACAATGCCATATTCAGACTGGTTGTACCCTGGTTGGGTTGTTCCTCCGATGTTAATTTTGAGTTGCTTCCGACGCAAGACGGTTTGTCATCCGTTTTTCAGTCGACATATTTGGTCAAAGTTGGTAGGAGGAGAGACCTAGACTTCCCAGTTTCTCACCCTCTTGCCAAATCTTCAGCCCAAGTCCGTGGTCTTGGAAATATGGTCCTTGTCCGGTGGAGGTTCAAACCTTCCATGGAATGGCCAGCATCCAGTCTTGCCAATGAGGAAGACACGTGCTGCATCTCGTCAGCTCAATCAGCAGTTTGCAGTTTCTAAGATTCACCAAGAGGGGCTTGTGGGCTAGCATGCGCGTCCTAGACCGCGTTCCCGAGCCGATCGGATTTAAACCGACTGTTAAACACACATCCAAACACTATCAAATCGCAATGGCCCCCACCGAAGGATTGTGTTCACGAACTGGTAGGGTTCATGTCGGAACCAACATGTGGACCGCGGGCAGCGGGACTCCACTCCGATCGACGTCTGACAAGTCCGCATTCCACCACGTGGGTGCCGTTGAGCGCCGGGACCCGACGGATTTCCTCCGACAGCGGGGACTTCTCAACAGCATCCAATAAAGAGGTTTTAGAGCTTGTGAAAGCTTGTTTTCGCTCTTAAGTCACTGGCGAGGAAGCTCGTCCTTGTCATGCGAAGGAACGCTATCCTCCTGCAAGAACCAACTTCCGGTATTCCTGGTTTCGGTCATGTTCCGTACATGTAATTGCCATCCTTCGTCAGTCCTTGAGTGCAAGTTTTCAAGCACGTGCCTAATGGTTCGCGGCGACTGGCAACTCCCAAACACGAGGATCATTAGTGAGCTCTAATGGCCGGCACACCTTATCCAACTTGGCGGGGGACCGGGAGCCACCAAGCGGTGCATCAACACATTGAATGCCGTTTCGCGCCTGGATTTCTTCTGATTTTGCGTGCGAACCCACGTCGAAGATCTTCAGAGTCCTTGCGTACCGAGGGCTTGGTATGATCAGGGGTTCCACGTGCAGTAGCTGCAAATTTCCCAGGTGCCGGAACTGTGCCATACTTAAGCCTTGTGGTCGTCCGTGTCGAGTCTCGTTTTGTGACCCGAGAAGCCTTGGTGGAGTGAGCCTCAAAGTCGCATCAAACATCGTCAACATGGAGAACGTAACACGCTCAGAAGCAGGCTCCGAATCTGCCAACGACATCCCACAGAAAGATGCCGGAGTTGTCGTCACATCGCGAGACGACGCCTCGTCGCAGGAGCAGACTCCTCCGGCCAGGACGGCTGGCAAGCTCGATGTGCTGGTTCAAGGTGTCGCGCTTTTCTCAGACGGATACAACATCCAGATCATCGGATACATGAACACGGTCTTGGCGAAGCTGTAAGTTCCAATAATCCAGCAGACTCCTTTGAGAGTTGAACCTTTTGGCCGACATTCTCCCCAGCTATCCAAAGCAAATGACCAGCGAGGTCAAGACCAGACTTTCCAACTCTATCCTGATTGGTGACATTTTCGGCATGCTCATCTTTGGACTCTGCATCGACAGGTTCGGCAGAAAAGTTGGCATCATACTGACCACTTTCTTCTTGGTCTTGGTGAGTTGCTAGTTGTTCACTCTCCCAGCAAGGATTTCGAGGTTAAGACAGTCAGGGTATCGTCATTGCGACCGCCGCTCATGGGACTTCCGTGGAAGGAATGTTCTGGATGATGGTTATCGGGCGTGGAGTTGCGGGAGTTGGTGCTGGTAAGCTCACGCGGACGCCTTCGTTTTAATGCTTCGACTGACCCTTTCTAGGTGGAGAGTACACTGTCTGCACATCACAAGCTCTCGAATGTGCCGACAGTACTGAAGCCATGCGGAGACGGCGTGGAATGCTCGTCGCCATTTCCACGAATGCTGCCATTATCTCCGGTTTCGTGGGCTCTAGCATCGTATCCCTCATCGTCATCGCAGCTTACAACGGCCAAGCCAGCGACGGTATCTGGCGCATTTGCTTCGGCATTGGTATCTTCGTAAGTAGATCGTCCCGGTTCCCGGAGCCCCAGAAGGCTGACTATCGGCTTGAAAAGCTCCCCTTGGTGATTTTCTTCTTCCGCATGCGACTCGTCGACTCTCAGCAGTACAAGAAGCACGCAATCCAGAAGAACATTCCCTACAAGCTTGCTCTCAAGTTCTACTGGAAGCCTCTGCTCGGCTGCTGCAGCGCCTGGTTCCTCTACGATGCCGTGGTCTACCCCTTCAACCTCCTCGCCCCTACCCTAGTCTCAGGTTTCTCCTCCCAGCAAACCATGATCCAGTCCATCGGTTGGTCGGCATTGATCAATGCGTTTGCCTTGCCCGGCGCTTTCATCGGCGCGCTATTGATGGACCGCATCGGCCGCCGCCAGACCTACGCCCTCGGCTGGGCCATCGTCTGCATTTTCGGTTTCGCAATCGGCGGATCCATGATTCAGCTCAACAACGTCTTCCCTCTGTTCGTCACTTTATACGGCCTCTTCCAGACTTTCTTGTCCGTCGGACCGGGCGATTGTAACTTCCTCGTTTCCAGCGAGTCTTTCCCGACTCCGCTCAGAGGGCACTTCCTTGGGTTTGCGGCTGCGGTCGGCAAAGCAGGTGCTGCTGTTGGAACGACGGCACTCAGTGCCGCTCTCGCTAGTTTCGATGATCGCCTGAAGGGTCAGCAAGCCATTTTCTTGATTGGAAGTGGTATCTCTGTTATCGGCACTTTGTGTGTCTGGTTTTTGATCCCTAACGTGAGCTCCAACCCCGCTGTCCTTCTCCTTTTCCCTGTCGACTTAGCTAATGATGTGCAAAGGCTCCTAAGCATCTTGAAGATGAAGATGTGAGATTCAAGAATTATGTTGAGGCGAATGGATATGATACCAGCAACATGGGTTTAAAGGCGTAATAGTTCTTTGACCGACGAAGGAGCCTAGACGTAAAATCATAAGCTCCCAGCTTTAAGAAAGAGGAAGGGGCAAAAGGTGTTTTCTTCAAAAGCAAATGTATTTCGCTACCTAATAATGCAAAGGAAAAGCACGCGTATTCTATAATGATGTGGCCTTTTCCGAGTTACCGCCGATTTGCCTCGTCCACAAATCCATGTATCTACCTCCAAGAGTCAGTAACTCATTATGGGTTCCACTCTCCACTACCCTTCCCTCGTGGACCACAATGATCTTGTCTGCACTGACAACCGTAGATAGTCGATGCGCAATGACAAAGGTCGTTCTGCCCTCCTTCAGCACGTCCAACGCGCCTTGGATGCTCGATTCCGTCTTGGTGTCTACCGCGCTGGTAGCCTCGTCGAGAATAAGAATTGACGGATCCTTCAAGAAGACTCGTGCAATAGCCAGTCGCTGGATTTCACCACCTGACAACTTGACACCCTGCTCTCCCACGCGGCTCTGATAGCCATCCGCAAACGACAAGATTCTGTCGTGGATTGCGGCCGCTCGGCAGGCATCAAAGATCTCCTCGTCGGTGGCCATCGGGCGGGCATAGCGGAGATTCTCCATCACTGTTGCATTGAACAGCAACGGATCTTGCGGGACGACGCCGAGGGCATCTCGAAGTGAGCTGAGAGTGATGTCGCGGATGTCGTGGCCGTCGATGGTGATGCGACCGGAAGTTACGTCGTAGAATCGAAGCAGAAGCTTCATGATGGAGGACTTTCCAGCACCGGTTTCTCCAACTAGGGCTATGGTATGCCCTGGCGCGGCGGAGATATTCAGGTCCTGGATCGTTGGCCGTCTTGGGTCGTAAGAAAAGCCGACATTCTCGAACTCGACGTGCCCCTTGACGTCCCTCAGCTCCGTCGCGTTCTCACTTTCAACGATCGTTGACTTGGTTTGGAGGAGATTGAGGAGACGCTCGGCGTCGACCAAGTCATTCATCAAGTACCGGTAATCGTGCGAAAGCCACTTCAATGGCCAGACCAGATAATCCCAGTACTGAAGCAAAAAGACAAAGTCGCCCGCAGTGGCTCTGCCTTGCGAGATCTCGCGCAGAACCAGGCTGGCAAGAACGAAGAAGGTGAGCGGAACGGCCATGTCGAGAAGGCCTTGGACCAGCGCGTCGCCAATGCCGTACCTACGGCTCGCTTCAAGTCGAGACTCAACGGTCTGGCCAAAGCGACGCTTCTCGTAGCCAAACATGTTGAAGTAAGTGACAGTCTGCCAACCCTGAACAGCCTGGTGCATAACCCTGGCCTCTTCTCTCTCGGCCTTGCTTGAGGCGCGCTTATTCTTGATGTTCATGCTGGACGTGTAGACTTCAAGTGTCATGAAAGCTGCCGCAGCCAAGGCCATGGCAAGAGCCAGGTAGACATTGAACTTCCAGTAAAGCAGCCAAAATGCCACAAACAGATCGATGACGGTAGGCAGTATCTCGTTGACAGCGGTGTCCAGGACGTTGGTGAGCGACTCGCCCTGCTCAATAGCCTTCATTACTTCAGCTGAGTCTCTCTCTGAGTGGAACTCCATAGACAGGCCCATAACGTGACCAAAAGCGGCGTTGGTAACTTGGCGGTAAGAGAACTGCTTGATCGGGATCTTGGCGAGCGCGTCAAGGAGACCGAGGCCTGCATCATCCTTCAGAATGACCAAACCCAGCCAGATGGCAAGAGTCCCGTAAGGAGCCTGGTTGTTGAGGATCTCATCCGTAACGCGGCCTAGCTGACTTGGGATCAAGACGTTCAAGACTCTCCTTCCAGCGATGGAAAGTAAGCAAAGAAAGATGGAGAGCTGGACTTTCCGGTCTTTCTTTGGGATCAGATAAGGCAGAAAGATGGCGAAGTCTTTGATGTACCCTAGCCAACCTCCCGTCTCTTTAAGTCGCTTAGCACGGCGGCGTTTGATGCTGGCGCTGTCATCCTCGTCATCTTCGGAATCGGAGTCAGAGTCCTTGCTGGCCACTTCCGTCTCAGTATCGTCGCTAAATGGCACGCTGCCGTAACAAGTTGAATCGCTTCTGTCGGTAGATGAACTCGTCCGGAGGAATGGCTGGCTTTCTTCCGAGGCATCTTGTTGATTCTTGCTCCGTGATTGACTTAGCCGGGCCGAGAGAAGGAGCAACACAGCCAGCAGGCGGACTGCCTGGCAGCAGAGAATGGCGATTTGTTGGATAGAGTTAAGATCGCCAACGGCGGTCAAAACTAGTAGTGGAGTTTCAAAGAGAACTGTGGCGGCGGGAACGCCCAGAGAAAAGCCGCGTCCATGGCGACGAAAAAAAATGACTGTCCAAGCGAAAATAGACACAAAGAGATGAACCAAATGAGATTGTTCAGTTTCCAACGCGTTTGGTTGATTAGCGGTGATAACGAATTCTGAAAAAAATGTAGAAAAAGCGACAAGTAAAAGAAATAATCGTGGTTTTGATTGATTTTGTGGTAATGGTCGTACTCTATTGTCTGTAACTCGGCGGAGTGGTGCAAGTGTTGAAACAGCTGGGACTAGAGCGACGCCCAGTGCACAGCCGTAGTGAAGGGCTTGACAAGCCCCAAGGCGAGTGACCATGCTGGATGGGAGCGGTGACGCTTGGCTGAAGATGATCATGCTTTGGTGAGCAAGAGCCTCAAGACCAAGACGGAAGAAACTTAATAAATATATAAATCTGAGTTGGTTCGAACAGGCGCGTGTGACGTAAGACCAACTGCCGGCGTGCATCGCAAACCAACAACAGTCTCTTTAGCTGTGTACTGTACCCTTTAGCGCTGATTCTTTCATCCTCACTACATTTACGATGTCCCGCAGTGGGCGAGTTTGTCTTGACCTTTTTCGTGTGGGCAGTGCTCGCTCATACACTGAAATCTGACTCATACCGGGCCCGGGCCGTCTCTAGCTAGACTGTTAAGACGGCGCTGAAGCGCGAACTTGAGTCGGAACGCGCGGGCTGCGGCATAGTTGTAGTAGTTTGTCTCTATTAGGCTATCTTAAACAGGTCCTAATTGGACCATTTTCAGCGGTTTGCCGCGGTGTTCTCGGGGGCCACGATGCACAGCCATCAACCAATTCATGTTCCCTGTAAATGTTTTTTTTTCTTGAGCCAATCCCCACTGAGGCCAAACCCAACTCAATTTCGATGCGATGCTACCCATTCGCAAAAAAGCAGCAGATCAATCGACATTGGGTGAAAGCAAGTCACAATTGTCTGAGAGCATCATGATGAGCCATCATATGACTCACATATGCACCTCAGCAGTGACATGCAAGACCCGAATTGAGCTTTTTTGAAGAAGAATTGTTCTGTTGTCAGACGACAGAACCAATCAACTGATTTCGGCAAAAGTCCTCCACTTGCGTAAGGCTAACATGCTGTTTGGGTGGCGAATTTGATGCTCAACCAACAGTCCGCAAAATTCTGTCCAATTTGTCGACCGCAATGCAGCAAACATGAATCTCAAAGTCTAGCTTGTACCGGTTCTCCCATTCCCTCAATTTACTGGCACCTCATTCACTTCCAAGACTGAGAGCCGTCATGTTTGTCGCAAGGGCGGCTGCGCCCTGGTGCTTGTGGTCAGGAATCGCAGCCAACTCCTTCAGCTTGGCCTGCTTCTCCATCCACGCTCGTGCCCCGCCGTAATTGCAGTTGTAATCCATGAACTCTCCGGGATTCCTGTCGATGTCAGAACCTCCACTATTACCTCCACTATTACCTCCAATCGAAGAATACTTTCACTCACATTGTGATTCTGTTGGTGGACTTGTCAGTTGCTGGCTTGCCTGACTGCCTGCTGTAACCTTGGATGAGCGTTGCGCGATCGTATCTGCATTCGAAAACGGTCTGTCCTGGTTGTTAGGACAAGAAGCATATTGCGCAGATGTTGTGCTTGCCTTCAGCAAACTAGCAACCTCCTCCTCCGTTGGCTTAGTCTTGACATCGGAGAAGATGGCTCCAAGCGCTTCTGCGTCTTCGACACTCTGGCTAGCTCCTTGACCCTGGGTCGGAAGCATCGGGTGGCTTGCATCGCCAATGATGATGGTGCGTCCTTTATGCCATGTCTTCAGAGGATCCTACAAGACAGCTGTCAGTAAAAACCCTCCCGAAGTTGGCTTCGACTTACAAGATCACGTAACTGCCACAGGCCAACTTCGGTGCAGTTCTTGAAGACAGCCCTTGCCCAAGGAGGGAAGACTTTGAAAGTTTCCCTGAGCTTTTCGGGATCTCCCTTGGTCGTCCAGGACTTGCCTTCTGCATTTTCTTGCATTTGATCTGGTAACTATCAGCGATGGCTTCGCACCAAATGAGACAGCTCACATACCGTCTGGGACCATTGCGACAATGCTGTAAATCGACCCATTTCTAGCAGGGCCCATAATGATTCTTCGGTCATGGCCCATTATCATCGTGGTGATTGACTCTTTGGGGTCGATCACGGATGTGAAGTCTTTGTCTTGCTCGAGTTCCGAGCTGTCAATAATGAGTCGGTACGCTACTTAAGATTAGCTGCTGCAAGATGCGAGAAATACTGCATGTGGGCTCACCTGACAATCCGGTGGGTATCGCGGGGGCCTCCTTTCCAATGACAGCCTGTCTCAGGACACTCTTACTGCCATATAAAGTAAGTCAAAACCGGATATGAGGAAGGGCGGTAACTTGGAGGTGATACGTACATGCCGTCGGCACCTACGACCAGGTCTCCAACGATCTCCTCGCCGGACTCAAGCTTCACAACACCAGCGTCTGGGTCACAACTCGCGACCACGCAACCAGTACGGACAATCACTGGGCCGTCATCTGGTGTTTCTCTTGTTGCAGCTTCTTTGAGTGCATCATGCAGATCAACCCTTGGCAGTCAGCTTCTGCATCTTGACTCCATACCGCTCTTCGCCTACCTGTGGTAAACCATGCGTTCCTACGCGGCCGGTCAGTTATCATTGACAGAATGGCTCTTATGCAGTGAAGGATTTACTTACGGCTCCATAGTTCTTCTTGAGATGAAATGGGATCTCGGCGTGAAGTTTGCCGTCGGTGTCATAGATGCGGAACTGGCGAGAATATCAGCGCCATGTAGTTGGTTGTCTCGTGGTCTATCAATGCGCACCGCCTTGTCTGCCATGGAGCCCTTCTTGGCAAGTGAATCTTCGAGGCCCCATTCCTTCTCAACGATTCTGCAAACCGATAATTAGCTAAATGAAAGGAGGTATCTGTGTTCAGCAAGGCGAAGGCAAACGCACTTCGAAGCATTGGGCTGTAAGCTGTGGTATCAAGTCAGCCACGTCACCTTGATCGTTACAGGGAAAGGCTCATAGCAGCCTTGTTCATGGAGTCCTACGATATTGTTGCACCGATTTCCTTGTTCAGATGACTTTGTTCTAACACAGTGATGTGCCGATTCGGCCCACGCAATGCAATGGCCTGTAAGTATTAGCAATGATCTGTCGGTGACTTGGCAAGGGTTCAATATACCGAGGAGAGGCCTGCGATCCCGCCACCGACGATAACAATGTTAAATGTACTAGAAATGGCAGCCATGGCGATATGCTACTACAGGTCACTGAAGGTATGCCGAGTAAAAACGCCCAGAGTACCCTGGCAAGATCAAATACGAATCCAAACCAAGTTTCGACGAACCACAGTGAATTTGAGACAACCGGGAGATGCAGACTGCTCCGAGGGAAGTCATATGCCTACCGCATCCTCGCTCATGGTAATCATCCTTCAATCAATGGCCGTCCACTTGCCGACGACCCACCGGAGTCGGCACGCGTGCCATGGCAATGTGGAGAAAGTTCAGGGGTACTTATTTCGCAGTGAAATCCGAACCGAACAATCCGAACCGAGGATTTGGAGGCCCGAGTGTAAGTCACCACGGGCGACCGTTGTCGACCTCGGAGACTTGGAGGAACCCCCGGGTGCACGGAAAGCTATTGTTCAGGAGGAAATTTTGTGGCGAAAACCATGCCTTGATCCAAGATATCAATAAGAGCCGCGATCGTCTAACCCGAGTCAGACTTTTTGCAACAGCTCTGCAGCAGTCCAAGACGCACTTGCATTGGCATACGCACATCAACTACATCCAACATGGCCACCACTACCACCATCACTGAGCAGCCCAGCGCTCCCATCACGGCCGTCGATGATGGTCGCATGAAGATGGATGGCTCAGACCCGACGTTTGGTGACTGGAGAGATGACCTTCTTCGCGATGGCTATGCCTTGATCAAGGGTGCCATCCCGAGAGAGCGTGCCGATGGCTATGCCGACAAGATGTACTCAGTCCTTGAGTCGTTGTAAGTAAATATCGCCCTCTAGGAAAAGCTCGAAAGCTGACCAACTTGGCAGTGGTCTTGGATACGACCGCAACGACCCGTCTACCGTTCACCCCGACAAGCTTCCCGTCATCAACGAGAAGGGCATGCTGATGGCCTACGGCGCCTGCCACGAAGACTTCGTCTGGAGCATCCGTAGCGAGCCTGGTGTAGTCGGACCCTTCGAGCAGGTCTACAACACCGAAGACTTGATTGTATCTTTCGACGTCATCAACTATGGCTTCGCCAACCGCGCCAACTTGCCGGAGAACAAGCCTTGGCCTCACCAGGATCAAGTAGGTGCTGGACGGATGCACGACAAGAGCGACTACTGACCCCATAGCAGGATCCCGAGAAGCCCGGTTTCCGCTGCCTTCAAGGCCTTGTCAACCTCCACCCTTGCGGTCCCAATGACGGCGGCCTGATTGTCTGCAAGGGCTCTCACAACCTCAGCGCCCAATTCCACGAAGAGCTCAAGGACGAGCCTCGCATCCCCGCCTGGACGAAGGAGTGGTACGGCTTCACCGACCGCGGCATGCAGTGGCTCAAGGACCACGGCGGCGAGTGGATCAAGGTCTGCGCCGATCCCGGTGACTTGATTGTCTGGGACTCACGAACCGCACACTACAACGTCCCTGTCAAGGGCGAGATTGACCGCATGGCTGTCTACACCTGCTTCATGCCCGTGACCGACGCTACTCAAGAGGATCTTTTGAGGAAGAAGGCCGCATACGAAGGTAAGATAGTATTTATTCCGCATATATTGGGCATATTACTGACCTCTTGCCTGCGTAGCCCGCCTAGGAACTACCCACTGGCCCAACGCCAGACACACCGGCTCGAACGCTGCAGTTCGCAACGGAAAGCCCGATCACATTGTGAGGGACAGGCCACTGAACGACGCGGTGTTGAGTGAGAGAGCTTTCAAGTTGACCGGAATTCCCTATATCCAAACAAGCGCATGAGCTAAAAACACGGGCTCTTCTGGCTTCATCTTCATGTATTCAAAAGACATTGTCATTCGCTAGCATAGTGTACAAGAACAAGACTGCTATCCTTCAAACCATTGTCTCACCAGTGAAAACCGTGATGTATACCGAACTTCGAGCAGGGCAAGGCCTGCAAAGTGCCTTGTTGCAACATGCATCGCCATCAAGGGCACTTGCCTTCAACAGACACATATGCAGTACTCTTCAACGATGCATTGGCGCCTGCATTGTCAATCACCGTATTCCGAGTCTTGCTCCGAGGATTTCGCATCAAGATCCGAAGATCCTGGCTCTTTCTTCATGGTTTCTTCATGGCATCGCCATCCGTGAAGAATTCCCGAGTCCGTGGATGTGGTAGCTAAGAACAACATTAGCCCAAACTGTACCGAGCTGCTTTTGCCATCCGAGATGAGCCCAATCACGAAAGGTGCCATCACGACTCCATCCAATAGTTGCCACATAGCAGGGGAAAGCATATCCGCGATGATCCGTTCTTGGCCAAGGGCGAAGGCACTGATAAGACAATAACAAAGACGTCGCTTTCCGAACCGAAGCGTCGTGTCCAGTGTGGCACAGCAATCAAACCGAGGACTCCAACTCCGGAGTGCCGTGAGGGGCATTCTGCTGGGCCTCCCCTTGTTTGGCTAGTCTTCCCCGCAAACCAGCTGAATGGGTACGGAGCGCCGAACGACACTAGCGACTGACCCAAGCCCGGGGCCCCTCTCTCACAATCATCTGCACCCCAGCTTCCCCAGTCCGTACCCCACGCCGAATCTTGGTGAAGGCTGGGGTAAGGGGGGAGGGATACAGCCAAGGAATCAGACACGTCGAGACGAGCGTCGTTGAGGCATGTCGAGTTCGGCAAATGGCAACGTCGACATTTGTCAGGTAACATCAATCACAGAAATAGACCCATCTTCCCCGGATTGTCTCTGGATGGGGAGTTCTGACCAACATCCTCATTTCAAAGTCCTAATTTGAAGGACAGAGGACAGAACACAGTCATCCATAAGGGTACCTAAATTCCTCGTTTCATTTGAAATTACACTTTCAATAGCTCAAAGTTCTTCAAGATGGGCGAAACAGACAGCAAGATCACCGAGGAGAGAGTCGAATCCGCCGACTTCGCCCAAAAGCCCCCGATTGAGGATGGAACTTACAAGCCTAACGTCCAGTTGGCTGATGGAGACGTCACATATCTCATCCCGACTCCGAGTTCTGACCCTCGAGGTAAGTTATCTCGATGTAGTCAGCTTGAAAACCGAGTTGAACACTGGATTGGGAAGCAAGGAACTGACTTGACACCTTCTCAGACCCTCTCAACTTGAGCAAGCTGAGAAAATGGGTAAGTTGTCCAAATCACAGCGAAACGATAACATGACGATGGACTGACCAGATCTTACAACAGATCATTACGATGACCTGCGCTACCTTTGCCGCCGTTGGCTTGGTACAAGTTTCCGGACTCGGTGCACTCCTCGGCGAGTTTATCCCACAATACGCAGCGGAAGGACATGGCAGCTATGAGGACATCTCACACCTGATGACATACCCATCTCTCTTCATGGGACTGGGTAATCTCATTGGTATGCCTCTGGCCCTTGCCGTGGGCCGTCGACCTGTCTTCCTTGGATCCTGCGCCCTGGCTGTTTTGGGATCCATCCTCTGTGGCACAGCCAAGACTTACAACTCCCATCTCGCTGCTCGCATGATCCTCGGTCTAGCGGCTGGACAGAGTGAGGCTCTTTGCCCTTTGATGGTTCAAGAAGTTCACTTCCTTCATGAGCGAGCCCGCTGCCTGATGTGGTTCACCCTATGGCAGTCTACCCTCAGCGGGGTCTACACCCTCCTCACATCTTATATCGCCGCCGGTATCGGCTCTTCAGGGTGGTACTTTCTCGGGGCCGGCATCGCTGCTTTAACCTTCCTCTTCGCCATCTTCATGGTGCCCGAGACCAAGTATGACAGACCCCTTGCTGCCTACCAGGGCCAGGAAGCCTCGGTATCTCGCTTCGTCACTTCTCATGCCCCGGGTGTCGATGATACCACCGGTGTCTACACCGAGATGCTCACCCGCAAGACGACCACTGAGCCTCGCGAACTTGACTTTGTCAACTTCAAGCCCCGCACGCTGGCCTCCGACATCCGCATTCTTAACCAGAAGCCCGACTGGAAGGAGGGTTGGCAATGCTGCACCGGCATGGCTATTGTCACCTTCTTCCCTGATATGATATGGGCCCTACTTCTGAACGGCCTTACAATGTAAGATGCAGCCCGGACGTTTGCCAACCTACCCACAAAGTTTCAGTATACTGTCACTAACGTGTTCTTCTCGACAGCGGCGTCAACATCGCACTTGGCACCACGTATGGAGCTATCTTGCAGGCAGCCCCCTACAGCTGGAGCTCTTCCGTCGTCAGCTTCGCCTTGACCGGCCAGATCGTCGTCGCCTTCCTGGCTCTGCCTCTTCTTGGCCGCGGCTCAGATTGGATCATTCAATACTTCGCTCGTCGCAACGGCGGCATTCACAAGCCCGAGTACCGCCTCATTCCTCTCATCATCCCCGTCATCGTGGGCACGCTCGCTTCCATCCTCTACGGCCAGGCGGCGGCGCACCCGGAGAGGTTCCATTGGTTCGCCATCGTCTTCTCCATCAACGCTTACTACTTTGGCTTCGTGGGAGCAAATCAGGTTGGAATCACCTACGCCCTTGACGCCTACCCAACTCGCTCTGGCCCTGTGCTTGTTATCATCTGTGCCATGCGCGGTGTCATTTCCTTCGGCACTAGTTACGGAGTCACGCCGTTTGTCAACGCTATTGGATACGATGGAGCTTTTGGAGTTTACGGTGGGCTGACTGCTGCTCTCGGGGCTGTCGGAATCTTTGTCTTTATTTGGGGTACTCAGATCAGAGCCATGGTTGCGAAGTGGGCTGTTGCGGAGACGAGCGCTACTCCATCCTACAACCACTAGCATGACCTCATGGCTTTGAAGCCTAAGATACCGATTACGACTTGAATTTGCTGAAGCTTGAGAAGTGGTAGTATGATGTGGTCAGAGAAGGTCAAAGACAAAGTTGGCCATGGAAGGCCGAATCTCGAATGGAGAGTCAAGACAGACATTGAAATATTGAGCATTATTGAATTGACGGTTTGATGATTGACAGTACCATCCATGAACGTATCACGATATTTCGCCTGTGCCAAACCTCGATATTTAGCAATAATACTCTCCATCCCTAACTGTGAGCAAAGATCGTGGAGATTGTTGCTGTTATTTCGCGGAGCACAACGCATTGAAGCCAATCTGTCTTAGAATTGTTCCGCTGCGCTAGTGTTGAGTGATAATTTTGTGGACTTCGACGCCGTATTGACTGTCTAGACATTCCAAGAAATGGGTTACGTTGTCTCCCGGCGAAGCAGTCGTATCATTCATATTCACAACTTCCGCATACGAAGTATGACTGCACAAAGCTATGATGACCAATTTCTTCAGGATATCCAATTATAAGTGATTTCTACATATGAGTGCTATCATTGAATAAACGGCAAGATAATCCGACTCTGATGTTCCGGACCGCAGTGGATAAAATGCTCGCCCTTATTCCTTTCATGCTCGGGCCGCTCGGTCGAGAAGGCCTTGTACTCCGCAATAGAGGGAAATTGCCCGCCAATCTGAACCTGTACAGACTCGCCGGCCTCGTAGTCCACACCCATAGCCCAGATGCCAATCTCCAGCTCTACAATCTCGCCAGGTGGAATCTTCTGCTCCTCGTCATGCGGATGGAAGGGGAACTGGGGATGCATCGAACGCGACGGGTCGATCTTGCGGTGCGATGCCCTCAGCTGGCCAACCGAGCCAAGGTGCAGGTTTGTACTGCTTCGCTCCTTCGGGGCGATGTCGTGAATCGACTTGACAGGCGCCGCCCAGAATGGGAAGCACAGATGCATCATTGGGTTGCCGTCCTTGTCGAGCTTGCGGATGTTGACAAAGACGTTCATGTCATCGTGAGAAGGGCAAGACACGTAGAGAACAGCTTTGGGAATGCCAATCAGGCGCGAGGGCTTGTCGAAAGTGTATGTGAACTTAGCTAGAGAGCTTCCGTCCTCGGAGTTGTACGACGCCTTTGATGCACTTGCTGGGACTGAATCAGACAAAGCACCGTTCTCGAGGTAGAAGGTCTTGTAGTCGGTATTCGGAGGAGGGAAGTCTTCGAAGAGGATATCGCTTTCGGGTTCTCGATCGCCGAACTTGAGGGATGTCCAGCGAACCTTAGGTGTCTTCTCCCAGTCGTTTTCGATGCCCTTCAGGTACCTATCAAAGAATTTCTTATCGAAACATCAGTCATTTGTGAAAACGGGGCCCGGGCTCTTGGAGACTTACTGCAAGGTCTTCGTTCGTCTCGGGAACGCTGTAGAGGTCAAACCACTCTTGCCAAGCGCTCCAGCGAATCCACTTCTTTTCACAGCCTAGCTCCATGAATCCTCTGATGCTGCCCATGGTGTGGATTGAGCTGAAGTCTGATCCCGAGATGTATGCTGGAATGTTGATGGCCTTCATGTTCGCGCGCTTGTCTTCCCACCAAATGTTGGACAAAGGGCTGCGACGGTACATCTCGGCGAAGTCCTCCACACCTGAAGTTCCCTTGATGATCAAGCTTGTGATGAGGTCGAAGTTGCTCATGGAGAAAATGCCGCCCCTGACAAATTGCTCGCGGAACAGATCACCGCTCGCCTCCCAAGGTGCGATGGCCTTCAGCGACGGAGGATTCAGGGAGGCTACGTGCCACTGAGCGATGGCAAGGGCAGAGTTGCCAGCCATGCCGACGCTGCCATTGCACCAATCCATCTTGGCGATGGCCTCAATGACATCGTATGCGTCCTCGGCATCCTGCAGACCCATGATGGGGACCTGACCGTCGCTGTTGCCGGCACCTCTGCTGTCGACGCTAATGATGGCGTAGCCCTTGGGGCACCATCTCTGAGGATCCAGGCCCTCGAATTTCTCAAGGCCACTGAGATCGCTCTTCTTGACACAACAAGACCACGGCGTCATGGGCAACATCGTCAAAGCGCTGTACTTCTTGCCGTAGGGAGACCAGCCGACGATGGCCGGGATCTTCTCCGTCGCGTCCGCTGGGCGGTACACGTCGATGTAGAGTCTGCACCCATCTCGGACCTTGATCTCAACGTCGTGATCGATTCGAATGTCGCTTTCGAGAGGCTTCGCGTTGTATCCGTTCCAGCCCTTGGGAAGGACTTCGGTGCGGCCTGGGGTGAAGCCTTGATAATTGTTGACTCCGATCTCCGGCTTGCCAATGGGCTTGTGCGCGATCTGAATTGGGAGAGGCATGATTGGAGAATGTTTGATTAGCTGGGTTCTTGAATGGGAATGTACAATCTCCTGAGGCTGGATCTCTAGTCCAGGGTGTTGCCAATGTGGCGCTTTTTATTGAACGCGCCAGAATATCTTCTTCATCCTATCAACGACACCAATTGCTCAGCACGACGCGTAGCTCACAGCTTCGCGGGTCAGGGACCTCGGTCTATTGCTGTCCGTTGCGGGGATAGTATCGGAAACATGTCCAGCCAAGCCAGATTTCGTGGGGTTAGACCGCGGGGTGAGATCCGGCCCAGATCCATTCGGTTGAGAAGCGGCCGCCGGCCCCACTCTCATGTCGAAAAGGGGTCCTTGCAGCACCCCGAACCGAACCGAACCGAACCGAGTCCACTTCTCACGCTCACGGATAGAACACGAGACCGAGGCGAGGTTGATAGACCGAGCCGGATGGGGCTGGGGGAGGAGTTCGAGACGAGGTCTGACCAGGGTAAGCTGGAGAACGCGTGGATCATGGACAGGGGCGCATCTGAGAGCTTCAGATCACAGGCAGAGTGCAACATGTTATGGCTTTGACTGGAGTTGCATATAATGAAAGACGGGATTCTTAGATATCAGCTTCAAGTTCTCAACATTGATCTCTATCATATCAGCAAGCATCAGTCAGAGCTCAGAAGCGCATTTTCTTAATCTTCCATATCAACCAAAATGTCCAAGTCCCTCCTCGAGCCAAAGGCTAACTACGGCGACTGGCGCGACCACTTCTTCGAACATGGCTACGCCATCCTTAAGAACGCTATTACTCCTGAGCGAGCTGAGTACTACAAACAGAAGCAGATCGACTGGCTCAAGTCCTTCAACCGCGGATTCGACCCCGACAATGAGGACACCTGGACATCGGAGCACCTCCCCGTCTCCTTCAAGGGAGGTATGTACGGGTCTTACTGCGCCCCACATGAGCGATTCGCTTGGGAAGCCAGACTGTGAGTGATTCATTCTGGAGAACGGCATGGACTTGGCCAAGACAGGGTTGCTTGCCGGATCTGGCTGACATTTTTGTAGGGAGCCTGGCGTCATCAACCCGTTCATTCACATTTGGGAAACTGAGGAGCTCCTCGTGAGCTTCGACATGTTCAACGTTACTCTCCCACGGCAGAAGGACCTCAGGTGGTCTCCGTGGCCTCATTGCGGTACGTTTATAATTTGCCACATGAGGGTCTTCAGTTTCTAACTTGCTGAACAGATCAAGATCCTAAGCGAAAGGGGCTTCAATGTGTCCAGGGACTGCTGAACTTCGCCCCGAACGGCGTCAAGGACGGTGGTCTCATTCTCATGAGCGGATCAGCCAAGCTCTACGACCAGTTCTTCCAAGAGACTCGTGTGATGGCTGCTCACGAAGATGCTCCTCCTCCGGAAGAGAACTATAGAGATCTCTTCATCTTCAAGGAGGAAGACGTCAAGTGGTTCGAAGACCGCGGCTGCAAGCTGATCAAGCCTAACCTGGAGCCCGGTGACCTGGTGTTGTGGGACTCTCGGTATGTGTTCCGAGTCATTCCTGTGAGAAGTTGGCTAACAGATATTCGCAAGCTCCATGCACTACGCCAAGCACCCCGAGGGCACACAGATTCGCCATGCACAATACGTCTGCTTCACTCCTGCCAAGTTCGCCGACCCTCAGAGTATCAAGGAGAAGGCGGATATCTTCAGAGCGTGGGGAGGAACTACTCACTGGCCTCACACGAACATTCATCCCCAAGGCAAGGCCAAGAGGGATGGTGTGATTGATCCGCAGGAGCGTGAAGAGCCATTAGAGAAACCGGTGATCACGGATAGGTTGCTGCAATTGGCGGCAGTCAAGGCGTATTAGTATTAGATTCAAGATGTGTGAGTAGCAATTGAGCATTCATCAGAAGTTATAAGTCCAAGAATCGCTATACCAGTTCCGAACAATTTTTTTTTTTTTGATACGTTGTCTTTAAAACAGACGCAAATGTAGGACTTGAATGCTCGTAGGCCATACCAAGTACGTGATCTTTGGTGGAGTAGACATAGTCAAAGATATCATGAACATAATTCAATAAATGTTGCGCAATGCGTTCTCTGCATCTTCATTGGGGGAAAGGCGTTGAACGGAGGGTGTTCTTACATGAAGAACTGAAACTAGCTTGGGGAACCCTGTAAATGTTTGCGATGTCACACTGCTGCAAATGACCAGCTCACGTGTAGCCAACTACTGAGATGAACGCTGTACATCCCTGAATGCATCAAAACATGGACTCTTCAACACGTCGCCAGTTTCCACCGAGCATGCAACGAAACAGATCCACAGCTGCAGCAAGGAATGAAACCGGCTTTGATCAGTGATCAGCCATTAATAATTACGACGCCTCCAGTGGCCACTACCCGAGGCACATTGCCGCGGACCCCCGCCCCCGGATTGCGCAGGGCGGGGTCGCAGCGAACATGGGTCATTTGGGGGGTTTCTCCCCCTTCCCCACAGACAGGTCACATAACCTGGGGAAAATGCAAGATAAACTATTCGGTTCAGCTTGTTGAGTTTTCCTGGCAGATGCATACCCCCAGGGACCCTTTCTCCGTGTCTCCAAATCTTTCCGTTATATACCCAGCCTGCCATTGAGACACATCCGAGCCCGACCGAGGAGTCTCCAAAGTCTCTCCCGTTCCGCCTCGGAGTCGAGCACCGGCCATGAACAGCCCTTCCTCTGCTGCAATGGCGGACTCAATGTCAAGCTCAAGCGAACAGCCGCCGATCACATCGAACGATAACCAGTCACATCCGAAGCGCATACGCCTCTCCCTGGCATGCAATCAATGTCGAAAGCGCAAAGTGCGATGCGACGCCCAGACGCCCAAGTGCCACAACTGCATCCTCCGAGGGGATGACTGCCAGACTACCAATCCTCGCAATCCAAAAGAGAATGCAGTTCGGAGATGGGCATCTAAGAGCAATGCCACTCGGAGTGAAAGCAGCATACCGGAAGGCTCTGAGCCGCCCCGTGATCGTCACCTGCGGACGGTATCTCCAAGGTCACGGCAGTATCTATCGCCGTCCTACGAGGATGGCTCTGAGGGCGAAGATGCCGCCTCGCGCCGGCTCTCATGGGTAGCGCAAGCGTACCGAGCCAACGTCCGAGATAATGACAGCGGCCATGCACCCCACGACCACTCGGATCTCAACCCTGACATGGCCCTGAACACGGACGAAAGTCCCCATCGGCTCAAGTTCATGGGTGGCAGCAGTGTGCAGTCGCTTACCATGTTCGCCGACTTGTTCTTCCGCAAACGCGGTCTTCGGACACTGTCGCCTTACTTCCGGTTCGGCATGCACCACGTGGAGGAATTCCAAGTTCCCCTTACACTGCAGCTGCCATCGCTCCCACCTTTGTCAGCCCTGGACGCGTACCTGGACGTGTATATGAAGCGGATATTTCCTCTCTTTCCCGTCTTTGATGAGCCTACCTTTCGCTCGGACATGGGCCAGTTGGTCTCGCTTCAGGATGCCGATCCCTCTGGTGGAATCCAGAATGCTATCGACCTGTCACAAGTACCGACTCTTGTCTGCATCTACTCTATCATCTGCATCAGTGCAGATGAGGAGACAGGTACAGTAACAGAGATCGGCACGCATTTTCTGACCGCGGCGTACAGCCTTCTGGCCCATGTCATCTCAACGCCTTATCTTGCTTCGGTGCAGGCTCTAGTCCTTCTCACTCTTGCCCTTCGTGGCCGAAGCAAAGAAGGACAGGGATGGCAGACTCTTGGTCAAGCCATCAGAATAGCCCATTCCATCGGTCTTCACAGGCATGCCTCAACAAGACACATGAAGAGCCCTCCCCCAGCAACGGCCAACTCGGCCCCATCTCCAGGTTATCAAGGCTGCAGAAAGCTTCACAGTCAGCTCTGGTGGACTTGCTACACCCTTGAGAAGCTGATGCAGCTGGAGACAGGTCGCCCAAGCGCGATTCACGACTCAGACTGCGACCAGACATTGCCCGAACCGGTGCCTGTTCCTGCGGCTGGCATAGCCGTCTCCATCGGATCCTCTCCAGAAGGGCAAGCCGACCGCCAGGTGATCGACTACTTCCAGCCGTGGGCCTCATTGACACGCATAATCAGCAGTATCAGTGGTCATATCTACCGCCGGTCTGGCCAAGCACAAACTCCCCGCATCCTTCTCGGCGACACAGTCCGTCTCGACTCGGCCCTCACAGAGTGGGCTCAGTCATTGCCCCCTGAGATCCGTCCTCCCGGACCAAACAGTGGAAACGTAATACTATGCGAGACGGGCCACAAACATCTTGCCATCTTTCTTGCAATCCACTACCACCACGCTCTGATATCTCTCCACCGGGCCGCACTCGTGTTCCCGGAAGCTATGTACCGAACCCACATCAACTCCCAAGCAGACTCGACCAGCATCTCAGCCGTTGAACTCAGCCGCCTTAGACGTGGCGCAGAGATTTGTATCGGCTCTGCAAGGGCTATTGTGAGACTAGTCGGCGAAATCGCCGACGACTCAACGCCGACGCCGCGAACCAGAGGAGGCATGCTCGGAGAACCACACATCAACCGTTCAGAGTCGGTGATTTTCACCATCACACAACCTCTCATCTCTGCTGTTGCTCTGGCGCTCCATATACTAAAGCAGCCCGGTTCGCGCCTCGCACGGTCAGATCTCGAGCTCTTGGGCATAGCAGCGCAGTACGCAGAAGAGCAGTACACCAAGGTCACGCAGAACCCCCGCTTCATCCAAGCCTGCTCCGTCTTGCAGTCAAACATGTCCGAGATTGTATTTTCGCAGCACGTCCAAGGTCAAGGCAGCTACTCTCACCATGGTCACCGGGGTTCCATCGCATCTGACAACATGGCATGGAGAGGGGAGGACCAGACTCCAACGGAGACATCCAGCGCCGGGAACATGGCCGCGGAGATGGACATAATGGATCTGGAACTACCAGATTTGACGGGCATGTTCACCGAGATCAGTAACACTGACATCTTTGGAGGCGTCAGGCTTGAAGATCTTTGGGGCATGTTGGGCGCGCCCGCAGACGGGCAGTTAACCGACGGTTCGGAAGGATCTTGGTCGCGGTCTTGAGGCAGGCGTCGGGTAATCGGCGGGGGCGTATTTATGAAACGTATGTATGATTGACGCATCGGGCATAGGTCCTGGTAATTAAACATCCTTAGTGCAAGTTTTGTATGCAGTCATTGGCAAAGGCTCCTTGTGCTCAATGGCCTCATCACCGCTGAAGGTAAACCTTGAACCAGAAAAGACAGCTGAAAAGTGGCCGTCTACCCGACAGTATGGTCCGATGCCGACAGCCGCAGAGACAATTCCGACAACCTGGAAGAGACATTAATTAGCGCTTCTTTTATGCTTCTTGGCGCTAATATCATTCGTGGCGGCGGGATGCTGCCAGTCGACTTCCGGCGATCCAACAAAGGCGGCAGCATAAAGCAACATCTTTGGCTGGCCGGCGAATTACCCAAAATAGCAGTCTGGGGTGTTCTGGCCGCCACCTCGATCGTAAGACATCAGCCAGCTCTACCCGATTGCCCATTGCGTACTGCATGGCATTTGTCTCACCGAGTGTTCAACGCCCTTGGCGCGCAGCGATGGAGTGGCTCTTTGGTCCCTTTGTCTTGCTGGACCTTTTCAACTCGGACAGAGCCGCGAGAAACTCTCGACTGGTCATTTCTGCATCTTTCGTGGACATCGAAACGAAGATGCATTCCCTTGTAGCAGCGGCACTTATTTTCATCCTGGTCCCAGTGTTGATCTGGCACTTCATCGTCTATCCGCTATTTTGGTCTCCTCTGGCGTCCATCCCAGCAGCTCATCCGTTATGTCATGTCACATCGCTCTGGATTCATTGGAAACGACTACGGGGACAAGAGTACGAATACGTATCGGAGGCCTTCCTCTCAAAAGGCCCTTATGTGCGCCTTGGTCCTCGTGAAGTTGCCGTCAACGACATCGAAGCCGTCCGGAATGGCTGGGGCGTGGGATCGTCCAGCTTCGACAAGCACCACTCTTATACGTATTTCGGAACTCATGGGTTAGTGAGACACTCTCGTTTCCTGCTGGGTCCGACTAACATATATCACTTCAGCATTACCAACACCTTTACAACGCTCGGGAGCAACGAGCATCGGGGACGTCGCCATCGTCTCAGGATCGCTCACTCCCGCCAGTTTCTGATGAAATCGCCTGATGTTCAATCTATCCTCGCTTCTCTCGTGCAACAGAAGCTGTATCCTCTGCTGGCTGATTTCGCCTCATCCAAAGAGGGAACTGCTTCCATCATGCCCTTGGCTCAATCTTTCGCGCTCGACTATGTGTCAGCGTTTGCATTCGGACTGTCTCTCAGCCACAACTTCCTCAAAGATCGTATCGCCTACGATCAGTGGTTTGCTTTGAACAACGACTGCTACCCGGGTGGCTTCCTCGGCTACTTCCTCAAGGAGCACCCACAACTCGTGGAATTTGCTCGTCGGATAGGTGTGCCGATCCTATCTAAGACCTATATCAATGCTCGTCGAGAACTGGAGACATGGGCGCTGAGGAGAGTTGATGCTGCCGAAGACCTGCTACAGTCCCGAATGCAAGGCTCGGAGCCTGCACCGGGTGACCTGCCCGTGTTGTACGATGCCGTCAGGACAGCTATGGCGCAGCAGAGCGGTGTCAAAGATGCTGATTTTGTACCATCGGCAACTCAAAGGCTTGAACTGGCCAGCGAGTGTCTGGATCACATCAGTAAGTTGTCTCAGTTCTTCCTATCAACACAGCGCTAACAGACGATAGCCTCATCGGGAGAAACGTTTGGTACTACCTTCACCTACATGCTATGGGAGCTCTCCCGACACCCGGATATTCAGGCTGCGCTTCATGTCGAGCTCTCGTCTCTCAAGCAGCCTCTTAGCGAAAGCAATTTGCCCGAATCGCGGGATCTTGAGCAGCTAGAGTTGCTCAACGGCATCATCAAGGAAAGTTTGCGTCTGCGGAACACGGCGCCCGGTCTGGACCCGCGTGTAAGTCCTGCGCACGGCACAAGCAAGTTCGGCCGCATCGATGAACTCCCCAGCCACACGCGAGTCGGCACCTATGGCAGACATCTCAACCGCAACCCAGATGTTTACCTGGATCCTGAAGTTTGGAACCCGTACCGCTGGGTGTCCAAGGAGCCTAAGGACTTGGCCGCGATGAACAGGTGGTTCTACGCTTTTGGTTCAGGGCAGCGAGGATGCATTGGGCAACCCATTGCCATGGAATGTAAGTACCAGTCCCCACTCAGTCTATGCTGCTGTCACTAACAAACTCGTAGTACTACGCATGGGAATCGCATCCATCTATACCAGCTTCAAGACGAGTGTGGCGGACGAGACGGAGTACCCAGGGGCCGAATGCATGAGCGCCGCATGCACAGAGACGTTGTTGCTGCGCTTTGAGAAAGTGCCTTCAGAGCCATGATTGCTCAGGGTTTCAGCTCTCGTGGGCGGGCATCCATGAAGAGGGTTCTTTTCTGTCATGACCGTACTTAATGAAAATAATTCAAAGAAGTAAAATCAAATAATTCAAGAACACCTGCACACGGTATATGACCTAACATAATTCTATGCCGTCGGTCTTGTCCTATGTCCCGACATTTCTTGACTTAAGCATATGTTCGACTTGACAAATTCTATGACAAGCACGCTCACAGAATCGGGTTGTAAACATGCGAGGTCACAACTGGGGTTGTTTATGTTAAACTTCGCTAACCAACCTTCGAGCACAGCCATCAACTCCTGGCCCACGTTCGAGCCCTGTTCTGTTGTGTGACAACAAACGCCCAGGCCGCTATGAGGTTCGTCTGTTTACCGAGTCAGTCGCATTGGGAAGGATTGTAGGGGGGATTTGCGAGTACCATCAACTGAATCGACTGGCGCTCAATTTGTTTGGGTGAGCCTTTCTCGACACGAGTAGGTATCCCGGCACAGTGGACCCTAAAAGGTCCAATGAATGCAACTTTAGGTGGACTTGCTCCTCTTGAGATGCGGCGAAGCCGAGTTGTGAAAGACTCTGGTTCATGGACAGTGCACGAATAGTGGGCTGTTGAGAATAATCATGTCACCCACTAAACTATCTTATAAACAAAGCCGGTGCGCCGTGTCTGGTTCAAAGCTGTCCATCTTCGCCTCTGTTTCCTGGAACGTCGCACCTGTGCACCTTTCTCCATTCGTTTCCTGCGTTGTGAATTTTGTCGCCCGGGTCAATCTCACGCTCATTCAGACCAGGTCCTGACAATTCTTACCCACAGTGATCTTCCAATTTACTCGAAAAGCGAATCTCAAAAGTCAACAAACCTGAGTCGGTCATCATCATGCGCTTCTCCGTCGCCACGTTGGCGGCCTTGGCCCTTGTGGACCACGCCACAGCCGATCTGCACTCTCTTGCGGTAGCAGCAGGAAAGAAATATTTTGGAACGGCCACGGACAACAACGAACTTGCAGACTCATCATACACTGCAATCACCAAGGTTGTGGGGAACTTCGGCCAGATCACTCCTGGGAACGGGCAGAAGTGGGACTCCACCGAGCCTACGCAGGGCAAGTTCCAGTACGCGTATGCGGACGTGGTGCCCAACTTCGCGAAAGCAAATGGACAGATCCTCCGGTGTCACACGCTGCTGTACCGGTCTCAGATCCCTTCCTGGTTGACCGGCGGATCGTGGACCAAGGATTCGTTGACGGCTGTTATCAAGACGCATATCGAAAACCTGGTTGGCCACTACAAGGGTCAGTGTTACTCATGGGACGTAGTCAACGAAGCCATCGACGACTCAGGCAACTACCGCGACACGGTGTTTTACACCGTTCTCGGCCTCGATTATCTGACGCTCGCTTTCAACACGGCACACGCTAGCGACCCTGCAGCCAAGCTGTACTACAACGACTACAAC
Organism: Colletotrichum fructicola Nara gc5; assembly: GCF_000319635.2. Classification (NCBI taxonomy): domain Eukaryota; kingdom Fungi; phylum Ascomycota; class Sordariomycetes; order Glomerellales; family Glomerellaceae; genus Colletotrichum; species Colletotrichum fructicola. The sequence continues at coordinate 5,189,061 of NW_027094054.1, read as the reverse complement.
ATCGAGAACCCCAACGCGAAGCAGAAGAAGACGGTCGAGCTGGTCAAATATGTCCAGGACACCGGTGCGCCGATCCACGGGGTTGGCCTGCAGGGGCACTTCCTCGTTGGCAGCATGCCCAGCCAGGAGGACCTCGAGTCCGCCGCCAACTCTTTCACCGCGCTAGGGGTTGATGTTGCCTACACTGAGTTGGATGTCAAGTTTACCAGCTTGCCTTATACCGGTGCCGGTCTCCAGTCTCAGGCCGAAGCCTATGTTTCCGTGATCAAAGCTTGTCTCAATGTCGAGCGCTGCGTGGGCTGGACCGTCTGGGACTGGACGGATAAGTACAGCTGGGTACCAAACACGTTCCCTGGCCAGGGCGGCGCATGCCTGTACGACAACAACCTCAAGCCCAAGCCGGCTTATACTGCTGTTCGTTCTGCTCTCGCTGCTGCTTCCAAGAAGGCGTAGTGTCCGAGGCTTCAACTGCCGTTGCTATCAACGGCATTTCTGCTATCCAGGCTACATCCCTCGCCATCTTGAGCGCTGTCGCATCCACTACGCTCAAGACTTTCTCTTCTTCCAAAGCGTGAGGATTTCCCGTGCATTTCGACCATGGATGTCAAGAATTCTGAGCGGTTCAAGCATATTGTATAATCATAGTAATAAGGCAGAAAACAGATACACCCTTACGCGTTTTGCTTCAAATGCTGTAGATTCTATTGCACTTTGAAGAAGCCATAAAGCTTTCGACCAACGTGAACCTTCAAGCTCCATGCCCTGTTACAGTAACATATTCGCAGCTTCAACAATGCTATGAGAGCTCGTGAATTCGAAGAATGACTTGCTAAATCAAACAGAATCCAATGAACCGAGTTACGCGATAGTAGATGTAGTAATATAGCTACGCTATGCGGGCCCTAGATCTTGTGTTGAGATATCAGGCTAGCTTGTCTGCATGTCTATTGCACTTGACTGAGGATGCCAAGCACATCGGCCATGAACTTCAAGTGGGTGATCTTGCCATCCTGCCATCGTGCAATCGTGTAGAACCAAGAGTCAAAGCCCTTATTGGTTGCATCGATTGGAGTCGGGGAGATGTACCCCGGAACTGCCAAAGCATTCGTGAGATTGCCGCTGAGCCGAGCCACTGACGCAGTCCAATCGCCAGATCCGAAAATCACCTGAGGGGACAAATGGACGTTCGAGAATGACTTCTGCAGCTGGCTGACGAGTGCAAACAACTGGTCGCTGTTGAGTCCATTGGGAGTGTCCTCACGAGAGGTGAAGATCGTGACGTTGGGGGAAAGCATCAGGCTGTCAGAATTGAATTGACCGCCGGTCAAGGCTGTCTCGAACTTCTGATGAGACGCCTTGTTCGTTTCTGATGTGTTGGCGGATGGGTTGACCGCAAGGGGTATGGTATAAGGGCTCAAAGTGAGCGACTGAGTTCCATCTGTGGTGATTGGGGACGGGAAAAATCCCATCTGACGCTCCATGGTCACAAGGTCCATCCAGAGGTGTTCTATGACGATTCTGCCTTCTTGCCAGTACGCCGCGGTCATGAATTCATAATTGACGTGGCGGCCGGTCGGACCCCGCCATCCACCTGGAGCCTGAATTGGGCCAGTATTGGTTCCGGTGACATCGGTCATGGTAATGGTCCAGTTGCCCTCTCCAAAGGCCACCTTGTAAGGATGGTTGGTGACTGCAACATTGGGGAAACTTGCGTATGTGTTCTGCAGGTCCTGAACATGCTGCACCATATTAAACTCTCGGCCTCCCGGCATGTAGACGATAGTGTCCTCCCGGTGGTTGAATCTGGAGAAGTCCAGCGAGTTGTAGGCATCGTCGGTGACTTGCATTTGTCGCACATTGGCGGACGAGTCCCAGGGCCCAGCGGAGGCATTGGGATAGGGACAAGTGCCGATGAGCTCACAAGTCACAGGTCCTAAAGCGGCGTTAGTTAAATAGAACTTTCTTGACATTTCTTTCCTGAGATTGAGGGAGTGAGCTCGTACCTGGAGTAACGCATCCGATATAATCCCTCTCGGCACGCTTTCCCAAAGAGCTGCTGCTTCCAACAGATCTCATATGCAGATGACTGCCACCCACGCAGGCGTAAGCGACGTCGGTAAAATACACAGTCGCAGCCAAAAGGCTAAGAACAGAAGTATGGGTTTTCATGTTGAAGATTCGAAGTAGAAGTGATTTCAATCGAGTGCTTTTAGCTATGGGATTGAGAAGGCGAAGGAATTTCTTGATGACGGTGGTGATTCTTTCATGGAGTCTGTGAAGATGGGCACTGATCACTTTTATAACAACTGGATCTTCTCCTTGACTTTCAAGTGCCTTCATCAACATATTCCCATGATCAGCATATTCTCTACCAAGTCTTGCCGCGCGGGTCGGTTGCGCTAAAAAGAGCTAAAATCCAACAAGCCACACGGTTTTCTGCGCCTACAACTGTGACGTACCGTACGACGGTGAACTTGAGGCGCTAGTCCGAGCTGGAACCAAACAATCAATACTGTTCGGTAGCGATTACATTCTGCGTAGGGCTAGCTGCCAATCTTGAGCAATAAGACAACCTCTTACCATGGTCTAAGCCCACCTCAGTACAATATGTGACAAAGCACGCTTACGACACGCCATGTCTAGGTCTGAAAACACCCTTCGGCCGGAACCAAATCTCTTCCGGCATTACTAAAAAGCATCATCAACTTCAGATATTCAAAAAGTTGTGGAGTTGCTCACGATCTCGGCGCTTTCGTCAAGGGCCGAGAAGCGAGGCTGCCAACCTCAGAAGCGAACCCCATGTCCGCGATGGGTGCGGTGCAGTCAGCTCGCGAGCTGCTTATTGAGGTAGGATACCAATCTAGGTTCCGTCCAGAAGCAACTTAGACTCTCACTCAGAAATAAGTAATAGCTTGCTATTTAAAGATAATCGCATACCATGAGGCGCCGTTGTACATCCACTGCATGTTGACGCTCGGAGAAAGGCCAAAAGGGGAATTTCGCACATTACGAGCAGTCCGTATGTTGAGACTAGCTATCGAACTCAATTGATGTGGGCCAAGCTTCACTTCAACTTTCAGGTTTCCATTTGATGTTCTTCAGCTGATATCCTCGGCTACAAGCTCCAGCTTGGGCAGAATTGTGAAAGCTATCCCCCCATCCGTAAACCTTGGCGCCTTGGTATGGCACACAGTTCATCCCATCATTTGCAGGGCATCATTTTTTCCCACGCCCTTTGTATTGTTGAAATGGGGATGATCTGAAAAGGTGCTTATTTCTTGGGACTCGCCATGACACCCATCCTTTGTGGCCCATCTCTGTCGCATGAGTTGCCGCATCCCCGGTAGCAGTTGACCGGGTTTACAAGTGAAGACCTGCCATGACATTCTGCGCCAGGATCTCATCATCTCGCCAGATGCATGTGAATCGCAGCGCTTTCCGCGGCTTCCACGTGGGCAACCGCAAACTCAGTCAACATGGTATTACGTGGATTAACGGCAGAGATGGATGAATGCATGCAGCAACGCAATGTCGTATGTTGGCGGTGCTCGCTGCTGAAAACTCTAGGCGCGCACAGATGCGAAGGGTAGCATGAGAGGCATTTCTCTACACCGACTGAATCATGTTAGGCTCAGTCTCAACAGCCAGACCCCAGATAGTTTGGATGCATGAAACCTCGCCTAAGTAACGTTTCCGGATGAAAATCCACGTATGCTCAATGCCCATACTGCCCAGGTGAAAATTCTGCTTTTATGTCCTTCCCCCCTTGCCGTAAGACTTGCTTCAGCTCAACGAAGAATTACACCCATACAAACAAATTATCTATTATCAAATCAAGATGGGAAGTTACGAGCAAACGACACCTATGAAGAAGCAGCAGGTGTTGGGCTCTTTCAGCTACTATGACAGCTCTGGGATTCCCGCTCTCGACGACCTCACGATCATCGAGGGTACCTCCCCTGATAACAAGACATATAAAGTCCCGGTAACCGACCTACGATCTCTACCTTCACCGCTTTCAAGCTACACGCACGAGAAGAATGGCTTCCAAATCGTACGCCAGCCTCTTCCGATATCTCCCTCGTCGACCTCGGTGCACAATCACAAGTATATGACAAACAAATACTATCCCGCTATGACCGAACTATTGAGAAAGACTCTGGGAGCAAGGTGCGTGGTGGTGCGAAAACACTCCATCCGAGACATGCCGAGCTGGTCCGAAATTGGTATGAATCCAGAGATTGGGTTCAGCATCGAGTCTTTGGCCCCATTCAATATCGCGCACGCAGATCATACACCGGCCGGTGCTCGTGCGCACTTCCGCGCCATCAAGGAGTCAAACTGGTTCTCGGAGAACGATACAGCGGACGAAGAGTGCACATCGCCGAAAGAGCGTACCGAGTTCTTCCGCCTGCGACGCGAGATCATCGAGGCCGAGGATCGCGCTATTGCGGAGGCTGGACTAGTCCCAGAAGTGCAAGGAGAGACAAGCTTGCCGAAAGGTGGCCATTGGGACTGGGACGGCGCCAACTACGAAGGCCCGCGCTATGCTTTCTTCAGCGTATGGCGTCCGTTCGAAACTGTCCACCGTGATCCGTTGGCGGTTATGGATATGAGTTTGCCGGTGTCGAAAGATGTCGAGTTCGCTCCACTAACACGAACGTATCGCAAGCGCCCCGGGTGCGTCCCGTTTTACTATAGTCAAAATGCCATGGTGAGGCCGTTGGATGGAGGAAGGAGAGATTCCGGATTTCAAGACGGAGAAAACGGGTACGACCGAGAGCATGCCTGGTGTTATCTCAGCGGGCAATCTCCAGAGGAGGTCTATCTGATCAAATTCTACGACAGCGAAGCTTTGGTTCGCAAAGAGAAGGGAGAAGACGAGATTGCGTTGCTATGCCCGCATAGCGCTTTCTACATATCAGGGACTGAGAAGGAGCCGGTTCGACGAAGCTGCGAGCTAAGAGTTTGGTGCATCTGGTGAAGCAAGACACGGGTCGGTGATCAACGGGGCAAAAGGGACCAGGCTTATGAACAATTAATAGACGAACGAGAATGGATTACAACTTAGACGTATACCCGACGTCCTTCAGATCCAAGACTTCCCCTGCCCTCCAGCTGACATTATTGCCGGCATCACTTCCTTCCTTCCACTTCCAACGAGGAATGCTCTGCTCTCCCTTTTCAATCAGCGTCTTGATCCATTCTCCAACCACAGGTAACATCTTGAATCCATGTCCAGAGTCTCCAGTGGCAAGGAACAGGTCCTTCTTTCCTGGTACTGCATCAATGACATAATCAGAGTCCGCAGTATCGGCACACCAGCAGATGTGCTTGTTGATAAAAGGCCTCTCTGCCAAACTAGGGAGAGTTTCTCGAAGAAGCTGGCGAATTTTTTGTTCGTCAGACTCGCTCACGAAGTTATTGTCGATGGGAGGCACGGAAAGCCCAGTCGTGGGAGAGTAGTTGGTATATCCTCCGCCACTGGGCGAGAACTTCAGAATACCCGTGCCCGGTTCTGGCTCGAAGTAAAATCCAAGGTCGCGCGCATATGTGACCGGGATGCCTTTCAACTTCTCGGCCTCCTCCGGCTGAAGCTGAATATGAAGCACACTCCAAGCCTTAGCGGTAACTTGTCGGCCGACAGAGGTAAGGACATTTCCCAACGACGCACCAACCGTGATGATGGTCTTGTCTGCGGTGAACTGCTTTCCTGAGGCCGTCCGAGCACCAACGCACCGATCGCCGTCGTACTCAAAGGCAACAACCTCATCACCAGTGTGAATCTCCACTCCTTGACTCTTCACATAGTCGTACGTCGACTTCAGCGCATTTGCAGCATGTGCATACCCAGCGAAGCGGTTGAAATAGCCCTTCCATCCTTCCATCGGGCCATCCAAGGCGGGGGCAGCCTTGGAGATGTCTTCGCGGCTCTCGATGGCATCAATCCTGCCGGCCCATGCTGGGTGCGTCTTGATGCTCTCCAGAGACTTTGCCAAGGTCTTTTTGGTCTTTTCGGGTGCCGCTGCCGAGTTCGCCAGCAGATATCCGGTCTGGTGGTAGTGCGGGGAAAACGTCGGGTTGTTTGTCCACTCTTTCATGGCCTGGAGGGCTAGATCGGTGTAAAACGGGTCTTCATATTCTGCACGAATGATCTTATTGACATCGTTTCCTGCTGAAAGCTCGGATGGTACTGATGTGCCCTTTTCAAGTATCGTGATGGACTTGTAGCCGGCGCGGGTGAGATGATAGGCTGCCGACAGCCCAAACGTGCCGGCACCAATGATCAATACTGACGGCTTTTGACTTGACATCTTCAAAAATATTCGGAAATCGAGACCGATCGTAGAATAGGACGACTGACGAGACTTGGCAGTGGTCACTGAGGGAATGCCTATTTTGAGTCGCGAAGACGTCCCAACTCCGAGGGCAACACCTCCGACGTCGGATACCTCCCGATTGCGGCTTGCGCCGGAGTCATGCGAGACCCAACCGGGACTCTTCCAATTGAAGCGCGGAGAAGTGGAAACTAAGACTCAATAGCACTGATGTAACTCTCTGCAATTTGGACCCTTTATTGAAATCGGCCCAGTCGCACCGACGCCGACGCCGATGTCCTCCAATCGGTCTCTATCTCCACTATGGGTAGCATCCGTATCTGCGGGGTAGCGATTAGCCAACTGGGATGATGCCGTCGATTCGACTTGCCATCTCTTATTCCCGTTATCATCTCATCCTTTCTATCGACTGACACAACAAACAATTCTGGGTGACGCCGTCCAGAAGCGTATGAACATTTGGTGATCTTTGCATGCGGTGGAGTTGCGTCTCATTACCAAAAACATTGACACTTGTTCACAAGCAAAGTTACTATGCCAGCTTCAGCACAACACAAGGCTCGAAAGCGCCGGAATGGGGAATTTCGCGTGAGAAGTGGATGCTGGAAGTGCCGAGGTGGGTTCATGTCACACTGCCATGTTCAAGAGACTATGCAGCATGAACTAACTGTCATACAAATCCAGAGCGACGCGTCAAATGTCCTGGTATGCAAACCGACAAGGCTTTATGCTGCTGATGAGGCTAACTGGAATCCACAGAACAGCGGCCCATCTGCAGCCACTGCCAGAGACTAGGTTTCAGTTGCCATTATGAAATGCGGCTTTCCTGGCAACGGCAACCGAATCATGAGGACCGCCTGAAGAGTCGTATGCGACCTTGTTCCTACAACAGCTTGATTGAAGAGTGGATGTTTCTCAACACAACTTGGCAAGACTTTGAAGAGGTTTCAACGATTCTTACTGAGCCATGGATTCATAATCCAGATAACCGCTCCAGGTCACCTGCCACGACCTGCAGCTTGCTGTCGTTGAATGCAAGCTCATCGGACCTAACGATTCCGAGAAGTCTGTCTCCACTAAACTTCTCAACGGGAGAAGCTTTCCTGTGGAACTACTTCAATGATTTCATCGCTCCACGCTGTGTCCTGAAAGATGGCATCAACCCCTATCGGCAGATCATTCTTCGGATAGCTGCGGCATCGCTAGGAGGGCCTGTATACCGAAGTATCCTCGCTGTTTCAGCACACCAAATGCAAGTCCTGAGGCATTCGGAGCAGCTAAGGAGTATCTGGAGCTACCGAGACCATGCGTTATTTTCTCTGAGAAAGACAATCTCTGAATACTCTTCATCGACAATCGGCGGGTCTTTGAGAAAAGCATTGGCCCAGCAAATCATGGCGTCAACATTGATGATGTGTTTCTTCGAAGTACGATCTCCAATGTCACGTTCTCTATAACGCCACGCCATCTCCATGAACAAGTAACTAACTATTCGTCCCAGATCCTGCACGACTGCTCTCGGTCATGGGAAGTCCATGCAACATTTGCCAGATCCTTCTTGATGTCGGAAATCTGCCATGAACTCAAAGACGACGATTTCTCCTCCAGCCTGTACGCGTTCGCCTCCACATATTTTGTCTACCACGATGCCCTTGCGTTCACAGCTAGCCCAGACGCAGCAACTGTGCCACAGACGGCAAGTCAGCTGTCAAATCTCATTGACGGGTACGACTCGTCTATTTTCATGACTTTGACTGGCTGCTCAAAACGCCTCATTGAACTCCTCTCTCAAATCACGAGCCTGGCCAAGAGTTCACCCATGCAAACCTCTAGCCGTATTGACCAAGGTTCCCCTGAAGGAGATGTCTTCATTCAATACGGCAAGCGAGATTCAATCGAGAGGGAGCTGCACCAAATGCAGAATTTTTCAGCCCAAGGCGCACAAACAAGGTCTTTCTCGGATGAACCCCACGAGTCGGAGTGGATTTCTGAGCTGAAGCGTCTCACGAGCTTGATGTACCTGTATGCCCGCATCGACGGATGTAACCCTTCGCACCCGCACATGTTCAGACTCACCACCCAAATTCTAGAGATCATTCCAAAGATCTCTCTTCGCACCAACACTGTTCTTTGGCCCCTATTCACTGTTGCGACGCTTGGTATTCGCTCTGATTCAGACGAAGACCGGCGGATGATTCTGGAGAAACTCCACCTATTGCAGCAAACAAGACAATTGGGTAATGTTAGAAAGGCCAGGCGTATTATAGAAGATGTTTGGAAAGCACGAGACTTAGAGACGAGTAATGCGGAGCAAGGTTGGTCAATACTTGCAGGCCGGTACGACACCATTAGTCTAGCATGAAACGTCGTATCGCGAGTCCCAATGTATCGCAATAGCCAGTGAAATCGACTTTCAATCAACGTCCACTCTTCTTCAGACTCTTATTTGACCAATTTCTTACGCTCCTAGTTCGTCATCCAACCGTCGCCTCCTACGGAGAGCACCAAGCTAAGTGGTATATCTAAAGTCCTTTTGCTTCTTGTCCGTGATATCCACAAATCCGTCGACCGTTCCCTCGTGAACTGCTTCCGGCTTTCCATATTTCTTGTCACGCCTCTTGTTCTCCAAGAGCGCCACCAGCCAGTAAGCCAGCATCAACACCATGCTGACAACGTAGCTCGTAAGCATCGCAATGACGGCCCCGTTGTATTTCGGTGCCTGGGTTGAGATGAATGTCTGCGGTCCAATCAAGTTGCCAGCAGCATAACCAACTTGGACCAAACTGAAGCAGACAGCCTTTTTGGTTTGTCCTGCAGTGTTGGCTTGCGGGAGGGATATTCCGACCACGTACGGTGCTGCAGTGATGGTCAAACACTGAGAAATGATTCCTGAATCGGGTGCACTTACGCCAGTAGAAGTACATGAAATAAAGCCCGACCATCTGCGCTGCAATGTTCGTTCTTGGAAGCCCGTGGACTAGTGCCGTTCCAAGGATGGGCAGTAAAAGAGCAATGCAGGCAACGAGCGTTCTTCGGTTATGCCATCTAGCTGCCAGATAGCTAAACGCCCAGGCGCTAGATGTAGCCAGAACGCCGAACGGCATGGTCAGCAGGCTAGCTTCCAGGGAAGTGAACCCCAGGTTGTTGATGATGATGCTGCCAAAGTTGACAAGGCCACCATTTGGAATGTTGATAAAAATGTTGAAAACGAAAATGATCCAAATCTTGATGTCCAGCAAAGCTTCCCAAACTTGATCCCACTTCCAGACCTTGTTGGCAATACCAGTGCGATTAGCAGCGAGACGCTTGGTCGCATAGTACTTCTGCTCGTCGGTCAAGAAATGAGCGTTCATAGGGCTGTCCGGTAGGGTAAACCAGATGAATATCGAGTAAAGAACGTTGATGGTACCGGTCAGAAGGTATAGATATTGCCATTTGAGAAGAGGGGCTGAGTCCGGGATCTTGCCGACTAGCCATGCGAAGAAGCCATTGAAAACCGAGGAAAAGTACGCGAAGATAACTGCGAGTAATAAGTCAGCAAGCCCTTCTGGCCATGGAATCAATACTTTGCTTACTAGCGTTCCTTGGCGGCTGTTCCTTCTTCGTGTAAAAGCTCGAGACGAGAATCGTCAATGACGGGGAAATGGCAGCCTCGATGAAGCCCATGAAGAATCGAAGAGCCATGAAACCAGACCAGCTCCGACATGGTGCATGCAAAAGCGTCAAAACCGACCAAAGTAAGGATGCGGCGCATAGAAACTTCGCGGGTGGAAATCGAAGGACGAGGTAAGATGCGATAACATATCCGATCAGTTGCTAAATGGCCGGTGTTAGCAGTTGCATAACCAACAGCGGCCATTGTTTAACTTACTCCCAAGGGAAGAACGCTTCCAAGCCAACTATATTGTTGTCCAACAAACCCATTATCCGTTTGGAAGCCATAGAGAGATGCCGTTCCCATTTGGACTTTGTCGACCGCTCCGAGGGTGGCAGTAAACAGTAACTGCGGACGTTCAACTTCAGCTTCATACTGAAAGACTGATAGCAAAACATTACTCACAAGTGGAATCATCCAAGCATCGATTTTCTTGACAATCTTCTTCTCGATCTCTGGAGTCATTGGCGGATAATCGTTCGCGTTCGCCAAGAACTCAGCGGCCTCGTCAAGGATGCCATCTTGTGGCGCTTTGGTTATTTCAGACTGTCCTTGAACGTTCGAAGAGCTGGGATGAATGGCGCTGATATCCGGTTGCTCTGCCGGACCATCTTTCTTCCCGGCCATGGTGCCGTTTTGACACCTTCGTATCCGGTAATGTTGCTACAACAGTTGGTCTTTTCTAAAAACAATTCAAAAACACTTGTGCTGGGACCGAGATGCTAATGAGGGGGAGATCATGTCTATTTAGCTAAACATAAGTCCTTGTCGACCTAGCGAGGCAGCTGTTGGAACTGGCCATCCTCATATCACTAGCCATATCTCCGACCGGGTAAGGGTCAGCGTCGCCGACTAGCATGGGGTTGGTTCGGGGGTTTATCGTCGACCGCATCAGCCCCGGGTTCTTATCACCCGCGTTGCAACTTCCCCATGCATGGATCCACCCAGCGACGTGCTGCTCTGAGACAAAAGCTGTGATAGGACTCTTATCATTGGAAGGTCTAAACGACGAGGTTGGAGAACAGGGTTTTGGCCATATCTTTCCCCTTGGCTTCCCCTTACCCCGCTATCGACGAAGCTGCATGGGCTGCAGATCACCTATCATAGTGCATGGCTGACTGATAGGTGCATGACTTCGTGGCAGGTCGAATCGACGGGCGTTTGTTGTGTCCAATATCATCGTGCATCTTGGGATAATGGTTGCCGGAGCACTCGCCGATCGAATCTGCGACATCGGCATCTAGCCATTTCTCCCGGATTGGTCATGATGCATCCGAAGGTTGTGTATCTTATAATACGATGAGGTTCTTGTGAAGTCCTTCATACGGTAACATCGATTTCTTGTCGATTGATTGGTACCACTCATTAGACGTAAAGATGGCTATTGGGACAGCGATTCCCCAAATTGAGCCGAAGAGCATTAACTTCGCGATCGGTAAGTCAGTCATTGTTCTTCATCGCTAGAGCTTCCAGCTAAACATTACATGAATAGATCGCGGTGGCACTTTCACAGATGTTTGGGCCTCCATTCCAGGTCAGCCCGATGTGGTGCTGAAGCTGTTGTCTGTTGACCCTGGCAACTACGATGATGCGCCCGCCGAAGGCATCAGGCGGGTGTTGGAGATTGTGTCTGGCACTACCATCCCGCGTCGATCGCCCATTCCTAAAGGTTTAATTCACTCAATACGCATGGGAACTACCGTCGCGACGAATGGTAAGCAGCTGAAGCTTTTCAAGAATCTATTTCGACTAACTCAGTAATCAGCACTCCTCGAGCGAAAAGGAACCCGGCACGCCTTCGTAGTTACCCAAGGATTCCGCGACCTTCTCGACATCGGCTACCAATCCAGACCCAAACTTTTTGATCTCGGCATCCGCAAGCCAGAGCTTCTCTATGACGAAGTTGTCGAAATTTCAGAACGCCTCACGGTAGAAGCGTACGATGAGGATGTCTACAAGACCGCTCGTACCCAGCCCAAGGAGTCGCCTGGTTTGTTCGTCAAGGGCATCACGGGAGACATTCTGAGAGTCATCCGACCCTTGAATGAAGAGGAAGTCCGTCAGAAGCTCACGGACATCAGGTCCAAGGGTATCGAGACTCTGGCCATCTGTCTGGCGCACTCTTACATGTACCCTGACCACGAAAATAAGGTTGCGGATATTGCGCGCGATCTTGGCTTTCAGCATGTTTCAACGTCATCGAGTGTGGGCGCGAACATGATCAAGATGATTTCAAGAGGTAGCTCAGCGTCTGCTGACGCTTACCTCACTCCCGAGATCATCCGCTACGTGAACGGATTTGCGAAACAATTCCAGGACGGTAATCTTGACGACATCTCGTGTGAGTTCATGCAGAGCGATGGTGGGCTGGTGAGCCACAAGGCGTTCAGTGGGCTGCGCGGCATTCTCAGTGGTCCTGCTGGTAAGTATCACGCTCTCACAGTTGCTCAGCTCTCTCTAGGATAGCCGCTGATTTGTTTGCAGGAGGAGTGGTTGGTCATGCCCGCACGTCGTACGACGGTAAGTCTCCTATTGTTGGGTTTGACATGGGTGGCACTTCTACCGACGTGAGTCGTTATGGAGGATCCCTGGAACATGTTTTCGAATCCACCACCGCCGGTGTTTCCATTCAAAGTCCTCAACTGGACATCAACACTGTTGCTGCAGGCGGTGGCAGCATGTTATTCTGGCGTGATGGGCTCTTCAAGGTCGGGCCCGAGGTATGTACTCCCACTTCAATTATAGCAATCGGCAATAGTAACTAACTTGCTACAGAGTGCCGGAGCCCATCCAGGCCCAGCTTCATACAGAAAGGGCGGTCCTCTTACTGTGACTGACGCCAACCTTTTGTAAGTCATTCCTCAGGACTTTGAGCGACGATGCGCTGACACGATTTAGTCTCGGTCGACTGATCCCAAGTTACTTCCCCGCCATTTTCGGCCCCGATGAGAACTTGCCGTTGGATTCTGAGATTGTCGCCACGAAGTTCGAAGAGCTGACCAAGACAATCAACGCCGATACGGGACGCTCGATGACGCCTTATGAAGTCGCAGTCGGCTTCATTGACGTTGCGAACGAGTCCATGAGTCGACCCATCCGAGCCCTCACAGAGGCCCGCGGTTTCGTCACCGCCGACCACAACCTAGCAACATTCGGCGGTGCAGGTGGACAACATGCGTGTGAAATCGCGGAGAAGCTTGGAATCGGCCGCATCGTCGTTCACAAGTACTCTAGCATCCTCTCAGCTTACGGGATGGCGCTGGCGGAGGTGGTTCAAGAGGCGCAGGAGCCAAGCTCAGAGATGCTGTCTGATGAGTCTCTTCCCAGACTCAATGAGAGGATCGACTACCTCAAGACAAAAGCAACAGACGGATTGCTCTCTCAGGGTATAAAAGATGCCTCCATTCAACACGAGCCGTATCTTAACCTCAGATACAACGGCACCGATACTAACTTCATGATTCTTCAACCTGAGGATGGCGATTGGCTCTCGGCTCTGGAGAGGGAGCATCTGCGAGAACTGTCCTTCACCTTCTCCAGATCAAGGAAGGTCCATGTCGACGACATCCGTGTGCGCGGAGTCGGTAAGGCCGAGGAGTCTAGCACTGACAATGATCGACTCGTGGAGGAACTGAAGTCTTTATCATTCAGCGCCGTCACTAAGGGCGAAGACACCACTGTAAGCAACCTACCATGTTGCTCACTCGAAGTTGCAACTAACTCAGGTACAGACCAAGGCATACTTCACTGAAGGCGGGCTCCAAGCAACCAAAGTCTTCCGCCTCAACACACTGCAGCCGGGCGCAATCGTCGCTGGCCCAGCGATCATCATCGACAGCACGCAGACCATTGTCGTCGTCCCTGGCTCTCAAGCCAAGATCCTCACCTCTCACGTCGTCATCGATGTCGTCGACAAAGTGAATAAGAACAAGCCAGCAGATGGCGGAGAGCTTGTGGTTGATCCCGTGAAGCTCAGCATCTTCGGTCACCGTTTCATGAGTATTGCAGAGCAGATGGGCCGCACTCTCCAGAAGACGAGTCTTTCGCTCAACATCAAGGAGCGTCTGGACTTTTCTTGTGCCATCTTTAGTCCCGATGGAGATCTGGTCGCCAATGCGCCGCATGTTCCGGTTCATTTGGGAAGCATGAGCTATGCCGTCAAGTACCAGCACGAGCTGCACCATGGCAAGTTGCGCCCAGGTGATGTCCTGGTTTCGAATCACCCTGAGGCCGGTGGTACTCATCTCCCTGGTTAGTCACCTGGATTCTGGGCCCTCTGAGACTAAATGCTGACTTGAACAGACATCACGGTCATTACTCCGGTCTTTGACGAAGATGGCAAGACGATCTGCTTCTACACAGCTTCGAGAGGCCACCACTTGGACATTGGCGGATCCAAGGGCAACTCCATGCCACCGTAAGGATTTTCTCAGTCATGTCATCGTATTTCCACACTAACAAAAAGCAGTGATTCAACCGAGCTTTGGCAAGAAGGTGCTGCGATCAAGTCATTTTTCCTCATCAGAGACGGCACTTTTGATGAGGAGGGCATTATCTCAATCCTCCTCGCCCCAGGAAACCATCCCGGCTGCAGCGGCTCTCGTCGTCTCCCTGACAACCTCTCCGACCTCAAGGCTCAGGTCGCCGCCAACACCAAGGGCAGCAGTCTCATCAGAGCCCTCATGGAAGAGTTCGGGAAGCCTGTTGTGCACTTCTACATGACGAAGATCCAAGAGAATGCCGAAGTATCCGTCAGGAAGTACCTCCTATCTGCGTACAAGAGATTCGGGTCCAAGCCCCTGAAGGCCGTGGATTATCTCGACAACGGCTCGCGCATGCAGGTTTCCATCACTATCGACGAGTCAGGATTCGGCACATTCGATTTCACGGGAACTTCGTGTGAGATGCTGTCCAACATGAACGCGCCGCCGGCTATTACCTACTCGGCCCTCATTTACACCCTTCGTCTCCTGATTGGATCCGACATCCCTCTTAACCAGGGTTGTCTCACTCCCACAAAGGTCATCATCCCCAAGAACACCTTCTTGAACCCTGGTCCGACATCAGCAGTCTGCTGCGGCAATACCCTTACTTCCCAGCGCCTGGTCGACCTCCTGCTCAAGGCGTTCCGAGCAGCCTCCGGATCGCAAGGCTGCATGAACTGCTTCGGCTTCTTTGGAAACTCCCTCGACCCCGCAGCTTCGCCGGACTCGACGACCAACAACAGCGAGGGCTTTGGCTTCGGATATGGAGAGACAATCTGCGGTGGCGAAGGAGCCGGTCCGACGTGGAATGGCGCATCAGCTGTGCAAATCCACATGACGAACACCCGTACCACTGATATTGAGATCATTGAGAAGAGATACCCGGTATTGATCCGCGAGTTCTCGATTCGACAAGGCAGTGGCGGACGAGGTAAGTTCATGGGTGGCTGCGGAATTGTGCGTGACTTTGAGTGCCGCGCGCCATTGACATATGGCATCATCTCGGAGCGTCGGGTTCACCAGCCCTACGGCATGATGGGGGGTGAGAATGGCGAGTCGGGGGCGAATTATTGGGTTCAGAAGACGGAAGATGGCGAAGAAAGATGGATCAACATTGGGCCTAGGGGCCAAGTCGATATGAAGACCGGAGATCGATGTATCATCCATACCCCAGGAGGTGGTGGCTGGGGTATTCCGACCGAAGACGAGGGCAGCCCGATAAACGGGACCAATGGCGTTGACGGTCCTTGGGAGGCGAAGGTTGAGTACCCAAGGGCGACCGGCAGTCTTCATACGTTTGCCGCTGCCCAAGAAGCTTCATCGTAGAATGTTTGTTTAGTCACATGAAGTCATAACAAAAGATCGAGAAATTCACAAGATGGCAACGGTATTGATTCCTTCGACCGTTCTGCTCTGAGTCCCTAACTGCCTTTGTGCTTTAAACGAGCACTTTCAAGCGAGCACTTTCAAGCGAGCACTTTCAAGCGAGCACTTTCAAGACGAGTTTCTCTTGCTCACTTTGATGTGTTCTTCTCCTTTGCCCTGTGCATCTCTCTCGCCATCAACCTCAACCTTGTCCAGAGTAGCGACGCTATCTCCAGCCTCCTTGATGGCCCTCCAGTTGAGTCCAAAGTCAAGGATGTCAGGATACCGCTTGACATACCAGTACATGCCCATCATCGCCGCGATGCTACCCACACTGAATGCCGCTGCTAGCGGAAACCCAATCGGATATCGGGGAGAGTCCGCGGTCCGCCATGCTCGGAGCGGAATCGTCGCATGGCCGACGTACACCAACGTCACGGCGACGCCAACAATCACAGACCGCGCCTCCGGCTCTTTGCGCAGGATGATAGCCAGCCACGCGAGCAAGGCATATCCCCACGCCGCCGTCGCAAACGTCAGGAAATAGAATGTCATGATCGTGCCGCGGCCGCCCGGCCATGCTGCCAATACTGAGGTAGCAACAAGCTGTAGGAGTGCGGCTCCGACGCCAACCTGCCAACGCCAGTTCTTCCAGTCGCTCAGCGCGTTGAGTGAGATGTTCGACACGATTGAGATGGCGTAGCCGCCCAGGGGTATCAGGTTGACGGTATACACAGAATACAGCGCGTTGCCCTCCCCGTCTTTGAGACCCTTCAGATACAGCAGGAAGTAAGAGTTCGCGCGCTGCGACCACGCAAACTGGAGATAGGCGGCGAGAAACAGGTACGCCACTGGCGAGGTGAGGAGCTTTTTGACCTTGTTCCAGAGAGCCCTGCCTTTGATAATCTCCTGCGTCGTCGTGCCTGACTTGGCCATCCGAGAGGCCGCCAGGACGCGCTCTTCTTTGGGAAGCCACAGGGCTCTGGTAGTCGTTGGCGCATCAGGGATGACGAGGAACCCGTACAGGCCCCACACAATCGTCATGAAACCCGACACGACGAAAAGCCACTGCCATCCTTCGAGACCGTGTACACCGTTGAGGTTCTTGTACAATGCGGCCTGTAGGATGCCCAGAAACATGCTCCCAGCGACGCTGCTCACACCGAAGATGGCGAGACGCTTGCCAAGTTCCGAGGGGGTGTACCAGTTGAAGATTAGGTTGACAATGCCCGGCCAAGACGTAGCTTCGAAAACGCCCAAAGCGAATCTTAGGCCATAGACCGTTTTGGCGTTGCGGGCGGCAAAAGTCGCAAGCGTAATGGCACCCCACACTACCTCGCAGAAAGGTAGCCAGAGCGATGGGCGCACGCGGGTTTGGATGAGCTGGGAAGGGACGATGAAGAGGGCGTAGCCGATGGAAAAGTAAGTCGTGAACTCGACCAATTCATTGCCGTAGAGCGAGAGGGACTCCTGCATGCCGGACACGTAGGCAGCTGTTGTGGCGGACTGGTCCATGTCTTTCATAAGACCGGCGACGAAGGCCCATGATAGCAGGAGAATGTCCAGTTTGAGAACTAGGACGTGCTCAGGATCCTTGAAGTAGGGGTGGACTCTCGACAACCACGATGTTGACGAAAGGGCCGGTCTTGATGCGGACGTCACTTCTGTGTCAGAAGGCAGAGTTTCCGTTGTTGTTGCCATGATGATGGCTGTCGTTCTGTTCGCCAACTGATGCTGGGCAGAACCAGTTTCTATGGCGGATCAAAGTCTGCCTTTATGAGCATCCCATGAAGACGGCATATGCTTTGAGGCAATAATTTCAGGCTGCCTCGTTATTTCAGCGAAGCCACACCGAGCGGGTCAAGTCCGATGTGAAGTCGGACCGTCCCGATCTTTGACGCGTTCAAAACTGACTGAGCACGGATTACAACATCGCCAATGTCAATGGTGGAATTGAGGCCATCTTTGTTTGTTGCTCTGCCCGGGCTGAATTTCTTTCTCGGTCACAGAAAGGGGGGTCTGGCCGCTAGAATTTCTCCAGCCGGGGAGGGCGACTAGCGCTTCATGGATGTTCCTAGCTGCGGCGGACGATGTCGCCATCACGACGGGTGATGCCGTCAACGTCGGGGACCCGCCGAATGTGCCACTCAATGGAATTTCCGGGTGAGAATCGGTCGCTCTGGCATCCAACGAGGAAGTATTGATCGGGTTGGCCCCGATAAAGGATGCTGAGAACATCGACTCGGTCACAATCTAGGGATAACCGAAGATGGCAATACATATACTGCAAGAGAGCGCCGGATAATGACGTGCTAGCATCGCCAGCGTACACCAACACCCCAAGAGATTGTTCCTTTGAAGGCTGAGTCAGTTCACCATGGCCTCCCAGCCACTTTACTCAGCTTACCTGCCCACCCGGCCCGATGGTTTCCAGCCGACCATTGACGTCCCAATCTTTGAGGCAGACGAGCCTGGCTTGAGAGCGAAGAAGTCCAACAAGCTCTCCGTCTTCAAATCCCAGGATGCAAAGGTGGAGAATATTACCCCACGTGTCGGAAGTGAGATCCGCGGGGTCCAGTTGAGCCAGCTGTCTGGCGCCGGCCTTGATGAGGTCGCGTTGCTGGCGGCAGAGAGGGGCGTGCTCGTGTTTGTGAGTTAAGGCGGCCTGTGAAATCGAGTATCCCATTGAGCTTGTTCCATCTAATGAGAAAATGTGATAGAGAGATCAAGACTTTGCCGACGTGGGGTTCGATAGACAGAAGGAGATTGTCCGCCACTATGGACCACTTCATCAAGTGAGTGCTCAAGTGATGCGAGATAGCTCAGAAGTTGACCATGACTCTAGCACCCGACGATGGGCTATCCAGAGGGTACTGGCCCCGAGTTTCACGTCGTTTACGCAGATGAAAAGGCGTGAGTTCATCTCGTCATCAAACCTCAGCTCAGGGCATCGTTAACTAAGATCCAACAGAGGCAACCTGCGAAACCTTCTCGGTCCACGCACGAGCTATGATCTCTGGCACGTGGACCAAACCTTCACCCCAAATGTCCCATCATCCACGTTCTTCTGGGTCCTAGAGTCTCCGGCTTCGGGCGGCGGCGACACGGCCTTCACCTCCTTGACCGCCGCCTACTCCGCCCTCTCCCCCGCATTCCGACGGACTCTCCACCCCCTACGGCTCTTCCACACCTCCGCATCCGTGGGCGAGGTTGCCCGCGTCGGCACGGAGCGGGCCCTCAAAGAAGCTGTCTCTACCACTCATCCCCTCGTGATGAAGCACCCGGTCACCGGCAAGCCCAGCCTATTTGTCAATCCGACCATCGCACGCAAGGTGGAAGGTTTCCTGCCCGAAGAGTCGGATGCGCTGCTGGGATTTCTGCACAACCACATCCGCAGCTTGGACTTCAGCTGCAGGGTGCGGTGGGAGAAGGGAACGGTTGTGGTGTGGGATCAACGGAGTGTGGCGCATACCGCCGTGCCGGATTTCCGGGACGGAGAGAGGCGGCACATGGTCCGCATCATTCCGTACGGGACGAGACCGGAACCGGCTTTCCCTGAAGAGCATGGACCGGCCCGGGAAGACGAGGGCAAGGCGGGAGGCTCTGATTAGGTTGACTTTGACGATAGCTATTGATTGCGACGTTCAACGGCCCGGTCCAGTGACAAGATAGCGAACTTAATTGTCTGGATGAATACCCTGTGCACCAAAGTATATGCATGTCCGCCGAAGCTCAATTACACCGCCAAAACTGTGAAGCAAGCCTCGCAGACCCATCATTGGAGAATCTGTGATGCCGTGGTCTGATTTCAACCTCTTCAGCTGGCAAACCCGCCCCCTTATCGGAAAAAGCAAACCTAATTACCGCGACAATGACGCGAAGCATTGAGCTACAAGTCACGTCATCCCTGAATCGCGACACGCCAAAGGGGTAAATGGGGACAAGCAGTGGATACGAAATGGGTCCCGATTGCGAATGGTCGCACGGGCAACCCAAGATAAGGGAAAGCTTCCTGTAACAGATAATTGAATAGAATTTTCCTACCCTGACGCGGTTGAAGCTCTCTTTCTTTCACGATCATCAATCTCCTCCACATTCCACAGTTCCCCAACTTTCTCCCCACGATCTTCCCGTACACTAAAACCACCAACAACCGTCACAATGTCTACCGCTTTCGTCCAGCGCCCTGCTCCTGAGTTCAAGGCCACCACCCTCTTCCCCGGTGGTGAGTTCAAGGACGTCTCTCTGTCCGACTACCTCGGCCAGTGGTAAGTAGCTCTCTTGCTACCTCGCGAGACATCACGTCTCCCAGGGAGCGAACGACCTCCATGCCACAAAGACAGGATAACTAACACGCACCGTCACAGGGTCGTCCTCCTCTTCTACCCCCTCGACTTCACCTTCGTCTGCCCGACCGAGATCATCCAGTACAACGACGCGCTCCCCCGCTTCAAGGCCATCAACACCACCGTCCTCGGCGTCTCGACCGACTCGCACTTCTCCCACCTCGCCTGGACCGAGCGCCCGCGCAAGCAGGGCGGCCTCGGCGACGACCTCCAGCTGCCCCTGGTCGCCGACAAGTCCCACAAGATCTCGCGCAGCTACGGCGTGCTGATCGAGGACGAGGGCGTCGCCCTGCGCGGCCTCTTCATCATCGACCCCAAGGGCGTCCTGCGCCAGATCACCGTCAACGACCTGCCTGTCGGCCGCAACGTCGAGGAGACCATCCGCCTCGTCGAGGCCTTCCAGTTCACCGACGAGCACGGCGAGGTCTGCCCCGCCGGCTGGCAGAACGGCAGCAAGGGCATGAAGGCCGACCCCAAGGGCAGCCTGGAGTACTTTGCTGCGCAGAACGGAGAGAACGGCCACGCCAACGGTAACGGCACCAAGAGACTTCGCGTTGATTAAGCTGGGAGGAGACAGAGCGTGTTAGACTTGTATTATGAGTGTAAAGAATTAGAAGTATAAAAGTAGAACTAGAAGGGCGGCTTTAAAGGGCGGCTTTAGATGTCAGGTAGAAGGCCTAGCAAATGCTCAGACGTCTAGACCTAGATCACTGCAAAAACAGGTGCGTTTGCACACTTTCCCACGCACGTATTGCCCGTATCCAGGGTGATTCTTCACTCCCACCACTTTACATCCGTCTCCCTGAGGGTATTGCTCCCGCAATGAATCTCCCCAAGCCCAACATGGTGCGACAAAAAGTCATCCACAAATCCAACGTCCATACCGGTTGCACCATACACCGCCCTCACTCTCTCTTCAAACAGATCCTTCCCGTCAACCATGGGCCCCCAGGGCTTCGGGCTCAAGTAATGTCCTCCCAAGACAATACCGTTGATCGCAGCAGGGCTGAAGCTCGCCACCAGAAACTCGTCCGCCATCACCGTGTCCGTGTGTGAGGGCAGTCCGTCGTCGGAGCGGCTGAATCCCTGGCCCATGTTGAGATCCTTGAAGAGCACCGGGACTCGAACGACATGCTCTCTCGCAATCGGGATTTCGGAAAGGAGTGTTTCGAGGTTGGCGTCGATGTGCTTCTGGGCGTAGGAATTCACCTGATGGAACGTCTCGTTGGCGAGGATCTGGTCGATTGTCATCGCCAACTCCTCCGCCGAAGTCGAGAACGCGTTGCCGAGGTTGCCGTTGAATGACACAGCGCGGACACCGCCGTGGCCTGCAGTAGATGCGTTGCGCAGGATCTCGAGCGCTGAGACAGTATCCGCGATGCCGATAGTGAACCCGAGACCGGATTTGTTAGACGGCAGGAACTGCACGAACTCGTCGACGTGCCCGATCACCAGCCACCCGGTCTCAAGCATCAGCGGCTTCTGCAACCCCTGCCCATCGAAGAACTTCGTCATCGACTCCGCGGGCATCTTTTCGAAGTGCTTGCCCTGAATAATGCGTCCGACGGGGTACCTGATGCCGCTTTTAGAGGTATACGGCGGGATGGTCTCAAGGTTACCAAACGAGTTGATTTCAAGATGTCCAAATCCCCGACGGCCCCCTTCAGGCTGGAATCCGCCCACACCCTTACCCCTCAATTGCTCAAACACCTGACGACCACCAGTCCGCGTCGACTGCGCAGACCTCAGCACGATGCGGATCGAGACAGGGCCATCCGGGCCCGGCATGCTAGCGTACGCCGGCTCGATGAAGTCCTGCGCCCAGATGTCGCTGCTCTGATTGAAGAGGTAGAGCGGCGTCTGCAGACCGGCGGCCGCGCGGCCTGCGTCGAGCTGGCGGATGAACTCGAGCTGGACGGGGTCGGAGTCGTTGGCGGCGGTGCTGATGAGCGTGTCGACGCGCTGGAGGTGGTGGTGCGTGAGAACGGGTGCGACTTTGAGCTCGACGGCGTCGGAGAGGATTGTGGTGTTGACGTGGAGGTCGAAGTGGACCGTGACCTTCCCATCCCACTCCGAGGCGTCTGTGACGAATTCGCGGCCGTCGATGCCGAGGGAGATGCCGTTTTTGAGTTGTGTGGCGTTGAAGATGAATTCAGGATCGACGAGCCTCCATGCGGCGGTTTCGCTGGCGCGGGAGGGAAAGTCGTTCACGAATAGGCGCACCCTCTTTGCCGCAGCTTTGGGGGTAGCATAAATATGCGCAAAGACGTCATCCGAGACATCTACCGGGGCGGTCTTCAACGGCGCGACCAAGCCTGGCTCGAGGAGCAGATGGCCGGAGGCATCATTGCAGGAGGCGAGCTCATGGTTACTCAGGGGGTTCCCCTGGAGGTCGGTGTTCGCACAACGACGGAGGGAATCGCCGACGTTCGGGAGGAAGATGGCTCCCCGGGCCGGGGTCCAGAACGCCTTGTCGGCATCATCGGCCTCGTTGACGGTGCCGTCGCGGTTGGTGTCTGCCCGAATGACGGGCCGTTGGGCGGTGGCGGCTCCGAGATGGAGGGCGGCCAGGGCGATGGTCGCCAAGTTTGTCGGAAGATGCATCTCGGGTATTGGTGATATTGAAGACCAGTATGGAAAGAGGAGCTGGAGGGAGAGTGCCTGGTTTGTTCTCAGTCTTGCCGCGGAAGTTGACTATCTTTTATAGTGATTTCTTTGCTCACCAGGAACGCCATGAGCACCGCCATCACCGGCCATACAGACCTTCCTGACTTGGAAAGAAGCTCATCGGTCCCCGCGGGCGACAGATCTAGGTGGACTTTACGGACTTCGCGATCCTCTTCGTCGCCTGTGATTCGACATTGTTTCCTCGATGCGGTCGCCATAATTGGCGATCCTACCTCGTATGGTGCCCTCCCCACCTCAATATTGATAACATTGCCGTTATCAAATAAATGTAGAAAAGAAAAAGAAACCGCGCATTCATGCTGGAGAAAACCCGCAGTCATTGAGGCCATCTCGACTCATAGATCGTGGTCCGCTAAGCCAGATCGGGAAGATTTCGTGGCCAAGAGATTTGGGTGGGGTTCCCCGCTTGAATTGGTGCCCATATCCTGGACCGAGTCGACACCCGTCGAATTAACCGGCCCTTGACATGATAGTCAGTTAGTCCCTCGATGATGACGGACATTTGGAAAATGGCATTGAAGCAAGTAATATTTTTGAACGCTTTCAGCTACCACTCATGTTCCATTCGACTCGGCAATTGACCGTATGAGATAACACAAGCCTAACCCGTCACCCACGGTTCTGGTCATTCGCGGAGGCTTGAGAAACCTGAAGGGTCTATACAACTGTCTATAACTCGTTTGTACTAGAAGTCTATCCTATGAATTTTACTCTCAGCCCAGCCATTCTTCCCAATCCCAGTGGGGCTTTGCTGTACCAGCTGGGTTGTAACTATACATGTAGTAAATCAGTGCTGTGGCGAAATTGAGACAGAAGAAATACCATGCGGTAAACATTTCAACCGTTTCTCGCGCATGAGAGTTGGCCGCCACTCTTCTCAAAGCCTCCAACGTCTCCGCGGCGAACCACATCGCAATCGCGCACCAAGTCGCAGCTATAATGGCCGTGATAGACTGGGCTATAATTGAAGATGTATTGGACGGAACCAGTTGACTCATGAGGTAAGAGCCCAAGGTCAGGAGCACTAGTACAACCAGTATCAAACTTGACTCCAGTCTGTTCTTTATATCGGCAATGTTTCCGTAGTATAAGTAGAGGAGCGCGGATACAGCCAATGGGCAGCCCAGCATGCCGGTGGTCTTGGCCAACCACTGAGGTTGGGTGTGATGAGGTTGCCCCCAGCAATCTTGGGCAGCCGCGGATGCGAACCACAGCATGAACATGACCGCAAGAGCGATTGAGGAGTAGGTTACCAAGTATGGCGAATGTTTATCATTGTCGGGCTGGGGATTCTCGTTGGGCTGGGGATTCTCGTTGGGCTGGGAATCCTCGTTCGACTGGGGGTTCTTATTCTGCTCGGAAATTGAGATAATCATCTTAGGCCAGATCATCGCAGGCCAGACGACTAATAGTTCGGAAACGATGAACGAGAAGACGAACGCCACAGCAATGACTTTTGTCCATACAAGCCCCTCGGAACCGCAAATCTTGATGAATGTGCAGATTGGTGGGGAGGAGGTGATGACTCGCGGCAGAATCTTGGAGACCACTGTTCTGAGAATGCATTTGGGAGAGCAAGTGGGTGAAGCATCTCGTAGCTCAGCGTGATGCTGACCCTTGAATCGCCAGCCCAGCAGGGCTTTCATGGCCTCATAGAGGGATCCTTTAGTACAGCTGTACCACGCGAAGTGACCCATGATGTTGATCGCGTCGATAATGCAGATGACAGGAGATATACGAAGAGGGAAGCCCACGTCGGCGTCCGCTTCGCATATCAGTCCTGATGGTTGGGTCATGGAGTTGTAGGCAAGGCCACTAAGGGTCGCAGTTATCAATTGGGCGGAGACGATCTCGGTTGTGTTTGTTGAATGGTCCATGGCTGCGTCGGAAAAGAGTCTGGTATAAAAGAGATTCTGACATGAATAATAATGATGAGAGCTGGTTGCTGGTTGTGGTATGTGTGAATGGATGTCTGGCTCATCTGCTCCTCACTGAATGGATTCAACCTTCTTATAGGATTGACAACTTGCTGAGGCATGGTGTCTGCTTGTATCAATATCGCGAAGGGGCAACCGACGGTCCCATGGGCAGATTGATCTCAGCCTCCGATGCATCGTTCTCGGACTCCGGCCCATGCCATAACGCCTTTTTCCTATTTAGGTACTTCCACCAGGGAACAACGATGGCAATCTCATAGCCGATTAGCATTGGCATAAGCGTGTGAAAGCAACGCGGTTCAGCCTCAACAGCCACGAGCAGACGCCAAGCTAGATTGATGGCTTGGCGCTTCCTTTCCACGAGGCTCTTCTCTAGTGAGGCTGAGAATGCAGGGGAGAGACTATGGCTTCGGACCGTCGTACCTGTAATTTTCAACGTCTAACTAAGAGTCGGCTGCATCCGAACATGCCCAAGTCAATACGCTCTTCACCTCGCTGCAGTGCCAGTAGCCACTGCACGTATGCCCGTAAGCCATGCAGACCTGCCATGCAGTGTTCCTGGTTCTTAAGCAGTTTGAATGCATCGGTAGCTGAGTAAGCCATGTCCTCCTCCATTTGGAAGTAAGACTCAAAACTCAGTACGCAAAAAGTCACGATGCATCTTTCGCACTGCTGCAGCCTCGGTGAAGCAGCGTCACCGGAGGTTGCCGGAAGCATGCAATCTGCGTATCACCACCCGTACGATTTCGTATGGATTCAACCATTCGTAGCGGCACACGCCTCTTCACAACTCGGTGTTCCATCCCGCGCCGCGGGCCTGCAGTACGACATGAAGCATTATGTCAAGTTAGGCCAAGCGAAAACCCTCAATGTCTCATTTCTGTAATGGTACAGCCTCGTAGTGGCTAATCGTGTGAGAAGAGGCGGAATTTCTTGCTTCAAGTCTTAATTACACCACAATCCCTAAATGATTATTAGCATAGAACCTCCAGAGGCATCAGTGCGAGATAAGTCTAGTCGAGAGTAAGACCGACGATATAACCAGGAGATCGGTTTATCGTGGCGCTTGTTAGGCAGAATGCGGCGGCGGTAAATTCCTTGCGATCTTTCAGGGGCAATCGAAATCTTCCGAGCGACGCTAAATCGTTTTCGTTTAAGGCGAGCGTACTAAGAAATAGCTACCCGGGGATTCTAGAGATTTTTTGAACCCCCTACACGTAGGGGGCGAAAAAACAGGGTTTCCACGCGGAAAAGGGGGTTTCCAGATAGTGTATAGTATAGCGGCTCGCCTACTATACTAACAGGATTACATAAGAATCTAGGGAAATCGGGTCGCGTTTTTAAGGTCAGTTTTAGAAGTTAGTTTTTTTCAGAGATTCTTACGTAAGCATATTAGTATAGCGAGTGAGCCGTCATACTATGCACTATCTGGAAACCCCCTTTTCCGCGTAGAAACCCTGTTTTTTCGTTCCCTACGTGAGTAGGGGAGCCTGCGCGCGCGCAAAGATCCCCGGGTAGGTGCGCATAAATACCCTTTCCCCCTTCTTACTTTTGCATACTTTCGCGATCAGGTTCATTTGAAGGGGAAAATGGGCATAATGTTATACCATTAAGGATAGTTTACTTTTACTGTGCTTGCAAGGCTCTACTTCTTGTGTTAACGAAACTCGGAGTCATGTTCAGGTTGAGCATAATAGCTGGGATGACGACAACGACGTCTACAGTAAACCTGCAAGCATGCAAACCTGTAGAAAAAGTGTTATCTCTCTTACAAAATTTTCCAACTCATCTTGCTTGTAACTATTGCTCCCTTGGCTGTGGCATGTTCCTAAAGAGCTGTGCGGATTTTTATTTATTCAGACTCTTGGCTCTGGTACTAGGTCTTGACCTAGACCTTAGTAACAACCCCCTCCTCGTAGAGGATCGGAAGACCACAACGGAACTAGGGAACCAGCGGGAACTAGGGACAAATAGAACACATAGTAGCCCACGGGCAAGATTTGGAGGACGTTAGGAAGAGGCGTGTACTGTAGAGTATATAGCTTGAGCCGGCGACCCTCCACGCCATATACCCCTCGGGAGGTCGGCCGCAAGGGCGGCTGCGCCCTTGCCGCCACGGCGTTAAATATAACAACAACAACAATTGGCTCTGGTAGGTACGATTCAATTGGAATAAACTCACTAATATCAGTATTGTGTACGATCCTCCTTAATTCTTATAAGGATTTCAAGCTGCTAGCTGACAGCTTTCAAAGAATGGCGGGGTAATGTCTTGAGGCGGTGATACAATTTACAAAGGATTTCTCGAAGCACTGATATCTGGGTCCTAGCAAACACGCCAATCAAGGCAACAGCCAATAAAAAGATGGAACAATAAATGATCAGCGCTGCGTTGTACTTTTTGAGCTTGCGTCTCTCGTGCCACCGCCCGCAAAGCCAAAAGTCCCATTTCATGGCTTGGGATGATGTGTCAGCAAAGTCAACCGCGCCCTTATTACAACCTCAATGACATCAACCTCATCCGTCTGTGAAACTACATAAAGACCGGAATCCCAACTCAGAAATTCTTTTCTTCAATTGCGAGCCTTTCCTTCTACGATTTCAAAAGCATAGCAATCATGGTCAGCTACACTCAATTCACCCTCGAAACCAGGGCCTTCCGCCTCTCCACGCCGCCGGAAGCGCTACAAGAACTGCGCGACCTCGTCCGACTGTCAAAGCTCGGTCCGAGGACGTACGAGAACTCGTATGCGGGCGGGAAGTACGGGGTCGAGTATGAATGGATGGCTGAGGCGAAGGAACGCTGGGCGGAGGGTTTTGACTGGTGAGCATCACCCAGCTCCTTTGAGAATAAGGTACATATACATTTGTGTGCGAAACTTCGTCTAATAGTGCGAGTAGGACGGCTGTTGAGGCACGTGTGAACGAATTCCCCAACATCAAGGCCAAAGTTGTCGATGACGACGGGGCTTCGTACTCCATCCACTTCATCGGCCTCTTTTCGCAGAAGAAGGATGCGATCCCGTTGATGTGCATCCACGGCTGGCCTGGTAAGCACTCACCATTTTCACAGTTTGACATCTCGACTAAGTATGTGCAGGCAGCTTCCTCGAATTCATCGGCTTCCTCTCCGCTTTGAAGGCCAAGTACACCTCCGAGAACCTGCCCTACCACGTCATCGTCCCCTCCCTTCCAGGCTACGCCTTCTCCGACTCCCCGCCGGTAGACAGAGACTGGACGATTCAGGACTCCGCGCGACTTCTGCACAAGCTCATGGAGGGGATGGGCTTTGAGGGTGGGTATGCCGTGCAAGGCGGCGATATCGGGAGCTACACGGCGCGGATCATGGCGCGCACGTATGACTCTTGCAAGGCGCTTCATCGTGAGAAACTTCCCCTACCAAACTGTGATTGATTATCATCAGCTGAGCAAAGGTGATAATGTAGTGAATTTTTGCGCCATGACGTGTCCCGAGGAGGCAGCAGACACGCCGCTCGAAGAATATGAGCGAGAAGCCCTTGAGAGGAGCGACAAGTTTGTCAAGTTTGGCACCGCGTATGTGATGGAGCATGCTACGAGGACGGCTACAATCGGGTTCGTGTTGTCGTCGAGTCCTCTGGCGCTGCTTGCTTGGTATTTCACCCCCTTCATGTTGACAGACTCATTACTGATAAGCTGGGCAGGATTGGTGAGAAATTCCTCACGTGGACGCACGAAACCCCCTCCATGGACGAGATACTCGCCTCCGTCACGCTGTACTGGCTCACACAGACGTTCCCTCGCGGTGTATACCCGTACAGACAGGTACGTCATCTCCCGACATGGTCGTGTTTTCGCTGTAGCTGACCCATAGCAGGAAGTCATCGACGACACCCACGGTTCCATGACCGACGCGGAGTGTCGGAGGGTGATCAAGGACGGCGCGAAGCGGTACATATTCCATCCGGACCCGAAGTATTACTGCGAGAAGCCGATGGGGTATTCATGGTTCCCGTACGAGATTGTGCCGGTGCCGAAGGCGTGGGCCGCGACGACGGGGAACCTGGTCTGGTATCGGTCGCACGAGAAGGTGTGTTTTCCTCCTCATCTTTCTGCACATATATCACGTACTGTACTAACATGAACAGGGGGGGCATTTCGCGGCAATGGAGCAGCCTGAGGCCCTCCTTGACGATGTTGAGGAGTTCTTGAAGCAGGTCTGGGGCCCGAAGTAGTCATCACCTCATTGTTGTCTTGGGATTTTACCGTCATCTGAATAATTTGAACCCATGGCGAGTGAGACGATCATGAAAATCCCGCAAATTGCGAACAAGACATAGAAAGTCACTACTTGTGTTGTGATAGTTTTTGTGCGACAGGTAGAAATGGTTATCAATCAATGGCATACTACTCGCGACGAGTGGCATAAACATTCTTAGGTCATATATTTTCCAAAATTTCCCAATTTTAACTCTTCCGTGGACCAGGAAGCTCTTCGTATTCATTGATTGAATACATAAATCTTCCGCCGAGAATGAAGATAAACAAGATACCGAGTTCCTTAACATCTACAGCCGTGCATCACCGCGTCCTTTCCCTTTCTTCCCTCTTAAGCACCCCACCCCAAACTCAATATGACAGAAGAACGAACGCTACTGTCTCATATCCAATGGTATCAGATAGTCAATGTTCACCGTGAAGGCTGTTTTCGTCTAGCAAGGGTTTTAGATGCAGTACCCAGAGCCCGTACGATAGCACTCACCGGAAACCATTCGGTTGAAAGGTAGTCGACCTGGACAATCTTGAGGGGAAGCCAACCATCTGGGCTTTTGGTGTCCCTCTAGGAGGTTTGGGGCGGCAACAAGAATTGGCTGCGTGATTTGGGCAAGATGACGCATGCTTGAGCGTGGTAGATGTGATCGGATTGGTTCGCTTCAACTGAAGGTAAGCGATGGCGAGGGCTGCAGTGGCTATCAATGTAGCGACAATGCCAAATGCGAGAGTCAGCACGTCGCTCAAATCCATCTTGGAGGGTGACGGGACAATGGCGGGCGTGTCACTTGACGAGGGGTCAACAGCTGTTGATGGGCAGCCTCCAGTCGTTCCCGGGTACTTTGGGATAAGCATGTTGCGTTACGCCTGTACAGGAACAAAAGCTTCGTTAAGAAATGGAAGTTTCGAATGTGATTCATTTATCTATGGGCAAGCGACATAGGCCGCGAGCAAAATAAAACCTTGCTGGCCGAAGAAACAGGCCGTTCCGATATGACGTCCGTGGGGAAGGGCGAGATTATTAGAGGGGGTTGTGGGTACCTGACATGTACGTATTTGAGGCAATGTCGACACACCGATGGGAATCCATTGACCTAGGTACGCCGTCAACTTCTGCTCTCAAAACTGGTCTGTTTGGTCGGAATGTCGGCGGGACTTTTGCTGTTTTCGCGCGTCGAATCCCCGGCTCCAAAATATCATAATGTTTGGCAATGAAAAAACTGCTAAGCTGTGTAGAATTTGGTCAAGCACGAAGGGGATGGAGAGAATGAACAGTAAGGTCAATGTGACATCTGGCAACAAGTTTCAGCAGGCCATTTGTACTGAATGCGCTTGTATATAGTACTCAGCGTTCTGTAGAACCTTCTCTCTCCACCTCGACCATTCAAGTCAGGACCTCCCCTCTTGCTGTATGCCACCACTACGGGATTCTGTCGAATCAGGCCTTTTCAATCGTTCTCTAGCTGAAAATTTGAGAAACCGACCAGAGCTACTAATTCCCACACGCTAAACATTGTCTTGATAAGTTGGAACGAGTGGATATAGCTAACGATTTCGCTTCAAGGACGATATGAAATACATGCTTCATGCAAAGCCTCTAGCAGCCACAGAGGAAATCAAAGTCGAACACTGCCTGCAATAGCTATCTGGCAAGAACAAGGTGGAGAAATACACTACAAAGTAACAATTGTGACCGACGGACGCAATAGCGACAACGAAGCAGTGAAAGCCGTTGAGGCGTGATTAGGCCTGCTGATACAGTCCTGTGATCGTCATGTTGGCCTAATGTAGATTAGAGCAGACAGCCGTGGATATGTTCTTCATACGAAGCAGGCAAGAGAATCGACACGCGTTAATTATTGCCAAAGAGACTTCTACGTAACTGCAACGTCAAACCATATTCAGCCATGCCGTGAACCAAACATGAAGTCTAGAATGACCCTACATTTGCATTCTACCCAATGTTGATAGATTGCACGATGACACTGGTATATGCCCTAGCGAGCAGTGCTAAAACACGGATCATAATTGAGTCTATTCAAGGGCTTTTGGGGACTTGAGCAATTGTTGTAATAGGGAGAGAATACCTTTCGATTGCCAGATGCTACTAGCAGACTAAGGCTGGAACTTTGAGAGCTATTGTCCCTAATAAAAACTAGCCATGGATAATGGCCATTGTTTTGTATCCGAATGAGCTACTATGCGAAGTTATGGGCCAACAAGTGGTAGACTGCTGGGGCCAGCGCTGTAAGCGGAGAGACTCCATTACACATCGTCGCCCGGGATGAAGACGGAGGCGTGGCGACAACAGATTCGTTTCTAGAAAGTTCACTGAGATCAACTTTGACGAGAAGTCATCTTGGACGTATCATATGCTGCTCGCTGAGCGACAGGTCAAGGACACAGCTGCGCTACCGAGGAAACTGACTTTGCTGCGCTATCATCGTGGTGGATCTTGCAAGCCCCGATTTGGCACTCAAAGGGTCTCTGCTCACCATGTTTACGTATCACTTAATGTAACAACCAGATTCTTAGATCAACAACGAATGCAAGAAAGCCATCTGATTTTTGTAATGTCGTCTTGAGACCGTTACAAAGCTGCCTATCCTCCTTCTAGGTACGCAACCTATATCCCCTTGCCGACCACGATCGGCAGCCCTTTGGTTTGCTACGATCCCCAGAGTAAGGAGATTGCTTAAACTGATAGATCGGTACCTAGATTCCAGTGACGAAGTTCCGCCGAGCATGGAAGAAGATGGTGCAGACCCAACTATGAAGAAGACAACCACCTCGACCCTCGTCAGCCATAGGTGTGTCACGTGCCTACTTAGTCGTTGAGCCACAAGACCGTAGATGAGCTTAGCCGAAGCTAAAGTACGATAAGGTAAGGCTAAAAAGCATTTTGTTCAATTGTGACCAATTGCTCTGCAAGTCAGGCGAGTGAGCGCTATTTATGAGATCGCGGTAAATGACAGGAGGAAAAGTGATGGTGGCTTCCGGGCTGCGATCCGCGTTCAAGGGGCAGACCCAACGAATGGAGACTTTGTACATCGCGGTGGAGCGACTGGACTGGACGACGTGCTGCGGCGAAGGCTTGCACTATGGTGATAGTTCCGGAGCACAAGGTAAACAAGAAACATGCTTGCCTTTCTGGAAGGTCGAGCAACGCAAGTCTTGGCATAAGATGAACCCAGGTATTCGGGAGCATCCACATGGTTGCGGCCCGACGTGAGGTGATGCGCTAAGCTGTGGATTGAAATCACGATGCGGTCACGGACCTTTGGTTTGCGGTAACGAAATGAGGGCATGGGGCGCGTGTGCAAGATCTATCTTTGTGCAGTGGACCGATGATGATCAGCGTCGCCTGCTCGTGCCGTCCAGCGATCGCCTCAGCGTGAGACCGTGAGGACGATGATCGAATGGACAATCCGACGTCTGTTCATGCGAGCAGAGACATTTCTCTTACTTGACGAGCGGCAGACCGACGGCGGAAAAGGGTGATCAGACTGATAAGCGGCATGCGTTCAAGCTTATTGAACAAGCAAATAAACATGCTTGAAAATAGTACGAAAAAATCGATAGCTTGTGCAAAGGCCCTGCGGTGGTTGACCCGACGGCAAACATTTAATGTCGGTTAATACCAAGTTTTCCCCGGCGTGGTCGAGTCGGGGGTGATGGATGGGGCGGGGAGGTCGGGCGGGTGGCTCCAGGAAGAAACCCCTGCGAGCCCACAAGTCGCAGTTCACTTCCAAGTGAGCCCACCGATGGCCGTGGCAGCGATGTAACGCCGAGTGTGAAGGTTCAGGAGGTTATCCGCAACCCTGAAGTGGCGGCGGGGCTTACACGAGATTTTCCCACAGTTTCTGCTGCCGGGGAATTGAGAGAAGACGGTTGATGTTGACGGTGGGAGGCGACACAACACAGACTTCCAGCGGCTGGCATTTGCGCTGTTTTGGAGACAGGAATGGACGGGGGCCCAGATCGGTCGTGGTGTGCAGAATGCAGACTGATGCAGGACTAAAAAAGATCGTGGGGCATTCCAGGCTTGATCGACGCGGAGGATGTTTGTGTCACCCGTCGAGTCGTGGATTGTGGTAGGCTGAAGGCGAGAATAAAGCACTGCAGCTGGAGACTTTTCCCAACGGGCCGAGACGGGCTGAGCCACAAAAGAAACGACAATGGCGTTTTGAACGGGCGAAGAAGAATTAATTCTGGGGCGCGACGGTTGAAGAAAACAAAGGGGACGAAACGTTGGTGAAGAAGCGGGAAAAAAGAAAGGAACAAACTCGACAAAGAGGAGCCCAACGGTGGAAGGTGCAGCTGAAGCCTCAAGAGCACGCAACAACTGTTGGATAACGCCTGCCTCCCCTCGCAGGCGGAACTCGTGGGACAATGCAGCTAACGACTCGGTCGAGCCCACTCAAAGGGGAACAGCAGCCGGAGCAGAGGGCAGGAAGCAGCAGCCGTGTCCGGGGGGGGGGGGACGGGGCCAGCAGGAAAGAGCACATGGCCGAGCAAGGAAGCCGTCCAATGCCGTGGGCGGGATTGCACGAGAGCACTCCACATCTTGTGGATACTTCGCAGATAATGTGGATATGGGTGGAGATGCATTCGACGCCACGGCCCAAAGGGGAAAAGATGGGCAGGGACTGACAGGGAAGGAACGAGGCATGAACCAGTCCGTCGGGGGACCGTCCCAAGCGTGCCTTCCATGCCAGACGAACCAATGGGCGGCTGTGGCTTCCCTCCAGAAGGTGGGAAAGAGCCATGCAGAGCCATGCGCCTGCAGCTGTCGACTGGTCCAGAAACCCACCCACCTGTGGATGTGGACACTCAGTGTGCTGCGCTGATTTGGCTGTTGGTGCAGCAGGTGCAGGTGAGAGTCTCCATGTCACTTTGTTCCTTCCATTCCTTCTTACCTCACCTAAGGTACGACGGGAAGTACCTACCTCAGGTACGGTGTTGTTGCTCTTGCTGCTTCTGCTACTGCTGCAGGAGCGAGTCGCCAACCTTGGAAACTGCAACACACTTCCACTTCCACTGCTCCTACCTTCCGGAGTACCTTACGTTACCGCTGGCCGAATCCTTCTTTTTTCGTCTTCTTCTTCCCTCCCCCTCCTTTTCTTTGCATCTGCATCTGCACCTGTCTGCACCTGCGTCGACATCTTCCACCACTCACTCTCACCCAATCTTTTCCCCCTTCCCTTGTCATTCCTTGAAACCCCCCAACAGCCAAGCCGCCGTCAATCGTCCAGTCCACCCCGATTCAGTCGAGTCGACTACAGATACGGATACCTCATACACACAGACACACACAGATAGAGTCCGAGTTCCAGCCACTCGCTGCAAATACCTCACTCACCCTACCCTCGCTCAATACCACCACCAACCACCAGTCCACCACACACCTCACGGTACCGTACCTTACTTTACGGATACCGCACCAAACCAGACCAGGTCCAGATCCAGTCCCGGTCAAGTCCAGTCCGGCCCATTCGCTCGCTCATACTCTCTGTCTTTTAATACATTACCACCTCGAGGCCTCGAAACCCGGCGTTTCGACATCCTCTCGTCCCCTCCCTCTCTCTTCCACTCTCGCACTGCCCGCCTGCAACACAGACATCACCGTCTGCCACCCGCATCGTCCGTTCTCTCTCTCGACGAGTCTGAGCACCCGCCCCAATCAATTCCCGACGCGGCATCCCAACGCAAACGAACCAGGAAAAAGGGGGAGACACCCTGACCGGCTACTTCGCATCCATCAGAGACATCTGTGTCACAACCTTGCGACAGTCATTCCACGCATTCCACCCGCCGCGATAAGCTTTTCGTCCGATCAATTCGCCCTTCCTACTTTACCTCCTGCATCTGCCACCGACCACAGACTCCGTCCCTCCACCTCTGTCATCTGTTGTACTACACTGTCCTCACCACCACGCAATTGAGTTTGGACACTCCCGCCGTCAATCGCACCTTACCACCGCACGAACCTCAGGAAGGCACATTAATCCACCACAAACACCACAGCACGAACAATTCAAAATGGCTCCCGGCATCATCGAACGCATCCAGCAAAAGATCGAGCTCTTCCGTCTCGAGCAGCGCTATACTCGTCGCCGCCATCGTCGATCCACCTTCATGTCCAATGCTGTCTACGTCGATGGCGAGTACGTCTACCAGACCCCCAACTCTACTGGTTCCTCCTCGTCCGGCAGCACCAGCAGCAAGGGCGTCAACGCCCTCCACCACGCAGAGCCCGTCTCTCCCACCGTCGCCCCGTCACAGACCGAGCCCAGCAAGAAGCGATTGAGCCGCTTCTCCTCCATGCCCGGCTTCGGCTCAGTCTCAAGCAAGCAGAGTCCGACCCAGGACTGGCGGACAAGCAACATTACTGTCGACGAGGTCAGGCGGTAGAAGCCCATTGCCGAAAAGCGTTGGACGAATGAAAATAAAAAGGTGGACGATACTCGGTTCAGGACGGCGACCCATGACACGGCGACATGACAACACTCGGGGCTAGTCTTCGAGGTGCGACGACATTGCTGGAAAAGCAATTGGCACATTGCTCTTACGACTCTCCTCGGTCACGTCTCTACAGCGGCGCATTGCAACTGCATTGGGGGTGCCTGTTCTTGATCTTATTTTTTTATGTTTGGGAAGACCTCAGTAGACCTCAGCGGTCGATGCCGCGTCGCATAACTGCACACGGCACCCCGAACCACCAGATGTCGCGACGACGACGACACTGGATCTTGCTTGTCTGGATACACTACACCGACTTGTAATTTTGACTGTTGCTCGGGATACCCACCGGCATACCGGCGTTTAGCACGCATTTTTCCCTTGTATATATCCAAAAGGATTATATGATTACTTCCATCACACTCTTGCTTGCCTCTGTTTTTCGTGATTGCTGACGTTAGTTGCAAGGGCGCACAGGGGATGTGCAGGAATGAGATTGAAATTGCAAACGCTGAAGCCGTTCCGTGTCTCAGACTTTTGGAGCCGTGTCGGCAATGATCGGCCTTGCGTTTGCTCAGCCACGCCGCCCACGCGACGTGTGCGGCAGGCACCTTGAATGATCTTCCCGGATGCACCAGCGACACTTGGCAGTTTGACCTAATGTTTCCCGCAGGCGTGTGACCCATATAGACCCTTGCGGGGATGAGCAGTCCCAAGCTCCCGCCAGTGCTTGGGACGATGTCGGGCTAACCTTGGTATTCTTTGACAGAGTCTTGTTCACATCAAGAATAGGGGTGCCCCGTCGAAGAGGCCGTCCCAAGACGTCGGCTCGTGGCCGTTTCTATGCGCTTGGCTCAACTTCTCCACGAGACGGGCACCGTCTATCATGCTGACCGTGCCCAGCTCTTCGCCGATGGACTGCATTCCCGAGCACAGGTACCCGGCGGCTTCGTCGTCGCGACGGACGAGCGCGGCTTGGATGCCGCCGACCACCATCGGCCAGATGACGAATTTGTGCAGCAAACCGGCGCTGGTTGCGGGGGGATCCAATCTGTCTTGGGTTTCCTGCCGTTGGGCTCTTTGGTCGAAGAGGATGCGAATAGAAAACATGAGTTCTTCATACGTTGCCGCCTCCCTAGAGACAAGGGACGACATTGACTGTTGGGAGGATGCGACAGCTCTCAGAGACGGCTCGCCTAGTCCTGCCAGGCTATTGATGGCGTACAATACCGTTGCGTTCAGGAAGGCAGTCATGAGGGCTATCCACGCTGTCCTGGTTTCAACGTCGTCACTCAACCTGCCAGGCGCCAGCCAGACGGTGGCATTGGTCGCGACTTCAGCAGCCCAGGCATCTGGCGACGCAGCGTCGAGGAACTGCAGCACTGTCAACAGGCCTTGCGTGCGCGATTCGATCGATGGGAGAAGAAGATTCTCTGCTCGCAGCATGTTGATCTGGTTGATGGTCCTGGCCAGCCCGTTTGGCATAAGCGTCCACGGGTTGGCAATATCAACCGTACTCTCGTCAAAGATCATAGCGTAGGGTGCGTACCGCGAGAAAACAGTCTTTGCTGACGCCTCTGTCAGGCCGTTCGTCGACATGCCGAATATGTCCACGACGGCGACTTGTTGTAATACGCGGCAGAGGTCCGTACTCGCCTTGGCTAGCACTTCCATGCCGCCTTGCGCGGCTATTAAGCTCCATGCTCCGTGGATGTGAGCCTGCCATGGAGCGTACGCCGAGTACTGGATCTGTCCCCAGGTCAGCAAGGCGGCAGTGAAGAAACACTTGAGGACTAAGAACCTGTGATGAGAGCATCAACATGATGCCAAGCAAAATCTCCGGCCCCGCCCCGGCGGCGTTCTGGTCGGATTGGTGCTTGCCCAGTTCCTCGTTCAACGCCCTGATCGCAGCTGCTTGCGACGCGAAATGCACACTCTTAAAATCCCCCGCCGCTATGAGCTCCGAAATGTCCGACCCGTCAGGCGACGGGGCCGCAGACCGGAGCGACCCGGGGCTAACCCGAGCCACGCCCGCCGGCTCCCCGCTGACGAACCGATGCAGCGCCGCTATCGAAATGTACGATTTACGCACATACTCCGCCAACTCCCCGATCTCACTCGGCGAGATCTGGTACGGACTCCGCTCCGTCGCGTACGGCACCAGATCCGGAGCTACATGCAAATTATCTAGCATACCCATCAGTTCCGTCCCGGCGGGATGTGATCAAGGTAGGGAGGGAGGGAAGAATACCCACAATACTCAATCGCATCCGCCGCAATGCGCAACTCCACCTCGGACCGCACGCTCCGCGGCGCGCGGCACACGATGCCCATCACGCTCGCGCGCCC
This sequence comes from Colletotrichum fructicola Nara gc5, assembly GCF_000319635.2. NCBI lineage: Eukaryota > Fungi > Ascomycota > Sordariomycetes > Glomerellales > Glomerellaceae > Colletotrichum > Colletotrichum fructicola. Next base: position 5,151,186 of record NW_027094054.1, on the reverse strand, counting down.
GAGGCCCGCCTTCTCGTGGGCCCCGTTCTCGCGCACGCGAACGATGCCGTGGGACGTGAGGAGGAGCGGGTTGCGCCAGGCGATGGGCCGTGTGGGGGCGTAGCCGGGGCAGGAGACGGAGGCGAGGGCGCATTTGCGGCAGGAGGGGAGGGAGGAGTCGCAGCGTAGGCGGCGTTTGCGGCAGCGCCAGCATTGGGGGCCGAGACTCATTGTGGACGGGGAGGAGGGAAGCCACAGAAGGTGTAGTGAGAAGTGTAGTGGGAGGTGTGGCTGTGCGGGTGGGATGGGGATGAAACTTGGCTGGGCAGATGAGAGGATGAGATGGGAGGGAGAGGGAGGAGAGTGAGGATTGCGGACGGGGTTGGAGGCCGAGGGGCGGAGGGAGGTGGAGGAATCCCCTCTCATGAAGCTTATCGGCAGTTGAGGTGCGGGACGGCGATGTCGGCCCCCGATGGCCCGGGCGTGGGGGGGGGGGGGGGGGGGGGGGGGGGCGGTTTCCGGAAATTTAGCGGCTACGTTCGGATGACGGCTTTCAAGGACACATTGGTCCAGACAATATCTTGACAGCGGCCGATTCTTTGTACAAATTGTTCAGCTGCGTGTCAATGCTATCGTTCCTAGGCGGGGTTACGGGAAGACGCAATAAATGAATCTATTTGACATGTTACAATCTTGTGTTTATCAAAATGCGAATCTGTCGCCAGTCTTATCCAAAATCAAGAACACATGCTGCGGATTCTCTTGTCATGTCATGTCCACATTGAACCAAGTCATGGCCTAAGCTATTAAACGCTGTGCAAGTTAGGGACTAGCTTTTCGCCCTCGCGCTGCTCCTTCTCCTTCTTTATCCTACAACACATCAGTCATCGAGCAGCATGTGAAGCATGAATTTGTACATACTCGCTAATCTTCTTCGCACTCGCAGCACCAGCCATAGCGCCTACAATGGTGCTCAGGATACCCCCACCCGAGAGATGGGCAGTCAGGCCGCCGGTCGTGGCGCCGATGATGCCGGCGCGACTTGATTTATCTCCTTGGAGGGGCTGTGGAGAAGCTTGGTGAGCGGGTGGGTGGGAAGGTTGAGGGTTATTGTAGGGAGGTTGAAGAGAGGAAGAGGTGTCAGTTGGTCGAGAAGATGACTGTGGTGGTGTAAGCAAGCCATGTTTTGAGAAGGAAAGGGGGGAGAGCAGGTTTGTGGAAATAGAAGGGACGGACCTGGGGAGGGGAAACCTGCTCTTTGTTGGACTTTTGCGTCTCGGAGGCGATGGCGGGGTTATTGGTCGTCATGTTGATTTTTAAAATGACCTTTCAAAGACTTAGATTGTCGTCTTTGGGCTAGAGGTTAGCAAGTGAGTTGTTGGTGAACAAAAGTATGTGAATTGAGTGGGAGAGTTGGGGCAATTTATTGACCCTCTGGAGCCGTCGTATAATTTCGATGCGACCAAGACAGTTTCCACATCGAATTATCTTGCCTAATTTCTTGATGGTTCTTGTAATCACAAGCGGGGCAGTATATCTTGGCCATTGTGTTCGTCGATGCCGGCATATGATGACATCGGAGGTGCCGAAGGACTTCGGGCCCGAGGGCCCGGGCCTTGATACAGAGTTCTCGGGGCCTTGGCAAAGGTATAGCACCAGAACAGATTGGCACAGTAACATCCTAAAAGAATGATCTTAGATATTTGTCTTTATGTACGAAGCGTGGAAAGTGTGATATTGGTCAAGTGGTGTACAAAAGCGGATAGTTGACCTGGTCTCGTCAGCTTTTGGTGTCGAAGATAGCTGCAGATGTGCTCTGTTCTGCTACAAGTCTTTGCTCACTTCTACTGTTTCATAAGTTTTATCAATTTCAAACGAGTGCAATCTGAGTGCGATCTATTCATGAGTCTGTCTACTACCAGTCTTTCCTCCCCCTCTTGGAACTTGAGAGATTTACTCGTCTTCGCCCCCATGGTCCTGCCGAGAACTTCGTCATTCCTGTGCGGTAGTTCTTGTATTGATTTCCCAATCTGCAAGATCAGCTTGCAGTTCCTTGCAATGAATTTTAAGCCAGCCTAGAACTAGCGCATATCTTCGAGACCGAGCATCACTGTCTTGCGCCCGTCTCTTTGCAAACTCAGTATAAGTCTCACTGTCGAGGTACTCCGCCCTACACGTAGAGAGTTTTGTGACGTCGACATCTCGACGAATACCAAGCGCTTTGACGGCCTCCAAGTTTCCGCTTTGTACAGCACTACACAATGGCGTGCGGCCATGCCCATCTTCAACATCTGGCACAATTGAAGGCAAGCTCAAGATTGAGTGCATTGCCTTATGTCCAGCATATTCAGCCAACTGATGCAACGGTGTAGAGTCAGACCGTACAAACGGCGTGTTGAAGTATTGACCTGTAAACTTCGACAGAAGCAGTCGAAATATGTTCTCGTTCTCGCCTGCGTGGACTAGAGCAGTTTTCCCAACGTTGTCAGAAGCTGCAATGTCAACTTCGGGATAATCCAGCAAGAACTGAACGATGTCGTATTGGCCAGACTCTACAGCCCGCATAAGAGGTGTCTCACCTGAATGGCCACGTTTGTTGACGTAGTTCTTATCGTCGGAGTGAATAGAAAGTATATAGTCCACCACACCTTTGTGTCCATTTCTAGCTGCAATATGCAGCGGCAGGTCGCCATTCCCTGCCCTCCTCCCTTCCACCAATTTGGCGCCCTCGCACTGAAACAATGCGTCATAGCACTCAACGGAATCAAGCACTGCAGCACAATGAAAAACATTGAAGCCCTCACCCAAGGTAAGGTGGTAGAGTGGATTAGGATCTTCTTTCAAAAGTGCCTTCACAATTCGCGGCTTGTTGCATAAGACTGCAACATGCAGTAGTGGCAGCCCTGCCTCACTACCCACCAATGCGACAAGATCGGCAGAACCGTTCTCTGCGTTCCAGAGTTTAACAAATCTGGTCACTGGGAAGCGCGAAGTTTCGTCCTCATATCGCATGATCTGATCTCGGATCCAGATGCGAGTCAAGGGCTCAATCGAAAGCTCTTGAGACACAACCAAGCTGTAAGCAGCCCCTCTGATAATATTGCTAACCATGAAAGGGAAATCATCCAAATGGTAATCAACGGCAATATTGAAGTGTTCGTGCCATGCCGAATGCTCAGGCATTAGCTGGCTCACAAGCTCATCTAAACGTTCGAAGTCGCACCACCCGCACCGTTGAATATCGAGGCGCAATTTCCGAATGAGATAACGAATTTGTACGCCAACAGGTAATTTGGCAAGGAATTCCTCGGAAACTGGATCGTGTCTAGGGACGACAAAGTCTTCGCCAATCGCCTCGTGAGCGTTTTCGTACAGTATTCGGTCGGTCATCTTGAGACTTTCTGACTCCTGGCGATCGTACAATTCCTTTCGGGCGTCTTTCATGAGGATGGGTAGATAAATTTCTAACCATGCAGCTTCAGATGGTATTTCGATCAAATCTGCGACTTCAAATTCGGTATAACATTTTTTGACGTTGAAGTCCGCCGCAGCAAGCAGCGACCGTTCATGATTTAACAACTGCACGAACGTGACTAGATTCATCCTGCGCTGTGTGAGCTATGTGGAACAGGAGAAGTATGCCAACGCAAGCCATGCGTGTCTATAACTCTGCAGAACTTACAAATCGGTGCAATCCCATTTTCCTTCACCCCTTTCAACACCTAGCTCCACACTCACTTGGCCTGCCCCTCGTCGAATGTTAGAGACTTGGTCGTTGAGGTGTGTAGTTTCCGAACTCGAAGGTCTGGGCGAAGTGGGCGACACCCTTCTTCTCGTTCGTCGTTTGACCTCTCCTTCTGAGCATGCGAAACCTTTGCTCTCACACCGCTCGCACTTTTGTGGCCATAAGCGAGGCTGTGGACTGCACTAACCAAATTGTAAGCAAGACTTTGAAGGACTGGATACATGTGAGTATTTTTAATATTCAGAGCCCTTACCTTCACCTTATCATGGCGGCATTGTGCACACTTGATGTTGTCCAATTTTCTCCGCTCTCTCTTCCGCATCTGTGACGTTGCTGATGCAGTCGGATCGCGTTGGGACTGTGTCGATGTCATCTGAGTGGTCCATGTCGCCTCTTGAGGCACTGGCCAACCAGACTGTGTTGCCGCTGCATGGGACGGAAACGACATTGAGATGGTGTCTGGGTCGTGTGGACGGCATGAATACAGTCAAGTGCGATGGCAAAAGTGCGACGACGAGAAGGTGCGGGACCTGTGCTAGAAGTAGGCGGCTGATCTGCCTCATTTAAAGGCGGCTGGAGCCCGATTCCGAAAAAGGTCCGTTTGACCATGCCGGAGACTGCCGTCGCACTTTGGAAATGCGATTCTTAAGCCAACGTGGCCATCGGTCGGCGGCAGGGTGGCTCACGCAAAGCAGGCTGGGGACAAGGGCAGGGCGAACCGATCCTGACTGTTGTGTTGGGCTGCACCTGTTCTAACTCGGGCTAGCATCGCACTTCGGTCGCATTGCTGCGGCAAGGTCTCTCATCCACCATTCGTGATAGGCGCAAGTACATTGAAAGGCGGGCCAGAACCTGGGTACAGCTACGTCCTTTTGCACTTTGGCGACGTGCTGCTGGATAAACTCCCCCTTGGCTAGTCATCACGCATCCATATGCACCAGTGGGTTGGCTGTTTGGCGCCAATGGCGCGCACAGATTGGATCGCGCTTCCGTCGCATTTCAACTCCTCCCCCCCTTACAGGCCCGTGGTAAGCTTGCTATACCAGGGAAATAAGTGCGATTACAACTGCGATGACTTTTCGGTTTAGCTCAGATCGACATCTTACAGCAGGCAAATCGGAGGTGACGGTAGAAAATCAGTGAGACGACCAAGCGTGGCAGTGCACGAAGAATGTCCGTCCGCCGTGCAATTTTATGGCATCGTCACAGGGCATCCGGCTCACTTTCCGTGTTCCTCATAGCAGTTGCCTTGAGCCAGAGGCAACGGAATCTTTTAAAAACACTACGAGGAAGCTCGAAAGTTCATTATGGCTTCGCGTTTATCTATTCTCATCTTTACCAAGGCCAGCCTCGCTGTTTTTCCTGAACTACGATGATCATTCCCACCAATGGCACCCTTGCGCCAGCTCCCACACCGACCATGATCTTGCCGGCAGCAAAGACCACTTCGGTGACATCGTTTTCTACGCTGGGCGTCAACGAGATTCTTACAATCGCTTTCGGAATCGTCGCATCGCTTACTGCAGTAATGGCCGTCATGATCGGTTGCATGCAACTTAAACGGGCTCGCTCGCCTCGACCAGCTGGAGACCGTCGGGTCAACATCGGCGACGTGAACGATATCGGGCTACGACCCGTCCGGGGCAACGCTAGGGCAGCTTCAGCACCCCCCGGACCGGGCCGTACCTCAGAAGGCTCCACTCTTCCGGGAAGCAATCGGATGAGAAACGGGTACCTAGGGCCCCATACGCCATTTCCCGCGTCCGATTCAACCCATGCTAACATTGAACACTTTCAACAGAGCAACGATGTAATTCGAACTGATCGCATCTGCAATTTGCACAGCAGGAGATACAACAAAGTCGACGGGATGAGCCATTAGCCATATGGGTAGAAGGAATAATTGAATGCGAGCAATCGCGAGGTCCTAGAGATGGGGCGCTGGGTGTTCCATGGATCAAGATCACATTCGTAGCAAGGAGCATCGTGTTTGGGTAGGAAGGTGGATCTGTATTGTATTAGAACACATCATCGGCTGGAATCTCCGAATTCAAATCGCATATTCTGCTGCCTCATCTTGTCGCAAATGTTAACGGCGTATTCGAATGGGAGTATCCTGGGAGGCTGAATCCGCACACAGCGGGATGAGCGCAGCAAACTACAGAGTCCCCTGCTGCCATACTTATCACATTAACCCGATCGATTCCATTGGATGTCAGACGCCACCAACCAATGCGGAAGCGCTCCTTCCTCCGGCTTACCTGGTCCTCTCATTACTAATGTCAGCCATTCATCTCCTGTCGCTTGAATGCGCCCAGGCTGATTTCGGCCCCCGATTCCTTCGGACTACGGAATCTGAAATCCGGTCTCTCACACTGCCGTCTAGTGCACCAAAGTTCCGTGAGGCGTCGCCTGAGATCCCACTCTTCCCCATCACCAAACATGGAGAAAAGACGAAGGGCACCTGGTCACGCAGCACCATATGGACAGTCATGCACGAGCTGCTTCAAGTCCAAGTGCAAATGCATCTTGCGCTCTGATGGCGATGGATGTGAAAGGTTAGTGCATGCATCAGCCCTTCAAGGGATGAACACCCAGAGATGGGATGAAGTCGGCATCTTGGTAACACGACGCACAGATGTCACCGACTCAAAAAGCCGTGTCACCCCGGTGATGCAATCCGACGACAAGCCGCCGACAATACTCAAAGAGCAAACGCGCGGATTGCGGACCTCGAGGGCAAACTGTCGAGTCTCGTATCGCTGCTACAAGAGCGCAATGTCATCGACAAGGACGCATCGGCGACGTCTGACACCGGAGCAGGCTATGATGAGCCACAGTTGAGAGACACAGAAGAGAGCGATGGGCTAGATAACGACGCGGCTCGCGACCTGAACTCCCAAGAACAGGACGATGAGCTTCAGTATACCGCCTCCGTGCTTTCACCTCCAATTACTGGATCACCCGGTTCGCAGGTAGCAACCACCCCTCTGGCCGCGGTATCGGGGCCATCGACCGGTGCAAGCGCCGAAAACTTGGAGCGCTTCCGGTCCCTGATGCTGCCAAATTTCCCCTTCATCTACTTTCCGTCCGACATGACCTTGGAGAAGCTACAAAGACAACGCCCTTTCCTTTGTGAAGCAATCCGATGCGTAACCCCTCTGTCGGCAAGCGAGAAGCGGACGAGGGCACGTAAGCTAAAGCAAATTCTCGGCGAGATGATGTTTCGTGAAGAGAAAACCTCCAGCAAACACGCGTCTATGGACCTTCTCCTGGGGCTTTTGGTATACATCGCCTGGGGATGGGATCACGTTCTTTCAGGCTGCAGCTTGACAAGGCTCATGACTTTTGCCACGACTTTGGTCGGGGAAATGCGATTGGACAAACCAGCAAGAGGACGGCCGCACCGAATGCAATTCTTCGCCCCAGGGATTCAACACGATGATATCGAGGAAAGGGGAATGACAACGACCGAGGTCCTGGAGTCTCAGCGTGCAGTTCTAGGTTGTTTCGCTCTTAGCTCTGCCGTATCGGCCTACTTCGGCGAGATCGAGCCGCTAAAATGGACGTCCCAGATGAGCGACAGTCTGGCCGCCCTGGAAGCTCATCAGGAGTTATCTAACAAAACTTTGGTTTTCCAAGTTCGTCTTCAACTGCTTTCCACCAGAAGCGCACAAGTCGAGCCCCAGGCCTCAATGACTGGACTGCCATCTACGGCTGTCTTGGAGGGACAAATGTTTTTGTCACAGTTACAAGACATCAGAGCATCTATGGAGTCAGAAAACCTGCCTAAACAAGGTGATAGTAGATTAAAGCCCCGTTCCCGGAGCAAACACTAACCATGAGCTTCAGGTGTACTCCAGGCTCACACACACTACACCGAACTCCGCATCCTCGAAGCAGGATCACAAATTCGACCCCACGAGCCCCCGGAGATGTGTCCTAGACCTCTAACCAACATGACGGCTCTTCCAAGCGACAGCATCTTTTGTCTCTGGAAGGCAGAACTCGCCGTTAACGCCTGCGCGAGGGCCCTCCTGTGTCTACCCGCCTCCGCCTTTCTCGGCGCGTCGTTTATACAGTCAATCCAGTGGTCTCACCTAGCCAACTGTATTGCCATTCTTTGCCATCTCGCCAAATCTTATCACCACCCTGGCGCGGATCCTGCTGTTAAGAGGGCCATCGGCGAGCTTCCCGGTGTTCTGGATCGCTTGGCTGATAAGTTGAGTAATGCTACTGCCGAAGCTGGGGAGAATGGGCCAGATGATGTGCTTACACAACTCGCGGATGGGATGCGCAAGTTTCGTTCTTTGATCGATGTGGATGCAGACAATTCCGGGGTAGAATCTGGGTCGGGTACTGCCATCTCAACGGTGCCATTCCGGAATCCTGGGGCGTGGTTGGGGCACATCTGGGATGATTTGAGTTCGTAAACATAGTATTTCTAAACAATTGATGAGATTTTACTTTCTATAAAATCGAAAAAGTCAGAATCATTTACAAATAATTGAATACCTAAGGTAGGCAGTAGTGAGTTTTCAACAAGGGCTCCAGACGTAGATGGGCCTTGGCAGACCGGATTTCAGAATCCGGCCCGGATAACAGTCGGTGAGACTTCACACCCGTTGTGCCCCTTTCGTCCCGCAACGCCTTACCGGGCAGACTCCAGGCCGAAATTCAGCTGATAAATGCAACAAGGAAGGAGAAAATGGAGGAATGTCGCAGATTAGCGGAAATTCGAATCACTCGCCCGCAAATCCTGTCCGGAATAGCACACTTATAAAGATGGCCTCCCGGCGGCCCGTATTTTGGCTTTACTATCCATCACAAGCTAAACATATCGCAAGAAGTATTGGGCTAAACGACTTATTTTTCCGTTCAAGATGGCTGTCTCATCCTCCGACTCAACCGGGCCACCGAAGGCTTCCGTTACTGATCAGCAACCGCCAGAAACTTTGACCGACACCTCTCAGCAACAATCAGATGCCGAGAAAAGTGGATTGGACGGTCACGCGGCGGAGCCTGCAGATGTACTGAACTATCCCAGCGGTATCAAGAGTGCCCTGATAATTCTCCCACTCACTATGGCCTACTTCCTCCTTTTTCTTGACCTAGCCATTGTTTCAACCGCGACCCCGGCGATCACCTCGCGCTTCAACTCCCTCATAGACGTGGGCTGGTACGGAGGCGCATACCAACTGGGGAGCTCTGCGCTACAGCCTCTGAGCGGCAAGATTTACCAGCACTTCTCTGCGAAGGTGAGACGGCCCAGGCCCTAGGGCGTACCCCATTCTGCGGACCATTAACAATGCTGCACAGTGGTCTTTTCTCGCCTTCTTTGCCATATTCGAAATTGGTTCGCTGATATGTGCAATTGCGACATCTTCATCTATGTTCATTGTCGGAAGGACTATTGCTGGTGCAGGATCCTCGGGTCTCGCTAACGGTGCCTTGACGATCATCTCCTGCATCATGCCCACCCGAGAACAAGCGAAGTTCTTGGGCCTCAACATGGGTATTGGTCAGCTGGGCCTGGCTCTGGGACCTGTGGTCGGCGGACTGTTCACAGAATATGTCTCATGGCGCTGGTGTAAGTCTTACTGCAGTGACCTCGAACCCCTTACTTTGGAACAGTCTACCGACACTGACGCATTTGATCCAGGCTTCTACATCAATCTGCCGGTCGGTGTCCCAGTCTTTGGGCTCATCCTCTTGTTCCGTATTCCCGATGCCGAGCCCAAGCTCCCAGTCCGACAAGTTCTTGGGACGGCGGTCAAATCCTTGGATCTTCCCGGCTTCCTGCTCATCAGCCCGGCGGCCGTCATGTTCCTACTTGGACTACAATATGGAGGCAACCAACATCCTTGGGGCAGTTCGGTTGTAATTGGGCTTCTTGTCGGCGCCGGAGTCACCTTCATCTTGTTTCTCGTCTGGGAGCACCGCCAGGGCGACACGGCCATGGTGCCATTTGCTATGCTAAGGCATCGTATCATCTGGTCCGCAGCAGGAAATCTATTCTTCCTGCTCTCAGCTATTCTTGTCGGCGATTTTTATCTTTCGATATACTTCCAGGCTATTATGAACGACTCGCCATTCATGAGTGGAGTTCATTTATTGCCGACTACGCTTGGAATGGTCCTGTTTACCATGATTTCAGGTGTTATGAGTACGGTTCCAAAGTCTCAACTGTCGATAGTGCTGGCTGACTTCTTGTCCTAGTTGAAATGCTCGGCTACTACCTTCCTTGGGTAGTGAGTGGAAGTTCAATCACGGCCATCGGCTATGGGCTCTTATCGACTTTGAGTCCGACAACTCCTGCCGCGAAGTGGATCGGGTACCAAGTATTTTATGGGGTGGGAAGTGGTGCAATGGCATCGTCTGTAAGTCTGCTGACTTTATATGTCTTGATTGAATAATGCTTACCATCTTGTGTACAGGCCTACATCGCTGTTCAGAATCTCGTCCCGGCCCCTCAGATCCCCGTCGCTATGGCCATCATCATCTTCACGCAGAACATCGGTGGAGCCATCACTCTTCTTGCCGCAAACTCCGTATTCAGCAATTCTTTGAGAAAGGAACTACAGGAGCGGGTCGCCTTGATTGGCATAGAGCCGGATGTGATCATCAATGCTGGAGCTAGCTCTGTGCGGAAGCTCGTTTCTGGCGACCAACTCCGCCATACGCTGCAAGCCTATAGCAATAGTGTTGATAAGGTCATGTATTTGGGTATTGCAGTCAGTATTGCCACCTTTGCCTTTGCGTGGGGTCTTGGATGGAAGGACATTCGAGTTGAAAAGAAGCTGAAGGCCATCAAGTCCGAGGCAGATGGAGAACAGTCACTGAAGCGGTAATGAATGGAGGATTAAACATCTGATACTCGAGTAACAACCCACCCATCAAATTAATACAAAGCTACTGGCAGACTGATAGAATACACAAGTTCATCAAATGGAGCGGGATCAATTGATAATCTACTGATCCTGGGACGGAAAATGATCTCGATGGGTTAATGCAATAGCCCCTGTGTCGACGTAGTATTCGAAGGAAGACATGATTGGCGGTCGTTGAGGCCCCATTGGACGGAAATCGAAGTATCCTGGAGTAGCAGTAAGGCGTAGTGGAGGCCCCATGGTAGGTGGAAAGCCTGGGACTGAAGGTCGTAGATATGGCGTAATGTCGAAACAATTCTTCGTGCAGTGCCTGAACATGATGACTGGCTTGAACTTTGGCATAGCATCAAGTTCGGCCATAACCCAAGGATGACTCTTGTTCCAATGTAGGCCTTTAAAGTTGATCCTGGCAGGGTCGAATATTTCCAAGTCTGCTGGCGGCTCCCAGAGCAACTTCTTTGGACCCTGTATGCTGGCCCAACTTTCGGTGTATCTGTAAAACAGCCAGAGATCGCAGACATCCTCGTTCCATATATGTACCTTATGCTGGAACGCATCTCTGTTTAATATCTCGCGGAACATTGTCTCAGATTCCCCGTCGCCCATGCCATGTCCGATAAAAGGAAGCCCATCCTCCCATAGATGGTGCATTCTTTCCAGAGTATCGTGGTCAAAGGGGCTTGCCAGACGAATTGGGTTGTCGAATAGATGCTTCCCGGCCACGATCTGGGCTGGAGCGTGAATGTTGAAACTCATCAAGCAGACAAAACACTCTTTGAGAGAACCCAGCAGCTGTAAATTTTGGGCCCATCTCTGGCGAAGAAAAGGTTTCCCACGGTAGTTGCGCTCTAGGCCGTTGGAGAAGGTCTCCGACAACAGGAGCTCATTAGTGATCGAGACACTCTTTGCGAATTGAGCGCAGGCGGTCAGAGAAGGTACCGGGGTTGGCTCGTCCTCGATGGCAGTTACAGAGTCATATTTCAGATCCCAGTTCAGGTGAATGACATCTTCATGTTGAAACCATTGTCCTCTGATCTTGTTGAAGGTGTCGTTGGCTTGACTGGGGTGAAGCTTTTTGTCCAGATAGCATCCATTCTCCTGGACGACCTGCCGGGCTTCTCGGCAAACTCTGCCGACCGCTGGTGGTCCGCCATTGCGGCGCGAAGCATTGCGCATGTCGCATAAGCGCTTATTTGACAGCCAATGTGGCAGGCTTTCTTGGCGCGTTGGGTACGGCGCGTCAAGTTCTGTCACATGGTCGGCGGGAATTGAGAACTGCCAAATCTTGAGGCGCAGCTCTAGAGGTAGCTGTTGGAAAACGGTGAACTGGGTCGCCATCCTGAAAAAAGAAGTAAGGGAATAGCACAAGTTATTGATGATTGATTGATAATCCGGTCTGAAATAAAATCAGAAGATGCTTTCAATTGTAGTCCGAGGAGACGGGAAATCGTATTGATATAATTTCCACCAGTTCTTAGGGTAGGAGAGGGTGTATTTGAAAGCGCTTGGATATTCGCGGCATGAGAAATGGCCTCGACCAGGGCACCTGTCAGTTTGACAAGGGTTCCATGGCTGCCTGGGCCGGTGGATACAGCGAACCGCTCCACCCATTTGGCCTGGCCATGTTCTCTTGATCACAGGCCCCATGTCGTTTCCACCGTCTCACGCTGCAAGATTGACTAAGAGGGAAGAACAAGAATTGCAGTGCTGACTTTTCAGAAAGCATACTAAGAGATACACTTAAAGCACGAGAGGAATATCTGCGGTGGAAGTAGTTGTAGGTTGTGCACCTCCATAATTCGGCTTTACTTGGCCAAAAACACCAACTAGCTACTACTTGAAAATACATGAGAGTTAAGGGACTGAAAGAGATGATCACATATTATGTCGTGGCGGATTTTGACAAAATAGTAAAATGAGCCCTTATGCTGGACAATAGTTTGCCAACGCAGTCTTCGAATTGCTCTGCAGCCTGTCCAGTTACTGAATTACACTGTGATAGATGAACAAGTTTTTGTCAGTCTTCAGCGATTCAATGGAGAAATGTTGCGGTATATTCACCGAAAACAACTTACCTCGTATGACTTGCAGATTGGGCGCTCTTTGAAGTATCCACGAGATGGATGTACGAGGCGCCGTTCATCCCGCTGTTCGGGAGAATCTGTACCGGGTCCAGCTCCGTCCACGTGGTCCTGCCATCAACTGACGAAGTGACGGTCTTAGTGAATGGCGTGTGGCCAGCCTGAGTGAAGCCGTTCTTGACGTTACTCAGCTCCTTGTCCCACTCGTCGGCCTCACGCATCTCTTTGTGACCCTCGACAGAAGTCACGAAACCTTTCCACATGTCCGAGGTGCCATCCCACGCATCAATGTCGACACTCGTGTGTTGCAGAATTATTTGGCGAAGATAAACGATGTTTGCATCCAGAGACTTGATCATATCGTCAAATCTGTAGTTCGCTTTGGGGTCGGTGTACTTCGCTGGGAAGAGCTTGGTGGGGGCCTGCTGTACAGAATAGACCCTCTCTCCTAGGTTGGCCTGAATTGCCTGAACAACCTTGAGGGGATCAGGCAGATCCCCTAAACCTCGACCATCGACAGTCCTGTCATTAAGTACCAGTCGCAAGCAATTGAAAATGTACACGGAAGAACGAATGTCTATCAACGTACCCAATCGTCCACTGAGTGACCGGATAGTTCTTTGACGTCCTTTGCACATATTGTGCAAATTCATCAAAGGAGCAGTAGGTGCCGCTGCTTGATATACACGGAGCGAAGGCTTGCACACCGAGGCCAACGACAGCAACATGTAGCCGATACGTGTAGTACCACATCACCATTTGCCATGGGCTGGCCCTGGTCGACGCGCAAACCTCCGCAGCCAAGTGAAGGAGAGCCCAGAAAACGACGGAGAGCTTCATGATGAGAATTGACCGCGCCACTTTCGTCCACCTCGGGGAGGTCAGCATGAAGATAATTTGGGTGTAAAGGTCTCGCTTACGAAGAAGAAGATATTGGAGCCGATTTGGTTGAGCAATTACACGCTGGCACGAAGATGAATAAAGTATTAGAGCACATCATGCAATATTCCAACGAGGGGGCCAGGAAGTAGATAACCTCTTCTCTTGACTCCATTTTCCCAGCTGGACGATTCCTATTCTGCTACTGAGAAGCTGCTAAGCCCATTGCAATTTTGCGGTCCGGACGCTTGTAGGATTCAACTACTGCTCTCGCCCACGCTCCAGCCCAGGGACCGATGCAACTTTCGCTATCACACGATATCACAGCAAGGATCGCGGCGTTATTGTGGATAGAACTTTGGTAAAATTTGGATGCCTAGACAGAGCCCGATCCTTTCTCAATATCTGAAGTTCTCACCAGAAACTGATTTTCAGCTTCATTCATCCTGATGGTAGGGGTCAAGTCGGCTAAGTCGGCAAAGAGCTAGATAGCCCAACATCTTCTAATTTCCCTCCGGACTTCAGAGATCGGCTGCCTGGCTTCGCATGCCAATGCAAAGATTTTATTGCCGCATCCAACGTTGCTATCCGGTGGTGTTCGGAGCGTTCCGTCGCATTTTGGAACTTTGGTGAAGAAATCGGTCGGGAATATCAGCGCTTGGAAGAAAAGGGACGACACACCGGATGAAAGTGGATCTTCGAACGCTAAGCTTTTGATATCGAGGACCCTGCGATCAGGTGGGGGCATTCCGACTTAGCACACATGAACAAGCTCATGACAGGGCTAAGCGATATCATTTGGCATCTGAAGAATTGCGGCAGGGGCCGCAGGACGGCAAGGCAGCCGTTTAAACGTTCTGAACCTGCAGCAGGCTGCCAAGCAAGTCGGTTCGAATCGAGCTTCTTCGACCCACGTGGGAAGTCACATCCTTGACATCCATGTGGTGAGAGCAGATGGAATGGGTTGAGGCGTCAGCAGTATGGTGATACCTGAGAGACGGCTTCACTTCCCCTCTCACTGAGCGCTACGTAGTCAAAAGCTAGACGTGCCCTCGCCAAGATATTCGTCTCAAGGCAGCCTCATTCACTCTTTACCACAGTATCATTCTCTTGATATCCTGACTTTCATTCATCATGAAGATCTCTTTTTCTTCCGCAGCAGCGTTGCTGCTAAGCATGTCTCGACATGTGCAAGCGAAAGCAGTCTTTGCCCATTTCATGGTAAGTTTTCGAAAAGCTTCTTCATGGTAAAAGACACGCAACCATGTCTGCGATGCTGACAACGATGAAAGGTTGACAACACCGAGAACTACAGCACCTCTTGGTGGAAGTCTGACATGGTTGAGGCAGCTACTGCCGGAATCGATGCTTTTGCTCTGAACATTGCAGCTGGATCAAACATTACCGATGCTCAGCTTCCCAACGCCTTTGATGCAGCCGCATCGGCTGGGTTCAAACTCTTCTTCTCCTTTGACTACGCTGGCAACGGCGCATGGGACAAAGCCGACGTCATTGCTTTGCTGAACAAGTATGTGCACCACAGCGCCTACTTCCAACACTCAGACTCGACGCCTCTTGTGAGCACGTTTGAGGGCCCTGACAATGCTGCTGATTGGGTCGACATCAAGGGATCCGTTGGTTGCTTCCTCATCCCCGACTGGAGTTCTCTTGGCGCGAAGCCAGCCGTAGCATTGGAGGTAAGCCGAACACAGTTAGTGAGGCAAATGTTTGGACGCTGACTCAAAGTAGAATGATGTTGCAGATGGGTTGTTCAACTGGTCTCCTTGGTCCTGGGGAGGCGAGTCCATGGACACATACACCGATGCTTCCTACATCCAGTACCTCGATGGCAAGCCTTACATGATGGGCGCATCCCCGTGGTTCTACACGAACCTCCCTGGGTACAGCAAGAACTGGATGTGGCCCGACCACACCATGAAGCTTTGGGGTGATCGTTGGACGCAGATCATGTTCTTACAGCCCGAGTATGTTGAGATTATTAGCTGGAACGATTTCGGAGAGGTCAGTAGCCCCATACCTTGAAATGCAGGGCACTCACTAACCTCATCCAAGTCTCATTACATCGGCGACATCATCGATACACCTCCCTACCTCAGCAATGGCTACGCTGCTTTTGACTACATCACTGGGATGAAGCATTATCCTCTGAGATGGCCTCTTCAGGTCTGGACCGAACAGTACAAGACCGGAAAGGCCACCGTGAAGGAGGAGAGTCTAGTCCTAGAATATCGTGAGTATTTACGCAGACCCATCGATAGTGCCGCGGACTAACGAAATGCCAGTCCTTCACTCTACTGACGGCTGCAGTGATGGTGGTACTCCCGTCAACACCGCGACTCAGCTCCAGTATGAGTACTCTGCAGGTGATGTCCTCGGTGGTGGCAAGTACATCGGGTACTATGCTGTCCTTGCATCTCCCGGAAACATCAGCATTTCCGTGGGCGGCAAGAACATGGCCGGATCCTGGGCATCTGAGCCCGCCGGTGGTGTCGGCGTCTACTACGGATCGGTCTATGTCGAGGATGGTGCATCTGGAACTGTCGCTGCATCGATCATTCGCAACGACCAGACCGTCTTTGCAATCACCTCTGACAAGGATATCGGCGGCTGTGATGCCGACGGCAATGCCAACTTCAATCCCTATGTCTACGGCGACTTCTCCACCAAGGCTGTCTCGGCGACGGAGACTGCACATGACATCTCGGATCTCGTCTGCACGGCGGGTACCGGGGCCGAAGGCTTTGGTGGCATTTGCGCCATCGTGTGCAAGTATGGATATTGCCCGTCCAGCTCCTGCACCTGCACCAATATGGGCCTTCAGAACGAGGAGCCAAAGATCACCGGAGACGAGGGCCACGCTTTGAGTGATCCCAACTACGAGGGCCTCTGCAGTTGGGTCTACAATCATGGATACACGACTGAGTTTACTAAGTACTGCACGACGGAGAAGAAGGACCTCAGTGCACCCGCCGTTTCGCCATTCTTGCACAAAGCTTGCACGTCCGGTCAAGCTGGCTCGGATGATTCCACCCAGGACCTTTGCGCTTGGGCGTGCGCGTATGGATACTGTATGTTCTTTCTCGTCCATCTGTTTCTTACCGTTCATGAGACTGATACAAACTTCTTCAGGCCCCAACGCAGTCTGCCGATGCACCGGAACCGGCACGTTGCTCTCCTTAGACGATGCTTCTGTTCCAAGTGAGGGTGATGTCGACTATACTGTCACTTTGGCCGACGACTCCAGCATGTTCTTGGAAGCCATCTGCAGCTTTGCCTGCGACTACGGCCTGTGCATTTGCTACAGTGGCTCCGACGACGGTGATGGGGATGGGGCCGCCGAGCCTCCTTGCGACTACTCTCTGACCTTTGACTCTTTGGAGGCTCTGGCTGCCGCTGCCGACTCTTACGAGCCCTACTGTGCCGGGATGTACGCCTTGGGTGTCTTATCGAACAACCATACTGCAACACTTTCCAAATTCAACGATGCCAACAACAACTACGACAGTCTCTTCGGGTATTACGTCAAGTATGTCAAGGGACTGGTTGCGCATAGTATCTGGAGTTTTATGAAGTCTGATGGCTACACGTACTTCACTTGCAACTTCAAGGGCGGTACCAGCACTTTCGACTGCCCCAACCCCAGCACCCTCACCGGCGACTCATACACGACAAACGTCGAGATCGAGTGGACTCTCACCAACGAAACGGGCTTCCACGCGGTGTTGGGCACAACTTACGGCGTTGAGCCGGGCTGGGTCAAGTTTGCTGAGCAAGATATCACGCCTTACTGCGCGCCGCAGATGGTTCAGGGTCAGCCGATTGATACGTGCCATGCCAAACTCGTCAAGATGGACAACTTCCCCCAACAAGCGGATGATATTACGGTGTCGAACCCCAAGAATCTCTTCACGGAGGCTGGAGCCAACCTCACGGCTTTGCCTACCAGTATCGATGCAACTCTCACAGACCTCATGCTTGGACAGTGGGGCGGTTCGATCGAGGACGTAGTCGATGTCTACACCATGCCTGTGGCCCTTGCGTTCCAGGCCGTCAAGGCGATGGAGCAAGTCAAGTCCATCGGCGAGACGGAGAAAGAAGAGGAACAGAAGAATCTGATCCTCCTCATCGTCACTGTTGTTCTAGCTGTCGTTCCCTTCGTCGGCGAGGAGCTCGCTGGAGTAGCTGGACTAGCGGCGCTGGCAAGAGCCATTGCGATCGCGGGCGAAGCAGGAAATGCCGCATTCGACATCTACAGCATGGTAGACGACCCTTCCAGTATCGGATACACGATCTTCGGTACACTGTTCGGGGCTGCGGGAATAGCCAGCTCATTCAGAAATGCCGACCATTTCAGCTCTGCGGGAGAGGCACGAAGGGCGATGGGCGAGGCGAAGGTTGCGCAGATGGGAGATACCTTCAAGGGGTATTCGGAGTTGACGGAGAAGATTGTCAAGTCGTGTAAACTGTAGATTCCCGCTCAGAGGAAACTTTTCTTTGTATTCGTATTCCGCCAGACATCTTCATTTATTCAATATGTTCGACTTTTTTCGTACAAAAGGGGCTCGTTGCATTTCGGGAACCCAATCCGTGATGAACGCCGGGGCTTTGATGCCAAAATGGGCGACAAATATTGTCTCAATCGGTTCGGTCCACTTGTAGAGTTATACGACGTATTCGGCAAAAATCCGGCGATTGCAAAATCGTAGTTGGTGTCGTAGATCGTCGTTCGTGTGTGCCTCGTTGGAAACTCGCAACTCAGCCATTGAATGTTTTGAAGATGCATTCGAAATACATCCTGATGGTCGATCTTTTCTGGGAATCAACATAACAGTCTCTGGCATGCACATCAGCTCGATGAGAACCCGGCGGAATGTAGTTAATATTTGAAGACCTCCGTGAAAGACGGCCCTCCGAAATGTTGGCTCCACGCCGAGACCGAGACCGAGAGCGAAGCCCCGGCGCGATTGCGGGTCTCCCCCCTTATTAGCGCCGTGTCGGGAAAGCTTAAACACAAAACACAGCCATGTTCCGCAGCATCCAGACCACGTAGATACGGGAAATAGGGAAACGATCACTGTAAAGATGACTCGGTATTCGTCGAAGCGTTGGAATATCGCCGAGATGTTCAGTAACACGGACCATTCGGATTCGACCGCCCCCAACATGCCATCCCCATATTGAGAGAGCCGTCTCTCTTCCCCTTCGTTTCTTTGAGCTCTCTTTCGGACTCGCAAGAAACATTTCCTAATCACCAACCAACGAGGCTTTTTTGACAAACGGATTTTGTGGCGTTCTCGACGTCCACCATCGCCGCGCAATCATGGCGAAGCTCCCGAGCAGCCAGGTGCGCCGGGTCGATTCTGATAGCTCGGAAGTCAGCTGGTGAGTAAAGAGTAGCGCCTCGCGTAATTCCCATCATGCCACTTGTGTGGTTTTGCACATGCACCCATCTCGATGGAATCCTCCTGCATGCAGCTGCCTAACCGCCGTCCAGGGGCCTAGACTACCTCCAGGAAGAGAAGATTACGCCCCTCACCTGGATCGAGACCCCCGTGATCTCTTCCGATGAAGACACCGGCGAGGTAAAGCTCTTTGTCAGACACAATGCCAACACTATAGAGCTATTTTCCGATCTCTTCTTCGTCGCGAACCTCGAGACGTTTACGCAGACGCACAGCATCACCAACCTTACCAGTCTTGCGGCCTATCTCGGCTTCTTCAGTATCATCTGGTTCACGTGGTTCCAAATCACGCTTCACGATGTCAGGTTCTCAATCGACTCCGGCTACGAGCGGATGTGCAAAATTATTCAGTTCTTGCTGTTCGTCGGGTTCGCTTTAGTTGGCTCATCATTTAGTCCCGGTACAAAGGAACATAACAATGCGGTAAGTCTCCCTGCCTTCAAGGACCGACCGTATTTCTGACGATTATACAGAGCTTTCAACTTCTTTGCAACATTCTTTTCGCCACAAGGCTGCTGCTAGTTGCCCAGTACTCTGTCGCATTGCACTTCGTCCGTAAGAAGACGAAAAGCCTAACATGGCCCCTCTCTCTGACCATCACTCTCTTCATCTTCTCTGGTGGAGCCCTCTACTCCATGACCCCCGCGTTTTCCCCGGAGTCAGGCAACGGCTTGGGTATTTACTACGTGTGGTACATCATTCTAGCTATCGAGGCAGCCATTACTCTCGGTATCTCTTCGGTATGGAGGAACATGGGCTTCAAGCATACGCATCTCACGGAGAGAATGGGCTTATTCACCCTCGTCATTATCGGCGAAGGTGCCATTGGAGCAACCAAGACCGTCGGCAACCTGATGGGGGACACTGGACTTAGACTAGACGCTTGCCTAGTCGTCGGCTGCATCGTTTTCATCTTGGTAAGCAAGCCTCAACTCCTGGGATGAATCAACACCCTAACAAGTAGCAAGATGTTCTGTTGGATGCTGTACTTCGACAATCCCCCCGAGTGCAAGTTTGGTACCGTCCGCCAGCAGATCTGGGCTGTGCTCCACTTCCCATTCCATCTCGGCATGATCGGTGTCGTCGAAGGCTCCCAGCAAATTGCGCTCGCATGGCAGGTTCTCAGCCAGTTTGGCAATTTCTTCAACGACCTCCGCAACCACTGCGTCAACCTCAACGAAGATGGAGTTGCGCTTACAAACGCAACAATCACTTCATTTCAGAGCCTGACCATGCCGAACAGCCTCGAAGTCCGCGATATGATTCCCTTCGTTTACCAGGAGATCTATAACATCGGCAACATGACTGGAGTATGCTCAGCCGCAAATACGACCAATGGCGACGACCTGTTCCTACCTCCGCCTTACAAAGCTCTCACCCAAAAGGTGATCGGAACGCTGTTCGAGTCCTACAACGGGCTGAGCTCAAGTGGGGAGAGCGACCCCGGCGAAATTGCCCAGCCAGCGTTTACGACGGTGTACATCTACTACTGGGCATCGTTCCTGTTTGTGGTCGTCTTCTTTGCTATCTTCATCCTCATCACTAGACACAAGGATCGTCCTCTCAACATCTTCGACAAGGCGGCTGTAGCGAGCCGAGGACTTGCCGCATTACTCGCCGTCGGACTGGCAGCTGGAGCGGCATCAGAAGAGTTCATCTTCAAGTACCTCAAGAGTGCGGCAACACTTCCTACTGTTGCCCTGATTTTCCTTGTTATTCTCGCCATCGATAGAACGACCAAGCATTTGAGTGCAAAGACCCTGAGGCGAAACTTGACAGGGTTGAGCGATTTTGAGAGTTTATCTTCGGAACCTGCGATTGAGTTGTCGCAAGGACGGGACGTCTTGGAGGATCAGAAGGTCGACACCAAGACATGATCTGACCGCCGTCATCATTTGTTTGCTTTGTCATGGGTTGGGATTTGGAATACAGGTGTGAGCGTTTGATTGATTTAAAGAAGGAGACTTCGCTTGAAGTGATGGGAAACGGCCGCGATTCGTGCGCTAGCGAATGCAAACAGCTAATGGGCACATTACGGGAGCCTAAAATTCCGTTTGTACAATACATACCACTATCAGGTGGGCAGGCTCCCATCGAAATACTTAATGCTTCTAGAAAATACAAAACGTGTTGCCTGATCGCGCCGGATCTGAGGGCACACCAACCCCTCCGCTTCGTTCCGCCCCAACCGCCGGGAATCGACGACGAGACCCTCTTTGGCCGGCTATGGCGGCATCGTTTCTGCATCTAGGGGCAATTCCCGTTGCCGGCGCGGGGCTGTTATGGCGGATGAGTGCTGCCTGTGGGCTCTGTATGCAGGGTCTACTAGCTCGTGTCGGGGAAGCCTGGAAATGCAGCCGTGGACAGGGTTTAATGCGAAGTCGGTGCTTTCCAAAGCCTAACCAACAGCTCCAACCGCCGTGTTCAATGACACGATTGATGGAGTTCCAACTGATGTTGGAACCGACAACATTGTACAGGGCATGCATAACGCACCTTCCTATCTTGCACCTTTCGGAAACACGGCTGCTCCGTGAAATCGTCTGCCTGGAATGAGGAGAATTGGTGTTGCCTGAGAGTTAGAAGGTGGAGTATTATAAGATCGCCAAGACTGTTCTTCCCAAACCATGCTCACAACATCTACACCACCTCAGTTATTGACGTCTCAAATTTGAATGGGGTCTCACCATGGCCTCTGCTAAACCCCACAACCCGCCTCAGCTGCCCCCGCTGTTCACCGCAACACCGATTTCCATCCTCGAATCTATCAACGAACTTATTGAGACTTCGAAGCAAGCCCACAAGGACCTCGTCAACACCATCTCGCCCTCCTCTGCGACATTTGCCAACACCCTACTGCCCCTCGCTCACGCCGAGAATGCTCTGTCTTCAGAAGCGACACTGCTGATATTCCTCAGAGATGTGTCTCCCGACAAAGAAGTTCGCGATGCTGCGGCTCAAGCGCGGACAGTCCTTCGGGGTTATCAATTAGAGACATCAATGAATGAGGACGTCTTCAAAATGGTTGACTCTGTCTTTGCCACTGCAGACAAACAATCTCTCGACCCGGAGTCGCGGAACCTTTTGAACAAAAAGTACAAAGAATTCGTCAAGAACGGTCTGCGGATCCCATCTGGCGAACGACGTGACCGTTTCAAGGAGATCCGCAGTCGCATCGATGCTCTCACATCCAAGTACTCGAAGAATTTGGCCGAGGATAACACGGCAATTTATTTCGCCCCCGATGAGCTCGAAGGCTTCTCGGAAGACAGCCTGTCTGAACTTGAAAAGGGACAGACGGGCACGGAGGACGAGGGAAAGCTCAAGATTGAGATACCCATAGACCTGAGCTCCGTTCTCAGGGCAGTGAAGAACCCAGCTACCCGTCAGACAGCTAGGCTAGCATACGACAACCGATGTCCGGCGAATGTTGCTATCTTCAAGGAAGTCGTGCAACTCCGTCACGAAGCAGCACTTTTGCTGGGTTACCCGAACCATGCGGCGCTGAGCGTGGAGGACAAGATGGCAGAAACACCGAATAAGGTGAACTCCTTCTTGAGCTCTCTCCGCTCGAAGTTGACAGAGGCTGCGAGTAAGGACGTTGAGACCCTACTCCGACTTAAGAAGGCCGATGTTAAGGCGAGAGGTGAAGACTTTGATGGGCACTACTTCACTTGGGACAATCCATACTACGACAATATGCTCTTACAACAAGACTTTGCAGTGGACCAGGCCAAGATATCGGAGTACTTCCCACTGCAATCGACTGTGAATGGGATGCTCGGGGTCTTTGAGCAGCTGTTCGGTATGGTGTTTCATGAGATCTTGGATGAGGACAGAGCTTCATTGTCTTCCACTGGTAAAGGAGATGATCTAGTTTGGCATCCTGACGTACAGACGTTCTCCGTCTGGGACAAAGATGAAGAAGGCGGCGGGTTCCTCGGATACCTCTATTTGGACCTCTACAGCCGGGAGGGGAAGTATTCAAATCCAGCCAACTTCAGCGTCGTACCTGTAAGGTTTCTTCCTTCTGTATTCTGTAAACTTGTACTAACACTTTCAGGGGTATTGCGAAGAGGATGAAACCAAACATTACCCATCTACAGCCCTGGTCTGCAACTTCCAGCGCCCAAGCGCCTCAAAACCCACTCTCCTCCGTCACCCGGACGTCGTTGTTCTTTTCCACGAATTGGGTCACGGCATTCACGACCTTGTATCCCGCACCAAGTTCGCACGTTTTCATGGGCCTATGGGTACTGTTGTTGACTTTGGCGAGGCACCAAGCCAAGTCCTCGAGAATTGGTGCTGGACGCCCGAACAGATCATTTCCCTCAGTCACCACTACTCATATCTGTCCGACGACTACCTGAATACCTGGAGTTCTAAGATGGGGAAGAATGAAGATATCGCGCAGCCACCAAAGGCATTGCCGCGGGCAATGGTTGAAAGTCTCCTGAAGGCGAAGCATGCGAACACGTCTCTGGACACTTTGCATCAGCTCTTTATCGGAACTTTCGACATGGCTGTCCATCAACTTAGTGATAGAAGTGAGGATCAGAGTTTCACAACATTGTGGAATCGCCTGCGACGGGAGATCGTCCCGACCGACGACCTCTCCGCCTTGGGTGCTGGCGACGAGTGGGGGCACGGATACACCAATATCGGGCACTTCATGAACGAGTATGACGCTGGGTTCTACAGCTACCTGTTGTAAGTGCTTTTGAGCTTCAGTTTCGAACCTGTCTAATCTGTTGTTTAGTTCAAAGGTTTATGCGCAAGACATCTTCTCCACCGTGTTCAAAAGCGATCCGATGAGTGTCGAAGCGGGTCGAAGGTATCGGTACGGTGTGTTAGAGAAGGGTGGCAGCCAGCCGGAGATGACTACTTTGCAAGAATTTCTTGGTAGGGAGGCGAAGATGGAGGCTTTCTATGAAGACTTGGGTCTTGAATTGTGATAGATCTTGGTTGATCTGTGAGGGGTAGCTATTGAATTACCACTATGCTTTGGTGATCAATTACATCAAAGCCATATTGAGGCTTTCATACAGCGAGTTTTGCTCAAAAATGGTTCCATCTCACTATCCTCCGGCAGCCACTTCAGCCGTTGAACTATCGATTGAAGCTGGCTGTGGACCAAGAAGCCCAGCCCTCCTCAAGCTTTCATCGTCCTCTCCACCTTTGACTCTCCGAAGAAGATCCTCAGGATCGAATCTCACTGCTCTAATGTTCGTCGGGTCTATCGCCTTCATGTGCCTCTGAACATCGTCGGGGTCACTGTACGCCTCGATGTGTGCTTCAATTTTGTTTCCGTCGGGGTCCGTGTAATACAAACTTGTTGTCACGCCGTGGTTGAGACAGACCTTTGGCGTGATATCTGCCTCTTTTGCATGACGGTACACTTGCGCAAGGTCTTTGGCCGAAGCAAACTTGATAGCAATGTGATCCACTCCGCTCGTGTTGGTCTGCTTTGGGACGGCCGTCTCATCGTGGATTATGGCAAGACGGTGATGCTCTTCGTCCCAGGTGAGAACGGAGATGAAGTCGTTGGTGAGAACCACTCTTGCACCGAGAAGGACTTGGTAAAAAGAGACCAATTTTCCCGGGTTTGCCGTTCGCAGGCCAATGTGGGCAATTGCCGTTGGCGCAGGAACGCGACCTTGAAGCATATTTCCGGTGCGACGTAAATTAATAATGGAAGATATCTTATAAGTATGAGTCAAGCCGT
The DNA here is from genome assembly GCF_000319635.2 of Colletotrichum fructicola Nara gc5. Taxonomy (NCBI): domain Eukaryota; kingdom Fungi; phylum Ascomycota; class Sordariomycetes; order Glomerellales; family Glomerellaceae; genus Colletotrichum; species Colletotrichum fructicola. The sequence continues at coordinate 5,126,404 of NW_027094054.1, read as the reverse complement.
TCTCATCGTGTGGGAATAGACACTGACCACGACCAAGGGCACGGCGGCGAGGGCTAATATAGTCGAAGCACCTCCCTCTTGTATCATGGGCCCAAGCAACATCGTAACATACAAGTGACGTAGAGCGATAACTCCGCAGTCATTGTGCTCACTGACAAATCTGAGTCTGCATGTGTAACTACTCATGTAAGAGAGGGTGAAAAGGGTCAAAGAGCTAGCAACGTAATCTGAACTTGTGCCACCAAACACGGTAAACTTTACGATCTCCGCAAACCTCCGCACATCTCCGCTGACCCCTCCGATACACAAACGTCTTTTCTACTGCAATTAAACCCTTACTGACAGAACCAGTTTGACGCGGATCGTTTCTGTCGGTGAATCTAGTGTCTCACCATCCATTTGTTCACGATGACTATGGATGAAATTTGCGTTACTTGTACACTACCTGACCGTGACTCTCATCATCAGAGCTTTGCCTGCTTTAACATATCCCGAATCGCATTGCCCGGGTTTTGCAGGCGAGCTGTAGTGACTTGGAAGGGCCAAGGTACACCCGTTTCCTCGAAGGTGCAGTCCTCGAGAACCATCTTAGCAATGCCTTTGGCTGTAAGCAGAATAGCCGGCATACCGTGCCCGTTGAATCCAGCGCAGACGAATTGACCATCTTTTGAAGGAACAGCACCCACATACGGCATGAGATCGTTTGTGTAGCCCAAGATTCCTGTCCAGACTTTATCGACAGACGCGTCACTATGCTCCCAGCCGCGGTAAGTTCTTTGCATGAGACCATCGAAATACGTTACGGCGGGCTGGATCATCTTGGAGTCATTGAAGTTGTTGTACCACTCATTCTCCTTATGCCAGTAGGCAGGCCGGCCCCCACCTACGATAATACTCCCGTCTGGTCTAGTGATCTGGTAGTCTGCCCCTTTGGCATTGTGGCGTACCTAGGAGATAATGTGTTAGCGGACAGAGGGGCAAGCTTGGGGGTGTCTTGGTTGGATCTCTTACGCTGTAAGAGGACGGCAGAGAAGGAGCTTCTTTCCCCTCGGGCACAGCAATTCTGCTACATATACCACGAACAGGAATGATCTTCTCCCGAAACTCTGGTAGAATCCCTGCGGTGTAGCCGTTCGTGGCAAAGATAACTTTCTTCGCCTTGACGACCCCTCTAGGAGTCGACACAAGCCAATAGCCATCTGCATCCTGGGTATCGGAGACAGAGGTCACGGGGGTGTGTGTCTGCAGGTTCACTCCTCGCTTGACAGCCAGCGACAATAGGTGAGTTACGAGCTTGTACGGCCACATGCTGCCCACGGTGAAAGAAAAGGCACACTGAGCGTCCTTGACACCCGTGAGGGTTCTAGCAGCCGCGGCCGGGGCGTACCAAACGTCCTTGACCGTGGGAAACTTCTCTTCAACCAATTGGTCAAACTGCCTCTTGGTCTTCTCAGCTAACTCAGGATCAAGAATGACATCATAGGCGCGAGTCAAGACGAAGTCGCAATCGATCTTCTCCTTTTCCACCAGGTCTTTGATTGCCTGTACGTGGCTCATCTCGAAGAGCGCCATTTCGGCAGCTGCCTGCTTGCCATACATGCGGGCATATTGAGGAACACGATAGTATAGATCTGGCTTGACATGGCCGCCTGAGAATCACAAGTCAGATCAACGGTATGTGATGTTATGAAGGACAGAAGATATTCTCTCCATTGAAAGGAGATTAAATGGTGTTCTCGGACAGGATAAAATCACCTACCATTACGACCTGTGGCTCCTGAGCATGCCTGGCGTGCTTCCAGTATAACTATGGACGGCGGCGAAGAGTTGTTGTCAAGAACGTGATAGGCAATTGAGGCTCCCGACAGACCAGACCCAACGATCAAGACGTCGCAACTCTGAGGCAAGTCCGATGTGCTCTGGTGACTATCGAGTTCATGGAGGTCTGTCCTCCAGAATGGAAGAGTTGCATGAGGGACGGGGAACGGCTCTGGGGGTGAGCGGCACATGGTTCGATAGGAGAGAAAACACAAGGTGTCGATGCGTTGTGAGCGTCTGGACTCTATGGTGCACCCTGGTATTAATTGGTGACAGCGTGTTACCGGCTAGGTCATATATGAAGTTATCTATCTCACAGATCAGTCTTTCGCGAATACAACTACCATGGCTTTGTACAAGGATCTGGAACAGACGGCTCGAAGAAATCCATCCGCTTATGCGGACATCTTCTAGCAGAGGTGCTTATCGCAGGATCTGGCCAGTGGGCTTGCACAGCTGCATACACAGGGAAAGCTTCGGTTACCGAACCGAAGGAGTAATCTGTTGTTAGATCAAGCGAGTTGGAGGAGATAACAGAAGCTGACTTACACGACGATGGTATAGCAGATCACGGGAAGTGGGAGTGCTCCCGGTCATGCACTGCGTGCGTGTGCATCAGTTTGCCGCGCTAGATATCTCCAATGCGACTCGTTCTTGCCGCGCTCAGCTTTTTGAGCAAGCCTGATCGGCGACATCTTATCTTGCATTACCGCTCCTGAAGCTAAGATGAACTCCGGAGATAAGCAGGAGACATCTTCCACCACACCTTTGCGCCCGCACATGTACTTTTCATAGCGTTCACGCGGGAAGAACATTGCGACGTGCCTTGTCTGCGGGGTTGATCCTTATCAGCAGGAGTTGAACCCCCCTTATCTTATCGTCCGTGAAGGCCTACCAAGGTAGAGATAAGATGTGTTAGATTTGACTAGGAGAGGCTATCACAGTGGTTTAGCATGTCTCTTGGCACAGCTTCGACTCGAGTAAATGATATCTTTGAGGAAAGCTCCCATTAGCCATCTAAAGGGGAAAAAATGTTACTTATTCCATCGGCTTTCAATCAGCATCACAATCACTGGACCGATTTCCTATTCAGCAACAAGAACCCCATAAGCAATAGGAGATGGCATCCAACATCAAGAGTAATGACGCACCGAACACGGTGGGCCAAAGCAATGCCACTTTGGACCCTGTCGAGACTGTTACTGAGGACGATGCGTACGCGGTTCGCATTATTCAAATCCCGGACAGCAAATGGAAGAGGCACTACAGAAGCGTGGCCTTCCAAATGGTGTTGCTGTCACTGCTTTCCTTTTCTGGACCTTCCATGAGCAATGGTCAGTGACATGCTAGTCCTCTGACCTTGATAAGTCTCCAGACTGACAGGATGATATGGCAATAGCTATTGGCGCTCTTGGCGGAGGTGGTCTTGCGACACCCTATACAGCCAATACTGCTTCGGCTGTGCAGTATTCTACATCGATCCTTGTTGCGTACGCGATTACTTCTATTGCTCCGTGTTTCTTTCATTTTTTCTTTGAGCTGGAGTGACGCTGACGCCGTTAGTATGTTTGGAGGTCCTCTCGTTAGCACTCTTGGTATTCCAATTGCATGCATCATCGGTGCTGTTGGATTTCCCCTCTCTGGATCTGGCTTTTACGTGAACAGCAAGTACGGAATTCAGTGGTATCTCATCTTCGCGAAGGCGATCTACGGAATAAGTGAGTAAAACGTCTCCCAGAGACATGTAAACAAACACTGGGCGATGGGTGGACTCGTTGTTGACATTCTGACTTAGCGTCTGCATTTCTTTACGTCGCTGAGGCTTCATCCATGATATCCTACCCTGAGCAGCACCGACGCGGTTTCTACATAAGTATTTGGGTCATCATGAGAAATTTGGGCTCTATCATTGCTGGAGCCATTAGCTTCGGTCTTAATATCGCCCGCGACGGCCAGGGAGGAGTCAGCGCCAACACCTACTTGGCTTTCTTGGGCATGGAATGCATCGGTGCGTATATCTGATGCCAGAACAAGCTCCCAACGGTTGCTAATTAGAAGTAGGTCTACCGGCCGCATTCCTGTTGACAAAAACCCGAAATGTTATACGATCTGATGGTTGGGGTGTTCCTCTACTTCCGAAGAAGACCTGGAAGCAAGAATGCAAGTTGCTGCTTGCCCACCACTTCCACAAGCGGGTATGTTCAGTTTTCAGCGAAAGTTCGGCGGTGAAGATAGGAGTGCTGACCACGGAGTCATAGACACTCCTTCTCATTCCAGTGTATATCCTCACATACTTTGGAGACGGCGTATGGGGCACCTACCTCTCACTTCACTTTTCGGTCCGAGCCCGCGCGCTCTCGGCGATGCTTGGTCCGCTGGTTGCGGTCGTCATGAATCCTTTGTTTGGTATGATCCTCGACATGAAGAGTGTCGGTCCTCGAAGAAAGGGAATCATTGCATATTGGGTGTGGACAATTCCCACATTGTAAGCTTCTTGGCGTGATCGTGAGTTCATGTCGCATATACGTATTAATGATTCTGCAGGGGAATGCTCGTCTGGGTCATGGTAAACTTGAAGTGGTTCGACAGCCAGCCGAAGGATCTTCGTTTGGACTAGTAAGTCATTTGAGAACGCTTTCTTTGGCTTCAGCTAACGACTTGAAGCGCAACGCAGACTCGTGAATGGCTAGCCAGGTGGCTCCCTTACCTGATCTATGTTACCAATGCGTGAGTATATGATTGTAGTCCCTTCATATTGATCATCTTTGACTGACAAACGTTCAAAGTTGGATGTCCCAGACCCTGGTATACTGGGTTCTTGGCCAATTTGCATCTGATGTCTCCACGAACGCTCGCACTGGCGGTGTTTTCCGGTCTTGGGAAACGGTTGGCCAAGCTATTTCGTACGGAATCAACTCACATGTTGCCAGTCAATTCATCCCATTCGGCATCTATTTCGGCATATTTGTGGTTGCAATGCCACTCTTCTACATGGTTCTACTGGAAGTTCCCGTCGAGGACCGAGTCCTAAATATCACTACGGATGATGGTTTAATCGTGGCAAATGCGGTCAAACTTCAAGATGCCGCAATTGATGAGGCTGACCCTCCCAAGCAATATGCTAAATGATCAAACGGAGGTGTAACGCGAAACACCGGGACGAAGGCATTGATCACAGCATTCATTTGTCTGATTGTTGGCTTCGTTGGGGGTTGGTCTTCTTATTGTAATGCACCCCAGATACGCGTCTCGAGTCATTCAATGGCGTTAACATAATTTCCGCAGACTTTCTGTGCGCGCGAGAATCCTGTATTTTTAGGTCCATGACACCACGAGAGGGTCAAGTAATTGATTTGGATTCGATAGAATTCTTTGTTCCAATCAGTCCTGGGCCTCTAAGTCGTATCGTGTCAAACTTCTATACTGCTGGTTGTCTTTCAACCAGTCTACACAAGAAATAGTCAATACGTTGATCAATGCTACCTCAAACTCTTTCTCATTTCTATAGCTTAGCTGACGGATGGATAAAGTCACACTCAGGGTCGGTGGTGTTGATCTGCGTGAAGATTGCGCGGAGCCCTTTGACGCGGAGATACCTTACACGAGATCCCTTCGTGAACCAAATGACCGATCCAGCCGTGGCAGTGAATATATTCCCAGTGGTGAGATCCTCAATCGTGATAAGTCCAGCGATAACTGTTTTAGATTCAGTACACTTGATGTTCCTGACTCCTGAAGGCACTTCAGAATCATCAAGGCTCCAGATACCCATCACAAGTTTTCCCTGCTCTGGCTGTCTGTGTATAAATGTGTCAACCATGGCATTGGATAAGACCCGGCATGAAGCTTACTCTGTAGTGATGATGTTGGTAAACTGAGATATTCCTACGTCGATCTTTGTTTGGTAGGACAGCATCTCCTCTGCGGAGAACACTCGACAAGGCATGGCGAGACAGATCTATTTGTTTATTGGATGCTTTTGAATTTGTAACCCAATAGTGCAGGATTTCAGGCGAGGATCTGACACTGTTGATTCGTTGAACCAAATTATCGACAATATTCGCGACCGCACCTGGTACAAAACAAAGGTTAATAGAGGAACGTACTCCGTCAATAAATCTGCACAATGTACTGGTCTTGCATAGACCCTTTTCAGAGTCTTCAGCGCTGATAAGGCCACTGAGGCCGATTGGCTATCGATCCACAGCCAATGGTCAATGGTTCCGCGCTCGCCAGGGATCTACTGCATGTTATCTCTTGCATGGAATCGGCCATTGGGTTTGATCTCCGGCTATGATGTCCGACTTCGCTGGTAGAAAGGCTCTCAATGTTGCGTTAGGTCTCGCAGGGCTCCTAAGCCGCAGTGGCAATCGTGCAGATGCTGTGCGCCAATTGCGGCTTTGTCATGCAACCACTGGGGTTGTTCTCTCAATGCACCATTATTCGGTTGTCTCGGCCTCGATCAAATCCCATACTGAGTATCATGGAGCCAGACGGAACGCAGTCTTTGTGTACAGCAGTTCCATAAGCAGTAATTTAGAATTCCCAATGTGTGAGAGATATTACAGGCTCCGTCCATGTGCTGAGATCATTCGCCGATACATCTTATATAACAAAGTGTAAAATGACACCGAATGGTTACATAAACGCTGGCGAGCGCGAAAATGCTCAGACTGGCGGGTGTGCTGTTGGCGGCCAGCCTACGCACGAGATACCTGCCCTCTTCAGACTCAACGCTCTGCAAGCTACTAAGTACCCGTCAAGCTCTCACATCAGCATACAAAAAACCCCAATATCACTTTCGATCGATTATCACGTTGGCTTAGACAGATCATTGTGACACTATGATCATTCTGTGCTTTGCTATCGTTAGTACCCACTACCTCGGTGTTGGTGGGTAGCCCAGAAATGGCTGGATCTTAATATTATCCAACGGTATTCATGATCAACAATTCCAATGGTATATACACATTAGCAATGGCTCTTGCCCCTCTCTTCTGGGTCCAAATGAGTCAGCTGTTTGGGAGAAGATGGGTATGTCAAGCAGTGGTCTGCCTGAAGCAAAGTCTGCCCTGTTGTATCAGCTCAGGATACTCTAGGTGACTACTTACTGGTACGACATTCATATTCCCTGGCTTCTCAATTAGAATAGCTGTTGGCCCAAATCTCACATCCCTTTTCATTTTTCGAATACTCAGCGGCTTTCAAGACACGTTATTCATCTTGGTAGGCTCTACGGTAATAGGATATGTGTTATCCGTCTTTGCATGACGGTTTACTTGACTCAGACTATCTGCAGAGAGATCTGTCGTCCCACGGAGCGCGCTCCATCGTTAGACTAGTTCCTGTCAAGCATCCAAATTGGCCCAGGTTTAGGCTCATGCAGGGGCGGGTTCATCGTCCCTGACCCCCTCACACATGATTGCCTCTTTCAAAGATCTTGCTGCGTCGTCATCCCGTCAGATAGTCCCCCATCGGGTGCTAGTGGACTACAACAAAAGGCCCCCAGTTTTCTCCAATTTCTCTCAAATACAAAGCTTTTGTCCAATGGAGCCTGGTAGGAAGGAGAACCTCCGCGACCGAGATGCACACGCCGTCGCTTGACTGGCAAAGGGCGCGCCTGACTGCAAAGTGGTATGGCCGACCCCTTACGTAAAGACGGGATTCGGGCCCGGGGCCAAGTTCCGTCCTGCAACTGCACAACGTCTACTGGTCCAAACTTTCGGTATTTGATTTTGACCACTAGCGGTAGTATGCCGGGGCCCCAGCTTTCTCCGCTTAAAGTTGTACCCACGCCACGCAGCAGTTGATGGAATACGTCGTATTCCAGCGGCGATCGCAGCTCTTGCCAGTCACCTTCATCCAGCGTAACGCTAAAATGTCATTGAAGCACAAGGAGCACAGCCTCAGCTTTGGGATTCTCTTAATTTAATCCTACGGACTCTTGCCAATACCGCTTCAATATTAGGAAAAGGCTGAACAGTTGTCTCCAAGGCCCGAAAAGGCCCACAGCTGAGAATCCCGGACAGAATGGAGCAGACAAAAAAGGGACCGGTATGGGGTACCAATAAGAATGCGAACGAAAGCAATGGCGATACGAAGGGAAAATACGAGAGAGTCAGGAAAGATCGCGACGGAGCTTTGGAGGAGGAAACACACGGGTGACCTCATTCTTCGGGCATAGATGCTAGGTATTTGACCATATATATACCGGACGAAGGTCTTGTTGTAAGAGACTTCTCTCTACACTTTCACTAGACTTCTCTCTACACTTTCACTAGACTTCTCTCCACACTTTCACAGACGTCTTTGATAATCTTGTAAACATGGCTCACTCCAACATTTCATTCATTCGTTTCTTTACAGTCATTCTCGGACTTCAAGCCTGCTCGGCAGCTGTGGCGCCAACGGGGTGCTCCAAGCTCCATACTGATGATGACTGGCCCTCGGTTGAAGAGTGGCAAGCAAAGCTGCCTGGGATCATCAAGCAGACTCTCAGCGACGCCAATGGACTGATTCCTGACTATCGAATCCGTGCTAAGAGCTACTCTGAGGTTCAAGACGCCGTCAGGTTTGCTGCCTCGAACAACATCCGCCTTACTGTCATTACGACTGGACACGACGAACTCGGCCGCAGTGACGCTGGTTCCGGGCTCATCATTGACCTGTCGCTTCTTCGAGGCGCTAGAGTGTCGAAGTCGTTCACTGCTACCAAGGAAGGCGTTGCCAGTCCTGCTTCCGATGAGGAATTGAAGACTATCCAACCCGAGAGCGCTTCACAGGCAGCGGTCACGTTCAATCCGGCCGTGGGAAGTCTGGCCTTGAACTACGATCTTGACGCATCTGGCTTGTTCATTGTGGGCGGCACAGCTGTACGAACCCCCGATCTTCCCACAACCTAGAACTTAACCGGACTAATTTCAAATAGCAAGGAGTAGCCATCGGAGGTGGCTGGGGCCAAAATGGAGGATACGGGCCGCTGACTGCACAGTACGGCATCGGTGTAGACCAGTGGCTCGAAGCTAAGGTAGTCACACCGGACGGCGAACTTCGAGTGGCCAATGAGGTGTCCAACCCCGACCTCTTCTGGGCCATCAGAGGCGGCGGGGGTGGCACGTTCGGTGTCGTCGTTGAAGCAACATGGAAGGTGTATCCCACTGTCCCCATCCTCGGCTTTCATTGGTACCTCAACTCTACCCTCGTGGTCAACGAAACCGACGCAGAGAACGGCAAGACTCCTACCAGTGAAGCTCTCGCATATCTGTTCTCGGAGTTGCCAGAACTCCAGAAGAAGGGTATCTCTGCGTATTTCTACGTTTTGAATGACAACATCAGGTGCCACGCTGTCCACCCGGGCCCATTGGCAAACGCTGAGGCTGCGAACAATATCTGGGGCCCGATTCTCGAGAAGATGCAGTCTTCCGAGGGGATGACTCCTTTTCAGAGCAAGCATTTCCATTTCAACAGCTACAAGGAATTCTTCCGGGAGACTTACGGGGCTCTTGAGCCATTCAACTCTACCGACCCACCTCGCAACCATGGCATCGTCCCATTTGACAGCCGTCTCTTGGGCGAGGAGCACCTTAAGAGCCCCAATCTTACATATGCCCTCCGAAAGACTGGGGGAAACTTCGGCATCCTGATGACCACGCCAGGCATGGCCGTTGGTGACGGATCAGACACCGCCGTTAACCCCGGTTGGAGGAATGCTACTGTCTTTCTAAACGGATTCAAGTCCAATACTACCAACGTCGATGGACTCCGCGAGCTGGCGCCCAACATGGGCACTTACATATGCGAGGTCTGTCAATCTCATCCCCTTTAATTCAACTACGCTCACGATGACTTAGGCCAGTGCCGACGAGCCCAACTGGTCGGCTTCCTTCTGGGGCTCAAACTACCCCCGCCTCTCTGCCCTGAAGTCCGAGCTGGACCCAAACATGGTCTTCTGGACGACCCCTGGCATCAACGCTGACCACGTCAAGGCCGTCGATGGCCGAGCCTGCTTGGTTGACGCTAAGCCAGAGACGCCTTCGAAGTACCCGCCGCAGAATGAGAGACGTGTTGTTGCTGACATCGAAAATGACCGCGAATTCCTGTTCAGCAAGCAGGAGATCAACGGAAACCAGTTCCCAGCTCCGGGAACTTTTGTTGGCTTGCAACCCGCTTGAACGATGATCCCTGAATGAGTAATTGCTTCTTTTAATCGACTTGATGGTTCATCCCAATTCAATTAGATAGAAAGGGGCTACTAGACCTGAAGGGTTGTTCATTAAAGCGTTTTCTCACTCAGCTTTGTTAACAATACATGGAGAAACAATTAACGTCCACTCAATATCCTTGGTATAACTGATCACTGTTATACATCCCAAGCGGGGGGAGCAGGTAATTTAATATGGGATATCTACAGCCTTCCGAACTTGAATCGTTGAAGAAGCCCCGGAAGAACTAGTACCTAGACCAGCTTAACCAAGATGATTCGGACGCAATACTACGACAGTTTCCAAGATTGGTTTGTGTCAGGGCGTTATTACTAATTATGGAATCCTCTCGATTTGAACCTGGGTGAGCCCGCTGTGTTTGGAGGGTATCGTGGGTCAAAGAGTTGGATATCGTCACCCACCTTCAACCAGGAACAAGAGCAAAAACAAAAACTACATACAACACCGGGCATTCGCCGGTCGTCACCGACCCGACTACTACTCCAGCCCTCACTGGTTTATCGATGGGAGAGCGGACGGGATCCCGAGTTTTCCAATGGGTATGGTCGTATGTGATAGAACCTCCCTCTCGTTGAGATTAAGACGGACCGGCACCACACCTAACATCACACAAAGACCAACAGTTACGAAATTCCGGAGCGGCCTCGATTAAGCCTACCATTTGACAACATGGATGCCTCTTACCTTATGTTTTGACCTACATGGGCAGTGTACATAGGCCTAGTGCTTAGGCGTCATGCTCCGCAGCCTTGTCAACGACACACGTTGAGACGATCAACGTCCACTCAACGTCCCAGCCATCGCCATTGTACTTTTCCTCCAAATGCTTCTCCACCAACTCCCGTACTTCACTCACAGGATGCGCTGTTCGCGTCTCCTCATCCCACCATGACGCCAAAAACCAACGAAGCATCACTCCAAAGGTGGCAACGAAATCCTGGGCGTTCTTCACGTGGTGCTTCCTGGCGACAACCTTCACCACGACATCTTGAAAGCCTTGACTTCTGAGATACTCCTCGATCCACATGGGATCTGTCCAAACCCCCTGCGCATGGAGCTGCATGGGCACTTCCTCTGGGAAGGGAGCTGTGAAGGGAAATGAGGCGAAGGCGGAGCGCATGTCTGGGACCCAGAAGATGTTGTTGCGGTGGAAGGTTGTGGCGCCGAGTATGCCTCCTGGCTTGAGAAGGCGCTTGCAGTCTGTAGTAATCTGTGTTAGACTGAAGTCGAGACTAGATAGTGGCGTGTGGACTAACCATTCAAAACAGCGTCTGGATCTGGTATCATGTGAAGGCTCATGCCGAGTCCGATATGCGTGAAAGTGTCATCAGAAAGAGAAGTTTTCTGCGCAATCATCAGTATGCGTCATCGAGGCCTTGACAGGTGAGAGATAACACCATTGCATCCAAGGTCGTAACTTTTGTGTTGGTCCAACCTTCGTCAGTGACCCTTTTCTTCACCATGTCGACCATGTTCTGAGCCTTGTCCGCGCACAGAAAAGAGCTCTTCTGCATGATCTCATTGGTCAGCATTGACTGCAGCTCTTGAGTTAAAACCCCGGTGCCGCATGCGTTGTCGAAGAAAATAATCCCTTGAGATGTGATGTTCGTGATACCCATCTGAGTCAGCAATGGCGATGCCATCTTGGCTAGCATCCCACGAGAGGTGGCAATCATATCCCGGTCTGAATTAGACATTGCGCTAGTGTGATGAGTATTAAGATAAACAAAGCCGCGACTTAGTGAAGACTTGATCATTAGATTTGCCCTCTGTTTGGATTGCTGGAAGTGACTGATATGTAGGTGTGAAAAGTGTCCGAGAAGTGCCCGATTGTCGCCGAGATGTCCCAATCGGCTATGCAGAGCAGTCATGATGAGCAAGTTTGCGCAAGTCTGGCCTCAGGGTGAGTGAGTTTGCGCCCTTTGACGAGAAAAGCTTTTTGAACATGTGAATTTGTATTATTTCTTGGTACAAACGTTGAAAGAACTGCGTCATCCAGTCATTAAAATAATCGTCCAACCATCTACACCCTGTCACACCCGCCGTGACCCACCCCGAAGCCGATCATGAACATTACAACTTTAGTCTAATTAACAGGCCGGGGAAGTAGGTGCAATAGTGAAGTATGTCTTGTAGTAGACGTTGTCGCCAACATTCTTCGCAACACTTGGCGGCGTGTTGAGCGGACCGCCCTGGTTCTTGGCATTAGGGTACAGGAATGAGGGGTCGTTGGGAGACAAGACACTGAGAGGGCATCCGAGAACAGTGTTGCTGAAGTAGGGGTCCAGCCTAGCGATGGCCCAGGTGGTGGCAGCGGCGACCTGCTCCTCGCTACCGGCGACGAAGAGAGGCACGACGGAGTTCATGCCTTGGTACAGGTCGCAAAGGACCGTTGTGGCGTTGAGGTTGGCGGTACCGAGCTGAGCAACGCCGGGAACAACGGGGTTGCGGATGTAGATGTCAAGAAGGCCCTCGAGGACAGTCTGGACTGCGCCATAGGGAGTGGCACGGCGATACCAGTTCTTAGGCCAAGTCTCGGGGACGTACTGGAACTCGCCGGTCTTGTCGTCGTACTTGGCGCCGATGATGGAGGAGATGGACTCATAGTTGGCCACGCCGCCGGCTCCATATGTTCCGTTGCTCATGAACTGGGACAAGTCAGCATCCAGGGTTTCGGCGGGATTTGTTAGCGGGGGGGTTACCTGAGGGTAGAATGCGAAAGCACCGAGCGAAACGATCAAGGGGAAGGGGAAGTAGTAGAGGTACGGGTTGTACTTTTGAGAGAACATGGAGTTCTTCTGGTACTGTGTGCCCATGTTGGTGAGGTCGAACTGCTTGCTGGTGCTGCTGGCAACAATGTCGACGTTCTGCTTGAACATGCGGGATGAGAGGTGGTGGTTGTCACCACATCCGTTGTAGAAGTCCTCGCGGTTGACTGAAATGTCGACCTTCAATATCTAATTAGATTTTGCTGAAAAGAATGTAGGTTGTCAAGTAGACTTACCTCAACAGTAGAATGGCGGTTGAGACCACCAACACCACCTGGTCCAGCACCCAGGTAGAAAGACTCGGTGGCGATATCGCCGTCCGCCAGGACAGCGAAGACACCAAGGATAGTTGAAAGATCGGCGCCCATGTTGAAGCCACGGGCAGTCGCCTCAATGACCTGGCCAAGAGTAACGTGACCATTGCGGGGGAGGTAGCCGTGGTTGGCGAGCAGGTTGAGGCCTGGGCAAGGTCCCCTGCTGTCTCCAGGGCCAGGAGCTTTAAACTCGAAGCCCTTTTCTGGACGCGCATTTGCAGGGTTGATGTTCTGGGCAACGGCACCGAGAAGTCCGCTGATGGTTCCAGTGAGACCTCCGATCACGCCTCCAAGAAGTTGAGGCTCTGGATTGGCGACGGGCTCAGGATTGCGCTTGAGGAGCTCCTCAAGCTGTTGTCTGGATCCCATCATAGAGGGGAAAGCTGTGGCTGATGTGGCCAATATGGCCAGGATGGTGGTTTGGTACTTCATCTTGACGGTTGAGGGTGAGTATGGTTGACTAGTGTCGAGAGTTGAGGCAAGATCTTGACGCTGTCGTGTCTCTTTTCGAGTAAGTTGTGCAGGAGAAGACTTGGAATCTTATATACCATTCTTCAGCCATCAAACTAAGCATTGCTTTTGTTTTGGTGATAACATCTTACACGACCTAAACATACCGGACCCCAAGCATGAGGTCAGTGGCCGATTCCCCGAGTCGCTACTCTTCCCGCCAACACCACTATTTTCTCCTCCCAAGAGCTTGAACCGCTTGGCACGATGATGCGCAAAAGTAAACGTGCCCCCTTCCAAGCCGAGACGGTCTCACCACAGAAGTCCAACTATCAATTGCACCAGCCGAATCTATCGTGATCTCTGCAGATCCCCATCTCGGGAGGGCAAAGCGTGATGGAAATGAGCCGGGCCAATAAGCACACCCGTAAAAGTAAGTAGCGCACCACCCAAGACTGGACAACTCAACGATAAACGAGTCGCGGGCGCAGATAAAAGTGCGACAACAGACGGGAAGCCAACGTGCCGAAGTGCTAGCGCCTCGCTATGTGGACCGCGGACCTGGCGTCGTTCATGGCGGGCTGACTAGCGGCGGCGCCTGGCAACAAAACCCCGGAATGTTTCTCCACCGGTGCAACGTCGGGCAGACTAGCGAGTCCCTTAGGGACACCAGAATCGGAAACGGGCTAAGGTATGACATAGGGTCAGCGTCACCGGGGGCTGGTTGGTTGCGCCGAGACTCGACGGAGCAGAGTCCGGGGGAGGGAGGAGGCAGTGCGACAAAGTGGGTAAACATTGAGCGTCTGTTCTGGAAAGCGCGGGCCGGCGCGTGTTTACCATGTCTAAGACTCGAGGATGACATTCTATATTTGAAATCGGATTCTAGGGAGCTCTGATTGGAAGCCATGCGGTGTTGCTCGTTCCACGTCTAAGACACGGAGAAGAGCCGAACATGGCCGTCTACGCTTGGCCGCTTCGGGACGGCTACAACACATATGGCAGCCTCCATTTATCTAGAAGCCTGGGCAAATGCTTAATTGACACGTCAAGGCCGTGCTGAATTAAGAGTAAAGCCGGTTGCTATGTGGTGATACATTGGATGATGAGGACGACAGCAAGAACTCGTGCGTTCACGAGAGAAGGGTGGACACTTCGATTCCACCACCAATATGCTCGTGAGAACATAGAACAGTGATTGCTTGGCGGTCTTTGTTCGCCGCGGAAGGTTTGCCACGAAGTCTGTTGAAGCATCTTGACCGTAAAGCATAGGTGGCGTTTTGCCTGGTTGGCAACAAAGCCATCTAACTGCCCATGAAGCTTACTTGCCTTAGCTTAACGGCGATGGCAATAGCGTTTCTGGCGTGGGATTATTTCCTATTGCCCGACCCGACCTTTCGACGCTTAGTTGGCAAGTTGGATTGTTTTGCCGAGGCTATCGAGGCATGTAGGTTGTTAATGTCGAGGAACTCGCTGGATTGCGGGCACAGCAAATCACGAGTGTCCCGTGCCGCCCAATACGGGCCCCAGCATGCCCTGCGTCAAATTGCCTAGATTGGGAAATTCTGTGATGAGGGCCATATGAAGAACTTTTGTCGGATTCTCTTAAAGCAGCTTAGGAGCGCGGCGGAAAGAATACAAGACAATGTCTAGGATTCCGATTCAATGGTAATGAGACATGAGATTTCAAATGCTTGGCAAACGATCCGACTTGCCGGTTCCCGGATGCGGAGACGATGGGAATTTCTTCGGCCGAGATCTGAGTATGGTGGGGACTCCGGACAGACGTTCACGGCAGCGACATGTGTTGTCACCTAGCCACTGCTAGTCTTGACGCCTGACTCTTCTTCCTTCGCGCTTCTCGTTGGCTTCATAAATGGGAACGATCCTCTTGTTGCGTCATATTTCTTATCAGCTGTCTAAGGTCACCTATGTCCGCCCGAGACGATCCATGCCTATTGCCTCAACAAACATACTGATTATCGTGCGGATGGGTCTTCCAACAAGGCGAATTGCGCCTCCCACGGCTGCCCCTCCCCATGATGCCGCGTCTCCGGCGATATTGACCCCAAGAAACGTGGCCGGTCTGCTGTAATTGCAAATCCTACAGTGCTATCATCATAGCTTGGGGATGCTAGCCATTCCGACAATAGTGTCCAGGCCAGGGATACTGTTGTTTACGTAGATAAACTTCTTCTCTGCACCCCTAAAGTCACTCTTCTTGGTACGAAGGCGCAGCTGGGCAACCAGGCTGCGTCAACGTAACCCCTGTACAGAGGTAAATTCCGTGCCGTACACGTGTAGAGACTCAGTGGTAGTAGAATCCTCTCTTCCAGCGGCGGTCATCCGATTGGAGGGTTGGGCAGGCCCGCTGGCAGAATGGCAGGAGGAAATTGGGACTCTTAGCCTACCGCTTACTTAGAGGAATACGTTCGTGGGTCTAGACGTGCCAATGAAGGCCTGTAAATCAATATCCATATTAAACCCAGATCAATTGTGACCTTTCCTTTCTCCACCGGGCGACTCAACTCATGCATGTTGGAAGCGCCCTGGCATTCGGCACGGTTGGTGTGAATCCTGAGTCAAAGCCTCCTTGGAAATATCAGCTAGCAGACACCTTAACCTCTATCCAGCAGCTAGGAGCACACGCTCGAACAGCCATCGCTGGAATTTTTACTCTCCTTGGGTAACTTGTAGGCTGCTTCCAATGCCTTAAATATCAAGCTTATTTACTCGATCGTTAGAAAGTAGTCCCAGGTGCTCTGCAGAGGTCGTGGACCTGGCACTTGTTCCTCATGCATATTTGCCCCCACTACAGGCTGACGTGAGAATGCTAAATTCATGCAGGGGCAGGCTGGAGCGAGTTGCCCGACCAACCCCGGGCGTCGCGAAGAGTCACAGGTGGGTCAATACTTAGGTTACACCAACTGCTTCGGACTATGAAGCTATGAAGCCTGGCGATGGATGCCAGAATAGTAATTGAACCATTTAAGTACAGCTTCAGAGATGTCAGTCCTTGGTCAACACTACGGCAGAATCACTGCCGTGGCTATGCTCAGCGGTGGGCTGGAGACCTGGAAATGCTGGTGCTCCATTGCTGATTGACCCTGTCGTTCATTGGGACCAACGAGACTTCTCTTAGTAGATGCATGCGCGGGGTCCCTCTTTTTGCCAGGCCCCATGCTGCCCTCAGCCTGCAGCATGAGACCCGTATGCCAGCAGGGTTGACTGCAGCATAGAACAGAAGCGGGTAACTGTCCAAGCCTCATCCAACACGAGAGGCCTTTCTTTCTTGGCCGATTTCTTCTTGGCCGGGTGTTGCGGCCTTTTATGGCTGAGTGAGATAACAAAACTGTCCGCAAAAGTTCAACACCCTACTACCACTACCTCACCCATCAGACACGAAGAGTGGTCTTCGAAGAATCATCCAACACGGAAGGCAGTAACACACTTCACAACGGAGAAAATACCCCAACGGCAAAGATCATGGAGCAGGGCAAAGCCCAGAACGACGCGGGCCCAGGCACCTCCTCAGAACACGGGTTCCGATACGTGGCGCCTCGATGGTTCCTCGACAATATCAAAACCGCCGAAGAGCTCAAGAAAGCTCAAGCCAGAATCTGGCTTGTCGACGAGGGCACAGAAGCTTTCGAAGGATCAAGCGTGGCCGAAGCAACACCTGATGAGAAGTTCCTATCTGAGGCTGCCGGCGATGGGCGGGACAGCTACTTCACTGTTGGTCGCGAAGTCGTGGAGGACCTCCTAGACACCGCAACCTCGCTACAAATGGTGAATCTCGCAGGCCTCTTATCGCGCTCCCAATCCAGCATCACACTGTCATGCGAGATGAGATACGGTTTGCAGTTCTTAGACGAACTTGTCATCTTCATGGCCAAGGAACTGGACTTTTCACTCGTATCGATCAACTCGCAAGATTTGGAAGATGTCGGATTGGACTTCTATTGCCAAAAGAAAGCCTTTGAACGAATCAAGAGCCAAAGGGAGCACCAGACAGATCATGAAGGCAACCGCATCAACGACGATGACAACGACATTGGAGACAGCGACAACGACTCTGACGCCAGCGATGGCAACTATGACACCTCGAACATCGCCCAAAAGGCTGCGCAACGCTATTTCGGGGTTTGGAGAGACTCTCTTTCAGAAGCCGAGAAGAAACGTAGCATCGATGCACTGTCTGCTTTGCTAGATGCCGTGGAAAAGAAGGGAAAGGCTGCGAATGGACACAGGGAGGATGGGGAAGGCTTTGTTCCTCATCATACGCCCCAGCCTCCGCTGAATGGCTTGGTGTCGAAGCCAGGCTCCACTATTCTCTATCTCCGTGATGGCTTGGAATCACTGGAGCCATCCGAACATGGCCACCAGACGTGGGGATGCAGGCTGCAGGACGCCGTCAATCAGCTTAGAAAAGGCGGGGAGAAAGTCATCATCGTCATGGCCGCAACGCATACAGATGCCGATGAACACGGCATCGACTCGCACCCAGACATACCCTGGAAAATATCTAGCTGTCACTGCCATCGGCTTTCGAAAGACGGACGTTACGTTGAGATTCGCGATTCCCGGCCTGGCACGACAATCCCCCTGATGCCACTGAACGTTCCAAGAGGTTGGCTAGATGAGAGAAAGTCTGAATGGGAAGGATCTATCGCTGCAACTCGTATTCAATCCTTCAAACGCAGATTGAAAGCGCAACTAGCACGGTACCCTTCGATGCCCCCGGACCTCCTGGAGCCACAGCACGACTGGTTTTCGCTGCTGCCTGAACGAGTTGCAAGCGAGTTCGCTTCGGTGCACTTTAAGGAGAGTGTTAACATAGCGTTCAACCGCCTACTCTCCCGGTGCTCTAGAAAGCAGAAGGTTGATTCCAGCGATGTTCGAGCCATTCTTCTCCGGATCAATGGCAGTGACACATCGACAACGGTGGAAGATGGCGACTCAGAGGTAACTAGAACCAGTTAGGAAGTCACTTTGCAATCTGTTGATCAGCCGTAGGGTAATTCCGATAAATGCGATGATGAATCCAGCGAAGACAACAATGAATGTGAGCTTCTTCTACAATTTGATGCGTCACGATCCAAGCATGTCATGTTAACATTAAAAAGCTTCGGAGAGTCCGTGGGAAGAAAAGTTGCGTCAGCTTAGGTATGAGTGCAACGACTTCGAAGAAGAGCTACTGCCCAGTATTATTAACCCAAGTAAGAGCCATAACGAGACTAATTAGTGGTCTATACACTACCTCCTGCATGGCTAATGCTTTGTTAGATGATCTTGATGCACAACTCGATAATGTGGTTCTCGACCAGGATGTGATGACAAGCATTACGACCATTATACAGCAGCAGCAGCATCAACCCGATATTGGAGCAGCCTCGTCTGGGATCATGGATTTGGTCAAAATCAGAGGCATCTTGCTCTACGGACCACCTGGCACCGGAAAGACGCTTCTGGCACGTGTGATTGCTAAGAGCACAGGACACAATATGATTGCCGTCGACCCCGCCACTATCAGAACCTGTTTAGTAGGAACGACTGAGAAACGCATTCGCGCTGCTTTTACCCTAGCGCAAAAGCTCTTCCCATGCATAATATTCATTGACGAACTCGACTCCCTATTTCTCCGCCGCACCAATAATGACAGACCCTTCGAGCGTGCTTCTGTCATCCAGTTCCTCCAGTCTATGGACGGTTTGGTGCAAAACAAGCGCGCTCCACTCGTCATCGGAGCCACCAACAAGCCAATGGATCTCGACAGCGCCTTCTTACGCCGACTGCCGCACAAGGTTTCTCTTGGACTCCCGAACGCCAAAGCGAGAACACGAATACTCCTTCTGCTTCTTGAGGGAGTCAACTTGGATCATGTCAATATCGACCATCTTGCCACCGTAACCGAAGGATTCTCTGGAGCAGACCTGAAAACCCTTTGTAGCCAAGCAGCCCTTGATTGGGCTGTTCAGAACAATATGGAGTCAGGTCAACCAAGATCGGAGCTTGAGACGCGCTTGACGGACGCCCACTTTTCCAAGGCATTCGGTAAGATAAAGCCAGGTACCTCACAGAAGGATTTGGCGTTACTAGAGGAGTTCACAAAACGTTTTGCCCCTGCCACGCGGGCGAGTTCCAACCAAGCGCATTCTGATTCTCCGGTAGAGAAGGATTATTACGAAGTGGCCGGTAAGTTTGTGTCAACCACCAACCATCTGGACGCTTGCCACATCGTGGATGGGCGTAAATCATGCATGTCCTAACACATGTTCAGATGCGTGGACGAACTTTCCCGAGAAAGCACGGAAAGTCATTCGTTGGATTGACTCTCAAGAGCCCAACGGAGAAGGTAGCCCATACTTCTGGGAAAAGAAGTTGCTGCCCCTTCTGGTTGACCCGCAGACAATCGGAGCATGCTGGTCCGACCTCGCGATCCATCCCAAGACTGAGCAGGAGATCAAGGAAATCCTCAATCACCATAACAACAGCTGCGAATCCACACAATCCTACGGTCTCCTGAGAGGAAGCCATACAGGAGGTGCCCTTGTGTATGGACCGCCTGGGACAGGTAAGACTCAATTGGCACGTGTTCTAGCCCACGAGTCTGGAACAGTCGTCATATGTGCCACACCGGCCGACCTCGTGAGCAAGCATTGGGGGGAGGGACCTAAAGCAATCAAGGGTCTCTTCAATCTGGGGAGACTACTAGCCCCGAGCATCATCTTTATTGATGAGGCGGAATCAATGTTCCCAGCCAGAGAACTGATGCAGCGCCAGCGCGAGCTTGCCGATATAAATCAACTGCTACACGAAATGGATGGGTTGACGAAGTCAAAGGAGACGCCTTTCGTTCTGATTGCTACCAATCTCCCTGGACGCCTGGACACAGCTGTTCTTCGTCGTGTCCCTAGCAAATTCTACTTGGGACTTCCCACTACCGGAACCAGAGCAAAAATCTTCGCAACTGTCTTGAGGGAGGAAATTCTCCATTCTGAGGTCAACATACGTCATCTCGCACTCCTGACGCCTGGCTTGACAGGATCGGACATTCGGACACTGTGTGTGCAAACGGCTATTATCTGCGATAAGTTCGTGGAAGAGGGCGACAACAAGGGCAAAAGACTCCTCACCATGGATATGTTTGTGGAAGGTCTCAGTAGAATGAGCCCGACGTTCACTAAAGAGGTACTCTCATCCATCAGGGATTTCGCCAAAGAGAGTCATCCTGCGGGACTGGAGCAGATGGAAGCATGGCAGGCAGACGCTTTACTTGTTAAAGAATTTTGGGCCACAGGGACAACTGATTCTGGCGTAAGTGGACAAAGTCAGGCCGCAGATTTTCCAAACAATGAGAACCCCTCTAACCCCGACTTCGACGAAGGTTCTTCCGACTCAAGCGAAGGACCTGTCTCCATCATAAACCCACCGGTTGGCTGTCTTGAGAAAACACGTCGTTGTGCCAGCTACATCCCCTTACCCACCCCGACATCCATTCGGCTTGTGAAGCTTTACAACTTTACTGGATCTAAACCATGGTCCGTGGATGAACCTATTCGGTGTTCACTGGTTGTCGCGGACCTAGCAGACGTGCCCGACTATTTCGCTCTCTCATACACGTGGGGTGATCCCCGCACGATCTACACAGACAAGAACGATATCTTCTCCCCTGAGGCTTGGGCGTCCCCGGCCTTTGAGATTGACTGCGATGGCCATGCTGTCTCTGTCGCCACAAATCTTTACACAGCCCTCCTCTCTATCCGTCAAAGTTTCAGCGGAGGGAAATTCGTCGAGCAGCTTGGCGAAGATTGTTTTCGCTCCAACAATGCCGAGTACTCCTACATATGGATTGACGCCCTGTCCATCAATCAGGATGATTTACAAGAAAAGGGCAATCAGATCCCTATTATGGATCGTATTTACAGTCAGTCCCGTGCTACAATCATGTGGCTCGGCGGCGAGGAGCCGCTCATCAAGCAGGGTGTTCCCAATACCGTGGAAAAACTTCTACTCGTGATGAGTCGGCTTAGGGAGATTATAGGTCCCAGGAATGAGACTCTAGTGATTGACCGGTCTAGATTATTTGACATTTGCGACCCTAAGGCCTTTGAGGCACTTGGTTTGGAGCCTGTCGATCTATTAGACCTTGTTGGCTGGTACCTCCTCCTTAGCCGGTCCTGGTTCAAAAGAGCATGGACAGTCCAGGAATGGGTCCTGTCACCTACCTGCTTCCTTCTCTGTGGCACTTTCATGTTTAATGCGAAGTCATTTTGCGATCTTTTCCTCAATTTCTCGCGCCGACATTGGTTATGGCAGATTCAGAGGCTGGTCATTGCAAATGTCCTAGATCCAGAAACGATGGCCATCCCCACAGGGCTAGATCAGTTCAACAGCGATCATCGATTCTTTGATTTGGAGTCTAATTATCGTACTTTGCCGTTATTTCGGGCGAATCTGGATTACAGCATCCTCGAGCAGTTTGATCTGTCGCTTTTGACCGTTTACATTCTGAGGGATTTCTTTGCGGATGAGCGCTCGAAAATCGTAAGTCTCTGACACAAAGCACGCTTTGAAACACAGCTGATGCTGACTATGTGCGTAGCCTCCACAAATTCCAAGCTCGCGGGAGATGTGGAACATCGGCTTGTCGATCCAGCAATTCCGCAGCAGGCTCTGCTTTGATCCACGGGATAAGATCTATGCATTCCATGGAATCTTCAAGAATTCCGACGGAATATCAATATTTCCCCCTCCGGACTATCTGAAGCCAGTTTTTGAGGTCTACACGGAGGCCACCCGTGCCATTGCGCTCGATATAGGAGTTTCATTCTTTCACTTCCGAGAGTTTCGGTCAACCAACCCTTACGGCCTGCCCTCCTGGGTGCCCAACTACCAAGTAAATGATGGGTTACTGAATTTGGACAACCCATTTATGGGCTCTAGGGATCCGAACAGCTTCTTCACGGCAGCAGCTGGGCTGGGAACACCTGTATTGGTGTTTAAGGAGAATCATCAACTCGGGCTAGTTGGCTGTCGTATTGACACAGTGATCCGTCCGGAGCCTTTCAGACCGGCAGTAGGACGTATGGGCTCAGACTGCAGACACTTGTTGGAAACATTGCGCCAGATCCCGGAAGAGTCTTTGATTCCAATGCCGCCTGCAAATCTCCGGCGATGTTCAGAGGGGCCAGTGACGTCTGAGGCTACTACGCAAAGCCGATATGAGGTTCTTTGGCGAACTCTAGTTCAAGACAAAAGAAGCGACCATGGTGCATATTATCCAGCACCCAGCGAGATAGGAGAGGTGCTCATAGGGCGCCTGAACGGATTACTCAAATCGCAGTGTAGCTATATTGTGGCGAAAGACACGATGGAGCTGTTGGACGAAGTGAGGCAAGACTCCACGCGATGCGATGACAGCCGAGATTTCTTCGACAAGTGCTGTTCGATACTGGAGTACGCCCAAACTCTTTATCAATTAGTGGACATGCCAGCGATCGAAATTCCGGATACTAAGTACGATAGGAGGACGCAATTGGACGGCTTATTTGAAATGAACGCAGTCATTGAAATACTGCAGAGAAACCTCCCCATCCAAAGCGAAGAGCGACCAAGTCCCAAGTTGTGGACTCAACTTCAGCGCCTGTGGGTAAGCTTGCGGGCTGCAATTGACGCCCGTGATATTGTCACTTTCGTCAAGGTGTATAAGGAGATCACGTCTCATCTCTCTACTTCTGAGATTCCGGCGGATATTGAAGAAATCTGCGGGGACGGATTCGACCAAACGCGGATTTTGTTCACAACATCTGAAAGACGGTTAGGGCTGATTGCCGGTGGGATCGAGCGGGGCGACGAGATTTGGGTCATACAAGGTTTGAATGTACCGGTTGCATTAAGGTGTGTAGGAGATGGGTTGTATAGTTTGGTGGGAGTCGTGTATGTTCATGGCGTCATGCATGGTGAGGCGGTGCTTGATCCGACGGATGTTGTTGAGTTGGACTTGGTATGAAAGGGCCACTGTTCTTTTAATTACAGCAGTTCTTAATTTTTTTTTTCTACAAACATGGGGCTTATATGAAGAGAGAAGGACAAAGAAAAAAGCACAAAGAGAGTAAGTCGGGTTCCTCGAGGTGTTAGGAATCCGTGGGTATGGGTTGAAGTGGATTCTGTCCCTAGTGACTGATGAAGAACGACCAGTTCGTTTGGGTCTCCAATCATGACTCCTAAAAGCAGGACACCTTGGAAGCAATATGAAGCTAACTCGAAGTCGGCTTCAGTGCGAGCCGTGGCTATGCTTTAGTGTCATCCGCAGTCTGTCAGCTCATCTGACGGGTGCTCAAGCCGTTGGGGCTCCGGGCCCGGCCGGCGGGCATTTCGGACTTTCTGCGGCCGAGACCCGAGAGTGGGGCTAGCGGCCGGGCGTCTACGGCACAGTAAAAAACTGTGCGGAAAATGGAAAACGCAGAAAAAAGGTACCCCCGAACGGTGAACGCCCCACCCACGGATCGCACCGCAGACTGGAGCTGGACCCTTCAATCAACCACGCCACCCCGCTGACACCCCACGAACTCATCATCGACAACTCCAATTGACGCAGCCATGGCGAAGACGAAGTCGAAGAAGAGAAAGCAGAACGCGCAGGCCGATGCGCCGAATAAATTGGCTAAGACGAGCGCGACGACAACCACCCCGCCCCCGACCGACAGCGATGGCGACGCCACCTCCCTCGAGCCTAAGAGCTTGCAGACGGTCATCTCGGACGAGGAGCTCGAGATCGCGGTCGATACTCTTAAGACACTGGCACAATACCCGAATCTGATCAAGTCGCGAGCATGCAAGGACCTTCGTGTCGCCGTCTACGACTTCCGTCAGGCCTCCGCAAGCGATGCTCGTACGTTTTCGCCACCCACCGTCCCATATCAATTAGAACAAGGACTGACATCTCGAACCTGCAGCTGGATCGAACCTCGGCCTCGTCGCACGCATCACATCCGCCCTTACCGATGAACGATACACAGAAGCCAGGATTCTTCTCGCCGAGATGAAGATCCGCGAGCAAGAGCCGAAGCTCGGCGCCCTGTGTCGCTGGGTGCGAGACCTGGACGTCATCAGCGGCTTGTCGACAATACCCGGCGGAGACGGCTCCGACATCAAGCGCAGCGAACAGGATGAACAGCGCCTCCGGGTTATCGACGCCATCTTACGCGTGACTGGCCCCGTCGACACCAACCCGAATGCCCTGCCCATTCCATCAACACCGGGCATCGCCCTTCAGGAGATCTGGGACTTGCGTCCCTCTACGCCCTCAGAAGAAGTGTACGCGTCTGTACTGGACAAGACAATATTCAATTCGGCGCCGGCGTCACTCGCTACCAGTCTCCGCATGATCGAGAGAACACCTGGACCCGACAGAAAGCCCCCCAACCATCACGACGCACTCCTCTACACCAATGCACCCAACACGATTCCCCTCGCCGCAGACCGCACCGATATATCATATCAGCCACATCCCATCGTCCCGAACCTGGGCGTGATCAAGAACGTTCTGTCGTCAGAAGAGTGCAAAGCCATCATCGCCGCCGGTGAGACGGTCAATTTCCTCCCTGACGCGCCTCTCCGCGAAGACGGCGACATCAGCATCCTGGCCCACAACTTCTACTGGGTTGTCGACCCTCTCTTCCATGACACCTTGTGGTCCCGCGTCTCAGCACACGTCCCGGCGTCGGTCAAAGGTCGTCTAGCACGCGGTCTGAACCGCCGGTTCCGCGTGTACCGCTACGTCCCCGGCGCAGAGTATCGCGCGCATATCGATGGTGCCTGGCCTCCATCCGATGTCCTGCCGGACGACACGTACGTGTACGACGCCTCGCCTGAAGGAAAGAAGCAGAGTTCGCTGTTCACGTTCTTGATCTACTTGAACGACGAGTTCGAGGGCGGAGAGACGACGTACTTCTTGCCGGCAGCGAGAGAAGGGACGCTGAATGCGTACCCGATCAAGCCTGTGATGGGCAATGTTGCGTTGTTTCCTCATGGAGATACTAGTGCGTTGCTTCATGAAGGCACGGGCGTGAGGAAGGGGGCAAAATACGTCATCAGGACAGAAGTGGAGTACGATGTTGAGCCATCGGAAAAGTAAAAGTTTATGATTTATTAATGACAAACCAAATATCCATATTCCACCAGCTATCTTTAGTCTGGCAATGTTGAAAGAATACAATCGAGGCTTCCACTCTGATTTCAGGTCGTCCTCCGCTGACGTCAAACTTTGGCTGTAGAAGCCTCCGTCTCCCCTTGTCCCAAGTGCGCCGCGCCAACAACGGTCTCGTCGTCATCCACAAAAGCTTTGTCGCCGAAAGCAATTGCTATCTCCTCAAGTGTGTGATTCGCCGTCTCGACATAGTAGAACTTTGCCAGAGCCACTGATATCAGGCAGAATCCTGCAATGATGACATAGTAATAGCCTCCAATGCCCGCGAACGCGTCAGGGGCCGACATGCCAATAGCGAAGTTGAATACCCAGTTCGAGCAGGTGGCGAGCGCCATGCCCTTGCTACGGGCGCGTAGTGGGAAGATCTCAGCTGGAAGCAACCAGGGCATGGGACCCCAGGTGAAGCCGTAGATGGCATTGTACTGAGAGAAACGTAAGCATACATCATCGTGCCATGCTAGGGGGTAAACCTACGATAACGACAAAGGCATAGATGCCATTCGCACGAACATTGATGTCAGGTATATGTGCCTCGGTGAAAGCGCAGACGATGCTGAGAGCGATGGCCATGAGAATACCTTGATAGTTAGCTTCCCGTGCATGAGTAGAAGAGAATATCGGAACTATGCTTACCACCGAGGATCAACAGTGGGCGGCGTCCCCATCTATCAGCTAGCCACCAAGACAAGGTCGTCGCGGCTACATATGGGATCGAGTTCGCAGCAGTGTAAAGCAGCGACTTGGACTGGCTCATGCCAGCCTTGGCCAGGGTCGTGGGCAGGTAGAACGAGATGACGTTGATTCCGTTCAGCTGAGCAAACATCTGCGCAGTAATGCCGACAATTGTCCGCTTTCGATAACGCGTGAACATCTCCCTCCACGATGACTGCCCAAGGGTCGCCTCATAGCGCACTGCTTCGCTGATTTCGAGCATGACTTGCTGAACGTGTTCAGCCTGCGTGTTACCATCCGGCGTATGCAGGTCGGCAACTGTCTGTATGCACTCCTGCGTGAAGCCATTTCTCGCCAGCCAGCGAGGCGTTTCTGGGAGAATGAAGGACATGGCAAAGAGAATGAACGCAAGACCCATCTGGATGAAATAGGGACCTTGCCATGACTCGCTCTTGGGCACGAGGTGGTAGCAGCCGTAGTCAACCCACGTCGAGAGCGCGTAACCTCCGATGAGGAACGTGTATTCGACACCTACCATGAGGCCACGGCGATGCGGTGCGGCGATTTCGGTTTGGATGACGGGGACGGTCATTGACAGAAACCCGACGCCGAATCCTTGAATCGTCCGTCCGGCGATGAATGTAGCAAAGTCAGGAGCGAAGGCTTGGATGAAGGCGGACGCGAAGTAGATGAAACCTCCCAGTCGAACACATCGCTTTCTGCCAATCATATCACCAATGTTGCCGGCCATCAGAGAGCCGATGGCGGCGGAAACTTGGAGGCATGCGACGAGGATACCTGTGATGGAGGGGTTGATGTCGTCGCTTGAGCCATGGGCGCCTCCGTAGTCTGCGAAGAACCTCTTGAGGAACACGGGGTTGACCAAGAGGCCGGCCACGATACCTGATTTTTGTGTCAGCCAAGAATATTATGGAAGACATGAAATTTTGGACGCACCTTGATCATAACCAAACAGGGCGTCTCCAAGTGAACCGAAAGCGCAAGTCATCCATAGCAGAGGCTTACCCCTGAAGGGGTAGCGAGCATGGACAGTCTTCGGCTTGATCTTTGACTCGAGCCATGAAACATTCGGCGGCGGTAGATCTACGACATTGGAAAGAACGGGAGCAGACTCCAGAAGAGTTGGGGCAGGTGGCTTTTCCATTGCTTCGATGGTGTGACAAGACAACTTCAATTCGCTGTATTAGGACGAACTCCAGAATACCTACCCCGTGAGGAGAATCTGGGGTTATTTAAAGCATCGACTTTCGAACTCATTCATGAGCCTTTTACCTGGAGCCGTCGGAACCGGTAGATGTCTGCAAATCGCGGGGTATGGTCGCAGCAGCTTCGTCAACTTGGCACGATTTTCAACCATCCCCACGATTGCGCCAACATAGAAAGAGAGCAACCGCAGCCTAATCCCTGTTTTTCCCCAGGCCTGAAATTATGCTAAAGAATCAGATGACAACACGCCCCTGCGGAGTGAACCGGTTCACAGGCTGAACAGGGGATGGGCGAAGACTTAACATCCGTCGGAACCGTAGATGTGCGTCAGTGCAGTGATTGGCCCGGATCCGTATGCCCACAACATGGGTACCAAGACTTCAAAGCTCGCGAAGAACTTTCCTTTCTCTTCAGTCGTATCCGGTTTACAGAAAACCCAGCTGCCGTAGCTTCAGGGAGTAAAGCTCCGGTGCCGGTGCGGAGTACTGAGATTAGATGGCGCCATCGGCATACGTCGGAGGCCGAGATCAGCCAAAATTTCAACTGTGTTTTATGCAGCCAGGTGAAGGGTATTACGAAAGTAGAGAATCGAGAGAAGATCCGCGCTCTTTTGTTAGGTCTCGGCCTCACCTTGAAAGCGCACGACGTTTTCTAGATTGAAGAATGATCATCAGGAGAAGACTCTGGCCCTGGAGGCTCTGTCCCTCGCTACTCTGAATGTAGCCAAAATGAGTTCACTGGTTAAAACCCATTCAATTTGGGGTCTCTGGGAGATCACGGAACTTGGCCGCTCCACGTAGAGTCCCAAAGCCAGAAGAGACCGTTCGCCCCATAATCTACAGCATGCTGCCCTGGCGATTCGGTCGGACCCTGGTACGCAGACCCAGCTGCATAACTAATGTGTTGCGATTGACCTCCTAGCAATGCACCATCACCCCTTGACTCTGACGCAAGACCAGGCTCCAAGTACTCATTTTGGAACGGTGGGATAACTAGCGCAAGTCAGCGTGTAAATATGAGCTTCGTAGAGGAGGTGAAGACGTACTCTGCTGAACCGAAGCCAGACTTTCATTCAGGCGCTGTGCAAAGCTTGGATTAGACCCATGCCCTTGGTCTGGCCCGTGAACCAAAATATTAATCACGGACTCAGACTGAGTGTGAGACGCCCGCTCCGACATTGAAGACCTGGGGTCAAGGTCAAGAAGAGGGCGCGGTGCCGCCACTGTATCGGTGGCGGTCGAGTTGGAAGCTGCCGTTCCGATCATAGCTTCGCCCTCACGTCGAAGAAGAAGACGTATGAGATTCTTCAGCACGGCGCTGCTTTGGCTCGACAACGACGACCTCTGACCTAGAAACTCTTCTAGCCGGAAGACCTTGGTAATTGGCCTTTTTATCCCCTGGGCCTGGTCGGAAAGCGGATCCGAAAGAGCGACCAGGATGAGCACAATAGCTGCGTTGAACATATTCATGGCCACAAATGCCACGAGGTGGCTTTCAGTGGCAAGCTGAGTGAGCTGTGGTAGCTCCGTCACGCTGGAAGTTCTTACTGCTGCGTCCCACCATTGTTCTGAGATTGCAGTTGGCTCGATGCCTAGTTCGTGATTCTCGTGAGGGGATTGGACACTGCCTTGGGAGGCTAGGCTCTGCGGGCCCCCGTGGCTTGCTGATGGCGAAATCATTTCTGCGACACTGCTACCATTCGGTCCTGGACTGCTCAAAGAAAGGTTCTCCAATTGCCGAGCCAGGAATGGTCGATGTAGCACAATCAGCAGGTTGTCGAATGTAAGCTGTAAAGACAAAGACTGTAGGAGATGCGCGCGTACACTCCATCCCGTGGTAGACGGGTCGTAGTCCCGCTTCAAGTCAAGGCATAACTCCGTCGGCAAACGGCGGCGCCAGGAGGAGAGTCGCTGGATGACGTTAGTGATGAGGGAGCGGTGCTCCGAGTCGAAGTACTGGCATGTTGCGCGTGCCGATAGAGAGCCAAATATTTTCTTCAGCGCTGGTGACGCGATGAGGTATAGCTGTGTTAGCTCTGTCTGATATGGCGAGTAACAAACGCCAGTGACTTGTGCTTGTGTGGCTTCAGAGCCAAAGAATGGCGACTCGCTGAACTTGGCTGGCAGATCGACGTTGTAGTCTTCGTCATTTATACTGAGAGGTCGCCCGTATGAGATCGAAGCGAATCTGAGCTGTCAGAATCCACCACGGAAGGGGAGAGAAGGATGTTTAAATGCATACCTATCCCATGTGTAGATAGTCCACCACACCCTCTTACGCTCTTCGATGTCATCGAAAGATCCGTCTTTTTGTCCCCGATGTAAATCCAAGGCGTGAGACATCTTGATGATTGCACCCAGCAGGGCAAAAGACAGGTTTGGTCGACCGTGGTACACGTGATGTGACCCCAAAAGGATAAGGGTCTGCACCGCTGCCAGGGAACGCTGATCCATGACCTGAACAAGCCGCATTTCTACTATCTTGAGTAAATCATCGCTCCACAGCCTCCAATCTTGGCTAACATCGTGTGGACTCTTTTTGGATTGATACCATGCTGCCATACCCAGCACTGTCGACAGCAGAGTCAAGAAAGGTGCTTCAGAGGGATGTGCATAGCCATCTTCAATCGACTGAAGCTGGCGACGGAACTTTGGCTCGTACACGACGAGAGAGAACCAATGGACAGCTTCGAAGTACTCCTCCAATAGCAAATGAATCGTGCCGAGATCAGGGAAGCGGCCATCGAGAATGGTGGATATCGGGAGACGCTGGCAGCCATTCCTTAGGAGAGGAGTCCGGGTACCCGCCCCACCGTCCGGAATGGCTGATGTCTGGTTCTCGTCGATTGTTTGACTACCCAGTCGATAAATCTAGTGGGGATGTTCGAGTCAGAAAATTGGAAGAATGGTAACGACATGAACGCTCCGTTACCTTGCGAGCGATGCCCATTGCAGACTCAGACTCCCCATAATCTAGCGACGGCCAAGAAACGTTTTGGGTGATCGTTTCTGCAACGTGATCATTCTCGGCATTTCTTGCCAGACAGTCCTCCCCCGGAGACAGAGGTTGCTCCGTTGGGAGGCTGGTTGCAGATCGGACATTGTGGCTAATCGTAGCTTGAGGCCGTCTTTCGCATGTTAGTCATTTGTGGCCCTCAGAGATTTCGATACATCGCATCCAGTGTTTGGTTGTTTTCTTACTTTCGTAATTTGGATGCGCGACGCTCACTGCGACTTTGAGGTCTGCCTTTTGGGTGTTCGTCCAAAGACGCCTGCTCGCAATCGACGTTGGCTCGTACACATAGCGAGCACGGCCTGAAGGCATCACACTAACACCTATCAGCGATCAAGCACGCTTGTTTGCAAAAGATATCGATAAAACCTACTCTACTCTTGTTCCGACGGCATCTGTTGCATGCGTTAGACACCCGTGTTGGCAGCCGACGGCTCGCAATGATAGCCGGAGAGCCGTCATCGGAAGCCTGTTGTCTAGATTCCGACATTGCGAAATGATGAGAGTTGCAGCATGAAGAAGACGGAACCGAATGACCGGCTGGTATTACAAGACATGCTTTGTGGAATTGGCACGCCAAATCGGTACTGGGCTACTACACAAGGGCTAGGAGCGCAATTGAGCGAGCATTATCCCAGTACAGACGGAACCGAGACCGAGACTGCTGAGCGATCGACATAAGTCGCGGTTCCGGCGGCACCCCTCACATCCTTACACTTGCCGCATCAGACTCCTCTTCTCCAACTTCCTCGGAACCGGCCCACGACAGATACTGGATCAAGGGGGAGACTGAGTTGACCAATCATATCACACTTCAAGAGAGGAAACAGTCTTTGGGCATCCACAGCCAACTTGCCATAATAAATGTTCAGGTCTCTGCGCAAAAGCTCAAATACTAATCCGCAAATGGTCATTCGTCAAGCTCCTATCTCATTCCGTTCAATTATCCATGAAGACGAAAGAACATCTTCCTACAAACGCACCCTTTCAACCGCTCTCGGCGCCAAGCAGACAATGCCTTCAGAGTGCCCACCCCCCGGCCACAGCTCACGAACGTCGAACCTTTCTTTCGTTCTCAAGAATCCACACGATGTCGAATTCGTCGAGCGACCGATTCCCCAACTCTCGTCACCGAAGGACGTGATAGTTGCTGTCAACTACACTGGAATATGCGGCTCCGATGTGCATTACTGGGATCATGGGAGGATCGGCCACTTCGTGGTAGAAGAGCCTATGGTCCTAGGCCACGAGTCATCTGGAACTGTGGTCGAAGTCGGTAGCGCGGTGACAGGCCTTCAGCCTGGCGACAAGGTTGCTATCGAGCCTGGCTATCCGTGTCGATGGTGCGCCGAATGTCTAGCAGGTCGTTATAACCTCTGCCCTGACATGGTGTTTGCGGCCACACCTCCACACCATGGCACGCTCACCGGCTTCTGGGCCGCCCCATTCGACTTCTGCTACAGACTGCCCCAGAACGTTACCCTCGAGGAGGGCGCGCTGATTGAGCCTCTGGCAGTAGCGGTTCATATCGTAAAGCAAGCTCTGCCAACGACGTTTCCTGGGGCAAGTATTGTCGTGATGGGGGCAGGCCCGGTGGGGATCTTGTGCGGCGCAGTTGCTAAAGCCTTTGGTGCGACCAAAATCATTGCCGTCGATGTGATACAGGAGAAACTAGAATTCGCGAGGGACATTGGCTTCACCCACGTGTACTTGTCCCAACGGATCTCGGCAGAGGATAATGCCAAAGCCCTTCTTGACCAATGCGGTCTTGAGAGAGGCGCGGACATTGTCATTGATGCAAGCGGAGCGGAAAGCTCAATTCAGACCAGCCTTCACGTCGTGAAAGCTGGAGGCACTTATGTTCAGGGCGGCATGGGCAAATCTGATATCAACTTTCCCATCATGGCCCTATGCCAAAAGGAGGTGGCTGCCAAGGGTAGTTTTCGGTACGGGCCTGGTGACTACAAACTTGCTGTTGAGCTGGTGGGCAGTGGCGCAGTACAGGTCAAGAAGCTCATTACTAGTGTGGTGGATTTCAGAGATGCCGAAAAGGCATTTCGCAGAGTAAAAGAAGGCAGCATAGGGAAGACTCTTATTGCAGGTCCGAACGAAGTCTCTTTGGCAGTACGTAACAAGAACCATACGAGTGTTCTCAAGTAGGGCCAGTGGTACTTAGCTTCGAGTTCATAGACATAGACGCAATCGAATCGAAGAATCAAGTGAATACGGGGTCGGCGTGGGCATTCCTTTGGTTCGGTGGGTCTGAAGTCAATCAACGAATTGAGCATTCGGCCAAGACAACTCCAGCCACTGCCGTAGGCAGGTGACACGCATTGCAATCTTAGCCTTTGATCTTTTGTGATCTCTTCAAAAGGAAATTCAAAGTATTCTGGAAAAAAAAACACAAATGATCCAAGCATTTCGTACTTACTGGGCAACAGTGGAGACAGCTGCGCTGTGCCATAGACGTCTATGCATCATCGCGCCAACGAGCAAGAGAGGTCTGCATCGGCCATTTGCCTAGATGTAGATCCTTTCCTCGCTGGGCAATAGAAGGTCACCCCATTCCAGTGTGATGCCAATTCTTTGGTATGCATACTTGAACCAATCAGACATCGTCACGGTCACCTTGCAGCCACGGCGCCCATCACAGCATGGTATGTCTGCTTTGCCCGACTGGAGTGCAGAAGATGCTTTACTCACATAGGAAGAGCACCACAACCGCCCATAAAAGCGTAGATTGTGTCCAAAATCTTGCTGGAAGAAAAGCTCCACCAGCATACTTTGGTTTTGACGGGTCTTTTGCAACATCATCGATATGCCGAGAGTTGAAGAGTTTCAGCTCCATCCTAGCGGGTGGGAAAATGACCCAGATGAGGAGCGTTTCAAATTGTCTACGCTCGACTATCTGTCAGCGATGACTTACAATAACTACGCGTTGTTTTTCAGACTCAATGATGAACAAAAAAGGTAAGTATTGGTGTATGCGGAAGAAAGGACGTATTATCGACTCTAACACTTCAATAGTCAAGTTGCGGACATACTGAAAAAGGGCCTGGAGCGGACACTCAGCCAAACCCGGCACCTTGTTGGTACTATTGAGAAGGACGAAGATGGCCACCACTCTATTGTCAAGAGGAAATCCAGCACTGTCAAATTCATCGTCCAGTACCTCGACCTTCCTGCCGACGTCTTCCCTTCATTCAGCGACATCGAAAAGGCGCACTTTCTGTCGGCTAAACTTGGAAATATCAATATCCTGAGTAACGCTCCGATGACGTACGGCGAAAAGCCAGAAGCTCATCCAGACAACAACCCCGTGGTTGCTTCTTACAAGGCTAACTTCATACCGGGCGGACTTATTTTGAACATGCACTCCCACCATTACAGCAATGACGTTGTAGGGTGGGGTAATTTTGTGAGACAGTTGGCCGATAACTGTTACGCCATTCTCAACAATACCGAGTTTCCCTTCTTCGACGCCAGGTGTTTGGATCGTAGCCGATTTATGTCGCCATTGGTGGCAGAAGAGTCTCGCGTAAATGCGCCTGCTCAGGCTGATCGCCATCCAGAGCACAAGCTCTCTCAATGCTTGATCTTCCATCTACCCAAGACCAAGGCAGCAGAGCTCAAGAAGGCCGCTTTTCCCGGCGACGGCTCCTGGATATCCACATATGACGCTATCCCCGCTCTTACTTGGCGTGTCTTCTCACGAATCCGTCAGTCCTTGTATAACCCGGATCCAGCTTCTTGTCCAATCTGGGGTGAGGGTGTCACCATGAGCAAGCGCCTGTCCAACCCCATGATGCCTACGCGCATGCAGGGAAACCAATTCTTCGCAACATTGTCAACACTTTCCCCTATCCCACAGTTGACCGCTGCTGAAATAATTTCGGATGCTCCTCTTTTCAAATTAGCAAGCTACATACGCCAAATGACGAATGGGGTGACGGAGGATTTGCTGGAAGGGGCCTTGCAGATGCTGGCACCTATTCGGAATAAGGCAGACCTATCGGTTCGCGTCAACTCTTTCCCACCAATGACTGTAGCCATGACCGATTGGCGAGACGCGGATGTGTGTTCAGCCGACTTTGGCTTTGGAAAGCCCAGTGCCTTTCGACACTTGTTAGACACCATGGCCGAGGGATTGGTCATTGTGTATCCCCCCCATCGTGGACCGGCCGGCGAAGACGAGGGTATCGAGCTACAGTTTGCGTTCGAAAAAGAACTGGTTCAGCAGTTGGTGAACGATCCGGAATGGAAGAAGTATTTCGAGTTCAGAGGTGTTGATGCCGAGGAGACAACCCCACCACATGGTGTCACGGATTTTGCTTCACAGATCTAATGCCGACGAGCTGGTTCGCAATCGTCCACTTGTGGGCAAGCAGACTTCAATATGAACAGTTAGAAGCCAGACGGTAGGTGATTTGTCTATTCGTTGAATCGTTGAATGGAAGCTTGTCATTAAGAATCGTTGGACGGTCTGGGAACTCATCATCAACTGGCGCAAGAGTAGGCTCCATAACGAAAGAGTGTTTATTTATAAATATAATTCAACGAAAGGTATTGGTCCCATCCATAAACGCCAACCGCCCTATCCAGTGCGAATCCCGCACGTATGCCACCAGTTCCCAATGCAAATTCTAGCCAATGCCCCGTCATGTTAATGCCCGCTAAAGACAAGAAAAGCTACAGCCCCAAAAGCACAACCAAACTCCACATCGATGGACATCCCCCCTCAAGCGGATTTACTGAGCAGCGCCGAAGATCTCGTTGAGGTCACGCTTGGCATTGCGCTTGATGCCGCACTTGTTCAAGCAGGCGTCGATGCCGAGAGCAATGTTGGCGGGGATGTGCTCACGGAAGCTCTCGAGGTCAGCGCCGTCAATGGTCTGGACACCGCCAAGAGTAGCGGAGACGACATCCGGGCGCAGGTTGAAGAAGGTCTGAGCAACCTGCTCAACACCGGGGTCGACATTGTTGAAGCCGGCAACGAAAACGGCGTCCTCGCAGTCGGGGTTGAACTCCTGATGGATGGCGCCCTGAGGGAAGACGGACATCTGGAAGGTGTTCATGGTGTTGGCGATGGGCTCGACGCCGTTCTCGACCTGGAAATTGGTGACGAGACGGCCCTTGACGATGACGTTGAGCTCGGTGGCCCGGTTGTGGACGTGGGCGGTGTTCATGCCGCAGGGGCCGAGGAAGCCGAGAGTCATGGCGGCGCCGTTGCCAATGAGGGCGGGGAAGGTCTTGGCCGTGGCGGAGGTGGAGAAGCCGCCCTTGCCGCGGGACTCGGATCCCTCTGGGGCGCCGGAGTCGTTGAAGTCGAAGACGAAGTCACCAGGTTGGTTGAGGAGCTTGACGCGGTCCTGCTGGGTGGGGGCGGTCATGAGCTTAGTGATAAGGTCCTGGTTGCCGGAGCGGGTGTTGACGGGGACGATGGGCGGGAGGACATCGTCGATGGAGCCGCCGTTGTGGCCGTCATGAGAGTAGCTGGTGTTGGCGGCGGGAGCCGAAGACATGGTCTTGGAGGGGGCAGGGGCGGCGAGAGCGGCCGCAGCGAAGAGGGCGGAAGACAGGATGATGGAAGAGTGCATCTTGATTACTGTTATTGTTGATTTGGTAGTGATAGTTGATGTAGTGTTTGACAGATAGGAAATCCTGACTGACAAAGGAAACAAGGAAATGGAAAAGGAAAAGTAGGAAACTGGGAGCTGGTCTGTAAGTTGTTTGCTTGCGTTGATCGTGATGATGAGGAGAGGTAAAACGGGAATAGAGGTTCAAACATCATTGTTATATACATGAACAGGAAAACTCCGTCGTGAGACTGTTTTCGATAATAGTAACCGTCTATTTTCGTGGTTGCTGTTATTGGTGCTGTGCCTCCTGCGATACCCGGCACCGATAATCATCCACGATGTGTTATGGTGGGGAGTGTGATGTGCGCCAGGCATCCTTCATCTGTAGTGCACCCGGGAATGGCATCAAGCTTACGCCGGGCCGGTAATAGCAACACCCACCGACACTAGGTCAGCACAGCCTGGCAGACTGCAGAATGGAGGGAGATACACACTGGGACTGCTGATGCTAAATGAGTTGGAACTGGCGAATCACCGAAGATGCGCGTTTCCTAGCGCATCTTGGCGCTGATGGGCGACAGGGATTGACGTTCGTTGGGGGCTGTCCCGGGCAGTGCGGTGCCAACTTGCTGGGTTCACCGCCGAAAACGACTTGGAGGGCTGAAGACTGGGTTGGTTGGCCGCAGCAAACTGGCTGATCCGTCAGCAGGCAGCTCTGGTTGTAAGGCCAGTTAATCTGGGGAAAGATGTTTCCTAGGTTGGTGTTGTTGATTTCAAACCTCCTCCACGTGGCATGAGGTAGGCTTTGAGATGATGCTAGCTGCGTCCGAATTGTCCGAAGGCTGATAAGGGATTCATCGTGTAGGCCCATTAGATCATGTTTCTACCGGCCTGGTTACCAGGTGTTTGTGGCTTTCGGGAGTCTGAGCGTGCTCGCTGCATCGATCAACTTCAGACGGCCAGAGCTTATTTCTAAAAAAAAAAAATGGGATGACATTTGAAACGAAACTTTCACTGAAGCATCAGGCTTAACGTTGAACAGCACAACGAATCTGTACATTTCCAGCTGCAGCAAGGAAGAACTTTTGACCAGGCATTCGCAGAATGAGTGAGGAGAAAGCTGATAAAATGATTCCATTGTCTGAGCCACACAGCTGCAGGTTGAATCCTGCCACTGTCAACTGTGGGGGGTGTGAGCTGCTGTCTTGAAGAACCACATGTCAGCACGTGCAGTCTACGCAGCCTTCAGCCCATATTGTTGTGCTTACTTCAAGCTGGAGACAAGAACCCCATGCCACTTCTAGCGTACATGAAGCTGACAATCCCTCCGCCCATAATGCTTACAGCGCCTTGCACAGCTTTACAGCCTGGGGAGGTCCGGCTATGCTCAGATGTTGCCTCATCAATCATTTCGAGGCCAAGATACAAGCCGGCTGCGGCAGGAGACGTAAGCTTAATATTGAATCCTAAGCTTGGCGACTTAATGAAAGCTATTCCTCCAGAGATTGAACAAATACGACGGGAAAGGATTGATCCTCGGACTCCACCAAGTAACTACAGATTGATGGTTTGGAAGACTCACGTTCAAAAATATCGGCGTTGTAATCTCACAACCGGCACATTCAGTTCCAGCGGCGCAAATCGTGTGGTGAATCAGGATTGGCCACTTGTTCTGTGGAATCAATTCCGTTGTATTACCCCTTATGG
The DNA here is from genome assembly GCF_000319635.2 of Colletotrichum fructicola Nara gc5. Taxonomy (NCBI): domain Eukaryota; kingdom Fungi; phylum Ascomycota; class Sordariomycetes; order Glomerellales; family Glomerellaceae; genus Colletotrichum; species Colletotrichum fructicola. The sequence goes on along the minus strand of NW_027094054.1, from coordinate 5,088,427 downwards.
ACATTAGCGGCCTACGGCGTATACTATCACATGATGACTCCTTCTAACTTCAACGACCACATATACGACGCTAGGTCATCTCCCGTTCATCGAGTCTCTTCTTAGTAGACATAGAAGTTGGTGGCATTGGGGTCCTCCCGTCTCTTCTTGTTGTTCGTGCGGATCAGAGCCCACCTCATAAACCACGCGCAGATGACAACACCGATGGAAAAGCCAATGCTAGCGCACATGGCTGTAAGGAATCGAGGGGAGTCGGAATCGGGCCAGAGGTACGGCGTGTAGATGCTAGCCGCATTACCCAACGTGTTCGCCATGGCAATCGCAACGGCCTTCTTCTCATCAGTCTGCCCGAGAACGGAGGAGGTCCAGCCCAGAATCAGGTTGTTAACACCATAGGTTGCGCCAACGAAGAGCATAATACCAGTGTATCGCACAGCCATATTGAGAGATGCGACAGACATGACGAAACCGATGCAGACGATGAGCTTGCTGATCGTGATATGCCAGGTGCGCTCATTGTACTTGCCAGATGACCAGGGAACCAGGACAGAAAAGAAGGCTGAGAAGACATAGGGAGGGCAGGTGAGGACGAGGGTGACAGTGGTGTTGAACTTAAGGGTCTTAACGACGGTGGGGAGGAAGTTCTTGAAGCCGTTCGCGGATAAGTGGAGGTTGTCCATAAGGCAGAAGACCCAGGTGCGCCAGTCCATGCAAGCCTCGCTGAGACCCTTCCAGACGGAGGTGCCTTCGCGACGGTCGGTCGTGTCGTTGTAGATTCTGGTATGGGCAAGTTGGCGTTCCTCCTCGGTGAGCCAACGGGTCTTGAGGGGGCTGTCGGGCAACAAGAAGAAAGCGAAGAAGGCGACGAGAATCGAAATAGCGCCTTGGATGATGAAGAGCCTGCGAGAAGATCTGTTAGCCCGAGTTTCTCATCACGAATACCACGAGACATATTCTCAGACTCACCATTGCCAGCCGTGAAGGCCCCTCATGCCTTCCATCTCAGAGAAGATAGGCGCAGCAATCAGACCCGAAAATGCGGATGCAGCCATGTTTCCGGTGTAAAAGATGGCCATGCGACTTGAAACCTCCTTGCGCGTGTAGAACATAGAGAGCATGTACAAGGCCCCTGGGTAGAACTATCTCACATTATTAGTCTATCGAGTCGTTCTGATTACTGCACGAATTCATCACCTACAGGTGCCTCGGTAATTCCGAGGAGGAAGCGGCAAACAAGCATGGTGGCGAAGTTGTGGCATTTGTATGTCAGCAGACTTACGATGGACCATGCCATCATGAAGCCAGCCATATACCACGATGGTCGGACTCTGTTGAGAATCATGTTGGACGGGACCTGACCGCAAAGGTAGCTACTGAGAGTTAGACAGTTCAACACGTAATTTCAATATACACCAAGCACCTACCCGACAAACAAAATTGATACGCAGGTGTTGTACTGCTGGCCAACCAGACCCAGGTGGTCGGCGAGTCCGTTGAGCTTGCCGTTGATCATGGCGTTTCGGTCCAAGAAGTTGAGGAAGTACATCACCCAGAGGATGGGCTATGTCAGGTTAAGTCAGTGGCTACTCTGGGACGGCAATCCGTGAATATCCAGGCAACATACGAGGATGTACCAGTCAATCTTCTTCACCAGCGCAATTTCTCTGGGGTCGGTCTTAGTGTGGGCGCCGAACTCATCCACCTTCTCAATGGCGGGCTGCTTCATGAGCGCTGGATCATCGGTTGTAAGGACATGTTCCATCTGGTTGACTCCGACCTTGTCCTGAGGCGAATCGGGCCTGCCGGTGTGGACGTTGGTCGCCATCTCGACACTGTGTTGTCGAAGGGTCCGATCAAAAGAGAGGGAGACACGCGGTGCCTGTAAAGAAAACCAACAAGCCTGGACAAACTTCCAGTCTCGAGCTAACGGTGCCGGTGAAACTGCTGTCGACAACAGATGCCTAAGAGATTCGCAGGTTGAAGGACGAGGTAGGATCAGAAACCAGCTGGAGGCAGCTTGTATATATATCCCCATGTTTACGAACCCCATCCCGACCAGGCCCATGTATATCCACCGTTCGCAGCCATCGCGTCGGGTCCAGATGAACGGCGTTAGGCCAGCTTGATTGGTGGAGTCGAGGAGCATCCCCATGGGGTAGATGGGGTACGGCAGCTTTTCCGCGAGTGCGGAGTGCGGGGAAGAGGAGCCAGCCAAGACCTCTTTTAAAAGGGCGTTCACATCCCGAACTAGAGCAAACGCCTGGGGTGCAGATGTTAGACTCCCTTTCACGGCTCGGCGGTCGGGGTCTAGTACCGTGGCGTCTACAGATGGCAAGGGCTTCCGCGAGGTCATCTCGTGAAGGCTGCCATTGCTCTCGCTTGAGTTTTGTTGAGAGACAGCGCGTTACTCCATCAACGATTTGCATTCCAGATCATGCAATACATTGTTCGACTACAGCTGGGAACCCTGACACGGGTTTCGCCCTCGACAATGAGACACCCAGATGTCTCTTAGTGCCACTACTTCTTCTCCTAGGTGATAAGTTGCTACTATCATGAGAGCTTGGCTCCAGACCCAAAGCGGCGCAGCACCACGATGTCCCCTGTCGGTACCTGCCACCCCAACTCTGAGAAAGCTTGGCGTTGATGGCGTTTCTACGCCTTTTCCCCGTCACACCACATTGGCCTTGGCCCGGTATGCCAAGGCAATAGCGGAAAACAGCACGGAAAACCTCGTTTTCTGAACGGAAAATGCTCGCTATCTTGGTTCTTTCCAAGCTCTTCCAAGCTCTTGGCCGCGTAGATCATCAGCCATGTCTGGGCAACGTCTCCTTACACAGGAGCTTATTTACACGATATTTAATATCGGAAAAGCTCACGTTCTCTAAACCTAAGTCACGAACGGAGACGCGGATGTAGAATGAACTAGCTGTTGTGCAGTGTTGTAAGTCATTTGCCATGTAGTCCCAGGAGGCCGCTTGAACCATTTCGATGTTTGCGTAAATGCATGCAGGTTGCTGACCCACGGTGGATGCTATGCTTCCAATTGTCTGCATGCACATAACCCACCAAGCGGCACTAGACGGAGTAGTATTCGGCTGGTGACCCGTACGATATCCATTGTAAATGGACATATCCGCATTCCTGGAGATAAGCGTGAGTCAACTCCAGATCTCGCACGACGGACGCCATTTCATAGGTCTGGGGCATTCTACTCGGACCCAATTGCAACATCAAACCTACCAACACGTTTGTTTAGTGGGGTTGGTTGGGGTGCAGGTGACTCCCCCCTTCTCCGGTCTCCTCTTTGACAGGGTTGCAATGCGGAGTGACAGTGCAGGGTTCGAACACGTGGGCTTTTGGCCGCTAGATGTCGGCTCCGTTCCCCGTGGCTAGCCCCGAATGCTGCTGCTTTGCAGACAGCTAACTATCTGAAAAGAAATGGGGGCCCGGGGCATGCCATTCGACGTGTTCGAACTTAGAGACCGCGGATCTACGCTTGATGGCACTCAAAGGAGGCATCCAATCATTTATCAGACAGCATGCCAGCACACTGCATCTTCATGGTCCGACTTTTGCTTGGTGGACATGGTGCCGTGCTTTTCCAAGAAACATACCCCGTCGCCAAGGGCCGCATCTGCGTTGGCGTTCATCTCTTGTTACTCCTTGGCATCCTTGGGCTTCTTCCGAAAGTCATAAAGCCTTACACAGCCGCCTGCTAGATATCTTTCCGTAGGCTTTTTGATACCCTCACCAAGGGGGCTAACCCAACAGTCCGGTGGACACGGGTCGCACACACTTGGACACAGCCACCAGACATTAGGGAGGCGTGGAAACGGATAAGCACCAACGACAGCGGGTGTGGCTTGCTTTGAGTACCCCCAGTGCTATCGGAGCTACATCTAGGTCACGTCTCACAACTAGAAGATAGCGTATCTTGAGACCAACTCATCGGATACCTATTCCTATAGTGGCAAAACCTTGAGTACGATAGGTTTGCTCAATATTGTGACAAGAACGAAACCCCTGGCTGGTTCAACTTGAGATAATCCAAATCTTTGATAGAATTTATCCGGAAAACTCCACGCTAATCCCAGAGCAAAACAAAGAAAACAAAGCTACACGTCCTACACGAGGCAGATCTCACCTCGTGTCGACTTTGAGAAATTTACATCCCACGAGTAAGCACCGGCCACAGACTTCATCCGTGATCGTGGCATCTCTGTTCGCTGAGACTCAAGCTCGACAAGAAACTGATCTGCTTCTATCAAACGTGGGTCGATCAGCGCAGGCTCAATCCATCTGGGCTCCTGTGGAGCCTTCGGGTTCGAATTATTATTCCTTGGATCGTTAGCCATTCATTCGAAATCCCCGGTAATCGAACACTCACTTTATCAGAGCTCTCCTCTTCACCGGAACGACTTCCTCAGGCGGAGAACTTCGTATCACGACAAATTCGGTGAAGAGGTCCACGCCGCCGTCTGGATTCCGTTGGTGAAACCCAACCACCTTCCCTGTCACCCTCTCTCCCCGGATCCATCTTTGCTCATTTTCCGCATCCATAGACACGTCGATGACTCTAGTGTTCCTAGGAGGCCAAGAGGTTGGCGGGAGAGTCGTCGGTCTCAGGTAAGCATCCAGCACGATCGAATGTTCAATCTCAACCATCCTCCGGGCTACCGCGACCAAGCTGTCCATTTCCCACAAACTTTCACGCGGAAGGCTTAGCAAGGGCATCAACTGCAGAATCTGTAACCTCGTTTCGAAGTGGCGACATGTGCAGACGATCGAAAACAGCATGGGCAAGAACCCAGTCTCGAATGAAAACTTTGGTGACAAGCTGGACAGGTGTCGTAGCCGCGTGTCAGGCGAGATCTCATCGGCCGTGTCCTTCAAAGCCTTTGCAACCCTTTTGAAGTTGTCCACGTATTGGTCGAAGCCACATTCGTCACCGCAAAGAGCGAGGTTCAACCATATCCTGCAGCATTCGTACCGCGTGATCAGAAACCCTCGCAGTAGCTTTTGCCGGTCGTCCTCAGCGTCTTTCGCGACTGGGTCATAGAGTACTCGGCTGTTGAGACTGGAAAATAGGTCATGCCATACATCCAGCAGATGGTTAATATGGCTTTGTGAGTCGAGGACATGTCCGGGCACAGGGCTGTCCCTCGCAAGCCCAGATCGATAAGGATCTAGACGTTTCACAAATTGGAAATTGCGGTTGTAGATGTCATCGATCATCAGCTGGGCGTCATGGTATGTCGGGAAATACTCCGGGATCGGGCGCTCCAGCCCCTCGAGGTCCGAGCAATCTGACTTCTCCCCAAAGAAAAATGACAACTCGACGAGTCTTCGAAATAAGGGGAGAAGATGCTCCTCCATCCACGAAAAGTCTCGGCACACGCTTCGTAGAATCGCAACACCATGTTTGCAGTGTCTCACGGCGGCTTCGCGGTTTGACTGCAGGAACTCAATGCAAATAAACAACACGCACACAATTAGCACGATAGGCTGCTTGTCGCGTGTCTGGATGGCCTTGAGCTCGTTGATGGCGGCGTTGTAGTGTTGCAGGGCAAAGCTCTGGTCTTGCAAGTGTAGGCGACGCTGCGGCTGCGGGGAGCCTTCGATTTGTTCGTAAAGATTGCTGATGGCGACGAGAGAATGCCTAACGGACGGCTCGAACGTGCTGAACTGCATGACGATGTGCGTCCAGAAGTAAGGGTCCACGGTGCCGGAAAGAAAGGGGCCAACAGTCTCGCAAAAATACTGCAGCGCTCGGCCCTCAGTCTGGCTAGTGACACCATAGAACACACGGTGTGGTTGGCTCGTTGGGACCTCTAAGACTGCCTTGGCTGTTGGTGGCGGCTGTTGATAACCATCGCATTTGCGCCCGGTAGAGAGACAGCGGGTGCATGATGGTTTTGTCTCGTCACACTTGACTTTGCGGATCCTAGCGAGCGTTGGTCTCATGCACATCAAGAAACTCCCAACTGACTAAGAGTAGACAACTCTGACTTACTTGCAGGTTATGCATCCCGTTCGGACTTTGCGGCTGCCTTTGCGAGCCATGTGGGCAAGATGCGGGGTTAGAGTCTTTTTCAAAGATGAACCAGACCCGATGTGAAGCCTCGTAAACCACCGTCGACTAGCCAGTGATTATGTCTGTTTGGCGTTTCAATTCAGTATCAAGAAGTACTTCTTTGTTGCAGACTTGGTTGGCTGAGGTGTGGTGAGAAGATCCATGAGTCTGAGCGCCTCTCCCGAGTTGAAAAGGGTGACGGGGCGAGATCTTATCTGATCCACTCATTTGAGATGAAGTGGGGTTTGCAAGGGTTGAATCCGATCAGGCCAATGCCAGCCTGCGGTTAAATGTTGCCTATTCCTAATCCCCTTGCTGCCTCTTGGCACCCGGCCTGATCCTCTCTGGGTGCAACGGGGAACGGCGTCGTGGTACCACAGAAAATCTTCAACAGCATGGAGTCTGCTAATGGTGTTGTATCGGCCTTCTGCCCGGTTCTTTTGCTGCTTCATTTTGGTATAACAAGCACACCAACTCGGCCGAGTGTAGGATCACGGACCCCGAGAATGGCAAGAATGAAGACGCAGCGAATCGTTCGGCACAGCTATTTAGGGCCCACATGCTGCGATGCGACTCGAAAACAGGATTGGCGGAGGTACGCTTATGCTTATTATTAGAGGAGCCCTATGGAATCAATGGTCCCGATCGGGGCCGTGCCGCAGCTCCATCAGGCAGCCGTTTCGTGTTCTATCTCGGACTGGGGACTCAGCCCTACGAATGTTCATCTGATTTCGCTTCATTTGCAGTGAACTCTGTTGTCTGAACTCACAGTATGTCGATGTTCCTGCTCCCCAGCTGTGGCAAATGTTCAAGATGCGCAACATCTTCTACGGTGATCATTCTCTCAATGGATCATCGCGCCATCATCACAATCTCATTTGCCCCGTGAGAGAAGATCAGAGGGTCCTTGAGGTAGACTAGCAAGGGGGGTTCGTGGGCTAGGCTTTTTCAACACTCCTCGTTCGGCCCCTCCACCCGGAAGCATCGGATGGCGGGCCTTTGCAGGCAAAATTCCGGCTAACCTGTGCGATATTCTTGACGCATCGCGCCTGTGCCTTCTGATTATTGCCTAAACTCCTATTAATACGCAGCAACTCTAAAGCCTCATGTCCTACCAAAAGCTCGCTAGATCAGATATCAATCAAGCTATCGATCCAATTGGAATCTGAATCTTTTGAGGTTTGAAAGTACCACGGGGTTGGCGTCATCCACTGCCCTGTTCCTCTGTCAACTCAGCCCATCTGCAGATGTCATGCAGCCTCAAATGCAAAATAAGTATTCCAACACCAACGCATAAAACAATCAAACTTCCCTATTTTGGGAATACTTCTCTTTTATGAAATCGGCTGGTGACTCAGCAGCCTCCGAAATAGGTCTCAGGTCTGAGGGCCGTAATACTTGACGTCTACTACGTCACCGTGACCAGCACATTCTTGGATCCACAATTGCATTCCGGCGCCCAAGCTACAATAAAACAAAAAAAAGCACGAATGCTTGAACCCAATCTCAAGTTCACATCAGAATTTCATCTACATTTCGACGCTCTCTAAACACTTAATCTTGACAAAATCACCGCGATGGCATCCTCTCTCCGCTCTCTCAGACTGGCCCAGCGCGTGCGCCAAGCGCTCACCCGCGCTGCCCCGCGGCCACTTACACCCGGCATCACCATCGCCCAGCAGACACGCCGCCTCCTCAACACCGACACGGCGCCCGTCCTCTACAGCGCGCGCGCCAAAGTCGTCGGCGCGCGGACGGGCCACGTCGAGGGCGACGACCTCGTCGTGGACCTGACGATGGCGAAGGCGCTCGGCGGCGCGGGCGACAAAGGCAAGACGAATCCGGAGGAGCTCTTCGCGGCGGGCTACGGCGCGTGCTTCCAGAGCGCGATGAACGCGTCCGCAGCGAGCATGAAGATCACGATGCCCAAGAAGCCCGAGGACTCCATCGTCGACACGACGGTGCACCTCGTGGGCGACATGAAGAAGCTCGACATGGGCATCCGCGTGGAGATGAAGGTGCGCGTCAAGGGGTTGAGTGATGAGGAGGTGCAGAAGGTTGTGGACAAGGCGAAGGAGGTGTGTCCGTACAGCAGGGCCACGAAGGGGAATGTGACGACGACGATTGAGGTGGTCAAGTTTGGTGAGGGTGGGGGATCCAAGGGATCTGAAGGCTCCAAGGGCGCAGACAGCTCCAAGGGCTCAGAGGGAGAGGTGGATGGGGTGAGGCCTAAGGGACACAGCGATTATCAATGAGTTTACTAGTACAATGCTTTGAGTGAGCATGGGACTTATACTCGGTCTATTATATGAGGACCTCACTATTCGCGATCACTATAACCATTTGGACTAATAATACAACTCGGCATGAATTTCAGCCTCGTCACTCCATGACCATCAGCAGTGTCGATTGATTCGTATTCAATAACTCCATCAACGTAAAGACAGGCGTTTCCGAAGTTTCCAGATCCTTTATACCTCATACACCCGAGAACAGCCATTCAAATAACCTCACCAATCACCGGCCACGTGAATCGCGTTTGCCTTGCCACTTTATTGATACACATGAGGTGGCGAAGGAGTGCATGGTTGCAGAAGAAGCTTCATAGACGTTCCTTCAGCAACCAACTCCTCATCTCATTGGTGCCATCGTTGCAGGTCGGCGCTTGACCGTCGTGGCTGCACGTGTTGCAAAGGCACATCGGCTGCCGAGTAAGACCCCTGGTCTCGATTGACGCCCTGTGCATATGCCACAGAATTCTGACCACTGCTACCCTCGCCATAGTTAGGCACTTGGTGACCACGGTCGTGGTTGGGGTACACAGTGTCGTAGGGTGGTTGATAATCGGCGCGGTTTTGATACACTTGACCATTGATACCTCCATGGCGGGATACTTCGCACCTCGGGCTGAAGTCGGGATACACAACGGGAGCGGGTACTTGATAATAGCTCGGGTCTTGAAGAACGGGAGCAGGCGGTCGCTGGAGTTGGCTGTTGTCGTCCCTGAAGTCCTTCACATCCGGAAGAGGAGGAGGTAGCGTCCCTGCACGATCGAGAAGGTTTTGCCTCTGAACTGGATCTTCTACTATTGACCACGCATACCCATACTTCTGCATCCCATGCCAGACGTTGTCAAGCTCCGGAAGGATTCTGTTCCTCTCTGCTACAGTGCCTTCCGTGCGGTAGTTGCTGGGTTCAGCAGTGAGCCGCGGGTGGAAGGGGTACCACGGAGCCTCAACAGCCTGCAGTCTGGGCGGCATGTCCACTTGATAGACATTGGCGTACATCGACGGGAGTAGATCCCGGTCGTCTCCCAGGACGTGATAGACGCTTATGTCATTGGCGGGCGGGGCAGGCTGAATGTTGACGAAGACCCGGGCAGGGCGGATATTGTTGGCGGCCGGGGAAGCAGGGAGGGGAACCTGGTCCGGCGAGGAAGAGGGACGAACTGTCGACGATCTCCTAGCCTCGGAAGCAGGTGTGTCCTCTCTGAGTTCGGGGTCGATGTCCATGGGTTGGATGGACGCCGCTGCTCTAGGCCTTTTTCTTATTTCCAGGCATTTTGGAGACTGCGATTTGTGAGTTGTGTAGCATAGAATTATCAAGCTGGCGAGGTTTTGATCCGTTGTAGTAGACACTGAAGGAATACTCACCTGCTTCCCAGAGACAGAATGAGTGTCAAACATGCGCAGAATCTTTATGGTCGAAGAAAACTTCGGTCTATGGAGGAAGCCTTTGCAAAGCTTGCAAAAGACTTTTCTGTCTCCAGCCAGGAAAACGCCAAAGTTTATTTGCCCAATTCATAAATGTCTTGTTGCTTTCCAAACATGTTCTCCAAGCTGTGATATAGTGAGGCTCGTAGCACACACATGACCTCAACTCGAATGACAAATGTCGGTATTGATGTGTTTCAGTCACTTGCCATCCCCAATGAAATCAACACTTCCATAATTTCTTTGCCGGTTCATTTCAATCAATCATGGCTGCTCAAGAGATCTCTACCGAAGAACTCCCGGATGGTACTTGTCCAGGAATGAACATCACCTATCTGACCCGACAACATGGGATACTTTTGTCAACTTGCAGCTCACCCTGGCCGCCAAGCGAAACCTTTCCATTGGCTTGAACTCGGTACCCTGGGGGGCTGTCAGCTGCGACCAACACACCAACAGGTTGTCTCTGACAAGCAGCAAACAAGCGGGTCGGTCGGGTCGGGTTCCAACACGACCAAGAAATCCACCGTTAGAAATTTGGTAGCGGTCAAAAAGGTGGTCTGTCCCGCCGGGTGCCGGTTTTTGGATCAATCCGGTTTCCGTTCTCTTTTGTTTGCATTTTATCCCATTTGGCTGGGTGTACCTGTTGGAACGACCGATTGTGTGATTGGGAAAAAGCGACACCCGTCCAGCTTTTCCGCCCCCAAAGCTGCGTAAAGTTTCTGCCAGGATGGACGATTCGACCCGACAGTCTGGTAACGCCGTCGGCACTACGGTCGCAGCTGTAGATCCACCTCCGGCAGTTGACCAGGATGCGGAGATTGAGCCTGAGGACGAGGGATTTGGTGTTCGTCATTCTTCTAAGCTTCTCATTCATCTCACCCCGAACATCGAGTCATTCTTTGTTGCTAATGAGCGTACGCAGGACTTGGACTCTATTCCAGATGATCGGATGTTGGTTTCCCAGAAGCACTATCTGATATTATTTGATGCCCGAGGCATTCGGATAGTGACACTGATACTGATGGAGACAGGTCATCCTACACCCGATCAATAACGTCGAGTGTCTTTGATTACCCGGTAGAATATGGAAGACGGTACCATGCCTATCGGCAAGGCAGTAGGTCTTTTCCGCTAACTTCTTGTTTCGGATGACTGTGTCTAACAAGCGAAAAAGCCTATGCATTTCCAAACGACGAGGTTTGTTTCCCGATAGCGCCCGAGGACACCTCTAACTCCCGTAGCCCGAACTGAACCGTCTTGATCTGGCCCATATCCTCATGTTCAAATCCATCGGCTACCGACTGTACCTCGCTCCCATCAGACCAGAAACGACGCAGAGGATACTGGACATCGGGACCGGAACAGGGATCTGTACTCCTCTTCTTCCCCCGGTAGCGGGTGTGGTCTAATGATGCTTCCCAGGGGCAATTCAAATGGCTGATAAATTTCCACACGCTGAAGTAAGACTGCCCGAAAACCCTGATAAACAGCCGCTGAGTAGCCTAGGTCATCGGAACGGACTTGAGTGCAGTCCAGCCGGAATGGTGACACCCCTTCCGCACCCATCCCACCCAATTTCTGATTACAAAAGACAGGCTCCCCTCCAACGTCAAATTCATCGTCGACGACGTCGAAAGCGCTTGGATCGACCCCAAAAAATACGACTACATCTTCGTCCGCTACATGCTCGTCGCCATCGCAGACTGGCCGCGCCTAATCGCCAACATCTATGAGTTAAACCCCCCCCCCCCCCTCATCCAGCCCCCCAATCTCAAATTCTAATCATCACCAGCCACCTCACCCCCGGCGGCTACGCCGAGTTCCAAGACATGGACGGCCTCTACTACGCCGACGACGCCACCTACCCGCCCTCCTCCTCTCTTTCTCTTTGGAACTCGCGCTTCGTCGACGCCTGCGAGGCCATGGGCCGCACCGCGCGGCCCGGCCCGGCGCTCGAGGGCTGGGTACGCGCGCACGGCGGGTTCCGCGGGGTGACGCACAAGCGGTTCAAGGCACCGATCGGGCCGTGGGCGCGAGATCCGCACTTCAAGGACGTTGGCGCGCTGAATTTGCGCCAGCTGCTGGATGGGCTGGAGGGGTTTAGCTTGAAGGTGTTTTGCGGGGTGCTGGGCTGGGAGGAGGGGGATGTGAGGGAGTTGTTGGAGCGGGTGAGGGCGGAGTTGGGGGAGGGGGGGATGCATGTAATGTTTGATCAGTGAGTTTCTTTTCATGTTTGAGTGATGAGTGAGGGCTGACAGTGTGGCAGTCATGTTGTGTATGCGCAGAAGCCGGGTTTAGAGTGAATCTCATCATCTTGTGAATGTCCCATCATGTCAAATTACGCCTAACTCAAGCTTTCACCTCCGCCTTCCCCCTTCCAGGCGCGCTCTCAAATTTCGCCTGCCACCTCTCCTCCTGCTTAAACATCGCGACACAGGCCAGCGCGCTGGGGTTGCCATAGTCCGGGTCCGCGCCTCCCTCAAGCAGAGCCTTGTTGGTCTTCGCGTCAGCTCTCGCATCATACCAGTAAAGCTGATGCCAGCAACAATTAGTAGTTGACAAAAAACTCACCTCAATCACCTCGTCCTCCTTCTTGAACACCGCGCCGGCAAGCGGGCTCTGGCCCCGGTCGTTGAGCCGGTTGGGGTCCGCGCCGTGCTGGATGAGGAGCTTCACGAGGGCGGCGTGGCCGTGGTATGCGGCGAGCATGAGCTGTTTCTCGTCAGCTATCATCCGCACTCATGAAAGCTCAGGCGGAATGGTCGGAAATTGTAAGAGAGGGATCCGTACCAGTGTGTCGCCCTTCTCGTTGGTCATGTTCGCAGGCAGCCCCGCGGGTAAAGCCTGCTGGAAGAGCGCCATGTCGCCGGCGCGCGCGCCGTCGTACAGGCGGCCCGCGAGGGCGATGGCTTCCGGGGGGAGGGTCTGGGAGGCGGGATCCATTGTGCGTTACTGTTTATCGTGATCAGTCTTGCGGACGTTTGTGGTTGATGCGTGAGTGAGTTGGATGGAGATGGTGATTGTGAGCCGAGGTTGTGGTCTGGAGACCCACCGTGGTTCGAATTCGCTGGGTGGTGTTCTTACCGAGATCTGTAACGATTCCTCTGTCCAATTGAAGTATGTACGACTTAAGAGGCCAGTTAGAATATCTTTTTGGATGAGAGTATGATATTGGGCACGTGAGTATGGAGCTGGATAAGTCGGCCGGCGTTCGGGATGGCGGGGTGGAAGCTCGAAGCTCGGGGTTGACGAGTGAGAGAGCGGATGACGTGAAGGAAGGTCATTCCGGGGCCCACAGCTTCAGCGGAGAGCAACTGCTGGAGTGCACCTAAGAATTGGGGGCTGCTGGGGCTGATTGCGACCAATCATGGGCTTCTTATTTGGGCCGAGGGTGAATACCTCGTCTTACTTGATTAGATGAGCCTTGAAATGTTCACCGGCAAAAGGCTTTGAGCTTTTCTAACCTCAAATTCACTCTGAATGATTAGGGCCGATGAGATTGGTGAGTGAGAGTCTGCAGTGTACTTGCGGCGCTGACTCGTCTGAAGGAGGGCTTACACCCGCTAAGAAAGTACTCAACCTCACTATTAATCTCATCATATTGTTCATGATAAATTTTATTTTGGCCTGACATTGCCCCGAATCTTCATTTCCACGACTACTTCGGAGCCTATTTCTTCCGAAATCACCTCACACCTGACAATGAGAATGGGATTATTCGAGATGGTCAGTATAGTCCATCCTCATCCTGCCGCGACAGCTTCGCTTGCCTTCAAAGCTCCAACGACGGCAAAACAGATTAACGGAGAGACAATGTACGACATCTACGAGACTGTTAGCATTCAAGTCAATCACACAAATCTTATGCCAAACTTACCGTCAAAAACTTGGCAATCAACATCTTCTGCGCCTCATCCGACCCCTCGCAGTCCGCCAGCGCCGACAACTTCATCGCCGACGGGCCCGTCGGCATGAGCATCAAGCAGAACCACAGCAGCGCATCCTTTGTCAGCAGGTCCGTCTTGCTCGCGAGCGCGTAAATTACCCCAATCGAGATGATGGGCCACACCACAAAGCGCACCACCGTGACCGCCAGGAACGGCACCATGGGCACGTGGCTCTCCTTCGACTCGGACCCATTCTTGAACTGCAGCAGCGCCTTGGAGAGCTTCACGCCCACGACGATGACCTGCAGCGTCGCGAAGAGGTCGCCAACGTTTTTCAGTGCTGATGTCAGCCACGCGTTGAGGTAGCCGCCGGCCTCGGGCTCAGAGAAGAAGAGGCGGTGCAGCGCGGGGACGAGGCCGACGAGCGCGCCGAGGAGGGCGCCGATGACAGGCGCGTTGACGAAGCTGGAGAGGAAGCTGAAGCTGCGTTGGACGGGGGCAGGGAGGGCGGACCAGAGGCGGTTCGTGTTGCGGGCGAGGTGGTGCTGGGCGCGGGTGCGTTTGGCGACGACGCGGTGCGGGAGCAGGGATGTTCGCTCGTCGCGCTCGAGGTCTTGGGATTCGACGTCGTCGTCTTGTTCGTCTTCGCTCGATTCGTGGTCTCCGTCCTTGTCTGGGGCTTCTTCCTCGTGGCCGTTGAGGAGCTTGGGCCCGAGGGCGAAGGTGAGGGAGTTGCCGATCATGGCGTTGACGAGGAAGTAGCTCTTGGCTTTGGCCACCACATCGGAGCTGTCGTCGATGGAACTGAGGATGCCCGTCGCATCGAGTGATTGCACCAACAGCAGAGGCAGGCTGGTGGTGTTGTTGAAGGCAATGGCTGGTGTCACCCAATCGGGCATGCCCAGGACCTTGTTCAGGAACATGCCAATGCCGATTGACGCCGTCGTGTAAAAGATGGCCCATAATATGATGGGTACATAGCGTAGCCCCTTGTGATCGGTTAGGAGATGCCGGCCAAAGTCTTCACGACGGAACACCTACAGTTTCGAGGTCGAGTTGCGACCCGACATTCGTGATCAAAAGTGCCGGCAGCGCCATGCGGACGCAGAAGGTCGATATCTTCTTGCTGCTCTGTCCATCGAGAAGACCATACTGCGCGGCAATCACGCCGACGGCGATGGTCAGCAGCACCGACAAGGAGGCCTGGAAGGCCCCGAGAAAGGGGACGAGGACGCTTTCTGCCGTGTTATCCGACATGGTGTGTTGTCAAAAAGATTAGACGAACAGGTTCTCATTCATCCTGGAGAGGCGGCACGGCGAGACTTCTTAAGGGCGAGAGATAAGGCACGCGACATGCCGTCAAACCGAAGCAGAGAGCTGAGCTTGCGCAGGGACAGAAGATGGCTTGGCGCTTGCAGGTTTCTGCGCTTGGCACCAGGAATGAGAACGTGGACGTCACTGCGCACGTGCCAAGACGCCCCCTTGGTCCCATCGAGATGAGATGCTTCGGCTTGACTGCTTTCAGGCGGTCTCGGTCTGTCTGTGGTGTTTTGAAGTGTTTTATTCCATCGAGATGGTTTTGCAGGAATTTTGTAAAACGGACTGATGAGCCGTACAAGCACCGATGCAACAGTCCCGGGAGTCCGGTGTTGAAGGTGAAAGGTGACCGAAGCTTGGGCCGCGTCTGCTGGCAGCTCGGTGAAGCGTTCGGCTGCTCTTCACCGAGCTCCCCGGGCAGTGACCACTCACAGGACAGTGTTCATCTGAGGTCTCCACAAATAACCGAGCAAAGCCGACCCGCCAGAACGTCATCGCATTTTCACCAATCGAGCTCTTTCCTCGGTCCGCCCAAATTGAGCTCTCGCAGCAACCAACACAGCCGCCCCTCCAACGGCTCTATCGAACTCAATTGGAACAAAAGGACGCATTCCTTCTTCTTCTCATATCTTTTCTTACCTACTCCCACGGCTTGATACCCCAGAGACAATAAAGATGCCTCCCCGCCTCGCCCCGCTCCGTCTCGCTGTCCGCATCCCGCGGTGCTCCTCCTTCTCCAGACCGGCCGCCGCCCTCTACTCAACCGCAACCGCCGCCGACTCCAACCAGCCGCTGATAACCGTCACCCAGCTTCCTGCCCCCGGCTCCGGCCACATCCGTATCCTCGAGCTCAACCGCCCGAAGGCCCGCAATGCCATCTCCAAGGCCTTGCTGTCCCAGCTGCGCGCCGAGATCGAAGATGTCCACGCCCAGTATACCGAGACTGGCGATGAGGCACCCGCGAAGCAGATCTTTGGTGGCGCCGCGGGGAAGGACGTTAAGGGCCCGACGCGCGCCTTGATCCTCGCCAGCGCCGTTGAGACGAGCTTCTGCGCCGGCGCTGATCTGAAGGAGCGCCGTGGCTTCTCCCAGGCAGAGTACGTTTCCCTCCGAACCACCACCTCAAAGCCTATTAAGCACCACTGACACAAACACTCAACAGGACCGATGAGTTCCTCGCCAACCTCCGCAGCACCTTCACCTCCCTCCAAAACCTCCCGATCCCTACAATCTCCGCCATCTCCTCCCTCGCCCTCGGCGGCGGCCTCGAGCTCGCCCTGTCCACACACTTCCGCGTGCTCTCCTCCAACGCGCTCGTTGGCCTGCCCGAGACGCGCCTCGGCATCATCCCCGGCGCCGGCGGCACCCACCGCCTGCCCGCGCTCATCGGCCTCTCGCGCGCGCGCGACCTCATCCTCACCGGCCGCCGCGTGTCCGCGCCCGAGGCGTACTTCCTCGGCATCGCGGACCGGCTGGTCGAGATCACGCACGACGAGGCCGAGAAGGCGGGCGAGGGCGACAAGGACAAGGGCGCGCTGCTGGTCGCGCGCCGGGCGGTGCTGAGCGAGGCCGTGAGGCTGGCCGGCGAGATCTGCGAGGGCGGGCCGATTGCGATTCGCGCGGGCTTGCAGGCTGTGAACTGGGCGCGGGAGGAGGTGGAGAATAAGATGTATGAGAGGGTTGTTGCGACGGAGGATCGGAATGAGGCGCTCAAGGCTTTCCAGGAGAAGAGGAAGCCTGTGTTCAAGGGACAATAAAGGATATGGCATCTAGATGTAAAAGAAAAGTAGATGGGAAAGTATAGAGATGCTTTCGTGGTTCATATCGGACGACCTCAGCCTCAAGGCGAAGATGTGCCTATCAATAATTGGGTTGCTAGTAATCTTGCCCATATTCACAGTGTTGCTATGCCATCTCACGCCGTGCCATCCGCCGGCCCCGTCCCGAAGTGGACCTCTCATCACCGATCCCGTTCAGCAGACGCCCGGACCTCCGGCCCGATAGATCGAGATCGCAATCCGTGACCAAGTTAGCCAGTCTCCCGTTCCAAGATCTATCGGCCAGTGTCTTGATCCGTTGCCGTATTGGCCGGATTTGTCTCCTACTAGACCCAATCTGCCATAACAAGCTTAGCTATACCTTCAGCTCTTTCTCCCGCCTTCCCGTCCAAAGGGTCCAGACCACGGAAAGACCGAGGTAATGCAAACAGCCTCCCCTCAACAAGCAACAAACAAAACAGTGGTGTGATGCAGAGGTAGACATGTCGTCATTACCTGCACCGATCCCCACGGCCAAATCTGCGGGGAACACCACCAGACGACGACCAAGCGACGATACCTCGAGAGTACCTCCTGCGATCGATGATGTAGGTGTGATACAATTGTCTCGCCGTGGCCCAGAACGTCATGGCGCACTCGCCTCGCCCCTGCACCCCGCCCTTTTCGTGGTGAGGTGCACTGTTACAGTGGGGTTGGGGGCCCTGAAGCCGCTGTGGTTGTGGTTTAGCATGTGCGGCTAAAGGAGCAAGAGCCCCGCGAACTCAGGGCGTGGTGCCTGCCACCTGCCTCCCACCTGCCTCCGCAGGGCGAAAGGCGCGATGACATCACCCGCAGCTCATAGGTAGCTTCCTCGAGCTCTCTCCTTCCGGTGTGAGTGTCATTCCTTCCCGCCTTTCATATTTGAGGCTACCTCTCCCTCACCATACATCTCTTGTTCTTCAATTTTCCTCAATACAAACACCAAAAAAGTCATTCAACCGCACCTTTTGATACCCCCAAAAAACCACCAACAAACCCCTAATAAATCCAACCAAAATGTCGTTCCTCATCGAGACTGTCGGCCGCCGCATGGCTACCCTCCCCCGCGTCGTTCCCAGAGCCGTCGCCGTCGCCCCCAGACAATTCACCACCACCACGCCCGTACACAAGTCAGCCACCGAGACGGTCAAGGACGGCCTGAAGACGGTCGACCGCAAGGTCAGCGACAAGCTCGTCGACGGCATCAACCTCGGCTGTAAGTCCTGCGTCTCCCCCTTGCTCCAGGATGTATGTAATGACAAAAGACACTAACATATGACTCCCACAGCCTCCGTCGCGGAAAAGGTCAAGGAAGTCACCCCTAACTCGCAGGCCGAGGCCGCGGGCAAGGCACAGGAGCTCAAGGGCGAGGCGGCCGGCAAGGCGCAGGAGCTGAAGGGAGAGGCCAAGGGCAAGGTCAACGAGGCCGCGGGCAAGGCGAAGGGTACCGCCGACCAGGTCAAGAAGAACCTGTAAGCGATTGGAATGAAAAGAAAAGCATGGCTCATGACATGGGGCAATCATGAACTGCCCCCGACTGTAACACTACTATCATAAATCCTTCATAGCATGGGAAGGGGACCTGGGTCTACAAGGGGCGTTTTAAGCTAGCTCAATCGATGCTGCGATTGATGATCATTTCTACGAGTTCGAGTTGGTGCATGTGAATTCCTGTCCATATGGTTGAGGACTCGACTGCTGTTGTCTACACTGCTGGAGATGTTGGACACACCGAACTTACTCACCGCAGCCCACCACCAAGTTAATACAGCTTTTGGATCACCTGTCTGCCACGCTGCTCTTACGTACCACGACGATCATATCCTCTCTTCTGCAAGACGTATCGCTAACTGTTTTCTACGGGTTGATCATTGATACCTCACCCATGGGGTAGTGAAGTTGCATACGGAACATCGAAGGTAGAGGCGCTGGGAGTTGTCCCGAGTGTGGAAGCGTTGGCACCGCTGGTGGTAAGGCCTTCTCGGCTCACAACACGGAGAAGTCACTGACAGCCGATGTCCTCCAAGGTTTCGACGTTGCCAAGTACTGTAACATGGTCTGTCCTGAAGAGTGTCTAGCCTTTTTAATTCGGCATCTTCAGATCGAGGGGAGGCATTAGACATTTATCATCGGCCCTCTTTATACCGCACCGTGAAGCAACGAATCACTCTAAAGGACCCCTTCTTCACCGCAATGTGGGAGTCCCTGACAGGGGCAGGCCCATGAGGCCATCATCCAACTCGACTGCCGGTGCATGGATGACGATGCCCACTTTCCCGAGGACGCGGTTCCTTAACCAATGACCTCCACGATTTCCAGCCGGCCAGTCTTAGCTTCGCTTCTTCATCTGCACCGAAGAATCATCCCGTATTTTAGCAGCTTCTGACACCTCGCCGCGGACCCGAGGCAGGAGACCACGCTACCTGCATCACCGGCGCCACGGCCGTCTATCACTAGCTCGCTATCCGCGCTGCAGCTATCGAATTGTGGCGTTTGACAGCTCTCCCCGGCGCACATTTCGCGGGCTTACAGCTGTTTCTTCAAAGGTGGCTTGAGTCCTTTCCGCTGATAATACGATGTTTATCTCTGCCGGCAGCCCTTAGCCAATGGCCCAAGTACGCCGTCACCTGCGCGTGGTGAGTACCGGACATTAGAGACGCATCGTTAGGCAAGGGGCGATATGGGGGTTAGCCAGGGGAAACGTGTTGATGCACCTACCGGGCTTTGCATGCCAGCGCCAAGGGGCAAGGCATGGAAGGGAGAGCTTCAGAAACTTGCCCCTGGATTGTGGGTTCGAGTGTGAAGAATGGGACTAGGTGGTCTTTCTGAGGTTTAGGCTGCGCTGGAGGAAAGACAAGCTTCTTTGCACATTCTTCAGATGCTATTGCTCCAGCGGCATAATTATTAGGAGACATAAGGACTGCCCAGAAAGTCTTTACTTCGCCATGGCCACGGTGACTCCCACTTGGTTTAGCGGCTAGCTCCCTCCTAGAAACCAAGTGAGACATCGTGCTCCAGAACAATGGGCCCCAACCACACAGCATGTGCAAAAGATGCGCGATGTTGTTCCTTTTTCTAGGCAAAACATAAGCTGGTCCCCTTGCCCAGCCCTACTGCCCCGATTGGCTGGGCTCTTTGCCTCTGCTGATCCCGCGCCCAGACATATCGTATCCTCGCCGATCTACGGTGTGCCATGTTGATGTGCATTCCATTCCTACGAGGCATCATGGAGCACGCCGTCCTGGCTTCAGTCTTGGCACAAGCAACATCGCCAACCGCGCCATCTGTCGACCTCTCCCCCCAATGCATATTCAGGGGTTCGAATCGCCTTTGCCGACTCCAGCAGCTGTCAAGCCAGCTTAGCGTCCTAGATAGTCCTCCTAACCGAACCGTACCGTCTGCTCGGCGCGTGTAGCTGGATTATCCCCGTTAGCATCAATGTTCCCCGACCGCGAATAACGTGGCTTCTTGGCCAACTGAGTCTGGACCATATTGCTTCCCGGAGACGAGTTGCTCTGAAAGGGCAAGTGTCTGCGAACGGCCAAAACGGGCTTGCTGTAGGCTCTTCTCGCCCCCCTATTGCGACTTACACCAGAAACGGCAATTGTGGCGCACACCTCTGGATTGCCTCAGCCGCAGCAAAGGGATGGATTCTGTGCGGGTATGGAACGAACACACGCGCAAATGTTCTGCCCACTCTCCCTTTGCCATCGGCATCTCCCCTCCAAAGGGGGGAGCTAGAACTAGACTAGAGATGATGGCCCTATCCAACATTCTTGTATAATATTACCAATGCCCCGTTCCCCCCATCTGACCTGAGGATGGCTCTTCAGGTCTTCCCTGCCAGGTCTTCCTCGTCTTAGAACAGATTCGAAAGCGGCTTCAACTCCAGCTAGAAGCCCTTCCTCCCTCCCGGCCTCTGGTGATACTCCCCCGTCCACCGTCCGCAACGATGTATCTCTCTCACCACCAAAAGCCGCCAATGTCGCCCACCTGGACACAGCCTCTGCAGCACACGACGCGGTTCAGGTACAGGACGCTCTACATCGCCTCCGCCCTCACCCTGCTCTCCCTGTTCTGGATCTGGGGCAGCCACCGGGGCTCGTTCTACTTCGGCAGCGGCCATGGCCGCACGCTGATGCCGTCGGCCGTATGGAGGGCGCACACCTCGCAGCTCATCCCGCCCAAGATCTGGCAGATCGTGCTGCCCAAGAAGACGCCGCAGTCGGACAAGGATTTGGTCATTGATGCCGAGAAGCTGGGTAGCTCGGCGACGTGGACGGCCATGAACCCGGGATACGAATAGTAAGCTTCCTTCACCTATCCCCTTGAAACGATCGTTCCACAAACACCGACTAACACACGACCCCAGCACCCTCATGGGCGAGACCTCCGCCCTCGAATACGTAACTCGCCACTTCGCAAAGGAGCCCCGCATCATCGAAGCCTACAAGAACATGCCCAACGTCGGCATGAAGTCCGACTTCCTGCGCTACCTCATCCTCGGCCTCGAGGGCGGCGTCTACACCGACACGGACACCGTCGCCCTCCAGCCCATCGACGAATGGGTGCCCGCGCACCTGCGCGACCGCGTGCGCCTCGTCGTCGGCATCGAGTTCGACCGCCGCGACGGCAACGGGTGGTACGACATCCTGCACTGGGTGCAGTTCTGCCAGTGGACGATCGCGGCGGCGCCGGGGCACCCCGTCTTCCGCAAGATGGCGCAGCGCATCCTCGGCGCGCTCGACGGGCTCGCCGCGACGCACGAGGTGCCCGTCAACGAGGTCAAGCCGACGAGCACCGAGGTGATGAACTCGACGGGGCCGGCGGCGTGGACGGAGACGGTGTTTAAGCAGCTGCAGGAGTACGACAGCGAGCTGACGGATATCAAGAACCTGTCTTATATCACGGAGCCGAAGTTGGTGGGCGACGTGCTGATTCTGCCGATTGATGGGTTCGGGATGGGGCAGCCGCATTCGAATAGTACGGTTGGGGAGCCGCCTAAGGAGGCGTTGATGAAGCATCTGTTCCACGGCTCTTGGAGGGGAGAGTGAGACAGACATCAAGTTGGAGATGGGATAATTAATGGCGTCGGCGTAATGGGGATCTGGGTTAACGTGGGATGATATCACTACTTCTTTTGTCACATACTTAGAGGCGATCAACCAAATCCAAAGCCTTGGCTTGATGATTTCAAAACATGAACACTTTGAAACATTAGTCTTTACTCTTGATGTCTCTGCATATCCCTCTTCACTGATCGTGGCGTCTAATTGATGACTTCCATATCATAGCATCATGGCAGAAACATCAATCTAGAATTTGGCCCCGAACCACACTTTTAATGGTTTAAAGACTAAGGGACTTTCGTTTCACGACAAGAGATTCACTTACTAGGTATACTTTCATTTGCCAGGTATGGAATTAGTTTGGGGCTTTTGTGTCATCAGCCTGGAAGATGATGTTAATGTTGCCATCCTCAGGCTGAAGTTACCGCTAATTTCCTCTTTGGGTCACCCGCAACCCCCTCGGCACCTACCCGAATTATCCCGGCGGCACAGCAGTTCCAACATACCGCCATTCCGGAACATCTCGCTGCCGATTGAATAAGAAAATTCTAATCAGGACCCACGACGATAGAAAGGATAGTCGCATGTGCGATTTAGAATCAAGGCTTCTATCAGTGCAGTTGAGATCACCGAGGATACGTGCCTGGTACCGAGGTAAATGAAACGCCATTGCTTTCACGGCGTTCAGCTATCACCGATATGTCTTCTCGAGCGCTAGCGACATGTAAGGCCCATCGTAGCATTAAGCTAAGGGGATGCCATACGCTTTCGACTTCGACATCTCCAACTTTGCAACTACGAACATCATCTCCCGCTACCAAGCACCCCAATGGAGCGCGTCTACTGGCTTTGGACGGGGGTGGCGTCCGCGGAATCATGTCTCTCGTCGTTTTGCAGAACATCATGAAACGCATTCAAGTCAGAAGGGGCCTGAAGGAAGAGCCTCGCCCCGTCGACTATTTCGAGCTGGCTGCTGGAACTAGCACCGGAGGCATCATCGGCCTCTTGCTGTTCCGATTTCGGATGACCGCTACCGAGGCCATCAAAACGTACGACGAAATAGCTAAAGATATCTTCAAGCCCAAGGTCTACGGCTATTCCATCGACTTTCTAGGGGAGAAGATTTCGTCCTGGGTCAACAACAGCAAGAGCGTGGTCCAGAATAGCCGGTTCGATGGCGAATCTCTCAAAAGAGCCGTCCAACGGGTAGTCGCAGACCATGGACTGGATAAGGACGACAAGACGTTGAAGGGGGATGCGTTACTTCAGCACCCAGCGGCTGGCAAGATGTGAGAATACAAAACGACGCCCATATTGGTAGCCTCTGGATGCATCATTGACCATGGAAATGCATAGGATCATCTGCACAACAGCTCAAGATAGGGCCGAAACAGCTCTCATGAAGACATACAAGGACAACAACAACTACGTCTCTTCGGTAGCGAACGACATCATGAAAGAACACCGCGACAAAATTACAATCTGCCTCGCAACGAGGGCGACGTCCGCCGCGCCGACGTACTTCCCCGAGGTCAAGTGGCCCGAGGGAGCGAAAAGACAATTGACCTTTTGGGACGGCGGTCTTCTCAACAATAATCCTATCGACCAGCTGTGGAACTCGAGATATGACCTAGTGAAGCCAGGCGAGCCGGAGCCCAAGATCTCTTGTGTAATCAGTCTCGGCACGGGGTGGGAGAGGGCGGATTCGCCAAAGGACTCGTTGCTCAAGATCACAGGGGTGCTGTCGACCGTGATGGCCTTCTCGACCAACACGAACGCCAAGGCCAAGGACTTTTCGCGGCACATATCGATGCTAAATCAGCGTGCTGAGCATGCTGATACCAAGTACATCAGATTCAACCCGTCGCTGGGGAGGAACAAAATTGGCCTCGCGGATTACAACAAGATGGAGTTGCTGAAGAAACTTGCGAGGAACTCTGTTACGCATCCGAAGGCGCATGGGTGGATTGAGAAGGCGGTCGATGCCATCTGTCCGAAGGATGCATGACTACTTACTACCTACCTTATGTGATCTAGTGTAAGATATGTACCTGTATGAAGAATCAGCAATGCGTTGCCGAATATTCCACACCTTGATAAGCAGTAGTTCGCAAAGTTTGATCGGTAACAACCGTAAAATGGCTGAATCATCCACGTTGAGACTTCAAGCCCAGATAAATCGTCTTTTAGGATTTCATCCTTCAAAGATTGCCCTTCCTCTATCTTTGGAGCAGGAACAGACAGAGACAACTCTCTACGACCAACAATCCTGGATTTAAAGGACAATGAATCGAAAACTTACCAGTGTCGAAAATGTCTAGAACGGATCCTCAAAAGAGACAAACAAGTTCCCAGGAGGAACAAGAAAGGCCGTTACAATCAACCAATCAACCTTTTCTCCCGTTTGAGATCAGACTCATGATTGCAGAAGTGATGATACAGGAAGAGGAAAGGGCACGAGAAAATGCACGACGAATGGGAAGGTACCAGCAGGAGCTAATGGCACAGCAAGAACAAAAAACGACGAGGCTGCTGCAACTGGTAGCGGCTGGTGCAGAATGGCAGACCATCATCGAGAAGAAAACGTTTGCGTCTTTGAAGCTACGATCAGTGGCTGACATATTGCGGTTGGGCCGAATCGTCGACCGCAGACGAGAACGCTGCATCAAGAGGATTCGCTTACATATTGAATTGGCAGAATACGACCACGACGTATGCCAGCTTGACGAGGACGGAAATACCAGGAGACGGAACAATAGGATATTCAGTTGATATCTTATACATCTTCTCAACATCCTCTCCGAATGGAAGGACAGCAGTGACGTGACGTTGGACCTCAGCGCCGCTTCACGCAGCGACGCTCTGCACAGCTTCAACAAGCTGGAAACCGATATGGACGACTGGGTGTGGGCGAATGTTTCATCGATTCATGATTGGGGTCTTGGGGCGAGAAAGCGTACCCTGGGGAGCCTGCTAAACTTGGTTTCCCATAACAATGTCCAGGTCGTCCTGCCACCAGTCCCAGCCGTGGCCAGATTCATTCTTACCAGACGTCACTTCCGAAGCTTTTCCCCTGAAACCGTGAGGCTAGTCCTTGGATGCTTCCCGAATCTGGAACAGGTTGCATATGAGCCTTACGCAGGCATTGACGCCGAGAGTCAGAGTGAGCGTGACGCCGCAAACACGGCCTTGCTGAGGAACCTTCCCAAGTCCACTCGGACCGTATCGCTTTGGGAATACGACAGGGTATGGCTGAACGAAGATCCCCCCAAGAACATCGATCATGACTTGGTGCTAGCTGCGGTGGAAGCAAGCCACCGTCTGGAATCACTCTGCGTTACTTTCGCCTTAGAAGGGTACGACTTCTTCAGCGCGAAGCTTCCGTCTAGTTTTGCTCCGTGGCGCAGCCTTCACACTCTATCTCTGACGTCAAGCTGCCTAACGGCAGACTCTGCGTTGGCGAACGAGGTTCTGCTCGCGGCGGGACAGAAGGCACAACTCATGCCCCAGTTACGGATCATGGAATTGTGGCATCATGCTCGGGGGAAATCTAGTGGAAGATTAGGGTGCTTTTTGTTTCAGTATGAAGCTGGCGACGGACTGGCGAGGGCCACCGTTCACCGCGACAGGTTCTCGACGTTTAGCCTCGCGGAGGAGGTCAAAGAGGCTTGGAAAGCTGTGGCCGGAGGCAGGCTTGAGTTTCGAGTGATAGGTTTGGAGCAGTTATATGCCGCTTACATCCAGTATCCTACGGTTGGCAGGCTTCACGGAGTGTTGAAGCAAGATTTGGGAGGTGGCCCTGCAGGGATGGGAACGTGGAGTGTGGACATGTAGGACGACACACTCTATCAGTCACACCTCCGTGGGAATATGGGATCATGTGTATGATCCTTTGGAAGTTACAGTGGAAGAGGTAAGTCTTTAGGTTTGCATTTCACGCAGAACAGTGCTTCATGAGGCAAGTCGGCATAACATATGGTCAGACATTGATGTTGGTTCAAGAACGTAAAGGTAGTGCGAAGCAGTGCAAGAACAGCTTCTCGCAGAATATAGAAAGATCCGAGGAATCATACTCTCCGTCCATCATCTCCCTTACTAATATTACCCTGTGTTGCACGTTTTGAGTTGCACATGCATTTGTTCAGCGGCCCCGTCATGGTATGGAGTATGGAATGTTCAATGATTCGATCTCTAGCTAAAATGCTACACTTCAGACTTCAGGAGCTGTGGGTGCCTCTTTCTCAGGCTTGCGGGCGTATACAAGATGGCTTGAACATATTAGCAACGTACTTTAGTTCGAAAAGCAGACTTACAGTTCCATAATCGGCTGAATACTGGTATCCTTCAGGGCCTTTCTCATTTCGCTGATGAAAACGATGACCTCTGCATACTCCCAGCCAAGAATCTCCTTGAGCAAAAATGTCCCGAATCCCTCCAGCGACTGGTCGAGAAACTCTAAGGATGACGTGCCGACCTCCTTCAACGTGGGATCCTTAGCCCATGGGCCGATAGGGATAGGCCACTTCTTTTCGACAATGTCACTGAAACCAGCCTCGCGGAGAGCCTTAGCAATGCCGTGATCGTGGACCTGGTTTGGGATTTTGCCGATCTTGTCACAAGCCTGGCTAAGGAACTTGCGCCAGTTCTTGAAAGGGTGGTCCTCGGGAAGAGTCTGGATCTGGGAGCGGCACTCAATATCCATCTCCTTGATCTCGATGTAGCCGCCGGGCTTCATAGTCTCGAAGGCCTTCTTGTAGAAGTCTACCCAGTTGGATACGCTGCCTTCCATGTTTCGAACATGGACAAAGTCGAAGTGAGAGTCGGGGAAGGTCCAATCCTGTTCAATGTCGTCGATTTGGAATTTGCAGTTAGGCGGGACCCAGCCGGGCTGAATAGGCGAAATGTCAACTCCGATGACATCGGCTGACGGGAACTCATCGGCAAAGTCGCTAAAAAGATGGTTAAGCGGCGTTCCCATCGCATCTCAGATGTGTGAACTCACATGGCCCAAATCCCAGTTCCAGTGCCAACATCGAGAACATTCTGCTCAGATCGTCAACCATCCATTTGTTCATTTGGCGTCTTCTCAAGGCCCGCTTCATATTACCTGAGGGCTGTCGCCAAGGGGTGCGAGGAACAGTTTGTCGCCAAGGAACAAGGTCATCCAGTAGTGGCTGTGGGAATGTGGTGTTAGTACTCGTCGTGACAAGCTCATATTTGTATACCATACTTAATCTCCAGCCCCTCGTTCTGCCTTTCGTCATTGGGCCCCCAGTAATCGGTCTTCTGGGTGTAGGTACGCCCATGAATGCGACGGTACTCGGTAATACTTTCACTCAAAGACGCGGTCGAAGATGTGCGAATGCTGCGGAAAGGTCAGTCGATGAGTAACTTCTGGCATTCGCCTGGGTATCGTTACCTCTCCGTCTCCGCCTGAGACTCGTTGTCAGTCTCGTCGGCGGCGACATCCTATCGGCGTTTTCAAGTTAGCTGCCATCTCGTGGAGAACGTGAGTGGGCTCTATAAGAACCCACAGCATTGATGGGTCCGTCGTCGGGGACGTTGGCTGGGGGCGGCGAGCCAGTTGGCACAGCGGCTTGAGTTGGTGAGGCAGACATCGCGACTAGTATTAGAGTTCTGAGGTGAAACGATGTGGAAAAAGAAAATCAGGGAACAAAATCCGAAGGTTTGGTTCAAGCCCAAAAGACGAGTTGTGAAAATAAAACCCCGCAGAGGGACCCTCCTCTTTTCGAAAGTGGTTCGTTATTTGTCTGTTGGTTCTCCATGCATGCACACCTGCATGTCGGCTGGGCTCGCTAAGAATACTAACCAACCCGGCTTCCCCGGCGAATGAAAAGCCTTGCTCACTGCGGCTTCTCAGCCTTTTATGGCAGCTGTGAAGCAAATTACGACTATTGGCCGGGTGAGGCACGGGGTTAGAGCCGGTTACGGGTACCCAGCCTGTGTTTGTCTCCAGCATCCTGTCAACCCCCTGCCCATTGCAATCGGGACCAGCCACGTGGGCGACTTTTACTGAAGCATCGTTCTATGAGTGCAAATTCTCGTAAATGCTTAATATTCATACGGGACGTCATATGCCTTGAGTATACGAGCTCAGTATATTTTCCCAATCCGTGTCGCACCAGATCTGTTGCTCGCTGCCCATGTCCGCGAACATGAAGTCAGAAAAGGTCGAATTCTCGTTGGGAGTTTCGATCTCCGTTGTCGTCTGCTCGGCCAACCGCTCCTCTTCTTGAACCCTCATAACCATCGCCTCGACATCGGATAGCAATGCGTCGTGGTCTTTCGCAGCGGGGTTACCGACGCGGGCCATCTCTCGAAGAAGCTCTCTCGTCCGAGAGTAGAGGGCCACATCATGATCTTCTGAGGAAGGGCTTGAGACTCGGTCGAAATTGAGTGATACGCGCGCGAGAGCTAGGATAGACAATCCAGAGAAAAGATGGAGGGATTCCCAGTATCCGAATTTTGCTTTTGGAGAGGCACCCTATGAGTATTCATGTGAATCGCGGAAAGTGGTCAGCACTTACCGATCTTGTCGTAATTCCAAAGACCTAGGAGAATCTTGCAATTGTTGCGAGCTGCCTGAAGACATTGCATTTTGACAGCTTTCATTGCGTCTCCTCCACCAATTGATGGAACGCCTGAGCGACCAGAGCTTGTTTGCTGACTATTAAGTCGACGTGTCTGGACTATGGATGAAAGTCGTTGAAGATAGAGAGGTCTCAGGAGTAAGATGGAACACTATGAATGGTTAGTAACAGTGTCTAATAGGCCACTGGCCAAGATCGAGACCTGCCTGGTGGTATCTCATATAGATCGAGGCCAGGATCCGCCCGTATTGCGCTTCCATTAGTCTGGTAGGAAGGCTATCCTCAAACGTGAAGGTCATGTTGCTCGGTAAGTTAGCTCTCCAATCCTGAAGCATGTCGATGCAAGGTTTGATAATGTTCAGTCGTCTCTCGTCATCCACGTCTGAATGTTGCGCGGCAGTGATTACAACATGACGCTTTATCTCGCACAGCTGAGTTGACGCAGTCAGAAGACTTGGATCCGAGAACTGTTCCAAGTCTTCAGGAGTGAGCCCAGCTGAGCACGGTAGTTGCATTCCCTCGGGGACAGATGCAAGAGCGGGCGACACTCCCAACTCGGTACTGATCATTCGGTCCATACAATATGACGTCCACCAAAGTCTCTTTCTGTGCTCATTCAGGACTCGAACATTTTGCTCTGCGTCAGTTGGCGTTTGACCGGTCACTGGCTTGTGAAGCTGCAGGAGCTTGGCTAGGGCACAGCTTTGACTAGCGTATGAGTACGCCGTTTTCCTCCGATTCAGTGAATAGCAATAGAAAGCCTTGAAACCGGTCAGCTCTGGCTCTTGGTGACTTGGAGTAGTGGAGGATTCAACTTACAATGAGATTGAGAGCTTCAACATCTTCTGAGACTGGCTCCTCAGACGACATCTTCAGCAGCATCAAACCCTGCTCAAAGTAGTCTGACCCTGGCGGTGGTGGTGGCGCCTGTGGTGTTTCAGAAGACTCCGAGTTAGACGTTGGTGAAGAAGATAGGGGAGGCAGGATGCCGTAAGGACTAGGAGGCTGCTCGCCCGTGAGCTGCATATGTGTGGATGCTGTCATGCGCGAGCGATTGAAGCTTTCTGCCAGAGCCAGAACAACAGATACCCTGCAGAGCCAATTGCGGTCTTTGGATTGGGAACTGGGGTCAGAATATGTCAACATCAGTCTGTCACGGAAATCCTTGCGCAGAAACCAATGGTATTCGCTGAAGCCCTCCTCGAAAGCTTGGAGGAGGTGAAATGCGTATGGTCTTGGGGGAAGTCTGAGATGCACCTCAGGATCTACGGAACTCGGCATTAGTCTTTTTCTCTCGTCTTTGATTGATCAACTCACGCAAAAAGTCGAACTTGAGACGAGAGTATGTGTACTTCTCCTTCCGAGAAAGCAGTGTGTGGAAGAACTTTTCCGTGCTGCAGTCTTCCGGCATTTCTTCTTTTATGATTCTACTGGTCTTTGGAGGAGACATGGGCGCAGCAAAGTCGGAACTCCGAACGTCTGTTTGAACAGGCTCTGGTGCATGTGATGGGTTCGAAGGCGATTGATTTGATCCTCTCCGAACGGAAGCCAGCTCCTTTTCGAGCATTCGCAAATAGCTCTCCGACACAGTCGTGAACTTTTCCTTGACCGGGTAGACACACTCCCGACGGCGCACTTGGCAGCGCTGACATGGAGTTCCTGAAATCCTTCATCAACTCCATGTACCTTACCCATTGAGCGGCAGTGGAAGACGTACCTCCATTGCATTTGAGCTTCTGCCCATGACACGCCTTGCAGGCCACAGAACTGCGGCCCTTCTGAGCTGGACTTGTCACCATGATGACGTTACCGGACCGATTGAATTGCTCAGTTGAGTATGCTAACGGCCCGAGTCTGCGAGGGAGTGATTCAAAACGGCAAACGCCAAGACGAAATTGACATGAGCGATACCGGAGGGCGAGTTCCAAGCTATTGGGAATGTGGCAGGGAACAGCATCGACGCGTGCACATCAATTACGATAACACCGCATGAGATGGGTGCGGAGGCCGTCTTGATAACGGCCGGGGCGTCCAGCTTCCCATTTAAGGAGCTCGCAGAGGGGTTGTACATGCTGTTAGCGATGCCAGGCGGGGCGGCATGCATCGGCCCCAGACGCTAAGTGGTGGATATTCAGCGTAATGGTGTCGCACCGCGGTCTGTCGCTCTGCGAATCGTTGATGATGCAGGGATTGGGGTTTCTGGAAAGTTGGGGTATCTTGGTAGTCTTCGACTTGGGACTCGGTGTTGGAGATGATTGTTTGTGGAACGGGTGGCTACCTCGCATTCCCCCAAATGGTCAAGTCAAGGGCATGTCACTGGCATTTGGTGTGCATTCGGCCCCCTGACGGTTATGAGAAAGTGATGAGTCGGATTCCAGGGTGTTGTGGCTGCATGTTTGCTCTGCCCGGAAGCATTGCCGCAGCTGAGCTGCGGCAGCATTTCCGGCGCTCATCGATCGGCTCATCATTGCACCATCTCGGCCTCCGGGTCCTCTTCCGCTCTCATATCACGGTCAAAGAAGAAGTCTTGTCACTTCCAAGGAAATGATGTATTGTTTTGGGGATCTTTTACGGCTTCAACGACACGTGTGAAGTAGTGGGAGCTACCGGAGCACTGCCAGGGGGGAACTAGTGCAGAACGAGTTTAGTGTACGAGGAACGAGACGGTTTACCGCGCAGATCCCGTTTGAATCCTAGGAAATCCTTCATGGCTCTAGTTGTCCACAAGCCTCAACTCTCGTGATTGCGGAAATTCTTAGTCTACGATGAACGAATTACGGCATACGGCTCATTCGAGGAGCCTTACGATCTTGATGTGCTTTTCAAAGCAGGAGGAGTAGACAATTCTTTCAAGATGTTCAACAAATATAAAACCATGTCTTCCACAATCCTTTAGAATCCGAAACCCTATCATACTATATCTCATCAATATTAAATCTTCCACGGCAAAAACAATTCTTCAAAATGAGTAAATGCACCGAAATTACCCTTAATTGCCCAGTTGAGGCTACGGTTTATGGCTATTACCCAAATGTCGGCGGCAACGCCTTTCTGTTAGCCATCTTCATTCTCTGCACTGTATCACAGCTTTTCCTCGGCGTCAAATATCGGCTCCGTGTGTTTACGACCGTCATGGTCATTGGTTGTCTGCTCGAAGCACTGGGATACATCGGCCGACTGATGATGAGCAAGAAACCCTGGAGCGGCGTCGGCTTCCGTTTGCAAGTCATCTGCCTCATACTCGCCCCGTCGTTCCTAGCCGCGGGAATCTACCTCACGCTTAAGCACCTCGTCCTCTACATCGGCCCGGAGAATTCCCGTCTTGCCCCGAAATGGTACACTTGGATTTTCATCAGCTGCGACGCAATCAGCTTTCTCATGCAGGCGGCCGGCGGTGCGGCTGCATCCTCTAGCGACGGAGGAAGCGCGGCCGAGACGGGAAACAACATCATGATTGCTGGAATCGCGGTTCAGGTCGTCACGATGGGTATCTGCGGCTTACTCGCTTTGGACTTTGCCTGGCGGACGTTTAAAAACAGGAGTCGTGGGTCAAATGATTCAAGTGCGTGGAACCAGCCAGCGCAGCCTAGTTGGATGTTCCGCTACTATCTGTCTGCTTCCGCGGCAGCATTTATCGCCATTTTTATCAGATGCATCTACCGGTAAGACGCGTTTGAGAACATACAGCGACAGGATTGTTACTAACTGTCTGGTATGTAGTCTCCCGGAAGTGGCTGGCGGTTGGGGCAACCCACTTATGCGCAAAGAAGAGGAGTTTATTGTCCTCGATGGCATGTAAGTTTATTACGACTCAATGTATTTGGGGCGGTTTCGATGTTGACCTAGACTTTTAGGATGATTGCAATTGCGTGTCTTCTAATGTCAATTGCGCATCCCGGAATCTTCTTCCCTGCCATCAGCTCTCGTAAAGGAGAGACCTCGAAGATCCAGGCTAAGAGCACCCAGCCGGTCGACTCCGAATATCCTTTGGGAAGCGTACCCGCCTCCTCATGATCTACGCCGTGTCTACCACTACATCAACATTCTCTAGTAACACAGGCTCCAATACCGTTAATGGGGGTTGTGATTGGTTGCGCCGAGACTTTGGCCAATGCGTCCGGCAGATGCTTCATGTTGGTTTTTGATAGATTATACTATGGATTGCTCCGACAGAGTGTTCGGATTGCATGGGAGTTTGGGATTGAGTTGCTGTAAGTTATGATTGGTTCAGAGACTACAGAAGCCAAATAGATTGAGGGCAGACAATACATACACCTATTCACCTAGCAATCGGGATTTCAATCTGTCCGAGTAAGTCAACCAAGCGAATTTCCGCCCGTGCGTGGAGGGATTGACGAACCATAGCCCGAAAGCCAAGACTCCCGACCGTAAAATCACGAACGCTACCCAAGCAATCTTCCGGACCAGCCGGATGGGAGTTTGCAGTCTTCCACGTTAGAGACAAGTCAACCGCATTCAAAATCTTGGGTGACTGGATGCCCGGTCTTAAGATATGGGCGCAGAAGAGGTCACGAATGCTGCAAGTCACTAAGCCGCTAGGTAAGACATCAGCCCGTCAGCGCTACACAGTCAGTGGCTCAGCTGCTGACGCCGCGCCGCCAACATCAAGCACCGCACATAAATCTAGGCGTTGTCGTACTTTTTCGTACACCTTTCCTCATTTCAACTTGCAAACCCTCTATCTGTCGAGGATCCGAGGTCCTGCAGTCATGCCGAGTCGACGTCCACACGCAAAGTCGCGTTTAGGCTGTGCTCAGTGCAAGGCTCGTCGCGTCAAGGCAAGGCCATTGAATTCACTGTTTGACTCTGGGCTAACATGAAGCTCGTCAGTGCGACGAAACGTACCCAAAATGCAGGAATTGTCAGCGATTCGGAAAGAGCTGCTCATATGCATGGGCAGACCCGTACTCCAAAGCGGCGAATATTGCAGATATATCTCCCCCAATCAGCAGCCCCGAAAATTGCATCGTGGGAAAAGACATTCCATCGATGGTCCAACTCACGTTCGACGCGCTGGACATGAAGTTGATGCACCAGTTCTCCACATCAACAGCGAGATATTTGTCCTTGATCCCGGACGCACAGCATATCTGGCAACACTCGATACCGAACCTGGCCTATGATCAACCTTTGTTGATGCATGGTATTCTTGCCCTGGCCGGGACTCATCTCGCAAACTCCACATGCAGCGTTGAAGACATGCCGCGGAGTCAAGTCTACGTACGAGCTCTCCATCATCAGCAACTTGGGCTACAACTGTTCCGCCACCAGCTACAGTACCTTGAAGATACCACTGCCGAGCATGAACCTCTGGTCATGTTTTCTGCCATCATATGCATCTTGACTTTTGCTCAACTGCAAACTACTAGAGAAAATTTCAAACTTACCAACGTCCTTGAAATATTTGCCGCATTACGAGGAAAACGGGCTCTGTGGGCGTCAGTAGGGAAAGCGCCTCATAGCCAAGAGTTAGCAAAGCTTTTGTACGAGCCGCGAGATTTAGAGACGCCAGGGTTTGAATCCGAACTGTCAGCACTGGCCGGTCTGCAAACTGCTGCCAAGAATCCAGTGCTGAAGGACGCTATCATTCAATTACGACCATCTTTAGTTAGGCAAGCCCCTGAGTTTCGGCTCGTTGGAGGCTGGCCCACAAGTGTCTCTGATGACTTCATAACCCTCATACAGATGAGGGATTCGATGGCATTGCAAATCTTGCAGAGCTACTGTGCTATTCTGTCATCTCTTAGGGATTTGTGGTGGGTCGGGGATTGCGGAGAGAAATTTCGTAGAGCGACTGGTCTGTTAACCTGAGGTCAGCTGATAGGTTTTTCTAAAGACTCATTCCCAACCTCTGGAGGTTATGTGCTTGAATTACTATAATGCTTCTCATCTTGTTTTTATGTATGCTTTCAAAGACGGCTCCAAGTCCATGGCAGCTTACCGCCTCCTGCAGCATTACGGCTTCGCCAACCCGATAAGTCAGAAAGATCTCGAAGAGGCCAAGGGTGGGGATCTTGTGTGCCCTCAGGAACTCGGCCATTCTTCCAAGACCATAACTCCTTGTAATCCTCACTCAGTTTGCCCTCCAACATATCAATAACATACTTGCCAATGATTGGCAAGAACTTGAAGCCATGATTAGAGCCGACTGTTGCGACGAAGAGGTTTTTGGTGTTCGGGTACGGGCAGACTCTGAAGTTCAAGTCCGACGCAATTCCATCCCTGTTCTCAGTGTCAGCCATTGCACCTGCCATCTACTTGCATGCATCAAGACGATCTTCCGACTTACCAGCAAAGTTTGGTGGAAACGAATGGCCGATCAGCCAGTTCTGGAATTATCTCACGCACGAAGGTCCGCATCTCATCCTCAATCTCCTTGGGGCACCCGTCATCTGGGTAGTCTCCAAGAGAATGTGTCACGGAAGCCCCGGCGACATATCGGTTGCGATAGTTCGTGAGCAAGCGCACACTGCAGAGTTTGATCAACCCGTTCTCATCCGGTGGGAAGATGATGCCTAGCGTATGTCAGGATTCCATCCCAAGTCCCACCCGATGCGGGGAACGTTAACTGACCTTGTTCAAAGTCGTCGATAATGGGGATGTCCTTGTACTTCTCAACCTCGTGTGGCTCCAGCTTCATCACACAGATGACAGACGTTTGTGCCACAACCTCCTTCTTCGCGTCCACTAGCGTCGCCGTGTTGGCACCAGTTGCGAGCACGACAATGTCAACCGTGTAAATACTTCCATCTGCAGCGATAGCGCCTTTGCAGGTTCCGTCGCTGTCATACAGCAGCTTCTTGACGTATCCGGCTTCTCCGCTAATGTACTTGACACCCTGCGCTTTCGCGGCGTTGGCCATTCTCAAGAGCGCCTGACCGGATGGCACCTAGAACAAGTCCCACGTCAGTTCACAACACAACATTCAGTGATACCAATCATAATTGACAAGCAACTCACCCAACCAGCTACAGGACTCCAGAGATTCGTCCAGTCCGGGAAGTCGCCCGTCAGGACAGGCCACCTCTGTTTCATCTCTTCCGTCGACATGAACTTGACACCTTCACGGCCGGCCTTCTTCGCGGTCTCAACGGCGCTGTGGAGCCATCCCCGGGTCATGCTGTGCCCGCTCATGATCCACCCCGTCTCGCGGTACATGCCTGCGAAGATGGAGCTGGGATTGGTCCACTCCCGCATGGTCTCGTCGCCGAGCTTGGCGTACAGCGGGTTGGGATAGTCGGCGCGGACGACCTTGTTCAAGTCGGTCGCTGCTGAATCTTTGGAGGGCGCATCGAACCGATCGAGGACTGTGACTGAGCTGTATCCACGTAGGGACATGTGGTATGCCGTGGATGTACCGAAGACACCGCCTCCCACGATGAGAACGGATGGTTTAGACATTATGGTTGAGGTGGATTGTGATGTTTGTTGCTGCAAAGCTGCTGGTGTAAAGTCGGTTCTTGGGGTTTGGTTGATTCAACTCTATTCTGGCGGCACTTCCACGCGGTCAACTATAAATGGCTACAACACACCGAATTGCGTTCGGCTCACAAAGCAAACTGGACCGATCATGAAGCCGACGCAATCTTCGGCGAGCGCATCGGCTTAAGCACACCGCAAAGTGCATTGTGTAGTACCCAACTTTCCCCGCGTTTGCGGACGTCAATCGATCCACAATGAAGAGCAATTCAAAGTGAGACGGCCAACAATACCACGCATGGTTGTACCCCCCAAGTCCGACGTCGATTAGCGGCAGACTAGGCAAATGCGTCACCTTGCCGCGGAAGACCCCTGGTCCAAGAGATACTGCACAATGCCCATCAACCAACAAGGATTCCACGAGCGGTCATCACGGAGGCGGGCACCAACTCCGTAAATGCCTAGGCTCCAAGAAATTTCAATCGGCATCAGACCGCCGAGGTCGAAAGCGAGCCTGGCTGCACAAAAAGATAAAAGGAGCCATCGTCAGACCCGCCCTCCAGTTCGGTTCCTCGTGCTCTAGCGGCCGACTGATAAGTGCCCGCATCCTTACGGGCTTCAATTTCCATTGCCACCACCACCCCGCAATCCCGTGAACCCACCAGACCCGCCGGCAATCCGTGCATTAACAGCCGATACCTACGAACACTGAGAGCGTGTTGACGTTCGGGCGGAGAACGTTGCATTTGGGGCATTTCATCCGCTGGCCTCTTCCTTGTCGGCACCTATCTCGTGAGAGATAGCGTTATCGCCGATTGGAGGGAGCTTTCCGGCTTGGACCTGCCCATTGCTGAGGTATCTCGCACAGGGAGATACCTCTGGGCTGGGCAACATTGAGGGATTGGGGGTTTCGAGGAATTGAACTGCTGATCAAAATCGGCCAGTATGTTCTTATTGCCGTCTACACCTTCGTGCTTGTTGAGGCCAATTATTTAACAGCGTCCTGGGACCAGGCTTGAGGTTCCTTGACCGGGAACGTTTTGGCACGACGACGTTATTGCCGTCCAACGCAAACTTCAACATGGCGACCGATATGAAGACCGATAACGAAGACCCAGTCAAGGTTGACTCCCAGAAAAAGAAGTACGATACGACCGACGAGAGCAGAGCCAGTTTTGAAGGGCAGACCACGGAATGGCCAGCGAGACCGTTGCCGGAGCTTCTAAGGGACTTGTCGGAGGATGAATTGAAGGACCTTGAGAAGAAGTTGATTCGAAAAGTCGATATGCGAATGTTGCCAACGATGATCTTGATTTACATCATGAACTATCTGGACAGGTTGGTCTCATCGTTTCAAAACCTAGATTGCAGACTAAGCGATGAGCTAGGAACGCCATTGGATCAGCGAGACTAGGCGGTTTAGAAAAGGATCTGGGGTTAACGGGCAGCGAGTTCCAAGTAAGCAAGCCTCCAGATATGCGCCGTTTTGATGCGAGAAATAGCTGACAATTTGGGACCCAGACCTGCGTATCGATCCTCTTTGTCGGATACATCTTGATGCAAGTACCATCCAACATGTTTTTGAACAAGGTAAGACTGAAAGCCCAGCGCAGGACGATTGGTTAAAAAACTGACCAAGATTTGAAACAGATCGGTCGTCCTGCTATCTACTTGACAGGATGCATGGCAGTCTGGGTAAGCATGACGTTCCCTGATTCTATTCCCAGTCAATTAAGCGATCTACCACTTCCCGCTGCCCATCATTGCACGGCTGCATTGCATGAGTGTAACGTGACTGGGGATGCCACAACCGGATCTCGGACTGTGTAACCACACATCATGGAACAGTGTTTTTTGGCTGACATGAAATACCAGGGAGTACTGTGTGCCTGCAGCGGCGCAGCGCATAGCTTCGGCGGTCTCTTGGCAACTCGCTTTCTTCTTGGTTTCGTGGAAGCAGCATTCTACCCAGGTTTGCAACATCCAATAATTCGCACATTGAGAAATGACATCACTAATAGAACGCTCAAACAGGATGTCTTGCGACTCTGAGTGCATGGTACGTCCGCAAAGAACTCGGCGTTCGAACCGGCCTCTTTTACAGCGGTTCAATGCTTTCCGGAGCCTTCTCAGGCCTCATCGCCGCAGGAATAACAAACGGCATGGACGGCCTCGGCGGCCTGCTCGCGTGGCGCTGGCTCTTCATCATCGAGGGCTCCCTGACGGTCCTCATCGCCTGCGGCGCCTTCTTCATCCTCCCCGACTTCCCGGCCAATACGAAATGGCTCACGGAGCAAGAACGCCAGATGGCCATGTGGCGCATGGAGGTCGACGCCGCGGGCGAGGAGGACTGGACCTCGTCGTCAGAGCAGCCCATTTTTGCCGGTTTCAAGATGATCATGGTCGACCCCATCAACTGGATCCTCGTCGTACTGGTGTACGGCGCGGCGAGCTCCATCTCGATCAACAGCTTCTTCCCCACCGTCGTGGGAAGCCTCGGCAAGGACCGCATCACGACGCTGCTCCTGACGTCGCCGCCGTATCTGCTCGCGTGCATCGCCTGTGCGGCGGTGTCGTGGAACGCGGACCGCACGAATGAGCGGTTCTGGCATACCGTCGCGCCGTTGGCCTGCTCGCTGCTGGGGTTCATCATCTCCAGCGCCGCGACGGGGATCGGCCCGCGATACTTTGGTGCCATGATCATGCTGCCCGGCATCTACACGGGCTTCAACATGTCGATGGTTTGGACCGCCAACACAATGTATCGTCCTGCTGCCAAGCGCGCGGCCGCCGTCGCGTTCAACAACGCATTCTCGACATTGGCGGGTATTTACGGCTCGTATCTGTATCCGAACAATGCCGCCCCGCGGTTCGTGTTGGCTTTCAGTGTGAATGCTGCCATGGCTTTCATGGCTATCATCGCCGCCGTTGTACTGCACTTCGTGTTGAAGAGAGAGAACAGGAAGCTGGAGTTGAAGGAGCAAGAAGCTGAGGCTGCTGGGCAAGTGATTGCTGTCGGCAAGGGATTTAGGTATCTCATCTGAAGAGTCTGCTGGCAGTGCAAGTTATGGCGAAAGTTTTAATGTCCCAAATTATGTAGTGGAGTGTTCCGTCTCTTGTACTCCCATATCTCAAATGATAACTCATAGTCAATGGCACGAAGTCATTCAAGACTTCAAAGTTCAAGCAAAAGACGGTACAGCGCTGCCGGAGCTGATCGCAGTAGTCATGATACCAAGATAGTCCATCAGTATCTCGCCATCCTTGTGCAGGTCTTGTTGCGCCCAGATGGATCTCACTGTGTTCCTAACCCCCTCGATACTACGTATACGCGTATCCCTCTGTGTCCTTTCGATAAGGTTGATAATGGCTAACCTTTGGTTGTCCCTGTGTGCTTCGCAGGCTAGGATGAGCAAGGGAAAGAAGTGCTCACAGGAGCATGACTGGATAGGGCCAGCAAATGCGGCATCGACCAAAGCGTCGAGGTCTTCCGCTGGCTCCCAAGGGCTTTGCGAGAGTCGTGCAAGATATATCTGTGTTGCTATTTGATAGAGGTGGACGGCGAACATGGAATCGGACGTGGGCTCGGCAGAGGCTGATTCGATGGAGACATTTCCTACCCTGCTCTTCAGATCTTGCAGATGGTCTTGGTACTTCGTATTCCTGGTCCTGAGATCTCTTGAATCGAGAACTGTATCGCACACTTCAGAAAGCAGATTCAGTATTGCGAATGTAGGATTGACAGCAGGGTGGGTCTAGGAAAGAGCACGTCAGTGGAAGCAATTGACGCTGGTGATGGAGAGATTCCTTACAGGTCTATTTCTCGTCAAAGACAGCTTCTGAGCAGGTTGGGACCTACAGGCACTTATTGATGGCCCCTCTGGAGCCAATGATTGATGTCGCCAATGGTACATAGCGAAGCGTGAGAGTGTTTCGTGATAGTGCACCCATTGAAGGAGGCGGCCTGTGTCGTTGTTGGATGTATGGTCCTTGAGTGGAGTTGCTTGAATCATGTCTGTAGCCCCCCATACATGCAAAAGCCATTCACTTGTGCCCTCTAGGGGCTGCAACGTCTAGATCTTATCGTTAGGAGCTCCGTTCTGCGAGCCAATTTCAACAGACACTCACTTCAAAAGCCCCTAGAAGCATAGATGCGGCCACATGTTGCGCGGCTTTCCCCGGGGTCAGGATTTCGTAGTTGACCGAGGCCGACAGCGACTGGAGAGCGCGACCTTTAAGCTGTATAGTCTGCTCATTGAGACCATGGCGGTGAAGTGAGGAAAAGGCGAGCAGCGCATGGAAGAGGGCGATACCGGAGACTTCATCGTGCACTAAAGCCATGCTGAGGAGAACGTCCCGTATCTCGTAAGGACGTTGGCCGAATGTGACCAGCGAGACATGGGCAAAGTGATGGACTTGAGAATGTTAGAACACGCACGTTGGGATTTTAGTAGGAAGGCTTACAGTGATAGACAAGGTCCATGTGATTGATATGCCGTTGAGGCTGTATATTTAGCTTTTGGGAAGATTGCAGGGCACGGGAACGTGGTGATTCTCCAAAGTTGTAGCCGTATTCTTCCAGATCCTGCCTGAAGGTATTAAGGAATACAACTTTGCCATACCTGCGGCGGCTCGGAAAAACGCCAA
The DNA here is from genome assembly GCF_000319635.2 of Colletotrichum fructicola Nara gc5. Lineage (NCBI taxonomy): Eukaryota > Fungi > Ascomycota > Sordariomycetes > Glomerellales > Glomerellaceae > Colletotrichum > Colletotrichum fructicola. The sequence continues at coordinate 5,047,868 of NW_027094054.1, read as the reverse complement.
CATCCTGGGTATCTTTCACCGTTATTGCACGCTTTTTGTCGTTCTCTCTGGGCCAAGAAAGCCGCATCTCATATCCATGGCACTCTCTCCTTGATCGCGCGCACTTTTGGCACTTTGGCCGGGTTCCATCACATTGGATCTTGCGGTCTAGGCTAGGTGATTAGACATCGTCTCTCACCTGAATTCGTAGTATGCCTTTGATGTCACCACTGACCTGCGCATGTCCAGCAGCCTTTCCGGACCTTCATTTGAACGACGGATGGACCAGAAGTCTTCGATCCGGGCACGGCGAGTTCTGAAAGCCGATTTCTGGGGAGATCGGACCATCGTTAGTCGAGAGACTCGGGGAAAGTTGCTTTCGATGGGGTTGCTGACGCTTTTATTGACTTCGCAATACAGCCACAAGTTTGATCATTTGTAAGCCCCCCTAAGCCCATTCGAGATGTCTTACTCTGGCGTCCGGATCAAAGCCACGCGGGTAATGGTGGATCAACCTCGCAGCGATTGGTCGCTGTAGCCAAAGTGCGACGAAGGATTCCCATACCCCACACGAGAGCAAGAACTTTGACGACATCTACCGCGCCGCCCAGGGCTGTAAGGGCGTCTTCCTGAACACCGTCCCGTTGCCCGGCCTGGAGGCTCTGCAGGCTGAGACCGTCGTCGACGCGTGCCGCAAAGCTGGCGTCGAGAGCATCGTCGTCGCCACGACGCATGGCACCGGGAACACTGCCATGTGGGACGACGAAGCGACCAATAAGATCCAGCTGCATGACTACTTCTCGTCCAAGGCCGCTGTCGAGGAGATTGTGCGCGGCGGCGGGTTTGAAGCGCACACTATACTCCGGCCGGCTGTCATCCACCACGACTTCTTCGTGCCGGGGGCGTATGGGAACTTTCCGCGCCTGCCGACCCACGGGGTCCTGGACCATTTGCTTGATGACGGGGCGAGGGTGCCGTATACAGATGCCAACGACGTTGGAAGGTTTGCGGCGGCGGCTTTGCGGGATCCAGTCAAGTTTGGTGGCCAGGAGATTGATCTTGGGAACGAGGTCCTCACTATTGAGGAAGTGCGGGATATCTTGGTCAGGGTCAGCGGACGAGAGGTGGGCGTGGTGAAGCGGACTCTTGAGGAGGTCGAGGCGATGGCCATCAGCGTCTTTGGCCAGAGGTTTCACCTCATGGCAAACATCAAGGATCTCAGCTGGACGACCGCAAGTGCGAGGGAGGTTGAGGAAAAGTTTGGGATTCCCCTGACTTCTGTCAAGGATGCGTTGCAAAGGGACAGGGCACGGCTCCTGGAATGTCTACCCGTCAATTAGTTTCCATCGAGCTATTATCTGTTTTGGAACGTTTTCTTAGATCTAATAGATTCTGTTTGTAGGAAAAATGTGAGACGCTCATTGAAATGCGTCCTAGGCGCCTCTCTGTCCTTGTTGAATATCATTCTACTGCGATTCATACAAAGCTCACAGTCCATATTCTCTCGTAATCTTTTCAGCGGCGATCTGCCCAATAATGTATGCGACGATTTGAGGATCTGTTGAGAAGTGTTAGCATACTGGGAAGCAGTGCATGCGTCAACTCATAGCAGCGAATTGCGCATTCAATGCTCAACTTACGGCCACTGTGAGTGATCTAGTCAGCATTCTTGTCACGATAGAACTTTACAGTCGATGATCACACATACCTTGGAAGCATGGATGTAACACTTAAGTCAGCAACCCTCAATCCGCTCAGCCCATGGACCTTCAGATCTGCATCGACGCAGCTGCCATCCTGCTCAATCTTGCCCATCCTCACACTGCATGAAGGATGCCACAAGCCCGCGACGTTTTGCTCGATGAATTCCTGGAGTCTATCAGCTACCTTACCGAGTAAAGTCTCCTCAAAGTACAACTTACTACAATATCTTCGTCGCTGTCGGATTTGGGCGCAAAGATGGGCCTCACAAAGTGCTTCTTCATCGTCGGTGTCTGCATCAGCTTCAGCCCCTCCCTGAGCGCCTCTCGCAGATTGACGACGTCGTATGGGTGGCTCAGGTACTTTGGGTCGACCAAAGGCGGGTCCTTCGGGTCGGCGGATTTGAGCTTGATCTGGCCGCGAGATTGGGAGTTCATGTTCGCCACGAAGACTGAGAAGAAGCCATCGTCTGCGCTCTCGAAGGCATGGTTTGGAGGGATCAGCGGGCCGATCTGGGAGGGGTTAGTGGTGTCATTCTGTATTGTTAATATTTGGTGTTGTTGTGGTGCAGACTTACCACCATCTCGTAGCTCGGAACACCTGTCTTCAGCAACAGATCTTTCGCATCTCTGGGGAGGGCTTCAAATTCCGCGGTCGCGTAGGCCCTATCGTTCTTCAGGAACGCGTGCGGAACGGACGAGAAGTGTCCCAAGAGGGGCCCGTTTCCGGTCTCGGTGAGCTGCTTGATGGCTTCTTGGTACTTGGCCGGATCAGCCAGGCCCATTCTGTCCGTGAACCCGGGCTTCATCTGGAAGCAGGTGACAATCATGGGGTGATCCGTGAACGACTTGCCAACCCCGTCCAGGTCTTTAACAACGCTGATTCCGAGTTCTTCAAGGTCTGCTCTGGGACCGATACCTGAAAGGAGGAGCAGCCGGGGCGTGTCCAATGCGCCGGCTGAGAGGATAACTTCCTTCTTGGCGAGTACTGATAGACAATTTCGTCAGCGTGACATTTTCATAAGTTGTCAAGGCTACTTACTCTGCGACCCATCTTCCTTCACAACACCGATGGCCCGATCGTTTTCGAATAGGATCTTGACGATGCGGCTCTCCGTCAGGATTGTCAAGTTGGGCGGGATGCCCTTTTCTAGGAATGCCGAGGCGCTGGTTGTGCGCACGCCGTTCAGACTTGTTGATGAGTTCAACGAGAAACCAATTGGATCTCCATCATTCGGATCCAAATTGCGTTTATGCTTTAATCCTGTCAGAAACAATAAGCGATCACTTTCGGTGAGCGACTTACCCCGAGATCAACCCCAGCGTCAATGAAGGACTTGGTCTCCCGCTCGATATGTCCAATGGAAACATCCACAGGTCTGTGCCGAGATTAGTAGAAAGCCCTCCACAATTGAGATGTTGGCGACAGACCCGGAATAGCCATGATACTTCGGATTCGGCTTGACATATCCATCCCACTCTTTCCCCAGCCCATCCGTGTGCAGGTTTTCCAACTAAATCCAAGTCAGCTCTCCCCCAACAATACCACGAATACATCTTCACAAACCTGCTTCACCCTCTCAACAACACTCTCAAACCCCCAGACCTCGTCCCCAGCCGCCTCCGCCCACGCGTCAAACTCCGCCCGCGCACCGAGCGACCACACCTGGAAGTTGACCGCACTCGAGCCGCCCAGCCCCTTCCCGCGCGCCTGCGGCACCTCGCGGCCCCGCGCATGCTCCTGCGGCGTCGAGACGTACCCGTAGTCTAGCCCCGGCTGCGCGACCGTGAAGTAGCGCTCGGCGGTGCGCCGGTACTCGGGCTTGTTGATGTCGCCGCCGCCCTCGAGTAGCGCAACGCTGGGATGGGAGGGTGTCGCGGCGAGGCGGGCGGCGAGGAGGCAGCCGGCTGTGCCGCCTGTTGGGTCGGCAGAGGTTAGCCGCAGACCTGGAGGGTATGGGAGGGGATATTGGGAGAAGCCCCTCATCTCATGTTCGCGAGGAGGGGTGAACAGACTTACCACCGACGATGACAAAGTCGAATTCCTGCGTCATGATGAGAGTCTCACGATAGGTGCTTTGGGTTTGAGCGGCAGGTAGTTGGATCAGATGAACAAAGATTGCCTTAAATACCACCCTCGGCGCTTCTCCTCATTCTAAGGCTGAGAATTGCTTTTCTCCCTGCAGAATGAACTATCGACATGTGTCTCTCGTATTGGGTGAACCAAATCCACATGGTCCGCTGCGGCTAAGGTTTTAGTATCACGGATCGGCGGTCAATTATTCGGCATTTCCAAAGTTCCAACAGACTTGGAGGTTAATGGCGGGCAGACTTAACATCCCCGGAAAAGCATGTTACTTACCCCTCCGTAAAGTTCCCTGGCTTCTCCAACATTTTGGCAACTGTCACTACTGGACTACTGCCGAATGCGTTGGGTTTCCCGATGTCGTGCGACGCTGACAATTGGGGTTTGACGATCCCGATGCAACCTGTAAGCTGGAGCTGGGGTTGTTGAGTTGGCGTGCAGAGGCGGATGCAGAAGCGGGTTGAGCTGAGGTGACGGACCCTGTGAAGGATGAGTCTTGTGGCATATAATTGATAATGAGCTTGCTTTTATTGACTTGGGAGTCAAGACGGCGAGATGTCCGCGCCCATGGTGGGTGATCTTCTTCAAGGCAGCGGTTCAGCCTCTCATGATGCTGTTATCAATTCCACCCACAACCCCACAAATTATTGCTTCTTCCCTTCAATCGAACGAACAGCTGAAATGCTCCATCAGATCTAGAGAAGTGCTATGCTTGGCTGTATGTTGGGCATTAAACATAGCCGTCTATCCGGGGCTCGGCCGAGTGACCCAAAGACCTCGTCTCATCTCATCAACATCCAAATCGCATCTCGTCTAACGCCGAAAGTCACACCACAAGGTGTTCAACCATCTACACCACGGGCCGAAGATAGGCATACCTCTCACCTATTAATCAACGCCTTCACCTTCTTCAACGCATCCTCCTTCACCACCTCCATGGCCGGCTGCACATCAACCCCGACAACATCCTCCTCGTCCTCCTGTGGCGGGTCCAGGCTCTGGAACTGGCTATGCACGAGGTTCGCGCCGGCAAAGTGCCCATGCCGGTTCTTGACCCTCTCGAACAGCACATCCTCGGGCGCGTGCAGCGTCACGAAATTGACAAAGATGTCCTTCTCCGGGTGCGACGCGCCGCGCAGCTCGTCGCGGTAGCCCCGCTTCAGCGCGGAGCAGGTCACCACGACGCCGCGCAGCCCGTCGGCCTCCAGCTCCTTGAGGGCCTCGTCGCGCAGCGTGTCGAGCCAGCCCCAGCGGTCCGAGTCGGTGAGCGGCTCGCCCCTGTGCATCTTTTCCACGTTTTCTTTCGGGTGGTACTGTAATTATTTTCCGCGGGTGTCAGTGTGTTACCTAGGTATGTGTGTAGGAAGAACGGGGGCACGGACATCGTCACCTTCGATGAAGGTCATGTCCAGGGCGTCGGTGATATGCTTTGCTATCGTCGTCTTGCCGGTCCCCGTCGGTCCCGTCAGGAAGATGATGTGTTCTTTCGGGCGCGACATTCTTGCGTGGGCTTGATTCATTCAATATTCGCTTCAAATGGAAAGGCTTGGCGGATGTTCATCAACGGGATGGCCGATTCAAAGCGGTCTCATCGGTGTTCTCGGACCGGATATGTTCAGGCGAGATGGGGGAGGTCGCTTTAACGTTGTCCGCCAATGCGTTTGAACGAGGTGGCGCTCTCTCAATAAGGCAATAGTCGAGAAGCGAGGTGGTGGACAACGGAAACGAGGGCACAGGCTGATGGTTCGCAGTGGCCAGGAACACGAACAGGAATAGGAAGCTCCTCCAGACTTTCCATTCCTTCCGGTTGGTCTGATGTTTGGCCGCCTATCGTGGTGTTCGTTCGTTCCCACCTGGGTTTTTCTTGCCGATGGCGTTCGGATGATGTCATGCGGCCCCGACCGTGGCAGGTGTGTCTGTTGAGGCGAACGCTGGTTCGTGTGGCTTGCGTGTGTGTGAGAGAGAGAGAGAGACAAAGAGCATGTTTCCCCTTTCGTACCCGCATGTCTCATTCTGGATGGATGAAAGTGATCAGACAACTTCCGGAACATCAGGAACTCTCAAACGAGATTGTTTGCGATGCATGCACTGAAAAGCTTGCCAATGTTCAATGTTGCGAGAGTCGGGGATTTGGTCCAATCGATGGATACGAATATGCATGTCCGTTTTCCTCACATTTTCCGCCCGTGGGTAACGGCACGGGTAGCGGCATCAAAGAGAACTATCAGCACGAAATTGTCGTCATTTGGCTGAATTTCGGCAGCAAAGAATGACACATCTGATGTCACCCGATGCGATCATTTGAACAGCGGCATTTTGGCATCCGTCAGGCACAGCAAGCGATTGATCAAAAAGTTGCCTGCCTTCGATGAAGTATCTCTCGAGGGCTGGGCAAGGTGGGTTGCAATCTTAGGACCCTTCCCCGCTACGGTTGTCGACACCCAATAGGCATCGGTCTATTAGTCTAGTTGGTTAGGACGTCGGATTCTGATTCACACCCAGATGTTCCGTAAGCCCAGGTTCGAATCCTGGATGGACCTTTCTTTTGTCTTTTTGACTAACCAGGAGAATCCGTTAATCATCCGGTGTAATTATCAGGCGGATGCCTCCTGCTTTTTGAAGTTTCGAATCTGCACCCAAGTCCGAAGTCCTGGGCCGTTCTGACGTTGTCTTTTGGCATCTGCGGCCCGAGATACAGCAGGAAGGACCGCCCACGATGCACGCTGTACGGCAGAAGCATGTCAGCCACAGCGCTCCTTCTTAAGGTAGTTGGCTGGTTGGGTACATGCGGCAAGCACGCACTGAGGAGGTCTTTCCCCCTGGTCGAAACAGCGCTGCTGCCCATCTTTCATCCCCGAAAATCAAACCACAAACATCAATCATCTCGTCCAACCTGTCGTCGTCGTTCTGTCACTTTTTTCCCTCTGCTGCCTCGCAGACGGTTCCCTCGTATTGGTCGGATACCTTGCTATTTTTCAACTTCAATACAATGGCCATGCTTTCTATCCATACCGCACATCGCCAGCACCCTCTCGGAACCAGTCATCTGTCGCCAATGCCTCTTCGGAGCTCGCAAAGCTGATGATGGTGCTCTTGGTCGTCGTGTACGCCTGGTACGCATCGATGCCGTTCTCGCTGCCAACGCCGCTCGCGCTCTTCGCGCCACCCCACGGACTGCTAGGATCGTTTCGATGGTGCGTGTTCACCCACACGATGCCTGCGTCAATCTGCTCCGACACTCGAAACGCCTGCGCCACGTCCCGCGTCCAGATGCCCGCTCCCAGTCCGAATTCGCTGTCGTTTGCCAGCGCGATGGCCTCCTCCTCCGTCTTGAATGCCGCCACCACAATCACCGGCCCAAACGCCTCCTCCCGCCAGATGCGCGTCTTGAGGATGTCGCCCCCGGACTTGGACACCAGCACCGTCGGCTCGTAAAAGTACCCCTTTGAGAAATCTGTCCCGTCGAGTCCGCTCGTGCCAGACATACGACGACCCCCAACCAGCGCCTCGCCCTCTGTCGCAAGCGCATCGTCCACAAGCGCCTCCACGTTCTGCAGCTGCTTCGCCGAGATGAGCGGTCCCATCATGGATTCTGGGTTGCTCGGGGACCCCATGCGTCGCGTGATGGATTCCGTCTTCGTTTGGAGCTTCGAGAGCAACGTCTGCAGGGTCTTCTCCTCCACGAGGATCCTCGTGCTCGCGACGCACGTCTGTCCGCTGGCGATGAATGATCCAAAGGCGATGCCATTGACTGCGACGTCAATGTCGGCTTGCTCAAACACGACCAGCGGCGCCTTTCCTCCCAACTCTGCCGTGTACCGCGCCAGATTGCCGCCCACGATTGACCCGATGGCTCTGCCTGCCACCGTCCCGCCTGTGACGTCCACCTTGCGGACGAGGGGGTGCTCAACGAGCGCCTTGCCCGTCGTCGCGCCGTAGCCGGGCAGCACGCTGAAGGCACCGTCAGGCACGCCCGCCTGCTTCAGGATTTTGCCGAGCAGCAGCGTGGTGAGGGGCGTCAATTCGCTGGGCTTCACAATGACACTGTTTCCCGCGGCAAGTGCCGGCGCGATTTTCTTGACAGCGATGAGCAGCGGGTGGTT